>NC_092445.1:2883254-3483254 GCF_036169615.1 Heliangelus exortis | reverse complement strand
GATCCTTTCCCTCTGATCTGCTCTTAAGAATTCTCAGAGAAAGTAATTATTAGGAAAGGTTTCCCATGCAGGAAGACAGGCTCTGTGGGAGGGCTTTGCTATGGACAGGCTTGACTATACCCAAAATCTTGTGATGCACTTACAGACATAATGTAATATGTAAAGTATGAGAACTCTGCAAGAAGGGAGGGATGGGAGACCACAGATAAGCCTCCAGGATTTGGTATGATTTAAAATTGATCTTCAGGTTTAACCTGAAAAGCCTCAGGCTAAGACCCTGCAGAGTCAAGAAACAGGCTCCAGGCAAAGGTCTTTTATCATTCAATTCCTAGAAGTTTAGCAGGTGACTGTTTCCAGAGAGGAAACACATGGTGGGGATGAGGTCCACAGGGGCTTCAAAGATCAGCCCAGCCCTGCAACGAGGAGCTCCCTGACAGATGCATCCCCAGACACATGGGTTGGGTCCTTATTTTTCTATTAATGCCTGAAACAATGAAGCCAGATGACTGAGGCCATTCTAGAGAAGCCATCCATGTTCATGCAAGCCAGATACAGCCACAAACAAAATGAGGGGAAAATAAGAATAATAACAAACATAAATATAGCCTGAACAGTAAACAAAAGCCATCAACATAGTGATTTGTTCCCCTTGAACAGAGCAGTTAGGTGGTCTCTTAATTAAGTGACAAACTGCTGAGGAATGCTGCTCCAGAATAAGTGATATTCAATTATCTGACAGCAGAGTTTCTCAGAGAGCCTCACAACCTCACCCAGTTATTTACAGAGCCCCAGAAGGGCAGCAGTTACTCAAACACCAATCGATCATTTTGAGTAGGACACTGAGACCCAGCTCACTGGGGCATCTCTGAACCTTGCCTGAAGGGTTCAGCTGCCCCAGAGAGGTTCATCCAAAGCCCCACGATGTGACCCAGAACATAGAAAATGGAGAGGTCACCACAATGCCCCCAGCTTGGCAGAGCCCACGGTGCCCCAGGCACACACTTACCCACACCACGTTGTTATTTACAGAGGAGCTGGGGCCAAACATGCTGTTATCTAAGTGTGGGGGGGTCACAGTGCTGCTCAGGGGGGATTTGGCAGGATCTTCTAAATCCAGCAAGTTCCCTGTGGCTGCTGCTGTGAACAGAGCAGAAAGGGAGTGAGGTAGGGGAGGGGAAAACAGAGGTGACACAAAACAAAAGCCTTTTTGCAGTCATGCCTTCCCCTCAAGATGGGGATCAAAGGGTTCATCCAGTTCCTTCAGGAGAGCCCCACATTGTAGCATGGAGAAGCCCAAATAATTCCTGATGCTCAGATCAGGTACCTGAGATCCCCTTGATAGGGACACAGGGAAGGATCAGCCAGCTCATCCCACCAGTGGAAGCTCCTTATGTTCAGGCTGAGCCAGGATCAGCCTTGGAAAAGCTGACACATCCCACCCCGGGACATCCCAACCCCAGGACATCCATCCCAGCCGCAGAGTAGAAACACATCCCTGGCAATATCCTCAGCATCCTGGCATCAATTCCTGGGCCTGCACACGAGATGTTCCAGCCTGGAAGGATGCCCACATTAATGCTCTTTTCCTCTGTGCCAAATCCTCTTATCTCCATGGCCAGCATGGCAGAGAGCTCAGCCTTTTGTCCCACTTCTCCCTGGTTACGTGTCTTGTGTTGCAGAGGAGCAGGGGACCCATGGGCAGGCACTGAATTCTGAGGGTTTTACTATTTGATTGTTTGCTTTTCCATGCACCTCTCTTTCCTTAGGGAAGCCAGAGGAAATCCATCCCCTCCAGCTGGTGGGATGCAAAGTCTTTGGGGTCCGAGAGAAACCCAAAATCAAACTCGGGAAGTGTTTGCTCCTCACTGCTTTTCAAAGCCCTCCCAGGAGCCTGCACCATTCAGGGAAAAAGCCCTGGAGACCTCAGGCTGCTCCCCCCACTCCTGAGCCCCAGCCCAGCCCTGCTGGGGGTGACTTACGTGTGTTGGGATGGGGGAGAACATCCAAGCTGGGGCTGCTCAGCCCTTCTCCTTCCAAGAGGGACCTTTCCCTCTTCTCCTTCTCTGCAAAAGAAGGTGACCCCATCACTGCACTGCCTGCAGCCTTTTGGGAGGTGGGATAGGGGGACAGCTGGGATGAGCCACTCCTGCCCACAGCAGCCCAAGGTCTGGCTGTGTTTTATGATCTCACAGAAGGTGAAAATCCCAATGGAGAGAAACCTGGAAGAAGCCTGAAATCATCCAAGAGCCTGGACTGACCTTAACAGCAGCCTGGAAATGTGGAGGGCGAGGGGAAAAGGCACTTGGAAAGCTGGAAAAAGACCTGAAGACATCCCTTGAACTTTCATGGGAGGAGTGGAAAGAGGGAGAAAAAAAAGACTCACCTTCCTTAGCTGCTTGCCATAACTCAAAGGCAATTTTGAAGGCCTGGGCTACAGTGAGGGTGACAGCTTGTGCCTGGAAAGACAGAGGTGAGGCAGCACTTTAATCCCTGGGCCCTCAGGTAGACTTCAATCATTTGGAGTTTTTGTTTTGTAGATTCATGGTAACCTGGATCCAGCCATTCCTCTGCTCCACACACTCCCTGCCTGGCTGGGGAGGGGTTAGCAAATACTGATGGAAGCAGAGATTTGCTCTGTGTAGGACACCACAGCTCCTTGCAGACACATCTTGGGAGGATGGAGAAGGCAGGACCAGGGCTGCCACAGGCACTGTGCTGACAGATGAGAAGAGCAGAATCCCTCCTGGCCATGCAGCTCTTTCTGCACCCCAAACTGAAGCATGGTCTAACCAAGTCCTGGACTCTTACAGGGGCTGGGCTGTGCATTCCCACCACACACCCACCCCAGAGAATCACCTGCCAGAACCACCAGCATCCCAAGGGAATCAGCACCTGGGCTGAGCCCTGGGCCACCAGGCTGTCAACCATTCCTGTGCCAGGGAGGGATGCACAGAGCTGTGGTTTGTGCCTCCCCAGCACCAAGCTGCTGCAGGAAGATGCTCTGAGAGCAACAGACAGTGGTGAAACACCACAAATTTGCAGCTCTGTCCAAGGGGCAGAGAGACCCCAGGGTCTCCTCTTGGTTGAGGTCAGCAAAGTCTTGTGGCTTTTTTTTTTTTCCTAATTGATTGGAAAACAGAAGTGCTGAGGTACTAACAGTTCTTAGCTCTGCTGTCAGAGGTTCCAAAGAATGTTTATCAATATGGTGATAGGCTCTTTATATATATAAATATATATATATATAAAGCCTGGGTTTGCTTTGCAGCAGGAGCAGGGATATTCTCACCTTCAGTCTTTCTATTCCTCCCCCAGCTGAGAGCTTGAGCAGCATTAAAAACCCCAGCACCTTAAATAGCCCGAGTTGCTGGAGATGTATAAATAGTGCCATAAATGCCAGTTTCATTAGGAGAAGGCAGAGCTCACCAGCAGTTTAAGTGCAGGGAGATAACGAGCCCCACTCAGCAGGGCTGACACCGCAGGAGCCCTCAGGCACCAATTTGTCAAACAAAGTTGCAAACTAAACAAACCCAAAATTAGGTCCGGATCCTCCAGCCCCCGGTCTCACAGAGGATGGAGATGTGGAGCCAGCTCAGCTGTCCCCCAGAAATCTCCTGCACAGGAGGGATGAGGAGACCCAGGAAACCTCTCCAAGCTCATTTGAATGTCGGAGCTATTTCCATCTTTGATGGAAGTGCAAATGCTTTATGGCAAAAAAACTTAAATATGGTAATTAAGTATGAAACTCCTCACAGCTGTTTACAATTTAAGCTGTCACATCTGAATCAAGTTTAATAGACCCAACTACCGTTGAGAATTACCCAGGAACTGAAAATATGGACTAATTATATGCCCCTGACTGGTAGCTGTGTCTACATTCAGGGACCCTGCCCTGGGGCAGGGACAGTCCCTGGCCTGGGAACAGGACATGACCAGCATGAGCTTGATGTGTTTTTAAAGACAAGCTAAAAAAATCCCCAAACATTTCTAGTTTCTTTGCCACAAAAGGCCTTGGAGAACTTTATTTTGGAGGGAGACACGCTGAGCTGATGTACCACTGAGATAATTCTTTTAGCATTGGAGAGATTTAAATTTTAATTTGCAAAGGGAGGTTTTATCTTCACCCTGCAAGGATGGGAGTGCACACGACAGAAAGGAGACAACTTGAAGCTTCCATTATTCACTCCCCAGAAAAAAAATAAAGGGGGCTGGGAGAAGCACAGAATATTAACAGAGCTGTGGTGGGCACAGGGCTGCTCCTAAAGACCCAGGAATCACCACGCTGGGATGCACGGGGTGGGAGCAGCTCAGGTTTGGTTTCCTGAGGATTCAGGAGATCCTGTTCTCTGCTCAGGCCCTGCAACTGGGAGCAGGGGAAGGATTTCTGGGGACAGAAGGATCTGAGCTGTCCCCACCTCCCTTCCTGCCATGGGGAGAGGGCTCAGCCCCAGCCATGGCTGCACTAAGACACCCCCAGGGCTCTCCTTGCCCCACATGCAGCTGGTGCCCAGTGACCTGCTCCTCTCCCTCAGCAATGCTGGGTCCCTGCTCACCCCAAAGCACTGAACCAGCAGAAGAAAATCCCACAAGTAAGTTCAAAGCAAGACCAGAGACCATTTTCTGTCTGCCCAAGCCCATCCCTGGCACACAGTGGGATCCCTGCACTGCTCCCGTGGGGTGGCCATGGCTCCATCTGCAAAGACACCACTAAAAACTCCACAAGGAACTTCAGTGGCAAGAAATGGAAGGAAGGCAGGACAGGGAGCCCAGACCTGCTGGCTGAATGCTTCCCCTCAACCAGGCAGCCCCCAGGCACCTCACTGCCACCTTCCCCTGAGACCATTCCAGACGCTGGGCTCAGACCGGCTCCAGGGAAGTGGATGCTGAGCAAAGAAGAGTCCCAGGAGCTGGGAGCAGAACATGGCAGGGGGAATTCTGGTGATGGTGCAGGGCCAGGGCCTCTCCTCCCTGCCCCACACCTCAGGCAGAGAAGCTTTTATCTGCCAAGAGGATGATGGGCTGACTCCAGCCCGGAGCTGAGCCCACTGGAGAGTGATGTGCAGGCTCTGGAGGGTGGGTGCCCCCTAACTCCAGGCAGAGCTGTTGTCTCACCAGCACAGCCCCTCTCTGCTTTCCTCCTCCTACAGCCCCATCCCCATTTCTTCCTCTGGACTGACCATTTTCCGTTTGGGACAGAGGAAGGCATGGCACTCCAGGTTCTCATTGAGCTGGTTCTGGGCAATGTAGGCAAACACTTTATCGTGGATCTTGTCTGCTGTGCAGTAGGATATCCTGAAAGACAGAATGATAGGGGCTTGTCCAGGGCACTGAACCAAGGGAGAGCCACCAACCCCTCCTCTGAACTCTCAGCAAGCTCCTACCCCAGGATTTCCAGCTCCAGGGCCAAGCAGGGAAGGCAAAGGGAGCACAGGAGAGTTACCAAGGCTTTGATGCAACTCCTTCCCGAAGCAGAGGAGTCGATGCCACTGGCTTGAGAGTAAGAGAAGCCCAGAGCAAATCCTGCAGCCAGGGCATGAACCAGAAGCATCAAACGCAGAGGCAGGAGAGAAGAGAAAATGTTTCACCTTGTGGGAAAGGACAGGTTAGAGAGAAAGGTAAAGACTCTGCAGGGTGCCAGCCTGGGACTATGCCTGACAAATGCTTTGCCTTCAGAAGAGACTCCAGAAGATTTTCCTTGGAGGATCAGCTCACAGGGAGAGAGAAGGACTTCTCTCTGGAGAAGACTGATCTTGAGGCTCAAACCAAGGAAGGAAACTGATGCAGGGGCACCCAAGAAAAGCCATCAGAAAGGCTGGAATTCAGGCTCTGAGATCTGCAGTAGCAGATGGATGGGATGCTCCAAGACCCCTGAACACCCAGGGAGGAGGCTCAGCCTCCCCAGTGGAGCATCCCCAGGAGGACCACACCTGTCCCCCCCCTCCAAAAAACCAAACAAAGCACTGGGAAGAGCAACAGGCTGACCCAGACACTGAGGGATCAGCTTCCTCCTGCAGGGCACCAGGTCCCTCAGCATTGGCCACTGCCATCTCCCACGGGTCCATCCATCCACACCAGGAGCTGCAGGACTGGGAGTCTCCTCTGAAGCCAGCAAGCACCAACTGGAGCAGCCCCAGAGGTTTAGTGCAAGGCAGGAGGGGCTGGCAGCAGGCAAAGCCTCTTCCCTGGGCATGCAACAGATCAAACAGGTGTTAAGGACAGAGGAAAGAAAAAAAAAAGAAAAGTAGGACACTTTGGTCAAAGTTTTTCCATGGCCTCATGATACCCATTCAGCTCCCACTCTTGCTGCCCCACGAGTTTTCAGGGAAGGGACTTAAAAAAGCCACATTCAAAATTCATTTACACTGCATTAGTTTCTTGCTGGGTGTGAGGACATGGCCTCTGCTCAGTGGCCTATATTTTGTTTTCCAGAACTGAGCTCTGCTCTGGATTAAAGAGCCACTGGGAAGTTCACTCCTTTCTTCCATTTTCATTGCTCTTTTAATAATAGTGATGATGTCTGCAGAGACACGTGGCTCTTCCAGCAATCCCCAGCTCAATATGCACTGTCTTTTAATTTCCAGGGAAAGGATAACTCACACCCACCTCTGAGCTGAGCCAGTTTACAACCCAGGCCCCTGGCAGTGGCACTTTCCTGCCTCAAGAGCTGACCTGGGGGGAGAGCTCTGAGCTGGCATCACCCCAGTGAGTAGAAAAGCCAAGGAGAAGACTGTAGAGGGGTTGGAGAAAAGCCCTGGGAGTGCCAGCAGCACCCATCCATCCCCACATCACCAGCAGAGTTGGGATGTGCTCAGTCACCAGCACTGAGGGGATGCTGGCTCACAAGCACTATCCAGGAGGAACAGCTTTGTGCAGCTGATAAAGCATCTGGGCAGAATTTAAGGCAGGATCTAAAAACCTCATCCCCACGGCTCATTGACAGCAATCCTGATATGGGAGTGACCACACTGGCAGCTCTGTGCTCTGCCTTTTAGCAGGGGGTTTGTCCCCCCCAAGGAGGGCTGGGGCTCAGCCCCCCTGCTTGCTCTGCACTGGAGGGAAGCAAGTAGGGGAGGTTAGGAGAGAGGACCCCAGCCCAGAGCTCCTCACCCCAGGGCTGGCAAAGCAGGAGAGGGCAGCAGGTGAAGGAGAGAGTGTGGGGGATGCAGAGGGAGAAGGGATGGAACAGATGGGAAGGGCCAGATCAGAGCTGGGCTCCATCAGGCCAGCACCTGCCTCCAGCCTCTTGGGAAGAAACACTCAGCCAAGCCTGAGGAGCAGAATGGGGATCATCCATCCTCATCCTCACCAAACTCAACAGCTGTCCCAGCCTGGCTCTTCTCAGAGCTGTCACCAGTGGTGCAGAGCAGCCAGCTCTGGCTCTGACACTTGTGTCCTCACCCTCTCAGAGATGCTCTGACCATCCTCAAGACTCTTCTCTTGCCATCACCCCAGGTACTTTGCCCTTTCTGGGGCCAAACCCAGGCCTTAAAGCCACATGTGCCTGTGGAGAGCTCAGCTGTGGATCTGCAGATCCCACACACACAACACCTCCAGGCTCATCTCATCTTCCCTTTCCTCAAGCCAGACACTTATTGCACCAGATATAAATTTACCTTCAATTTAACAGCCACCACCCTCCTTCCCCCACCACTGCTTTCCATCAAGAGGTGGTGGGCAGCGAGTTGTCAGCTCAGCCCAGGAGCCCAGAGCAGAGGAGGTGACCCCAGTGTCACCTCAGGTGACATCCTGTACCCACCTGTATATGGAGATGTTCTCAATCAGCTCATTTGTTCCACTGTCATTTAACACAATTCCCCGGGGTGAGACTTTCAGAGTCACTTTCTGCAGCTTCTTCCCACTTGCTTTTGCCTTCAGAAGGGAAAGAGGAAGAGTCACAGGCTTTGTACACTGACACATCCAGAGGTGCAGGGGCAGAGCAGAGACTCCAGGTATGTGCTACCTAACAAACACATTAATAGTGCTCATTTGTACTAGAGAGTGAATTTACTACCAGGTGTGACAAGGGACTACTTAAAACTTTTCCTTCCCTGAAGCAGTGATTTTTGATGGCACGAACAAGGACACACACCCATCACCCACCCCACACGCAGTACTTCCAGTCCAGCACCTCCACCAGGTGCTTCATCCCAGGGTTTTTTTTCCTTGGAACAGTGGGGGGACACCAGCATGAACAGGGGAGAAGGATGTGGAGTTGTGCTGCCACACCCTGCCTGAGTGGCAAAGCAAAGCACCCCCTCAAGGAGACCAGCTGAAAAAATAACTACACTTTTGGGGCCACTTTCATTTAGTAGTCTCGTGCCTACAGGTTTCATTTAAGCCTCCAAGTTTCCTTCACCTCACTGCCCATCTCTCTCTCAAAACCCAGAACTAATAAAACCCACACAGCTAGCTGGTGGCAGGCTGCAGACCTGGATCCTCAGCCCTGCTCCCTGGGGACCTCACTTGAGGCACATCCAGACCAGCTGGCAGTCAGTGCTGCCCCTCTGAGGATGGCCTCAGCCCTGGGGTTTGTATTTAAAGGCTCTCTCAGCTCAGCTGATCAGAGCAGACATGAAGGGCTCTGCCAGCAGCTCCTGTTTCATGCCAGCCCCCCCCTCCTGCCCAGCTCAGCACGTGCCAGGAAAGGCTCAGTCATTACCCAGAGCAGTTCACCACCACCCCATTGAGTTTTATGATGGTTAAACTGTACAGTTGGGTCTTTGCCTCATAAAATACTTTATAAAAGTATAATACTTTATAAAAGTATTAAAGAAGTATTAATTTTTACTGGGAACTGGGTGAGCAGGGGCTCCGGGGAGCCGTGGTGCTAAAGGGTGGCTGAAAATTGGTCCCTCTTGCATCTGAGGTTACAGTGGGGCAGCAGCTGGGATTTGGATCAAGCTGTCCTGCTCCTAACCCTCCAAATCCCAGGCAGGAAAACCCAGAGCTGCACTCCAGCTCTGGCTGCACTCCAAACACTGCCCCTGCCCTGCAAGAGGTGTCACAGCCCATGTCACCAGGTCACAGAACCCTTCCACACCCAGGGTCACCCCAAGCTTATCAAGGGGATCCAGAGCTCAGACACCAAACACCAGCTCCCTGCAGCCTCTCCCTAACCCTGAGGCCTTCCCAGTGCTGCTGCTGCCTCCATCACCCCCCAGAGGGACAGCACGGCCTGCAGGACTGGCACTTCCCAAAGTTCCCAGTGACAGACTGGTTTGGGCAGCAGCAGACAGTGCTCTGCTCCAGCAGGGACACTCACAGTAGCCACGATCCTTTTGACAGCAGCTGCAGAGAGCTCCTCTCCCTTGGGCTGCTCCACCAGAGTCATCCCCATGTACTTGAGGCTGAAGAGCATCCCCTCCAGCAGGGTCTCACGGGTGTCTGTCCAGTTCTCTGGGAGCTCTAGAAAACAAGAAAAGGCTCTGAGATTCTCAAACAGGGTCCCCCACAAAGTCCTGAGGGAGGGTTTAAGATATGAGCAGGGCAATGGTTTAACTCCTGTCCGGAACCCTGTGCCTGAGCAGCTGGAAGCTCACAGAGCTGCCAGGGCTTTCACAAGGTGCTGGGAGAAGAGCCCTGGCTGCCAGAGGAGGTGACAGAACACAGCAACCACAACTTCAGCCTCTGCAGCTCTCCAAGGCAGCAAGAACAAAATCCCCACATTTTTTCCATCAGCCACACCAAACAGTCCTGACCCTTTAAAATCCATCAGCTCCTCAGTTGAACCATGAGTGCCCAGGCCCACACCACCACCAAGAGGGATCCTGAGGACACAGGGGAGGGCTCAATGCTGCCCCAGGCATGGCCATGACCTTACCCCGTGTGACCATCACCCACCCAGGATAAGATGGGATTTGCTGGCAGCTAAACCCACGCATGGCTGCAGGGATCCAGGTGATGTGCTGCCACTTGCTAAATCAGTCACCAGCAGCCCCGAGGAGCCCAATGCATGGGGAAAAACCTCAGTGAGGGCTCCACTCTACCCTGGGAGTCCCCATGGAATGCTTCAGCCTTTTCCCTTCTGTTCTGGGGGTGGGTGGGATGCAGGGTCCTAAATGCAGAGAGAAGTTTAGGACTACAATAAAAGCCAGGTGGGTATTTCTAAGCCTAAAACTGCACAGCAGCAGCAAAATTCCAGACAAGGAGGTGCCAACTCAGGATCTGCAGCTCTGGGGGGTGAGGAGGGTCCTGGAGGGCAAAGGGGGCCCTGGGGAATAAGGAGGGGTCTTGCTTTGAGCAGGAGGTAACACAGCAGAGTCCTCCCGAGGTCCCTCAGCCCTGGGGAGAGATGGGGCTCCCAGAGGACACACTGCAGCCCAAACACATCCCTGAATTCAGCAGGGCCAAATTCCACAGCTCCCTCTGCAACCCCCCTGGTGCTGGGAGGATGGGGCAGGGCTGTGGGGGAACAGAGATGTCCTGGGGGTGACCCCCTGGTGACTCAGCCTCCTGGGGAAGATGGGATGGGAGAGGAGCCATAAACCCCAGCACCACTCCCAGTGCTGGGTGTGGGTGCCAAGCACTGAACCAGCCCAGCAGTGACTGGAGTCAACGTGACAGCAGCTGAGTGGGAGAGGTCCCACGGGGAGACAAGGGTTTGAAGGAGGGCAGGGGCTCCGTGCTCAAAAAAATCTGGAGAGGGAAAGGAAAAGCCAAGGACACACAGGATGGCACATGCAGCTCCTGTCTTGGCCAGAAACAGAGTGCCAAGGAAAATCCAGAATTTCTCCAAAGCCCAGGGTGCTGCCCCTGCCCTCCCTCCCACCCTTGGTGGCTGAAGCACATCGGGGTGCAGGGGCTTTGCCACTGCCAGCCCCATGCTCCCTGCCCAGCCCAGCCCTGCTCCCATACCCATGCTCGGGGTCTCACTGATGATGGGGACCCCCTGAGCACCTCCCGCTGCCTGGGACGATGCTGGGGAGGCCCCGGGGCACTCCCAGCTCCCCCTGTCTGGAAGGGAAACAGGGGGGGGTTTAAGTGCAGCCACTGAAGTGCTTCCAGAAGGGAAGAAGCACCCGAGGCAGCACCAGGCAGACCCTCCGTGCATCCTCCTCCCATCCTCACCCCCTCCTCACCCACGCGCAGGGTGGGTCTGTCCCGGGGGGTGACAGCGATGCCCCCCAGGAGTGAAGCTCACCCCCCAGCAGGCTCAGAGGGAGCTGTGCACCCCACATCTGCCCCACAGCCCCCCCTGGCCAGCCGACCTCTTCGTGTCCCGCAGCTGCTGGCCGCTAATCCCAGAGCCAAGGGACAATGACACCGGGTCAATCGCATCCGATTAACGAACCCAAGAAGTTCGAGCTTGGCTGCAGGTGGCAGGGGCTGCGGGCAGGGCAAGGCACCCTCCCGCTGCGATGCTCGGGGCTCTGTAGCAGGGTGGGGGTCACCCGGCTGCTCCCCCCCTTTCCTGGTGACAGGGGGGATGCCTGGAAGGGACGGTGGCCGCTCGCCCAGGGGCCATCGACCCGATCGGGTGACGGAACCAGCGCTGGGACGAGGCCAGAAACCGCCCGCAGGGCTCCAGCCCTTGCCCCAAGTGGGGGGACCAGGAGAACCCCCCACCTGCCCATCCCCACCCCCCAGGGGGGAGACAGGGACAGCCCCTTCTCCCCTTCCTACCCCACAGCTGCTCGGGGGAAGGTGGGGGCCATGGGGGGGAGCAAAGAGAGGGGTTAACGGGAGGAATTACAAAAAGGGGTGCGAGAGAGAGGAGTAAAGGGGGTGCAGGGGGTGCACGGAGAAAAGGGGGAGGGAGAGCAGATGGGGTAAAGCGGGGGGGGGGGGGGGGGGGGAGCGCGGGAGAGAGAAAGGGGAGACTCAAAGAGTGAAAAAAGTGGGTGTAAGAGGTGTAAGAGGAGTGAGAAGCGGGACAAAGCCGGGAAGGAAGAAAGGGGGTGCAGGACAGGGGGTGCAGGGGGGTAATGGGGAGGGGGGGGCTGTGCAAGGGGGGAGCGGGGCGGGGGGGGGCAGGGGTCTCACTTTTGTGTCGGCCGCCGGCCCAGGAGGGTTTGTGGACGCTGGGGCTGCGCAGCAGGGCTCGTCCCGCCGACTTCAGGGCGTCCATCCCGCTGCCCCCTCCCCGCTCCCGGCCCCGCCGCAAACTTTCCTGCGGCGCCAGCGCTGACCGCGTCCGGGGGCGGGGCCCGTATGCAAATCAGGACCGTGACGTCAGCAAAGCCACGCCCGATACACCACGGCCCCTCCCGTCGGGGATCCCGGGGCGGCTGCGGGACCTCCCCCCCCCCCCTCCAGGCTGCGAACGGGGGGGATCCCCAGGGCCCTGTGGGGACCCCGAAACCGAGGGGAGACATTGGGGGGGGGGGGGGGGCGGGACCCCGAGACCCCGAAATGGGGGGGACACGGCTGCCCCCCCGGAGGGTTCCCCCACTGGAGACCCGGGGACCCCCAGTGTCCCCAGAGCCACCCCACAAACACCTGCGGGTGGCAGCAAACACCAGCTCCACCCTGCCCACGGGGGCCCTTTCTCCCCACGGAGGTCCCATCATTTCCATGGATGTCCCACCTTTTCCACAGGGGTTCCATCTTTTCCACGGAGGTCCCACGTTTTCCACGGGGGTCACAGCCTCCCCATGAAGGTCCCACCTTTACCACGGGGGTCCCAAAACAACGTGTCCCAACCATCCTGCTTCAGCATCCTCAAGCAACACCAAAAAAGTTGCTGTTGACCCAGAGGTTTGGGGCTACCCCCAGCCTGGGGTGGGATATTGGGATATTTTAATATCCCAATTGATATATCCTTTTGATAAGGGATATTTTAATATCACGTTTGATCACCCTGAGCCCCTCTGTGTCACCACGGCTGCTTTGAACTCAGCCTGAATATAATTGTGTGGCAGATTAAGGCCCTCAAAAGCTTTCTGAAATTAAAAGGATAATAATGAGGAGGTTAAACCCCATCTTTCGGATTTGGAGAATAATGCCTCGCAAAGCCTATTAATTCACAGCAACATTTGGGTAATTGCAAATCCCCTTTTAGTTCAATGCTGACACTCCCCCTCTCACCGTTGTCACCGGAGTCACCAAACAGAAGTGATGGGGGCTGATTCCCCTTTACAGGGCGTTGGGTGGGTGGCTGAGTGTTGAGCAGAACCTCTCTTACAAGAACCCAGCTTGCAACAGGACGGTGCCACCGGGACAGCCCCATTCGGTGTCTGGTTTGAGCCCCCAGCAGGGGGGAGTCAGGGCCATGGACTGGAACTGGGAAGAAGAAACTTCCCTCGAGGGCTCTCCAGACTGGAGAGGCTCCCCAGGGGCAGCAGCACACAGATATCAAAAAACCTGAAAAACTGCTGCCTTGGGAACAAATTTAAGCATCCGCATAGATCCGTGTCTGTGCAACAACTCACTTAAGCATCTGTGCTCACTTTAAGCATATGCTTAGATCTAGCTGACACCCAGGCTTTTAAGCACCTGCTCAAATGTTTCACTAAAGCACTGAGGAAACTCAGCTCCCACCCAGCAACCTGCATTTAACCAGAGGGCTTCCTGCCTGCCAATATCTGATGAGTTAAAGCAGACACCTTTGCAATTAATTCATTGATAAAGCAGCCTGAGAAAGCCACTCAGCAAGTATCAGACACACCAGGGACTGATTTTCCTGTTTCTGCATTTTGTACCACCGTGGGCTAAACAGATCCTCCCCCTGCTCAGGGTGGCTCAGGCAGCAGCTTCTGCCCTCAAGTGCTGCTCTGCTGCTTCCTTCCCCTCGTTCCCTCAGGGGCAATTTCACAGGGAAATTACTCCCCATCATCCCCGCAGGAAAAAATCCACAGAGCTCCTCTTGCTGCCGTCCTGCCCTGCTCCTGCACTGACCTTTCCAGCTCCGGGGGCACAGGATGCAATTCCTGTTTCTCTGGATGGCAAAGGGAGTCAGCTGCAGCCCTGTTCTTCCCAGCTGAGTTTTCCCACTGAATCCCAGCACTGGTGTGGATGTTTACCCTTTGCTTCCCAGGCTGAGCTGTCTCGGGTGGGTGTTGCATCCTGACAGCAGCAGAATGTGTTCCTTCCAATGTCACTGCTCAAGCTGGAGAGGGAAGGGCCATGAGAGCAGCCCGGGAGAGAGCAATCGCCAAACCAAGGTCTCAAATGTGGCTGTGCCATCCAAATCAGCCTCCTGGAAAATCAGAATTCGAGTTGAAAACATCCCTGGAATGGTAAAAAACTACTGGTGGCATCTCCCCTTAGGAAGGCAGAGCACCAGGCAGCTCAGAGTCCCAGCATCCCCAGGCTTTCCTCCCCACACAAGGAGTCCAGAGGTTGCTGCAGGCTGGGGAAGAGAAAGTCAAATCTATTTATTTCTGTCAGAGGCACAGCAGAGACTTTTTGGAAACCTTCTTGTTTTCCCAGTCGCTGTGAGCACCGGGTGGCCCTGACCCCCCCAGCCCTCAGTGCTCAGCCCATCACCCCCCATCCATCTCCCTGCTAATTGTCCTCTCTCCTGAGCAGCCACAGCTCAGTCTGCACAAACTCCCTCAAGGTTATTTTCAGCTCTGCAGCATCACTGACACACACACAACTTTGTGTCTCCGATATTGCAGCTGCAGAGCTGCTCCTCACCCCTTCTCCTAACACCCAGCATCATCTCTTCTGTCCAGGAAACAAAGAAATCCTCACCACTCTTCCTCCCCATCACAGCGTTTGTATCCATGAATCACAACGAAATAAATGCAGCTTTCCAGGGAAACTTCAGTGGTTTCTGTAATGCTGAGGTGTTTTCCCAGCTGGTGGGATCCCCAATTCCTTTAGAGCAACCCTCACAACACACACACGATCCCTTTGGAGGAAGATTTACAACACACACACAGCCCCAGCCCTAAGTTCAGTGCCAGTCCTGCTGTTTTTCTGCAAGGGTTGGGGTTTGTTTGCTCCCTGTGTGGATTTATGGAAGCTGCAGAGCTCTGCTTGTCCCTCCCAGCCAGGGGCACCTCCTGCTCTGGCCCTTTACCCCTTCACTCTACTTCATATTTACAGCAAATTGCATTTATAGCAAATCAGCAAATCTGGGGCTATTAAAAGGTGATCACTGATGGAAACTTGAGCTCCTTCCACTCTGTCAAATCCACCTGGCACCTTTGCAGGGAAGGCCTGTGTTTAACCATCAAGGTGATAAAAGACCAATTGCTGACATTTGCTGCTGTTTTCCCTTCCTCTGGCATTTCATTAGGAGAAAATAACAACAGCAGCTACAAATGTGCTCTCATTGAGCCGGGTTGCCCACAACGTAGTGAGCTGCTCTCATTAATAAAACAGTTGCCAAGGGGCTCTCCAGGATGACAAAATTCCTCTGATTCCTCCCAGGGCCCTGCAGCAGCTTTGCAGACCAGGCTGAGCCCCTCCCCACCTTCAAAATTCACCTGAACTCACCCCGGGGCCATGAGGTTGAGCTGTAACCGACCCAGACCTCAGCTCCTCACTTCCTTCATCAGTAAAACTCCTAATTTAGAGGAGTGCTTAGGACTGAAATTACCACAGTCATTAACACTGAGGTAATGAGTCAATTAACATGCTCTGGGATCTGTGGAGCAAAGGCATTACAGAAATGCTCAGTACCAAACACTGCGGAAATGAGGATTTGTCTGTACCAGTACCTGGACTGGAGCTGTGCTGGTTGGTGCTCCACTTCATCATTGTGGTGTCACCCATCCCAAGGGCTCTTCAGAGGCTCCAGATGGGATCAGCTCCAGCATCTCCACAATGCCAGGACACCCAGGATCAGTGCTAGCTGGAAAACAGCACCAGGCTGGAAATGGGAAACAAAACCTTACATGAAACACTGGTTTAAGGTCTTAAAGACAGCCTGGGGCTGAGTTTCTATCCTAGAGCTACATAAAGGAAGGGGTTTTAAACATCCTTAAGAAGCTGCATCCAGGTCTCAACGTGGAGTTTCCTCTCTTGGAGTGAGGGATATTTGATTTCTCCCTCCTACATTCCTGCTCTGATTGCTGCTGCTCCTCACAACTGCACAACCAGGGCAAGCAAAGCCCCAGCTGCTCCCACCTCCCTTTCAGCCCCCCCCAAACCTGGTGATGCCAAATTAACACACTAATTACCATGGCCCTTGCTAGCACCATCCTCATTTGCTCCTCCCTGAACACCCTGACCTGGATTTTCAGGATTTTATGACCTCTTTCGAAGCTCTCTCTGGAGCTGCTCTCCCATGGCTGCATCACTGATAAAATCAGGCTGAGCACCCAGCACTGCTCCTGCTGATGGAAAACAGGCCCAGGGCAAGGAGTAAAGCAACTTAATTGCAATCAAGGGCTGTCAGCCCTGTCAGAAGTGGCTGAGCATCTGATGGGCCAGAGCTGGGAGCTGAGCGTGCACCAGGAAAAAACAGAGCAGTGTTTGGGAAGGCTGCAGCACCACCTGCACAGCACCTTCCTTCCAGGGATGCTCAGTGCCAGACACAGCCTAGAAGATAGTTCAAGAAATCTCTTAATCCTGAGTAATTAGAGGCTTGAATGCAGAAATCTTAATGCCTCGTACCAAATCTCATCTGTTAATTAGCTCAGCTCTGCAGATTCTTGGGTACCAAGAAATAAATCTCACTCTTTGGGGTTTTTTTGGGGGGTCTGCAAACTTTTGGGGCTGGACAATGCACTGCACAGGCAACTCCCCAGCCCAGTTGCTCTCCAAAGAGCTCTTGTGCTCTGACAGTAAATTGTAAATGAAGGGGGAGCTGATGAGACAATCCCCCCCCTCCCTCCCTGCTCTGAGCCTGGTGGAGGCAGCAGGAGCCTTGTACGCCCCATCAAAGGCTCCTGTGAGCAGGGAGGAAGCTGAGCTGGGGAGCTGAGCACAGCAGGAGGGATGAGGGATGGAAAATCCACATCAGCACTGCTTGTCATCCAGGGAAATTGGAAGCTGTGCTCGTTCCCAGTGTTTGTGGTTTGTTCCCCTGCAGACTTTGTTTTTCTTCCCTTTGCAAACAGGCACCCAGCACACCATCCCCTGCTTCCCTGGGGCACCACAGCCCAGCCCTGCCTGAGCTGCAGGAGCTGAGTGTGTCCCTGGACACTGGGAAGCAATCCTGATCTGATGAGCAGTGGCCAAGGGAGCAGATATCCTGGGCATCCTCTCCAGCTCCATCCCATCAGTGCCTGAGAGCACCCTGGACACAGCCTGGAGTGGTCCCTTCCCCTCTGCACTGCCACATCTCCAGGGTCCCATCTGCTCCTGCCCCCTCCCCCAAAGGACACCCCTCTGCTTTTGGAAGAGCTGAGGGATTGAGCACCATCCCAGGAAGGGCAACAGGGAGCAGGGCAAGGGAATTGGTCCCCAGTTCTGAGTGGGCAGGGTGTGCTGCTTGGGATAAATCCCCACCACATGGAGGGGCCCCCAGCACAGCTCCTGGCACCAGCCCCAGCCCAAGTGACCCTGCAGATGTTGATCTGCTCTGAGGATCAGAGTCTGGCTCAAACCCTCCTCAGCAGCAGCACCACAGAAGGATCCAACTCAACTTTGCTGCCTGGTTGGAACAAATGATCTGCTCTCACTCTGTAGCTAAGGGGAAAATGTCATCTCCAGAGGGTGACCAGACCTTGGAGGGGACACACTCCTTGGAGGGGCCTCTGTCTTCTCCTTTTGACTTTGCACTCAGGCCAGGCATGGACCTGACATCACATTTTGTTTATTGACCAAAGTGCCAAGATGCACCCCAGCTCTCTGTGTGCAGCCAGAGTCTCCCACCCACCACCTCACACTCTCTGTTCTTCACCATTTGTTTGGCCAAAGTGATTTGCCAAATGAGCAAAATCTAATTCATGAGCAGTTTAGTTCCCCAGGAGATGTCTTATTTCATGGTGAATTTATTATTCACCAAAGGAATTGGTCAGGTTTTGTGCAGGTGGAGAGGAAGGGCTCTTCCTCATGTGACTTCTCCAGTGGCTTTGCCAGGTTGGAAGTTTTTAGGAGGCTAAACCTGGGGGCACAAATTCTTCTGGCACATCCCAAAGATGTAGCTGAGAGGAAAAGTGAGCTCATGTTGATTTTAACTTTCCCAGTGTAAGGAGGGTGGGACCAGGTGCTCTTTGGAGGAGTTTAGCCATTTACTTGGTTTAATTCTGCTTTTTATCACACGGAGTTCAGTCCTCAGCTCAGGTTTGTGTTACATTGAATTAGTTTCACTGACAGTGCTGGAGCTTTTAGATTGACACCACCAGAACTTCATTAGATATTATGGCAAAGATAAAAATACATCAGGGGGAAATATCAACTGTTAAGAGAAAGTAACTGCAGTGCCCACACATTTAGTGCATTCTGAAGAAACGGGGAAGAGAAATCACAGTACAGCAATGCACAGTGTTCTGGGGCATCTGTTATCAGAGGATATCAAAGCATTTTACAAATCACTACTTATTTAAGCCTTGTCACATGCAGGCCACAGAAGAGAACAATGCTGGAAGCAGGGCATGAACCCAGGAAGCATCAGCAGAGACAAGGAAATATTTTAAACTAAAGAGGTTTCCAACAGGAAATGCTGTTTCACCCAGACTGAAACATGTTATGGAGCATGGGTGATGTCAAGAAAGTTTTTGACAGAATAATTCCAAAGCAATTCAGCACCAAAATGGGATCTTGTACAGTCAGTATGTGGGAGAGGGGGCTGGAGGTTTAATTTCTGTACTATGTGGAGTGTATATCCTGTGTAAATAGTTGTGGCTGACCTTAGCTAAATGTTTCTTTTCAGTCTGGCTAATTGCATGTTTCTGAGCATAACTATTCCAAGTATTTGTTCCCACTATTTGGGGGAAGATGCTGTGAATTTTCAACTTGATTGGAGAAAATAAACATACTTTTCAATATCAGAATGTTTCTTGGAACTCCAGTAAATGCTCTTTGCTAACCTCCCCTCAAAGACCCACTGCACTTCTCTGTACTCCAGGCAGGAAAGGTTCTTTGTTCCTGTGAAGAGTGCAGAGCTGAATTAAGTTAAAACAGATCCTTTTTCCAGGCTCTTGCATGGCTGTGCTTACAGTTTGATCCCTTCAACTGCTGGGTTTGATTCCTTCAGGGACAAGTGGACCAGGGGTCTGCAGAGGAAGGGCTGGTGTCTAAGACACAGAAGAGCTTTTCCTGGAAAACAGATCCCATCATCAGCTACAACTTGTTTGTGCCCTCTGTCAAACCCCAACCATGCTGCCTGCTTCTTACCCTGGCAGTGGTTTTGCTTCTCAGCCCCTGCTGGCTTCTGCTTGCTGGGATTGCAGCTCAGCTCTGGCTGTTCCTCTGCCAAAGAAAAAGCTCAGCACTCCCCCATCCACCCTCCCTGCACCAGGCTCAGCACCCTGGGGGGGTCTCTGGCTCTTCAGCCCCTGAGAATATTGGAGAACAAAAGCTCTCCAGAGGGATTTGGGAGCAGGTGGAATTCAGGCACCCAGAGCTGCCCCCCTGTGCCACAGAGCTCCTGAAATGCCATCAATGAAAGGTCCAAGCTTCTGGGTGGTCACATCCATCAGCAAGACAGAGGCACCTGACAGCCTGATTTTAATCCACCAGCACATGTCTGCTGGGGACCTCTGTGAGGCCAACATAAATCAGCCTGGATCTCTGGGAGGGAAAGTGATGTTGCTCTGATTTATGGTGGCTGAAAGCATCTCTCTTCCCTGGTCCCAGCAGGTGGTGAAAACTCAGAGTAATCAGCAACAAGGCTGATTATCACCTTGCCACAAAACCAACCTTCATGATTATTTGATTAAAGACAGAAAAGGATGGGCAGAGAGGAGGGACAGAAGACAGGGGATATATTTCCAGATCTGCCTCTTACCTTCAAGGTGATCTTGCTTGAGTACCTTGAACTGCTCATTTTGCTTCCACCTGTCAAGGCTGTGGTTATGAATGCACCAGGAGCAGGTTCCCAGGTTGGACTGAGCTAAAACATCAAACCAGTTCCCCAATGCAATCAAGGTTCACTCAGGTTTTCAGTGACTTCTGGGAGCAAGAAAAAGAGAATGGTTATTTCAGAACAGTCTTTTCTTAGAGCTATTTAAGCTTTTTAAGCCTTTTAATTTACTCACCAGGAACAAAACAAAAAAGTCCATCTTGAGACAACTTTGAGCTCTCTGGCTTAAAAACCAAAAAGCATAAAAAAAACCTCAGACCCAAACCCAACCAAAAAAACCCACATCCAGGCACCTAAAGTTGCCCACTCATGTCTTGGGAATGGTTTATATACACCCCCCCACAATTGCACTGGGTCCCATGTCCTCCCCTTCAAGAGGCAAAACTTCCCCTAGAAAGTAGCCCCATTGCTGAGAACTTCTTAGGGAAGAGCCTGCAAAATCCATCCCTTGATTTTTATGTATTTCCTTTGAAAAAGGTTTCATCCTCTTCCCATCCCCTAAAGCAAGCTGCTGGCAGATTCCATCCCCCTCATCTCGTGTCCTTTGCTGGTCTGGCAGCCCTGAGCAACCTCTCCCTGCCAGGCTGGAGCAGACCTGGATAAGGGAATTTATAACACAAAAGCCAAGGGAGTTAATTTGAACTGTGTGAAAAGCCATGACTGCCTCGTGTAATATTACCACTTAGCTCCATTTAATGTGTTCTTAATTACAACCATTTTTCAGTTTTCCTTAAGAAAACTCTGTGCTGCCTTTTGTCTCTGCCCAGCAGTGCTCTCTCTGTCCTCTCTCTCCTGTTGCAGCTCTGCATTTAAGATGCTAGCTCTCTATCACCAAGTTGTTTTGCTGGGGTTTTCTGGTTTTTTTTTGCAGGGCCCTTCCTCCCCAGCTGCCTCAACACCTCCAGCACTGCATCACCCCTGGCAGGTTTTGCTCTTGCTGGTCTTGCTTTACATTCACTTTGTACCAGAACATCAAATTTAAGGTGCAGACAGGAACAAAAAGCTTTGTAGACGTAAAACACCAGATGGGTACTGCCTTGCTGCTCTGGTTGGACAGATTTTGAAGCTAATAATAATTGTAAACATCTCTCTGCATCTTGTTTAATCCTTATAATCTCCTTACCCTCCAGTCCAGATTGTTTTCTTTGTGTGCTGAGATTGTTCCTTGTAGCTGGGGCATCTCTGCCAGACCTGCACGCCCTGCAGTGAACCCAACCATCCAGACAAAGACTCCATCAGGGATTTCTTTCCCAACAAAACATCCTTCAGCCTTCCCACGAAGAAGGGGCAGGCAAGGCTTGTGGCAGCTCAAAAGATGCCAGCGAGTTATAAAAAGAAATAAACATTTCATGATGAGTACATCCAGAGAGCAGGGGTCATATTTTATTCTGGGATTTGCTCTGCAGCTGCTGGAGTGCCCAGTTCTTGCAAGCCTTGTTGTTTTACACACAGCCCCTAGGGTTATGCTATCAGGTTACAAGTCTTCCCTTCCATTAAAACATGAGGTTTCTGGATTTTTGTGGTTGCAAATACAAAGAACAGAAGTTCAAAAATCCAGACAGCAAGCAGAGAAATTGGGCTTTTTTTTTTTTTTTTTTTTTTTTTAGGAAAAAAAAAAAAAAAAAAGTCTTTAGACTCAGGGGAGGAGCTGACTCTGGGGTTTTTGAGCTTTTAATAGTAATGCTGGAATCTGATCACATGGTTGATGAGCTTGGCCCTCCCAGGGCTGACTGCTTGGGTCTCTGTTGACTGCAAAGGGAAGGGCAGGCACTGACCACTCGAAAAAGTCACTGAAAGCTTTTCTGAAAAACAGTCTTGGCTTTGCTGGGTGTTGCAAAGCAAAATTATTTTCCCATTTTAAGTGGTTTGAGATCCTTGTGGGAGAGATGCAGCACACAGAGGCCATAACAATTCTCTCTTCTCTCACCTTCAAGCAGAGGCAGAGATGGGAGGTGGCACCGTGGTCTCAGCCAGCAACCAATCCCCCCCCTCTGAATCTGGAGTGCAGCAACAGGGGCAGCAGCAACTTGACCAAAAGAGGCTCCTTCAACCTGGGAGACAGAGAGATCATATCCAATTACTGAAGGATGAAGCTGGATAAACTTAACTTAGAATAGATTAAGGGTTTTTAGGTTCTGGGGTTTTTTGTCGGTTTTGTTGTTTTAGAGCATGAGGATAATTGGCCATTGGAGCAATTTATCAAGAATTGGGTTAGATCCCCTAACAGTGGAAAAACTTAAGCTAAGCCTGGATGTCTTGCTGAAAGGAAGAATTAAGTCCTGTGGCTCCTACTGCTCAGGAATTCAGAGTGGCAATTCCAGCCTTCCCCTCTGACCTTTCCTTTGCTGAACTGGCTGCCTGCTGGGTTTTGGATTGTTTCGTGCCAGGTGCAGCTGATAAATCAGTTTGTTCTGAATCCAGCTTCCTTTTCCTGCAGTTGCTGGGCTCCTGACCATATGGCAGAGCCACACACCCACCCGTGCCCCTGAACTGCTCCTCCAAAGGCTGCTGCATCATCTTTACACCCTGTGCCTCAGCCAGCACTGATTCATCCTCTGCCTGGCTGCTGAATCTCATTCTGCTCCCACTTGTACTGAAGCAATTGCATCTCTCTGGGTATCTCTCTGCTTCGAACCCTGCTGGGAGGTAAACCAAGCCAGACCTGGAGTATTGTGTCCAGTTCTGGGTCCCTCAGTTCAAGAAGGACAGGGAAGTGCTTGAAAGAGTCCAGCACAGAGCTACTGAGATGATTAAGGGAGTGGAACATCTCCCTTATGAGGAAAGGCTGAGGGAGCTGGGTCTCTTTAGTTTGGAGAAAAGGAGACTGAGGGGTGACCTCATCAATGTTTTCAAATATGTAAGGGGTGAGTGTCAGGGAGATGGAGTTAGGCTTTTCTCAGTGGTGACCAGTGATAGGACAAGGGGTAATGGGTGTAAATTGGAGCACAGGAGGTTCAAGTTGAATATCAGAAAAAATTTTTTTACTGTAAGGGTGACAGAGCCCTGGAACAGGCTGCCCAGGGGGGTTGTGGAGTCTCCTTCACTGGAGACATTCAAAACCCTCCTGGACACGTTCCTAGGGGATGTACTCTAGGGGGCCCTGCTCTGGCAGGGGGGGTTGGACTAGATGATCTTTCCAGGTCCCTTCCAACCCCTAGGATTCTATGATTCTATGATTCTATGAATATGGGGATTGATAATTTTATGTTAACAACTTAACAGGACCATCACTGTCCTTGAGCAAAGACAGAAGATCTTAGAATACCATTCCCCCCAGGGTGGGGATTGATAGGTTTCTCCTAAGTATCTCTGGCACAGAGTGGTCCCTGTTCTGCCCCAAATGATGGGACAAATGTCCCAGGTGGGCTCTGGGCCCTCCCCCCCAGCAGTAACCCCAAAGGAAGCCAGTGGGGAACTGGTCCCCACTGCTGCTTTTAGCTCTGCCACCACACTAGGACATCAGCCACCCTGCCTGAGTCCCCTCCTGGGGCTAAACCTGACTCCCTGCAGCCCTGGGGACTCCATCACCCTGGGACAGGTCCTGGAGACCCCAGCCCCACTTTCCCAAGACTCTTCTCCTCCACACCCTTTGTTCAAGTTACTGGTGAACAGCAACTGGGGAATTCTGGAGCATCCCAGAGCGGGGAGATGAAGAGAGAGGAGAGTGGAAGTGTTGCAGCACAGTCCCAGGGAAAAGAGGTCAAAGCACCTGCAAAAGAGGCAACACATGGCTTTGCTTCCCCTCTCAGCCCTGCAAACTGCTGTGTAAGAGAACAGCCTCCTTTATTTGGAAATGCTACTGGAAAATTGGCCCCAATGGTGTTCTGAAAGCTCAGGGCTTGGCTACAAGCAGGAGCATCAGCAGAGATTGCTGGGATTCCCAGATGGATGGAAAAAGTGTTTGTTTCTGCCAAAGCATTTTCTCTGTGCTCTCTGCACTAATCCTGTCACAAGTGGCAGTGAGACAAGAGGGGAGCACGTTTGGGGGGGGCTGGCAAAGCTGCAGGGGGGGTTTCTTCCCTCTCCAGCCCCCCTCCTCTGCTTCACAGTTTGCATCTGCACATTGTCTGATGCTGCTGCCAAAAGGGAAACCCAAAATTCATGGCCAAGGGGATGAGCTGCAGTGGCAGAGAAGTTGTTTTGTATCTGCAGCAAGCAGCTGTACCCGGCCCTGGGCTTTCTCTGTCTGGTACATCAGAGGCTCAGAGCTGTTTGTGAGCTGCCTGGAGGGGCTGGGGGAGTCACCCTGGCAGAGGTGTAAAGGTGCTCAGTGCAGGATGGGTGGGATTGGACAGAGGAGGAAAGGGGCAGAACCCGAGAGAGGCACCAGCAAGAGGCTGTACAAGCCCTTTTTAGCAGTTTCAGCAGCTTACCAGCACTTGTCAGCTGTGGTGTTAGCAGCTGGTTCTACCTGGCAGAGCAGAATAATCCCCTGCACATCTGCTGGCACTTGAAGCTCCCCTGGAAGCATCCCCCTTTTAACACACAGCTGGAAGGAAGAGAGAGGCTGCAAGGCAGTGATGGGGTAAGTTCCAAACAGCAGCCCTGGATGCAGGTCTCCAGCTGCCTGTGGAGATGCAGGAGAAGTAGAGAGACACAGAGCCTGCCCCAAAAGGCTCCTAGTTTAATCCTGAGATGCAATCATGACTAATAAATGATAAAGTGATGAAGAAAAGACATTAAAAAAATGAGGGAAGACCAAAGGGGACAGCAGCAACCCTGCCAAGCTGCTCAGCCTGATGCAAGCTCCTTTTGACAATTCAATTATAAAGCAATGCTAATTACTGAGGTGATGGTATTGAGCACCAAGGCAGAGGGGCACTACAAGAAAGGGATATTGATAGGGGAAGGTGGCAGCAAGAGTGCTTCTTGCTCAGAGAAATGCCAAATTGCATCAGGGGAGCACTGAAAAGGAGCCAGGATCTGGGGTGGAGTGTGGTGGGGAACAGTAACGTTGGCTGACAGCTCAGCAAGGGAAGGATAATGAATGTGAGAGTTGTCTGAAACCCAGGCTGATCTGACACAGGCAGAAGGCAATTAACCAGGAGAGGGTTTCAGATCCAGGCTGGTCTGGATGCCTCTCTGCTGTCAGCCCTTTAAAAGCCTGCAGCTGGGCATTTGCACTTCTCCTCTCCAATCTGGTGCTTCTAAGTGAGTGCAGTTAGCACACAGTGGGCAGGGACCTGACCCAAACCTTGGACATGCCAGAAAAGAGCCAAGGGGCTTGTGCTTGGTCAGATGTTGAGCCACTAAAGGGTTAAAGTCACTCCCGTGTGCTTCAGCTCACTGCAACATCCATTGCTGCCTTCCCTGAAAACAGGGTCACCAACATGCTCACTTTCACTAATTCCATATTTAAAACACAGCTTCTCAATCAAAGAGATGCTATTATCCACAAAGCAGCTTAAATTGTCCCTTAGATTTAAATACAGCCTGTTGCATAAAACATCTTTTTATCAATTTCACTTAGGGCTGAGAAGCACTCCCCCGTGCACATCCTTTTTAATAACAGCAGCTAGGAGCTTCACAGAGCCCTTAAGTGCATTCCTCTGGGAAGTAAATACCCTGAAGAGAACCTTTTGTCATTGTTCCTTCTCTCCAGTTGCTGAGGAGAGGTTGTGCTGAAAAGCCTGGGCTCCTATTGCATCACATTTTGGGAACAGTGCTCTGTGTGCAGTTTCCAGGAGGTGGGTGGAGGGTGCCAGGCTGGAAGAAACATCCTCAGTTCCTGTGCAGGGCGTGAGGAAGATTTGGTTTTCCCTCCAGCCCATTGTCAGCTCAGGGAGAAATCCACCTTTAGTTTGTGCCTGGTATAAGTGAGGGGAAATTGAGAGCATCACCCTGGTGAGGACAGACTCTTTCTTTCTCCAAGGATGATCCCAGCAGGGACACAGGGAGTAACCACAACAGCCCCAGCTGCCCGTTCTTGGCAAATCAAATAAATCCCCCGGAGCTCTGTGCTCCAGTCACTGGGGCTCTGCAACTGCTGCAACTCAGCAGACACCAAGAGGCACAAGAAAGTTTTGAGGTTTGGGGAATCACGTAGGAATCAGTCGAGTGTAGCACTCCAGGGGACCAAAGGAAGCAGAAAGATTAATTTTGTCAAGTTTTCTAGAGGAACAGGCTGGCAGCAGTGTTACCTTGTGTGCTGCTCTGGCATTTGGAGAACTTTGGTTCATTTTGGCTTCTGCAGATGGGCTCAATGGATGACAATTGTCCAGAATGCTGGTCCTCTGTGTTTTAGCTTCTCCAGCTGCCAAAAGAAGAGCACAAGACAAATGAACTGATGAAGAATGCTGCATAAGAGAGAGATTATGTGGTTAATTAACAATGGCAACAGTTCAAGCTACAGCCTTTCAGATTTTCTCCCAGGCCACAGCACTCTCCTCCCTGCATGCTGGAGGGTTGGGTGAGGAGCAAGCCCCAAACCTCCTGGTGCCAGCAGCTCAGTGCTGGAGCTGTCTTCCCATGGATCATCCCCAGCCTGGCTCTGGGAGCAGACTCAATTACAGCATCACAGGCACTGCCAGCAACTGGGAACCAGACAGAAAAGGCATTGACTGCTCAGGCTGTTTAAAAACTGCTTGCTGCTGGCACTGCAAACTTGGATGGCATCTGGACACTGAGCTGGACTTCTCAGCAGCTGCCATGCATTAAGGTTGG
Source organism: Heliangelus exortis (assembly GCF_036169615.1). Classification (NCBI taxonomy): domain Eukaryota; kingdom Metazoa; phylum Chordata; class Aves; order Apodiformes; family Trochilidae; genus Heliangelus; species Heliangelus exortis. The sequence goes on along the minus strand of NC_092445.1, from coordinate 3,456,730 downwards.
AGATGGGAGGGAGAGGAAATACAGGAATCTTTTCTAAACTCCACAAATCCAAACCCAAAAATAGCCCAAACCAACAAGCCCCCCCCCACAAGCCTCATATTAAAAAAAAAAAAAATCCATCAGAAATGTATTGAAAAATCTGTATTGCCTGCTGTTTAGTTAAATGGCTCCTGTCTTGTCATCAGCTGCTAGAATTTGGTTTATCAGAAGAACTGGGCATCTGTAGAACAATTGCTCTCATATTAATACCCATGGGCTCCCTGCCAAGGAAAGCTGTTCTCTCCATTAATTTTTGACCATCTGTGCCCTCTTTGATGCTTTGGTCTTTTTTTTTTTTTTCCTTCCTTTTCCTGAGCTTCAGGCTGACACTTTCTATGATTCGATTATTTACTCTCTAGGATTAGGAGGTCACCATCTTCATCACTCTAGGAGAAGGCTTTTCACCCCAGAGTCTCCAGGCCCAGCTTCCAAAGCATTAATATTGCTTGTGCAGGGGTGCTGGGGGCTTTTAAGTCTCCCTGCAGTGGATGGGAGGTGCCAGACAGGGACCAGACAACCAGGAACACTGCAAGACTCAGCTGCAGAGCCCACTTACCACAGCCCCTGTGCCAGGGACTCCTTGAAACCCTCCTGCCAACCAACCAGCCACTGATGCAAATGAAATGTGTTTGCAGTTCCAGTCCAGCAAAAAGTGCCAAAGATATTTTCTGGGTGAAGAAGAGAGAAATCTTGAAGAAATCCATTCCCTATTCTTTTTTTTTTCTCCTTTGTGTCAGGGAATTTCAAAGCCTCTGTGCCTCTCTTCCTCTGGTTCTGGCACATCCAAGGCCACCTGCCACCCTGCTCTTTAAATCAGGATGCCTGTTAGCATGGCAGAGGTGCAGAGGCAACCCAGCAGGAGGATAAACCAGACAGATTGGGGTTAGAACCAGGCACAGTGGCTAAGTGGACTGACGGATGCTTTTAATAACCACAAATGCTATTCTTGGTGCTGATGATTTAGCAGTTATCACAAGATACAGAGGGAATTAAAATGAATTGAAGGAAAGTACTTACTTTTCATCTATGCCTGCCTGCTGCCTGCTGGCTTGGCTCTGGCTCCTGCTGTTACTGTTGGGGAGATATTGCTGCCTTTCAGCAAAGAATCAAAATCCACAACTGCTTGGTTTAACAGCTGGGAGAGCTCAGTCTCCCTTCTGCACGTGGTCATCCAAGGTGACTGGAAAACACTGCAAGGTTTTAGACTTTGAGTTTTGTTTTGGCCTACAATAAAACCTCCTTGTGTCAGCAGCAAACAGCACAAAACTCAGGCTGAGCTAAGTTAGTAGTTGCTTGGTTAAAAAGCTTTTTTTTTCTTGGTTTGTTTTTTTTTTTTTGTAACTCTATTTGAACACTTGTGCATTTTCCAAACACCCACTGAGCTGCAGTCTTCCTTTTCAGCCCAAGACAGCTTTTAAGGCCAGTCAGGAATGGTGGAGTAGCCCCTCTCCAGGTGTAAAAAACCACCTGTACAAGGACACAAAACAAGGACACAATTCCTTATGCAAGTGTGAAACAATCTGGGAGCCAGAGCCCCAGCTCCCTGATCTCAGCCTCCCAGGAAATCCATTTCTGCTCTTGCCCTGGGCACTGCAGGAACAGGGCAGGGTTTTATGTGTGTGTGGTACTACAGCAAAGACAACCCCAAAAAACGAGGCAGGGGCCACAGACTCAAGAAATCAGGGAACTGCAAGAGAACAAATGGGATGTGAGTAACTGCAGGAGCAAAATAAGCAGAGCTCTGAAGGAAGCAATAGTTCATGTTACAGGACAAGTGCAGCCAGGAGAGGACAAAGGTTGCTCCTCTGCAATTAACACCCCCCAGCATGCAGGATACTTAATTGTAGGTGATCACATTTCAGTGGCTCAGTAAACCCATCAGCTGATGCCTCTCAGTGGTGCCTGAGCTGGCCAGGACCCACGTGCAAGGTGACACAAGTGTGGTGGTGGGGACCAAGGACCAAGCTGTTACCCAGCAAGAGTAGAACCTGCTTGGCTTCCAGATGGCACCACACAACCTGTCCAACCCTGTTGCCTTCAGGTGTGTGCCTGTAGCCTGCAGATGGGACTGTCTGAGGGCAGACACAGCAGGACTTGGCTACAACTGACTGTGGCCTTTGCTTTACCAGCACTGCCCAGCATGCACTGAAATGACAAGCTCCTGGGGCAAGCCAGGCAACAAAAGGTTCATTAAAATAAGGCAGGTTAAAAGGTCACCTTTTTGCTTTGCATAGATGACTGAAAGGGGCAGGGAGAACTCCAGCTTCCAGGCATTTACTATTGTGCTTTTCATTGCTCTCTAATAATTTGAATTTTTGCATTCATTAAGTCAGCATTAACAATTCCCAGCATTACCACTTGCCTCATTTCCTCTCTCATACAAGATCTCAATTTATCCCAACCAAACCCTCAGAGACAGCTTAATGTGTCCCTACCCTCATCCTCTTCAACATTCAACTCTTCTCCTGGTACACCCAAAACCTCCCAAGGAGCAGGAGTCACAAGACTGACCAAGCCTGTGGATCCCCAGCCCTTCCACCTCTGGATGGGGAAGTCACAGCCTGTTCTCCCCTTCTCCAGCCCACCTTTGCCTCTTGGGTCAACTTCACCTGTGCCTTTTCCCCCTGGCTTAGGGATGAAGTTGATCTCTCAGCTGTAATGAACAGGAGTCAAGTTTTGCACAGCTTATGGGCACAGCCCCATCTCCCCTCCACTGGGATATTTTGCCATTGTCTGCTTTGAAAGAGAAGGGAAATTGTGTTTAGAACATTGAAAGAATCTTAAAAACGAGGTGACATTGCTGCTGGTGGTGCTTCCATGGCAACCTGCATTTGTTTCTCAGAGCTGTTTCATAATAATTAATACACCACTTCCATTCACGTGGCCCATGTTCAGAGTGCACAGCACAGCCCCCACTGGGACATTCCTGGGTCACATGAAATATTTATACCAAAAGACTCAGAAGAAAGAACTTTTCTGGTGTCTTCTGGCCACGGAGACAAAGCAGTGACACACAGACACCCCACGACCCCTTTGCCAGCTCAGCCAGCAGCAACACATTTGCTGACAGCAGCTGGGCAGAGCCTGCAATGACATCCCTCCCATGCAGTGACAGGGTGGTCAAAGCAGTCCTGGTCCTGCTGAGGACACCAGAACAAGGCAGGGTTTGTGCCCCAGTCACACCAACACACCCAGGACTCTCTCTCCCTGCCAACACCAGCTGCCCTTCCTTGCCACACTGCACTGGTGTGTCTGGACGTGGCCAGGAGTGAGGGGATTCAGGGAAAACTCCACCAGCAAAATCCTGGGGCACAGAGAACTCACACATCTTGCATCCCCCTCTCTCCTGCAGGCCCTGGCAGAATGCTCAGCTGGATGGGGAGGGAGTGGGGGAGAAGTGGATCAGACAGGCAGTTGCCTGCTGTAGTGAAAAAGACAAAAAAAAAAAAAAAAAAAAAAAAAAAAGTGAAAAGACAAAGCTGCCAAAGCTGCCTGTGGATGTGGGGATGTGCTGCTTCTGGGCTGCCATCCTGCCACATCCCCCATGGGAAGAAGCAGGCTCCCAGCTGGCAGGACCTGGAGAAGGATTGCCAAAGAAAATTCAGGTGCTGCAGGCTGGGGCTTGGGTAGATTTGGTAGGAGCTGCCAGTTTTAGCTCCAAGCAAGAAGCCAGAGGGTTTTCCTGCTCCTCAACTCCAGCCTTTCCAGGGATACATGAAACTGAGTGGTTGGGCCCAATATAGCTATCAAATAGCCAGTGGCACTTCCATGGGAGGAGGAGGAGAAGGGTGAGCCCCAGGGTCCTGGCTGAGCTCCAGTTTAGAGCCTTGAGTTCTGCCAATCTTCATTCTTTCTGCAGCTTCCATTGGGTACAGGATTTGGAGGCTTCTTTCCAGCTATTTTCCTGGCCCTTTTCCCTGCTGACTGGGCTCTTAACACCACCAAAACCCAAACCCACCAACATTTAACGTGCAGCCTGACCTGTACCCCACTAGCATCAGTCTGGGAAGGAATCAGTCACCTCCATAAGCTCTGAAAGGCACTTGATGAAGGCACTCACATACAGTTTGGATCCCTCTCTGTCACCTGCTGTCCACATCCTTCCACAAACAAGAGGTTCTGCCACAGAGAGCTTATAAATCCTGAGCTACTCCATGGCTAAAACACTGCCAGCCTTCCCCAAACACTGCAAAGCTCCACAAGTGTCAGATGCTGCCTGAAGAGCCTGGCATCCCAGAACTGCACACCAAAAAACTCTGCTCCCCCTTGTTGACCTTTCTTCTGCTGAGTGAAACACTCAAGAGGGGGACATCAAGTGATCAACAAGGAGTGTAAATCAGGGTAGTGAAAGGGAGAGCTGTGGCTTTGGGGGTCTGAGAGGCTTAATTGTAGGCTCTGGCAGAGTGCAGAGAGGCTGCTTCACCCCATGCTTGTGTAGTCACAGCTACAAGCAGGAACTGCCCCAGCTCCTGGAGTCACAGAGCCATTCAGTGCCTAGCAGTGCCAGTGTCACAGGAACATTCCCATGTCCCTGTGAATTATAGTGAAAAGAGGGCTGATAAATCTCAATTGGCTGAATATACAAAACCCCTTGAAGTCCCAGACAGTGTGTATTTGTTTTCCTGCTGCTGCAGCTCCTTGTTTTCTTGCTGCTGTGGCTCCTGGTGTCAGAATCTATCAGATTTCTCCCTGCATTTCACCATGAAGGAGCACGTGCAGCTTGGATTCAGCTCAATCCCTTTTTATCAGCTTAATTTGAAGCTGAAGAGCACGGGGCCAAAATCCCAGGAGACAGAAGCTGTTCCTTTGAGCCTGAGAAGTTAATGAAGAGATTTCCAAAGTCGCAGCAATTGCACAGACATTCCATGAAGTGCAAGAGCTTTCCAATCCCAAAAGCTCAGCATTATTTCAGTTCTCCTCCACCTGATGATCTCTCACGATCCTTTAACAAACTGAGAGGGCTTCTCCTGGTGCTACGTGTCACAGGAAGCATCTCAGAAGTCCTCATCTTCCTGGGGAAGAGTGCTTTCAGAGCTGACACTTCCAAGGTCCTTGACAGTTCTGAAAGATAAAGCAGCAGCTTTTATTTTTTCATGTCAGCAACCACCCTTTCCGACTCTGCCTGCTGCACTGTGCAGAAGGTTCTTGTGTTGTGTCCCTTGGTCACTTGAGATGTGGCTGCACCACAGAGCATTTGGCTGCTCCCCTTCTTTTTGTTTCTGACAGTTCACCTCTGGCAGAGACCTCTGGATATTCCCACTCTTCTTACGTTTCCTTTTGCAAAACACACGAGTTCACTGGTTTCATCCCTCTGATGGAACAAGGAGCCTCTGGGGGGACTTGGAACATTTATTAACGCCTCAAACCCAGAGGCTACAGGCAAGGTTTGACTCAAAGAGGGTTTTGTTTTGTTTTAAATTGTAAAGTTAAACATCCGTTCTCCTAACAACTACAGAACTTGGCAGCTCCCTGACTACGCCCTTCCTACAAGGCTCTCGAGGGTTTTTCTCAAGGTTGTACATTATCGGCCTCATTTTAAGTAAGAAAAAAAAAAAAAAAAGAAGCTCAAAGCACAGACAGGTTAAATGCTTTGCCCAAAACCACAAAGAAAGTGAGTGGCAGGCTTGGGAAAAACTGAAGTCTCTTCCCACCCACCTTCATTTTGGGAAAATCAAAACATTAAGCCAGATGTTTGATGTCCTTCCCAATTCAATTTCAGTAGTGGAAAAGAGTCAAAGAGCAGGATTTAATACTGAACACAGGCTTTGGCCAACCTGCAGTTCACTTCCTCCTGCCAGGTGGGACCAGAAATCCTCAGCAGCTTGCCTTGGACCTAAAATGAGCAGAGAAGAGCTGGAGCAATGGGATACCCATCTCTTTTGGGGGGGATACCTACTGGTATCATTCAACTTGGTTACACCTGAAGATCACCTATGGGCAGCTGCACAGAGAGGTTTCAGGGTGACACCCTCCAGCCCAGCCACAAGCAGGGTGAGGTTTCACAGGACAGACACTTCTGTCTGCATGTCATTTCAGCACAGATTCTGGGTGTAAAAACACAGCACCCCCTCCTTTCCTTTGCACATCTGCCACGGGTTCATTGAGCTCTCAGGAAAAAGGGCAGTGCAGCCCTTTGGGCTGGGAAACACCACGACCCACCCTCAGCCTGAGGTTTATTTTCAGGGAGGGATAGAGAATGAGGTAACCTCAATTCCTGGAAGAAGAGTAACAAATGCAATTGCTCCCACTTAATTAAAAAAGAGTGACCTTTGGGGTTGCAGCTGTCCTGTGGCAAAACAGCTCTTCCTCCAAGCTGATTGTTCAGGATGATCAGGCAGGGTGTAGAGGAGAGCACCAGAGTGTATCAGGAAGAGAAGGTAATTGTGCTTTCCCCTGCTATAACACAGACAGGTTTTCTACTCTGGCTTGCAGATGACCTTCTCCAATCAAACATTAACTTTGCAGCAAACAATCATTAGGGAGCATTTGGAGGCTTTAATAATTAACACTTTTATTAATGCACTGATTCCACTTCAAGCAACAGGTCTCTGGGAAATTAATTGTTGCCATTTAGAGGGGAAAGAAATGAATCCCATTTCAAGGCAGAGAAGGAAGAAGGTATTTAGATTCTACAGCACTTTCTAAAGGTAGTGGATCTTCTCCTAGAACTGTAATTATGCAACTTATTAACTGAACTGCCAAACATAAGGCTAAGTAATTTTCAAAGCCTGGGCCTTGAGAAACAGTATTAGTGGCAGCCATGCAATCCAAAATCCAATCAAGAAAGGCCACAGACTTTCAACAGGCTGCAGCTCCATCAGCTGCTTATTGGCTGCAAAAAGGAAGGGAGATGAAGAAAGAGGTTCAGCTGAACAAATTAACTCCTTTAGAATAAGGGACCTGCTTCTCTGAAGAGCCAAGCATGAGTGGAGTGAGATGTACAGCTTCAGAGCTGGACTGGGAGGGAGTAACTCCTACCTGTCAAACAAGATAGCTCAGTTCAGTGATTGCTTTGGCTTGGGGGACTTTGCAGTTGTGCTGAGAACCCCAGGAATTTAAAAAGGCTTTTGCCTTAAAAAAGAAAAGAAGGCAACAGGGACCCCAGAGCATGCCAGTGCTTGGTTTCCAGTGATGATTTTGAATCTGTGTCCAACAGCTCCTTTAAGTGCTATGACAGAACAAATAAAGAAGTTGCTGTTTCACAAGCTCACTTGGAGAGTCAACCAGATCAGATACAAAAGCTGGGAAGAACACAGTGATTTTTCTTACCTTTTTTTGCTTCCTTGGATCACCCTCTATTTAAGACCAGGGCAGGCACAGAGCTGGTGCAGCTGAAATACAAAGAAATTGCAAAGCAAAGACAGGTGAGGGCAGAGGGGAATCAATTAAGTGTTGGCTAATCTAACTATTATTAAATAAGCTACGCTGAAAAACATGAGGAAGTGCTGAGAAAATTCTCCTGTTTAATCCTGCTCCCTCCTATGTCTCCCCATCATCTCTCCACATCAGTTTCTTTGGGGGCATGATGCTGCCTCACCATTTTTCAGTTAAAAAACCTCTTTTTTGCAACAAGTCACAGTGACCAGGCTGGAAGCAGAACCTGATCTTGCTCAGGGCCTGGCAGAGCTCTGCTTGAACCAGCAGATAATGATCCCTGTTGAGTGATCTGGTACATGTGGGATAATTGAACAGGCTCCCCCTGCACTGAATAACTCTTGCTTTTGTGTTTGAATACTTAAGAAACGTTTTGACTTTTGAAGTATTACTGCCATGGAGAAACAGTATGAGAATGAGGCTGTTAATGCATTACTTTGTGCCATAATATACAGTAAAACTCATGGTTTCAATTCCTCCAGCTTCTCCCCTGTCAATGCCTAAGTGGCAGTCCTGCTGTTCTTCATGTTCCTACATTTCCCTCTTTTTTTTAAACTATGGTAAATTAGAAACAAATTACAGAGAAAGACCAGAAGATGTGAGACTCTTGTGTTAGGTATCTGCATAAATTTAACTTTTCCTCTTATTGTTGCTAAAGTTTTGAAGCTGTGGGCAAGATAAGACATAATAGAAGGAAGTTAAATATTCTACAAAATATCTGCCAGAGACATTTCTACCTTCATGCAGCCCTTGTGCATCTTAGCCCAGTGAACCTTTTAATAATGCCCTAAACATTTAAAGCAGCAATAAACATCAGGCAAGTTTTAAAATATTTCCCTGAGAAGCCAAGAAACAAATATCCCATTTTACAGATGGGTAAGCAAGTAGACAGATACCCAGCCATTTACTTGGATTTCCATAGGAAGACCAAGTAAAAGAGAAAATATACTTCCAAATTTCTGTATTAGAGCCACAAAATTGAGAGTATTGGACTTCATCAATCTGCACCTGTAAGGTAATTACTGGCACTCAGAAATATATGTTTAAAAGGTTACCTATAATGGATAGATTTTTTGTTAATTTAATGACAAAACACAGATGAATGATACTGAAAAAAATTCACTAAATTCCAACAGGCAGCTGGACAATGTACATCCTTAGGAAACATTAAAGGGATCATTTGTACCTGGTAATCCAGTGATGGAAAGAGCCTTAAGGTCTCACTTTGCTGCAGGTGGGTTAGGAAAGTTGTGCTAATGAGAGGTAAAATGTCACTCTGAAAGGCCAGGTCCATTTTCACCCTCTGGGCTCTCAGTGACACTCAGACTCCTTGGGGCAGCAGACATGAATCTCAGAAGCATTTAAGCCTGAATTCCTGGGTCTTACTCAAGTTGCCAGCTCTGCCAAGGGCTTCAACCTGCTGAAATTCAGGCAGCAGGATGGGGTTTGCAGACCTTGGCTTCCACTGAGCAGCAGAACGTGCAGTGAGGTTGCTCAGCAAACCTGGTCCTGGCAGAGCCAGGGAAAGGAACCCAGCATTCCCACATCTCAAGCTGTAAATCAGGAATGCTGCTGGGCTGCTGCTTTGATTGATTTCTCCCTCTTTTTCTGCAAGTCCACTCAGGTTCTGAGCACTTCAGGGCAAAAAGCCCCCTTGTTGTCTGTATACATAGAACACAAATGCTTTGAGTTCAGTCCAGATTTGTAAGGTCTGCTTATTACTTATTATTACTTATTACTGATTATTACTGATGTAATAACAATAATAATAATGAAAGGAGTTAAAAATAACTAAATGGGAGGGGAAAAAAAAAAAAAAAAAAAGGAAAATCAAATTCATTCTATAATCCTTATTTTCTTACAAGAACAACCTCCCAGCCAGCAGCCTGCTCAGTCCTGCTGTCCAGCTGGGTGGCTCTGCACTCCCCAGCCATGGAGACAGCACCAGGGTTTAAAGGAGCCAGTGTAAAGAATTGCATTTAAATTAGGAAGGAAAGGAATGAGCTAATGAAGGTCAGCTCCACAATAACAGGGTGTTCAGAGGACATCTTGCAACACCAGTGGGGCTTCTCCCTCCACCCCTGTTACAATTTGGTAATACAGCCTTAATTTGTCTAAGGATTAAATTAAAAAAAAAAAGAGTATTTGTAACACTGTGACTGGGCAGCTTTTACTGTAAATTGAACTTCAATGAGAAGAATGATTCTCAACAGAAAACTAAAGCAGCTCCATCACACAAGATACACAGAGGGGAGTTCCAGCAATTTGGTTTTAACCCTCAGAACTCAGACCCTGGATTATAAACTGGGGTGGCCTTTAGGGGAGGCAACAATCCTCTGCTTTTGGATAGCAAAAACATCACAGCTTGTTGGATATAATGAACAGCCATGGATCTTTGAAAGGTATTTAAGCTGTAAAATTAGTATTCCCAAGGGAAAATGGGGAAAATGCACTGGCAGGGCAGCTAAACCAGGGAAGGGCCACCAGCATGGACAGAAGATGGGTGAAATGCTGTCTCTGCACAGCTCTGACTTTCCTGAAATGCATCAAACTTCAGCCAAGGATCTCTACTGCTTCAGCTTCTGCACCAGACAGTCTGGGTATGGAGAATAAAGCAAAGCCTTCCTTTGAGCCCCCAGATAGCCTCACAGAGAGGGGATGTTTGCATACTGATTCTGGTTTTATTATCACACAAATCCATGTGTTTGAGCTTTCTGGGCTTCCCAAGATGAATTTCCTACTCGTTCACGTCACAGAAAGACAATGAAATAGCATTCAGATGTCTGTTTAAAAAGAAATGGAATTTTTTCCACTATGTCAGGGACTGAGCAATGTTCATTATTTGCTCGCCAAGCAGCTCCAGGCTCCCTGGGCCCTCTCGTGGCTGTTTTGGAGAGAACATCAAGGACTTGAAGTTCTCCCTTTCAGAAAACTAAAAACCACGTTCTCTTTGGGCCCTCCAAATATTTTCATTGAAAACTGCTATAAACACAACATTTAATTTCAGATCCCAATTTACATGGGATTTAAGGGAATATTTTTTTTTCCTTCAAGCTACTCACTAATAAAAGACTACTTCTATTTTTTTTCCCCCCCATAAAAAGAGTTAAATATTTGAAAACTAAAGTCTCTAAGGATGGCCTAACATTCAGTTTCTTTCCAGATCTGGGGTCCTGCTGCCCTCCCAAACAGCCCCAAGGGCTCTGCAGACAGAAATACTTTCCCACAGGTAATGGATAGATCCTATATATTCACTTCAGTTTGCATTTTGATACATGGGACTAAAAGCAGATGAAGCATAAATCTTCTCATGATAAAATTTGCTTGCAATTATTCTACATGGCAGTTAATTCATAGAGAGGTCTAAGAAAAAAAGAAATCAATAAATCCCACCTAAGCCTTTGTAAAAAAAAAAAAAATAATTACAAGTTAACAGATGGTTTTAAGTGACAATACATCTGCATAGGGTTCAAAAAACAGGGAGCCTGCCTACAAAGATCAGCAAGAGCTTCAATGGTTTAGTCAAGGTTAATGAAATTTAGGATACAGCAGCAAACATGAGGAAACAGATCAGATTAAGTGAGCAATTACAGAGATAAAGATTGTAAAATGCTGTTATTTCAATCTTGGAAGAATCCCTTGGTTTTAGCACCCTCTTAAATTGTCTTTAAAATGCTTGCCATGCATTTTGCATAAGCAATCTTTCAATCAGACTTGGAATGGAATGGCTTCAAAGGAAAGGGTAAGAAAATACACCTGAAGCTGACACTTGGTTTATGATGAGTTCTGCATTCCAGCTGTTTGCTAGGAAATTGGAAAGCTAAGGCTTTGGGGGAAAGCAAGAAAAAGATGCAGTTCCCCACAAAAAAACCTGTACTGCTCCTGGAGCATTTCCAGGAACATAAAGAGAACAGGCTACACTTTCCCTAACTGCCACTATTATTTTACTATAATCAAACCATTATTGTTCATACCACCTAAATTTTGATGGGAAATAATTTCTTGTTAATTAGCTAAGACATCTAGTTTAAAGATTTTCATTGTAAGCAGTAAAGCCCAGTATTTTCTGAATCTGACACTGCTCTAAAACAGCACAATTAACCACTCAGAGAGATTAAAGGTAAATGAGCCACTTACAGCTGAGCTTGACTGAAATGAATTCTTGTCCTTTTTCCTGCCTCTTCTCCATTATTAGAAATGCTTTTGTCAAATGGTTGTGTATCATTTTAGTGCATCATAGAAGCTGATTCAATTAAGATACTGTGGCATCTGAGATTTCATTTTTATAATCTACTATGTATTAACCTGAAGCTCTGCTTCTGACCTTGACTTCCAAAACTGCAGCACAAGAAAAAGAAGTGTCCAGTGGCCAAGAAACATCCCCACTGCACACTAACTTGGGTATGAAATATTCATTGAGTTTAGGACTAAAACTTGGAAGTTAAAAAAAAAAAAAAAAAAAAAAGGAACAAACATAATACCCCCAAAAACCTGCTGCAGGTGATCAAACTGCTGCACTCCAGTGGTCAGGAGAACACAAACCTCTTGGGACAAGGTCAAGTGCAGATTTTGGGTCAGGCTCTTTTGCCCCTCTCTAATTCTTTCTGAAGGGCATGAAGATACATGCTTATTTATCTTTTTATGCAAATACTATTTTTACAGTATTCTTCATGTATTTGTTGTCATTAAAGCACAAAGTACCTATGTGACACTGAGTAAATTAAACAATATCACATTGCCCTCCTTTTCCTGCTTAATTAAGCATCACTTGATGGTGAGGCATGGGTGAGAGCTTGGGGAGGAAGAGCACACTCTTCCTCTTGGTGTGCTGGACCTGCTCAGCCACCCCATGCTGGAGTCCTTTACAAGTTGGCTTTGCCTCCTGCAGTTCCCCCAGGAATGTTGAGTGCAGCTGAACATCCTAAAGTGGTGTCCCAAATGCAGGGAATCTGCTGCATGTGAAGCAGGTGAGAGAGCAGAAGACACTGGGCTGGATTAAAGTGTAGGGGTTGCGACTTTCAGCCTAAAATCAGTCACCCTGGCTTCTTGCTTAGTAAGGAAATTCAGCTTACTTATTTTGGGATGAGATGGCTGTGTGCCAGATGACACAAGAGGGGCAAAGAGGAGGGGCAAAAGATGACACAAAGAGGGGCAAAAATCTGGGGAAGACTCCTTCTCAATAGCAGGAACTACTGGCAAAGGAAAAGGGTTAAACTTTTTAACAGTGTTTTCAATCAGATGCTACTGGAAGGAGTCTGATTTTTGTTCTGAAGTGCAAAAAAATTCATCTGTTGCTTATAAATGTCATCAATAAGAGCATATTTGGAGCTGCCAGCTCCTGGACACAATAATGGCAGGATCAGGAAATGCCCAAATGTTTCTTTTGGGCTAAGAAAGTCCCTTAGAGCCAGTTACTGAGTCTGCAATTCCAGAGTGCTTAAGGCAACACTGGGGTTAGCAAAGGATTTCCAAATGGGATTTAACAATTAAGAAAGAAAAAGGAAAAACATACCACAACTTTGCTCTGCTTAAAGGCTTCAGAGGAAATAGGAAGGTAGATGGAAGTTCTGCTTTCCTGCACTTATTGGTGTCTCCAGCTCCATTTCCAGCTGGCCACAGAGGACACTGCAGGCAAATCATCAGTTTTCTCACTTTCTGGAAGTTACTTGATGAAACAAGACTGAGTTCAAGATATGCATTTAATCTAAGCCCTCCCCTTCTCATCACCAGGAAGTATAAGAAAGAGGAGCTTGTTCATCTTAGCACAGTTAGAGAACAGAGTCTATGAATAAAGAAGCTTTTCATTAAATATTAAAATAAAATTACAGACTGCTTTCTGCTCTACTTAAAATTTTAGTGAGGATAAACCCAGAGGTGCTCAAAACCATTACACAGAAGTCCAGTCTTTTACCTTTTCTTCCTAGACTTATGCTGGCTGGAAAACATTCTGGATACTTCAGTTTTCCTTTGGCAGATCTCTCTATTTATTCCACAGTGGTATTTCAAAATTTGACTGTAGAAAAAACAAAACACCCCAGGTGACCCTTCTGCTGTCTTCTGTTCTTAAAGTCCCCATACAGTAACCTTGCAGGTAGAGTTTCTGATGAGTCATAAAGATATTTTCCATTTGAGACATTTCAATTATTTCAAGATCTATAGGTTGGTGGTAGAAGAGCTGAGTGCTTACATCACCACCTTCACTCACACCACTTACAGCAGCCTGGTGCCTGCAAATATTTTCACCTTTCCTAAAAGAACATTTCCCTTTCAACTGAGGAGAATACTGCACAACACATCTGCTGCTGCACTGCAGTGTGGTTTGGTAATATTGCAAACTTATTTATTTTGATAAGGAAACGATCTCTCTCTCTGCCAAACTGGTGGTGGTTTGAGAAGGAAAAAAAAAATAAAATAAATTAATGTGTCATCAAGGAACTGGGAGGTTCTGGCAGTGCTTGCAGCAGAATTAAAGAATAGTTGAGGTTGGAATTTCTTGGTACTTGAAAAATGTTACCTGGAGGCCTAATGAAGTCAGAGAACACCCACATCAGGAGCAGCTACAGCAGGAGCCAAAGCAGTGAAGCTCTGTTGCAAAGAGAAGACTTACCTGAAATAACAGAGTGCTCCTTAAATAAAATGTATTCTTGATACCAGGCTACATCAGGTCAGTTAAAAAAGAAAAAAAAAAATTATTTTTTTTTTATCTGCAAGAAACTGTTTATTCTTTGTAAACCCCACAGAAAAAAAAAATGCAGCCAAGACCAAGTATTGAACGAAAATTGTGCCAAAATAGGCAGCAAAATGGGGGAACCTCAACACAAAAAGTCAGTGACAATATTTCATGTTTTGCACAAAGATGAAAAACCTATGACATTTCTGAGTAACACTTTTGTGGTGACAGTTACACAAGATGATTCAAAAATGCAAATGACAGCAACATGCACACCTGGCTATAGCTAGAAGTTTTATCCCAAAAGAATATCTGATTAAAATGATGAAACTTTAATAGTTCTATTGACTTACGTGTCCTACTTTGTTTTTTTAATGAGGCAGACATGCCAAATACCATGAAGCTTTTTTTAAAAAAAAAATTCTTTTAAGGAGAACTTTGTCCTTCCAGAGTCCACTGCATGTTTGCAAAATTGTAATCTTGGGTTTGCAATTCTGCTAATTTCCAGTACAATTTTGCTTCCCACCCCTCCAATCCCCACCCTCAAAAAAAAAATCTGAAAGACTTCAGAAGTTGCCAGTGCAAACACTTTCTATCAATGTATAATATACATTTTAACTCCAACCTTTGTGGAATTTACGAGTTTCCTTGAAAACTCCTTGGCACAACAGCTGAAAAATATCCAGCTCCCTTTAAATTGTCAAACACATGGTGAGATAAGTATAAACCACAGTTAAATAAAATAAAATAATAAAAAAAAAAAAACCCAGAACTGCAGCTTTTATTAGCCAGCTTTACAGTCTCTTGTGTACAGTACATTGCACAGTTCCGCCTTCACAATAACTTCCTGGTTTAATATTGTGCCTTCCACAATGCAGTATAATCAAGGCAAGTTACAGAACACTGCTGAGTTTATATCAAAATAAACAGAAGATGTAACCTTGGTTTGTAATGAACATCCAAATTACCATGTACAATTTGCAGTAGACTCTGTAATGAGCTTGATATATAAGCTAGATGACAGTGAAGGGGGAAAAAATAGTTTAAACTATCAAGTTTCCTCTTGAAATGTCTTTTCCCAAGGCACTGTGAACAAGACTGTTAGCAATTCTCAATGACTAAAAACACCAATGGGGATATAAATATTTCACACAACAACCACCGTCACATCATCACCTATTCTCTTATTTTTTGCCTTAAACAACGCCCCTGAAATTTGTTTGGTCCTTTGAGGGGTAATCAAATTATCTTCTGCAACATCACATATTGGTATTGAATACATCTATAAATCAAAGCTTTGTTAGATTATTTAACCCTTTCACTGGAAAAACTTAAGGTTTTTTCCTCGCTGCTTCTGAATGAATCTGCAAATTCAACTTTGATTATTAAAAAAAAAAAAACCAAAACAACAGCAAAACCAAACAAAAACCAAGAAAGGGTTCAAAATCAAGCAAAGCCCTGTATTTTTTCAAGAGGAAACCATGCAAGAGTACATAAAAAGGCAAAATTGGCTACTTGAAAACCAAGAATTGTTTTTAATGCATTGGCCGAGGAAAATAAATTGCAAAGTTCTGTGAGGTTTTCTAAAAATTTACAAGAAAAACTGATGGGCAGTTCTAGTCAATCCAGATGTTCTTTTATCCTGTTTTAAATGACAACGAATACAGTCTCACACAATACAATTTCATCTTGACTGCAAGAGACACTCCTGTGTGATGCCTTCAGCATGACAAAAATTACTGGGCAAAAAGAAAATTGGCATTCATTTCTTCAAGGGCTGATAAACAGAGGCATTGGGATCAAGTCCAGAAGGGCTGGTCTCCACAAATTTGGAAGAATAATGTGGGGAAACTGGACTCAGAGTGCTGGTGGCTGCAGTGTATGTTATGCTGGGCATTACTGCCATAACTTCTGCAATCTTCTGTTTTAGGTCCTTGATTTCCTGATCTTTTTGAATGATTTGCCCTGAAAACAGCAAACAACATCACTTAGTACCAGCAGAATGTCTTCACCCTCCACCAGGGGGTTTGAGAAGAGCTCTTGCAGCAAAGCACCCCAGAAGCCATTCAGCACTAACAGGACATCAGTAAAAGCATTAACCCCTGGGTTTGGGATGAAGAACAATGTTTAATTACCTCTAATGACCAGGTAACACAACCAGACACACCTCTTCCATCAGATTTTGCATTGTTTTGGTTCAGAGCTGCATCACACTAGGAGGTTACTTCCCTGGCTCAACTTTTTTCTGCCCTTTTTTGCTCACTTCTTACAAGCCCCTCACAGTACCTTATTAAATGTGTCATTTATTTTTAAAACTGTCCTATTCTCACCATTTATCCTAAACTCCCTTTGTGCACACTCACATCACTGCAGCAATTTCTGAAACCACAAACGGAAACTCCAGTGAAGTGACAAACAAAATTTCTCAGGCTAATCAGTTTTTCCTGCAACCAAGAAAACTTCAAGGAAAACAAACTGGTCCTAAACCAAAAGGTTATTTAATTTTGCTTCATGGTTTGCAAGGCTGAACAAAGGATGGTCTGGGCAGGGCTTTATGCTGTCTTCATGCTCCCTCTGGTGGCTGCAACACCAGCCCAACAAGGGCACCACTGTCCAAGCTTACCTCAATAATTTAACATTTAAAAATATGTCAGTTTTTTTTCCCTCCCCCCCCCCATTTAGGTTGTGTTTACTTTGGTATCTCGTAAATATACTGCAGTATATATCCTGTAAATATACTTCAGTCTATTTGCATTATTACAATTCAAATACAGGGACTTAATAGATGGCAGCTATTATTTTATCTTCAAGCTCTTGAAAAGTTATCCTGCTTTAAGGTAATGGTCTATAAAAAATGTAGAAAATCATCATAAATTAACTTAAAAGCCCATCTTGACGTTTATTGTCTCCAGTTTAATGGCTGGGGGGGAATCAGGTCAGTTGGGTTGCTCAAGATCACATTCACAAAGCTGTAAAAGACAAAACCCCACTGCCAGCTGAAATGCTGGGTGGGTGCAGCCCCACTCCTCAACAAAAGGGCAAGATGCTCTTTCATATTTTCACTCTCCGAGTTCAACCATCCCATATTACCTTGGGCAATCTCAAGCTGTCGTTTTGCATCTCCTAATGCAGAGAACAGATCCAGCTTGATTCTTGTCTCTGCACTCAGGCTGTTCTCTAAGTGCTGTGTTTTATCCTGCATGGCTGAAAGTGCTGACATTAACACCTCCGTATCCTTCTCGTTTTCCTTGTACTTCCGCAGCTCCTGTAGGAGTAATTAGGACAAATGTTATTCTCATTGACTTTACACAGGAGATACACTGAGAAATCTCTCTCTTCCCCATAGCACACCACTGGGCCTGGTATTAATACTGTAAAATTAAAATGATGGTTAATTAAGGACACTGTAATATTACCTCCCGTAATTATACGTGACTGTCATACAAGTGATCAAAGCCATATTGTACCATCCCTAGTTACAGTGTGGTGAGCAAGTACCATTTTACTCTGCTCCTCACCCCCCTATCATCCCTATCAAGCCCCTCCACCCAGAAATCCTCCTCAGCACTTCCAGGTGCCAGCTAAGCAGCCACCCAGTGCTCTAAGCCAAGCTGAGGAGCATGAAAACACTTCCCGCAAGCAAAATGGCTTGGATGAGGCTTGATCTCTTGCTAGGCAGTTAAAAGGGAGCCTAAATAAGCATTTTAAGCTATTTCAATTGGCTGGGGAGAGGGTTTTCTTCCCACATTGAACCTAGCTGTGCTGCAAACCCAGAAATTTAGGAAAAAAAAAAGGAAGGGGCAAGTATTCTGCCCAGAAGAGACAGGCACCTTGTGGCGGGGAAGCACGCAGCAACATTTTGACTAAGAAAAAAATAAATGCTACACACAAACTAATTGTGTACTTTGAAAAGAAGAAACAATCCAAGGGAGGAAATATCAATCCCTGTAACAAAAAGCTTCTCTAACAGTTTGAAGATGGTAATAAAATAAAAAAAGCTTGATTACAGCTGGTTTGATCAGTTGAAAGCCATGCTGATACTCTCCATGGATAAACACATTTGTTTTCCAGGTCTGGGCAAACCCAAGAACAACAAGGCTGCATATGTTATTTGGAAACAAGTTCACAATAACACCACGTGGATTATGAAGAGTGTCTAAAAAACCCGCAAGACATAAAAAAAAAAAAAAAATACATATTTATGCAAATTGTCAGTTGACAGTCTGAGTACATCTTTAGGAACAGACATTTTAAAGGAGCAAAGTCAACTTCAGCTCACACACTTGAGCTTTTAAACTCTAACATGCCAGACAAGTGTCTGCTACAAGTCTACCATGATGTACTTCCACAAAAAAACCAAAAAAAACCCCACCAAAACAACAACAAGAAGAAAAAAAGTCTGGCCAGTGATTAAAACTGCACTGAATAAGCAGTAACATTTATAAAGATACAGACAAAATAATGTTGCTGAGGGGATTATATTCTCAGTCTACCCAGACTACTGGTTCAAGGAAAATATTCTAATAAACTGAACAGTTGAGTGGTGTGGAGCTGAGACTATTAACCTCCCTCACACCCATGTTCTTACAAAGCCTGATGCAAGACAGAGATCTGAAGAGCATAATTCTTGAAGGTGTTGATTGCTGCTTATGTAGATCCACCAGTTTCAGAGTGCTGAAAGCACTCCTCTTGATGCTGATCTAAGCCCCTGGTGCTTTCCCATTACCTGAACTTTCATTTCTAGTTCTCGTATCTGATCTTCTTTCAGCTTTATGTCAATTGTGAGCTTCTTGCACTCTGTCTCCAGCTCTCTGATACGATTCCTTAAGGTTTCAGTACACTCTCCTCTGCAGGAAAAATGTTAAAAGAGAAGGTGGTGAAATAAGAATGAGGCTGTCAATCCTGAACTGTTTATAACGTGAAAATTAATATAAATATTGAAGGATAAAACGATGAAGCTAACTCTGTTCTTTTCACCAAGAGAATTTCCCTTAAGGCAACAACACAAAGAGTTATACAATGTTATATTTCAAGTATTGGGAAATCTGGAATATTTATGTAATATGGAGAACAGAAAAGCAGAAGTAATTCTTTTTCAGACGTTTGGAGCACTGCAGATTCAAGTCATCCACACTGCTGCCATGCTTTCATCTTCCAAAACTTCCCCTCTAAACACTGGAAGTCACTGGCTGGTGCAGAAAACTTTCAAGATATGAGAGCAAGACAGCATTCTGGCCAGCATCTTTACATTATTCACAGTCCCCACATGAAAGGGAATATTCCTTTTTGTAAAGCAGACTGACCTATGCAGGATAAAACATCTCTCTGCTAGAACAATCAAGGTAGAGCAGATAATTTAGAGCATATTCATCCTTTATACCCTGTAAAGGTAACATCTGAGTCAGATGCATGGAAGGATGAGTCCTCTCACTGCCTTAATACAAATAAACCTCTTAACACAAAGACAGCTTTTTTAAAAAAAATACAGACTGCTGCTTTATCTACAGAAGAGTGAAAAAAGCCTGACCAAATCCCCCCCAACAACTACAGTCATTTTCTGGAGCTTGAGCTTGCTTCTGAGGTAGAACAAAATACCTTGTAGCAGCAGCAAATGCGACAGCACGTGCAGCTGCATTTGCTTCTTCCAACTTCTTTCTTTTCTTTTCTTCCATTAATTGTTTTTCTACAAAGGCTCGTGCCTCCTGCTCTGCCTTTAGCTTCTTCTCCAACTGGCTGATCATTTGTTTGTCTTTTTGCTTCATTTGTACAGCATTGTGTAATCTGGAAGGCAACAGGTACGGGACTTAATGGTGAATTTTACTTCCTCAAAATAAATTGCTGTCAACGATCCCAAATGAGTCTGGCTGGATTTGCAGACAAGTGCCTTCAGTTTTGTCGAGTCTTAACTTACTATTTCCCTTTTGCCAGACTACAGACATCAGCAATTAATTTACACTGCTGTGTGGAGACACATACTTGTTCTGAAGCAGTTCATTTTCCTGCCGGAGCTGCCCGATTTCAGATCGAATTCCCCGCTCTGTGTTAGTCAGAGAACTGATCTGACTACGTAGCTCCTGCTCAATCTGCCTGCTTGCTTGCAGGTCAGCCTTTAACTTTTTAATATCTTGTTCCAACCTAGGAAAGACAATTAGAAAAAGACAATTTCAACTTTTAGTTCCCACATATGCAGAGGTTCAAGCGTGCGGTATAAAAAGAAGCAGAGTAAACAGCCCGCCCAACCCACCAGAACCTTGGTTCTTAAAATAATGAACTCTCAGAAATTATCTCTAGCCTTGCTAAATAATGACAATAATGTTTTACATAACCATACATACACAGCTCTATGTACAGCTCTATCCACACTTCATAACCTCCCACAGGTTTGTTTTCCTCCATCCACTGCAGTCATAAACCAAATGCTATGGAATTATATTTTTCCTCTTCGAGCAGAAGTGAAATGGGTAAGAGTGAGAAATTGTAAACAAAGACAGGTGCATACCTGAACAAATTTTACTGCTTCAACAAATTATGAGCTTCATTTCTTAGTTACAGCTCAGCTAAGGAGCATACTGCTAAATTCTCACCACAAAGCTTTTCTTTTTCTTGAAGTACACGATGTGCATGTTGAATAAAAAGTCTGTGTTAAGTCATCCACAGTTCAGGAGTCAGTAAATCTAGTTTTAATTGCTCCTGAACAGAGACCATCTGCTATATGCTTAATTGTAGCTTTAGAAAGCTCTTCAAGACTCAGGAAAGCTTCTTCATTATTTTCAGCCAAATTTGATTTAATAAACCCCAATTTTTTGAAATAGAGGCCTCCAGCTCCCCTTCATTTCCCCCTATGTGTTCAAGGTAAGATTAGTGATTCTTAAAAAACACAAACATATCACAGGTGAATAATCAACCACTTTTTATGAGCACTGCATTGCATTTTTAAAGCAAATGTGCCTCTGAGTCACCCACACATAACCCTGACTCCCTCCATCAGTTATTCATTTAGGAGATTTTAAAGAAGGTGATCAAGATGTTTTTATTTCCTAGAGGTCCATACAGAATTAGCAACAGTCAAACATTAAGACTGGGAGAAAACAGTCACAAAAGCCAAAATGAAGTGCCCTTACTGCCAGTCACTAGAGCAGGTTAAAAGTTAGAGCTTTCTGTCCTCATTTGGGCTCTTTGGGGCTTCAGTGCAGGAAAATCTCAACCTAAAACACTAGTGAGAGATGTAGCAATATGAGGCATGAGAACATCCTGTGTGAATGAATCAAGAGGTTAAATGTGCAATCATCAAACTTCTGGAAATTCATAAAAGGACATCTGTAATAGGCTAAAATGGCACCAAAAAGCTCTCCTGGGTAAATCAGCAGCAGCCAACAGCCTATAAAGAAGAGTGGGCTATAACATAAAGCTCAAAAGCTCACATCCCACTTCCTACAGCTGTACTTAGATGTCTTTCTAGCTCCACTTGAACAACCCCACTGGTAAGATGAATTCTTTTTAGTATAGCATAAATCCTGGTCAAAATGTACCTTTAAAAAGGGAAAAAAAAAAAAAATTCAAAATTTATACTTAGTAGTCAAGGAGCAATAGTACAAAGCAAATCCACATTTCATCATGAAGACCACAAATCATTTCAGCACCTTGTAATCTGCTGGAGGAGGAAAACATTTGCAAAGCTAACCAAATATTCATTCAATCCTGTAACCACAGCACACAAACCAAAAATGGAAAACCCACCAGCAGATATTTTTATGTATTTTCACTGTGTTCAGTGTGCTGAGTGACAGAGCTGGACAGTCATTGGGACATGATATAACAATTTGATTTAACCCCCCAGTAAACAGGAACTTTGTGTTTTAGAAAGAGCAAACCTATTAATTGGAGAGTAAGATGCTGCAGGAAGCATTAACAGACTGTCTGCCAACTGGTTGTTTAATATAGGTGAAAAAACAGTTTGCAGGCCAAGGGAATGCAGGTAACTGACACACACTTTACACTGAGTATCCACACCTAATTTCAACATGCAACTCTTTATAAATAGAACTCTGAAAATAAGACAACTGTAAATAGCCTTTTACCTAGGGCAAAGGCCATGTGAAACCTGCTCAGAGAAAATATTTGATTATTTAGGAATTATTTAGGGTATTTAGTATTCTGGGAAAAGCAGATTAATCAGGAAAAGCCTGAATAAACTCACATCACTCAAATCCTGCCTAAACACAGAGCCAAAGCCTCCTGGATGTCCTTTCCCCCTAAACCACACTTTGCCTTCTCTGCTGTGTGACCATGTTCTTCTCCAGCTTATAAAGTCCAGCCAAACATTTTCAGCCCCAAAATTTCCTCCTGTGGAACATAAAAGTCAAAGCTCTTCTCTGTCTATAGACAGGGAGGCCATCCATCTTTTTCACAGGAACACAAGATTAAAAACACCTTTTCTGTTGATTCTTTCTAAAATGAAAGCTCATCAGCAAGCTAAACCAACACAGTGCCATAAAAGAAAGCACATGGGGACCTTTCCCTCCTCCCCTCCCTAATAGTCTGCACTCCTGTTACAATGATAAATCACCCAACAAGATATCACTTCTTTTTTGTTTTGTTTTGCTTTGTTATTATTCTTTCTACCATTTCATTTTCTGCTTAAATCTCTTATTTCCAGGCTTATTGGAAAAGTTATTTACAATGGGGAGGGGAAGAAAACTTGAGTTCTAGAAGAGACTTCTCTCTGTGGCTGCAGAAACTAAACATCATTTTGATATATGACTGGTTTTAAAATGAGGGTTTAGAGTTGCAGATTATTACGTTGTGCTCTTTATACAGATAAGGCCAATTCTTTCAGTTTATCATTACTATAAATGCAGATTTACCCATTTTCTTTTCTCAGGACTACCATATATCATTCCTGATCTCACTTGCAAAGAGAATTAATCAGTAATCACCTTCAGGACTGAGTGTTTTCCCAAAAGCTTCAGGGAAGATTGATGGATCAACTTAAAGACAACTCAATTCAGCTTAAACCTCCTAAGTATTGATAAGTGGTGAATAACATCCTTGTTGCTTAAGTTTACTCTGCCAATGCAATTCCATAATCACCTGGCAATCACACACCCACTAAACACAATTTATATAAAAATTCAAGTTTAAAAAGACACAGAAGGCACTCAGGTGCTTTTCAAAACCACTGGAATTAAACACTGGCCCAGGGAGCTGCTGGAATTACCATCCCTGGGGGTGGTTAAAAGCCATGAAGATGTGGTGCTGGGGGACAGGGTTTAGCACTGGTCTTGGCACAGTTGGCTTCCTGGTTGGACTCTGTGATCTCAAAAGGTCTTTTCCAACCAGAACAATTCTGTGATTCTAAGAGACCCATTTTTTCCTTTGTCCCATTCCAGCCCAATCTGTTGCCAGAATCATCCCTCCCAGTGAATCTACTTTGCCAATGCAATCCTGCAGCACTGAGGTTCTCCTGCTGGAACTAATATGCTGTTACCAGCAGCTCCTCAGATAATTCTTCATCACCAAAAAGACAGTAAGACACAGAGAGAGAGCTGAGTTACTTACTCTTCTCCTACACAAAAAAATGATCTAAGGACCTGGCATTTCCAAAGGTTATTTTGCTTCTGAACAGTCCAAGCACTCTGCTGACAGTGATAGCAAAACTGTCTGCTAGAAGGATGGCTCCCCAAGATTTCTAATTCACATTTTCCATTTCTTTTTGCTCTGCTGTTTTGTACTTCCCTGGACTCCCATCATATTGCATGAAACACTGACCATCTCCCCCACTGCAGCTGACAGCAAAAAGCCTGCTGGTACATTAATGTCACTTCAGGCAGGGGGGATTAGGAAGAAGCAGCAGTCACTCTCAGGACATCAAAGGTGCCCAAGAAGATGTACAATAATTAGCAACAAATGGTCAGAAATTTTATGTTAAACCCTTCAAGTTTGACTCTGCAGGTAACATTACATTTTAGGAAAGCAAAATCAGATGTGGTAGACCAGACCTTGCTTCTCAAATCTTTTTCTTAGTCCAACTGCCAGAAGATGTCATTGTTATCTCTGAGAATAATTAGTACAAAAGACAGCTTGTTTCAACACCTCATGTGCCAAAGGCAAGACCTCTATGGATACAAACAGGTTTTGCCAAGCTGCACTGCCAGGTTTTTCTGTGTGTGCTTCTTGATTATTTTTTTAAGGGTGCAAATAGCTAGAGGCAGGACATGATTATTACAATGTAATATGCAATATAAAAATTAAATAACCCTCCTATGTAGGGGGCTTGGGGCAGGATGGTCTTTAAGACCCCTTCCTGGCCATTCTATGATTCTATAAATAAAAATTCCACAGCAATTAGAGCTTGGACTCGTCCCATGCACTTGAGCCCCCAAAACATGAACAAAATCTGCTGCACCTCAGAAGCAACAGTGGAACAGTAGCAAGAAGTCAAATTGCTCTGTACCTACTGACAAAAAACATGAAGTGTAAAGGGATACCAAGTTTATCCTTCCACTGGATACCAAAGGTATCCCTGCACTGGCCCAGTTACCACAGTGCTGGAAAAAAACCAGCTCAGATCCCAGAGGCTTAACAAACAGACAGAATTAAGCATCAAACAGAAGTAGATATTAATTTCAGTTTTAAAAACAACAACAAAAAACCCACACCCCAAAACTAAACAGAGGTTATACTGAAGGCTGCTCAGCAGGGACAGAGCCTCCTGAATTTCTTTAGCTATCAAGTAGCATAATAATCACTGAAATACCTGGAGATGGGGATCAATAACTTCCCCCCTAGAAAACTAAACACACTTGCACTAACCCCTTACCAGGAAAAACAAACCCCAAAACTTACTGTTTCAAATCAGTCTATAGAAAATGTAAACTGCAATCAGCAGTATCCCTTCAGATATAAATCCCATATCAAGTATTTAACAGAAAACATTAACCAGCATGCAAGACTGCCTTGTTCTCAAGAAACCCCAATCTTTACTGTCTCAAATAACCCCTGTTAATCCTGAGTCCCTAGCAGTCTTAAGGCATACTCTACATTTAATACTGATTAGTCAGCTCAAGAGAAATAATTTGTGAACACAAAAGGAGAGCAGCTTGGGTTGGACATCCTGCTGTGAGTCTGCTGGACAAGAAGTTATAAAAAGCATCTTTATTTGGAAGCTGAGCAGATCTGATCTGAAAGTTGGACATAAACACAGGACTTCACACAGCCCTTTGCAGCCTTGATGCAGACTAAAAGTTGAATAGCAGGGATGAGTAATGCTATTGGAAATGGAAAAGATGATGAACAAAAATGCCTTACACTCCAGGGACAGGATAACTGACAAGCTAAAAAAAAAAACAAATAAACATCCACTTTTAAATTTAAGTGCATTCCATCCCATCCAATTTGTCAGGCAAGTTTATACTGCTGGGGGTGTAGGAGTTACCTACTCAGTTGAAACAAGATTTCATGAATGATTTCAGTAATCCAGGTTTGTAAGAAACACACAGGATGTTGGTGTTTTTAAGCACTCCTGGTTTGCCTGCCAGGGGAACTCAGTGCACAGTAAGCAGCAACACGGATCTGTAGCACACCCACACATCCCATGGAAACACCTCAACAAGAGACTGAAGTGGTTTAATTCACTCTGAGGGCACAGTAAGGCTCCATGGCACAAAAGCCCTTTCAGATTACAGTGATTGTGTCCTCCATCCCTACCAGGTGAATTAAAAGAGCTGGAATTCTGTTCAGGACACAGCCCAGTCCACTGAGTACTCACTTCTGCATCAGAAAACCCCCTTTGGACAATTACCATGACCACCTGGTCTAACCATATATAAAAAATTTCAGCATATAAAAATTTCAAGGTGTAATTTAAAACATAAAACACACAAGGTTTAAATCTCACTCCTTCTCATAGCTACGTGGGACAAATATCTCAGTCTGCAAGTCATCTGTAAAGTGCTTCCCTCCTTTCTCTTTTCTCAAGACTTAGGAATGGTATTTTGAGCTGCAGCAAAGTTGAACTGACCTGTTCTCTCTTCCATCTGGAACTGGCAACATAACAAAGAGAGCAGTCCTGTACATGTTTATTTAGATGCAGCTTTGCTGAAGACAAGAGCCATCTGCATCCCATTAATCTTGGCTAAATCTGATTCACAGATTAGATTGATTAGCTGGTCTCTTATTTGCTTCATACAAGTTCTCTACAGACATTAGGTCTCAATTAGTCTGGAGATCTAATTGGCAGAGAGATGTCAAGCAGTGGCAGAGTAATTATCAGAAAAGAAAAGAATATTTTCATTTGAGTAACTGTATTCACAGAGCACAAACCCTCTGAGCCAGACCAGACTCAAAAGTCCAGTTATCAAGAGGTACCTGCAGAGAAAGCAAACCCAGACTGCCAACTAAGTGACCCAGCAAGGATTTGTTGGCCAAAGAGTATTCAGGACATCAAAAAAAAGAGACCTAAGCCTGAAACAGGAGTGAAGTGCATGACTGTGCAATGATTTTGTTTTCCACAGATCTGTCCCCCTCAGAACAGTTCCATACCAACTCCTTCCTACAAGTAGTTCCAGCACCACCACCACCTAAGGACTTCTACACTGTGAGCACTGAGCTGCATTACAGAAACACACCCTTATTTAAACTTCAGATGAGCCTGTGCCAAGATGTGACTTTTTCAATCTTCATAGTTTAACAAGGCAGCTAAATTAAATCCCTTCTCACCTGTACTTAACCCAATAATGCAGCAGGTATGCAAGCAGGAATCTGACCTTACCACTTCACTGAGTAACAGAGTAGCTGACACTTTGCATCTCTACTTGTCAATTGAAGATTAAAATAAAAGCCAAGCTTTGCAAGGGAAAAACAATAGAAAAAAACTAAGCCAAAAAACCTGTTCAGGCACTATCAAGCCCCACTGAGCTCCCTGGAGACATAAAGGTCACCCCGTGGAAGATTTGTCAAGAACTGAGCTCTGCAGTAATGACCCTCCACATTTCTCTCATACCTTCTATCAAATGATTATTAAAGCTATTTAGGATGCCTCACAACACCCCTGTGAGGTAGGGAAGTGTTGGATACTGAGGTAGAAAGGAAGCAATTTACTCAAGGCTGCACAGCAAACCAGAGGCAAAAAATCAGGAACAGAACCCCAAAGGCCCAGTTCTTTGCTATCTTATTCCACTACTAGACAATTCCATCTTCCTTATGGGATCATAAGTTACATTTTCCTAGAGAAAAACAAAAGAGAACCAATGTACTGGAAAGAAGGGTGGAGAAGACAGGCTGTTAGACATGCTCAGATCCAACTTACCTTACCAGTGCATCTGGTTTGCTTAGCTGGTTATTAGGAATACAATTTTCCATTAAGTCCTTATGTGTGCTTGGGCTCTTGCTAGCACACTTCTGTTTTTTCTCATTTTTAGTAGATGAGGAAGGGATGCTCCCATTCGTTGCACTGTGACTGCGAGGTGAGGAGTTCACAACTCCACTGACATTTTTGTAATTTTTGGATGAGGCAGTGCATGAGTCCTCTTTTAAGAGGTTTTCTGTACTTCCTACAAGATCATTATTTAATCTTTTACTATTGATATGGTTTTCCATATATTCAATTTCTTGTATTTTAGAGTCTACAGGTTGCAAAATATTGTTATTTATTCCAAGGTTGTGTTTCTTAGCATCCTTGTCCTTTTCTTTCCCTTTTTCTCTATATTCTAGCTCTGGCAACGTTGCAGATATCTTTTTATTGGCTGGAATGCCTCCATTGTGCTGCAGAAGTATTGAGGAATCCATATCAGATAATCCTTTGGCTGCTGCAACACCAAAAAAAAAAAAAAAAAAAAAACCAACTTAGTTCATTAAATCAATCAATACTGTGACACAGAAAGAAAAATCATTACGTACACATCAATCATTTCTGCAGAAAATCATTATCAGAGGCTATTTAGAAATGAAAATAAGAATTCACATGACATTTTAAGATTTTTTTTTTCCTATTACATGCAGGAAATGGTAACCAAGGGATTCAATAATAAATAAATACTGGTACTTCACAGAGCACTGACTGATGCAGTTGCTAATAAAGAACTAAACAGAGAGGGCATAATTAATCTCTACTGTCATACTAACCACAGCCAAAATAATTTTATTTCTGGCTCCTCTGTTTCTACCTTCACTCTGCTTTCTTCAAAACAACACAGACTAAAGAAACTTCTCCTTACCATAGGCTTGGGTTTTTTTATAAGCTAGCAGATAAATGCATTAAGTAAGAAGCATAACTTGCCTTCTTCTGCCTCCCTTTCTTGCCTTTGGAGCATCTGCTGTTCTGGGGGCAGAGCTTGCTGCAGAAGCTGCATGTAGAACTCATTCTCCTTCTGCACTTCTTTTTGTTTTCTTAAACGCATTTTGTAGCTGACGTAACTTTTAAAGCCAAAGCCCAAAGTCACTACAGGGTAGCCAATGCTAAGAGGGGAAAAACAAACAAACAAACAAAAAGAAAGCACCACTATTGCTTAAAATGTAGCCATGACAGTAAATTAATAAACTGGAATAAATGCTAGAGCTGTGAATGCATCTGGATTATGACTTTTCATAGAAAGAGATATATAAAATATTTCTTGCTGTAGTACAATAAAGCTATGGCTGAAAAATGTAAACACCTCTTAAGATAAAATTACCATTCATTACTGACAGCAATTAACTGTAGCATAGATTAAAGGATTACAACAATGCAATTGCACTGCACATAGCAAAGACAGAGTTTAGACAGGCACCAGACCAGGAAACACACATCTTTTAGGAGATAACAGCCAAAACCAGCAGGAGTTCCAAGTTTTGCTCTGAGTGCTGTGTGATCTCCACGAATTAAGAGTGGGAAATGTAACATTCACCTAAAATAGGGAAAGGAGAAACTGATCCTTAGCCCCATCTTTTTGTATCCTAAGAGCAGAGCCACTTTTTCAGCATTCTTTAAAGCTGAGACAACACAAAGGTTCTCCAAACCACCACCTCCACAGGCCCCAAGACACCTTCTTGCTGTGGCACAGGCTGAGGAACACGAGCTGGAGAAGCTGGTGGAACACCCAGTTCTGGGGCTACTGCATTCCTGGGGCACCCAAGCTGGGAACCACAGGGTCATCTCCCCCATCTGGGACAGTCAGAAGTAACCCTGGAGGGAAAGCCTCAGGACCCTGATCTGTCCCTGCTGAGGCTGCTCACCATGAAGACACTTTTGGTGGGCAACAAGCAGCCTTTGGGAATTCCTTGGTGAGGAGACTGCCCTTGAAGCTGCAAGCAAAAGACATCTAATCTCTCAACTCAGTTCTTCCACTTATCTTTCTGACAGATAAGATATGAAGAATTTCACTTCCAGCTCGACTCTGCTGTTCCATTTGCTGACGAGGATGACAGAACTGTTACAGAACTTTGGAATTATTTTCTTTCTGTCAGGTTCATCACCCAAGTGTTCATATTACCTTGTGACAACTGCACCAATACAGAATGCTAATAAATCATGCCAGTGTATTCATTAACAAGGATACTTGATTAATGAGCAAATATCCCTGTATAAAAATAAATACATCTTTGACAAGTATTTTAACAATGCACAGTGAGGGTGCATTTTAAACACTGAACGTGTCCTAGATTGGGGGAACCTTGGATGCAAATGACTATTAACAATTCAATTCTTCTCATTCTTTGCTCAGCACTGTGCAAATTGCATTTCTAAGTCAATTGCCAGAATACAAGAATCATTTGCATATGCATCTGACATTATCTCTGCCAAGGCTCCCTTTGTAATACTCTGTAAAGCCAGCTGTAGCTCCAGTTCTAAAGCTCTGATGACAAGCTGAAACGTTTGCATCCAATTCAGCAGCAGCAAGACCTTTCTTCACAGCTTCTGAAGTGCTTTTGTAACCTATTATAGAATTTAATTAGTGTTTAAGGGATTTATTGCACAACGTAGACAATATAAATTAAAATGACAGATGTCTAAGTCATGGGAGACTGTTTCATAGGGAACTGGACCAAATGACTCTGGGAAAACCAGGACACATTTTAAACACAGCCTCATCAGTACACAGTACAGTAAAAACTTGTGGAATAAACATCAATTTCTTCAAGGTATGGATACCCTGCAGTGATGGCTTTTGCCCAAAGTCACTCTTGGCACCTCCAAAAAAGTAGTGTAATATAAGAGGTTGTTTAGGTTTTATTTTCTGTTGTTATTTTCAACCTGAAGGTTATCCACTGCCTCTGGTAAATTATGATGAGAACCTCTCTTTGGAGGGGAAAAAGAGAAGTGCTTTGTTACAGCAAAAATTGCAGTAATAGGATAAACAAACTATCAGTGAAACATTTGGTTTTTTGCTACTTTTACCATCTGCTCACCATGTAAATACAAAATTTGCACACTGAGGACAGGAACTTCCAAGAAATTCTAGGAATACCTATGCTACAAACTCCCTAGAGCTCACAAGCACTGGCTCTTCAGGAAGGTTGCACTGGGTTAATGCTTAGCACACATTTCTCTGGATTATTTCCTGACAGACAAGAGAGGGAGGAACCAAAGAGCCAAAGCTGAATCAAAACACAAAGCCCTGAATATTAATTTCCCTGCTGAAATAAAGGTTAAGAGAAAAAAAACCACTTACCAGTGTGCTGCAAATGGACGACAAAGGTCTACATGGAAGTTTTTTAAATCTTTAAATCTAATGGCTGCTTCAATATAAACAAAAAGTATCCACAGTGAGACTGTTGGTAAGCACACACCCCTTTCTATTGAGAGCAGAGAAAAAGAGAAACACCTTAGTAATACACTACAAGCAGCAAGTATTTTCAAGTTATTTTAAAAACATTCCAAAAGCCAAGAAAATTTTTCAGACAGGCATAAAGGGAATTGTAAGAGGGCTTTTTTTCAGAATAGAGTATTTAGGATGCCTTTATTTTAAACCAGCTCTAAACTTTTGTCTCTTGGTCTTGCTTTATTGCTTTCATAAGGCACCAGTGAAAAATAACAGATGCACAGCTAATGAAATAGCTTGGCACAAAGTCCTGTACAGAAAAGGAACACAAATGGAAGAAACTGCAGAAGATGAGGTAATGTTACAGCTTATGATCCTTGAGTCACAAGTGGTAAGCTTGGACTACTTTTTCACTCCAAGTTAGGGATATTTGAGCAGCATCAGTGAGCAAATCAGCTGAGAAAACAGGAGTGAGTAAGCACTGTGCTGGTTACTCCATGTAGAGTAATGTAGACACAGTTTGCAGCTCAAGACTCTACAACACCAGGAAAAATCTGGGCTGCTGTCTTGGTTTCTCCAGGGCTACTGGTGAGAACATTAAATAGTAGCCAAACAAAACTGAGGTCTTAAACCTCTTGGTTTTCCTGGAGGGTTTCTAAACATCAACTCCAAGAACAACTCCAGATAACACTTTAACAATCTTATTCCAGATTTTTTTACCTATGGTAAACTGGGCAGCCCCAGCATCTTTCATCAGCTCCCACACTGTCATTATTATAAATGACTAACTTGTCCCCAGGAAGCTGAGAAACAATCCATGCTACCTTGCAAATTCTTGTGATCTGACATGAAGTTGAACAGGAAATATTACAAAACCCTCAAATCCCAAGGATTTAGGTAGGGAAAAGTTACCTCTAAAAAGAAAGCAAGTTTTATTCCTAAATTTTTCTGATTGATGCAACAAGATGCATTGAATTCTTGTTTCATCCAGACACAGCTTAAAAAAAAACCAAATGTGATAACCAAGAGAAGGGGGTTTCTGCATGTTACTAAAAGATAACTCATTCCCATCAGAAAGTTGTAATAAATAAGTGACTTACCTGTGTGCCAAACATACTGTACCCAAACATAGGTGCTGGCAGCAAAAAACAGCCATTGTATTGGTATGAAGAGCAGACATATGATATTTGATGTGAATGCTACACAGACAAAAAATACTGAAAAGGCCTAAAAGAAAGGAGGGGTGGGGAAAAGAAGAGGGTTTTGGTTTATTCCAGCAAATCTTCCCAGTTTATTTATTAATGGTGACACCACAATGATGTCAACACAGAAACACTACTGCTGTCTGTAACCAGGGCAAAGAAATGGAGCAGTGCAGCCACTGAAACTTCTCCAATTAAGGGAGTACAGGTGTAACTTCCAACAAATCACCACACAGCTATATTTATTCCTTACTATTTTGTTTGAAGATTTTAGTTTACATTATTGGCATGGTATTAGCATTAGTAGAATCTTCTTCTAGAAAAAAACCCAAACAAGCAATAAAACCAAACAACTGTCATTACTCTCTGAAAGAATATTAAACATCTAAAGAATCAAGGGCTTCCATTTTAGTTTGAACAAAACTAAAAATCACTGAAATCCAACACTACTTTCTCATGGTGAAAATCTGATAGTTCTATACTTCACATCCACTTCCCACAGATAAAATAGGCAGACACAGACTTGAGCCCAGGCCACTTGAAAATTCCCCCCTCTTGTGAAAATTAGCACCATTAATTGTATAATTTGGGATATGCCTACAGACACTGCAGGATTTCCCCACAAAGGGACAGCACTTTTGTGTTATACTTACCAAACCCTGGTATCTGAAGGAATCATAAACACTCCTGATGAAGAGCCAGAATGGCCACAGATACTCAAATCTGAACTCCAGGACAAAATCTGCCAACAGTACCAGGGCCCACACTACCAGGAACTTCAGGTACAGAAAAGTACTGTAAAAAAAAAAAAAAAAAAAAAAAAAAGGTAACCTCAGGTCACTATTTCCAATAGAGATTTATTTTTTTTCCTTTTTTAAAAGAAAAAGTTGGCAATAAAAAGCTAGAGACAACTAGAATATGGGTGAGAACACTTCAAAATAATTTTACAAAAGTAGGTTGGCTTATTACTACATAAAAATCTAATAAAGTTAACTATATTCAATTGCATTTGATTTTAAAGTAGCACAGGGCTGGAAGGCATCCACTTAAAAAAAACAACAAACCAACCAACACAAAACAAAAAAAACAAACCAACAAACAAAAAAATCCCAAGAAACAGAAAACCGAAGGCTTGAGACCATATAGTCCAAGTTCTATTACTCTGAATTATTTCAAAGCCACATTCTCTTATTCTCAGACTTGCTTTCTGAACCATTTATGATCCTTCTTGGCTAAAGAGCTCAAAATATTTTGAGATCCCACAGGATCAGCCCAATCCATTTTGCTAAATCCCTTTTCCCCCCCAAACCAGCACCCAGAGATCCAGCATGTAACTCCAGGTGCTCAGAATGCAACCACCCTGTTGCACTGCACTGGATTAGAGGAATGGTGGGGATTTTAAAATACATTTTTCATTTTAGTAACTTACTTTCCCTCCTCTATCACACTGCCAACAAAACCAGAACTTTGCCCTGGAATGTTTACTGATAATTTGCCAAGAGCCTGCATGCAAGGTGCCAGGTAGGGTCAGGTTTCTTCACTATTCATGGACAGGGGGAATTTTTAGGAAGTTGTTCAGAGCTTCAGAGAAGACACAAAATAGAAAACTTCTAGGAAAAGTGTCACCTATCAGCAGAGGTTTAAAGGCACTGAACTTACTGGTCCAATTACCTGTCACTCAAGTTACTTGTCACATGAGGTCAGCTGCCAAACCACAGGGCTGGGAAAACACTTTCACTTCTTGTCAATCAAAGATTAATTGCACATGCCTGAAAAGTGAAACTTATCAACTGGCCTGGCCCTTCTGTTCTCCCAAGGGAAGAGTTTTTGCTCAGCTGTTCTCACTTACTGTCAGTCATCAGGCTCTCTCCTGAATGTCCAAGGTTTTTCCAATGAAACTACAGCACGAGGATCAGAAGAATCCACAACAAAAACCTGAGGAGGACCCATCAGCAGATTATGGTTGTATATACTGCTGCTCCTTGTTTATTTAAAGTTTAAAACTTCAACAGACATCTGTAAAAAAACTGCTGCATTCAGAGACTACTCAGACAGCAAAGGTGGCAGACATTTGGGTTTGGAGCCACCACCTTGGTTATTTTGACCCTGCTGTTGAATTGTATGTGGGCAGCTCTTATGATTTGAGAACATATATCAAGAAATCATAACCCAGGTGATCATTATCCTGCCTGTTCAGCTGGAAAAGCTGTTGTGTTGGGTAGGCAGTTTCTCCTGGGTTAAACTTACAGCTATTGTTTATTCTTCTGCCACTGAAATCCATCCAGAGACTACAATTTTCCCAGCAAATGAGGGTAATCAGAACTAATGCTTTTCAAGTGTTAAGTGCCACTCTGAGTTAAAGCATTTGCTGAATGAGAGTTTTGTAGCACAGCATTAAAGTGATTTCTAGTATTAAATTCACAACAATCTGAAGGCCTTGGTGACATTTACCACCTTTCAAAGTGGAATGGTAACTATACAACATCTGTAAGAATGTTTTCCCAACAATATTAAAGATGCCTACTTCTCAGTCATGTGGAAGACTCAAGAGCAATTAAGGATTTAATTAGCACAGGACAAAGACACAAGGAAGTTATTTCCTTTTATAAAAAAGGACTTCACCTCACACATCTCACCAAAGTTCACTGTTGTGGGCTATGTTCTCTGTATGCATCCAACTCCATGAGTCCACACACATGCACACAGTTCTAGAAAACATTTTATAGGTCCAAAACCCTAAACTCCAATTGGTTTTGGTTTACATTGGGACCCACAGGACTGCAGAGTCAGAAGCTGCAGGCCATAACTAAATGCTCCAGCCCTGCTTGAAGGATCAGTATTAGAAGCAGCCAAAAGACAGGGGCTCCCTCCTCGAAATGGGATGGGTTTAGAAACCATGCAGAGCTTCCCCACTGCCCCAGAGTCACACAGAGCTGGGTCACAACCAGCTCTGGTGTCTCTGCAGCAGGCTGCAGATGGCAACGAGTCTTTGCAGGCAGGAGAAAGGAAAAACACAAATCTCAGCTCCCCTTGTTCCATCAAGGTATGCTGCACACTGAGATTCCCTGTTCCTGGCAAGCACACAGTTCCCCAGTTAATTTACAAGTGCTTAGTGAACAGACCTCTTCAGTGAACACTTAGTGATAGCTGAAAAATGTCCTGCAATATTTAAACCTCAAAGAAAAACAGGCTAACAGCCCTCTTCCTTGGACAGGCTGATCACTCTTCTGCTGGTTTGTTTCCTACAGCAGACCTTTCAAATAAAAATCAGATGAATGAAACAACTGACACAATTCAGCAGCAGTCCTCCTCCTCCTCCTCCTTTCCTCTGCTTTTTACAAGCCACTTCATCTCTGCTTTTCTCTTCAATCCCTTGATTCCTTCCAGCCACCATTCTTCCCTTCAGCACATTATCTGCCTCCCTGTCCCTTCCCTCCACAGAATCCAGCTCCAGCCACTTAGTGCCTGGGAACCTCTGACAGTCCTTGATCTTGCCAGGCACACCTGAACATTTCTCCAATTTTGACAGCTGCTGCATCAGAATCCTCACTTAGAGGTAACATTCCCCAGCAGAAGGGCTTTTCTCACCTCTACAGCCCTCAGAAAAGCTCAAATATATTCCACGATTCCAATTACAGATCCAATTGTGGTCGATACAGCTGAAATCTGGGTTATTTTCTGACATTTCTGACATTTTCTGACACGTACCAAGAAATCTGACTTCAGTGATCTGACAAAGAGGTTGAAGGATAGGGGTTTCCCTATAAAACTACCATATGTAGGGTGTTACAAGACAAGAGGGAATGATGGACACATTCATGAGGTGAGCAGGGTACCGAGAAAGAAGGAGCAGTGACTGCAGTGCTGAGAATTCTGTAGAAGGTCAGTTGGTTGCTAATGTACACTGAAAATAAAGATTTAGTAATAACCCAGCAATTGCTCTTCTCCCCCTTTGAATTTTAAAACAAGTACTTTTCCTCCTTATTCTTCCTTCCCCCTGCCTCAAGCGCCAGATGCCATTTCCTTTTTTTTTTTTTTCTTTTCTTTCCCTCCTCTTCTTTGTTCTCTTTTTACTGCCCCACAGACACAGATATTGTACTTGCTCTAAGGAAAAAAAAAAAAATTAAAAAGTTGTTAGGAAAAAAACACACACCCCAAACCAAACTCATAGCAAATGAAGCCTCTGTTCTATCCCACCATCACCATCAAGCCCCAAAGGCTGGAAAGAGAATCTTCACAGAACTGATGGCATGTTTCACTTTGCAGCCTAACACAAGACAATGGGTTAGAAGGCATCTTGAGGCTGGCAGGGCACCAAATGCAGAGGGAAGCTTTAGAAAGGTGAAGTTTAGCATGTGTGTGAATTTACCAGAGTCAACAACCACCATCTCAAGGTTACCCATCCAATGCCAGACAGATGCTGGCACTAGTAATAATCTTATATAGATATATTTCTGTTCACAAGTATTATATATATGTAAGATTATTCCTGGTGGCCTAAAATGTCATACAGAAGGAGCACAGCAAGCCTGCAAGAGAGAGGGAACACAACTGCTGGGATGTGGCACGCATATTGGAAAGGGTGATGGGAAATACTTGCCAACTGAATTTTTGAAAAGGAAAAGCAAAATGAAGAATCCCAAGAAGCCTCCCTGCCTACTACTTCATTGCCTGGAGATGGCACAGAATCCATCAATCTCTGAGCTATGGAAATGGAAGGAAGACAAAATAGTGAATGTAATCGACAGCTGGGGCAGAGGCGTTATCAGCAGCAACCACTATTGTAGTACTGAAACAAGAGAAACTGTTTGCCCTCTGTGGTAACTCAGCTGAAAATGAGTCCAGAACACATAAAATAAAGACAGAGGAATTGCAGAGTGCAGAGAATGAGTGTTAGTGGCAGAGGGAAGCAATATTACATGTACCACTGCAGCTGACACAGTAGAACACATTTAGATGTGAGCTACATGAGAGCTGAAGTTAACTTCAAGTCACCAAGAGGTACCACTGCTGGTTTGTTACAAGACCTCCAAGGCAGGCTGAGAAAAAAATGTTTTTTTTCCATATAGGAAGTTTATAAAAAAAGTGCCAGAATAAACCAGTAGGAAGAATCATTCTAAACTAAAAAAAAAAAAAAAAAAAAAAAATCCTAAAAAAGAGCCTCAATTCCTGGAGTTAGTAGTGGTTTTCCTTACAGTTTGTTTGGCTGTCAGAGGGGTCAAAAAATCAAGTCCTTGGAAATAAGCCACACGAGGAGTTAGATGGCACACAGAATGACAGGAGTATCTCAGCACAGGGATCATGGGATCAAGAAATGCTGCCCAGGGCATGATGCCCAGGGCACAGTCATCCTGCCATCCCAGGAACATGGAGATTACAGACACATCCACATCCTCCCAGGCATTCATTTGGCTGCCAGCCCAGGTATTGCCTGTGACAAAGGGCAAAAAATAATTAAATAATAATAATAAAAAAAAATAGCTAAAAAAATCCAAATCCTAAAGGAACACTCAGTATTTAAGGATGATTGTCAGGAAACTCACGACACAGAGCAGCAATCAGCTGATGTGGAAGTTAATCCCACAACATGGGGAATTCATCACAAAACTTCACCAGCTCCAAAAATAGGTAGCAAGTGCCAAAACAAGCAGTATCAGTGATAAAGCTGAAGGATTTTAAATAGATAAAGGATGGGGACTGGGAAGAGTTAGAAACAAGCAGTAACAAGTAAACTTTAATTGCTTAACTGATGACAAGCTGTGATGAACACTTTCATTAACAATTAGGGGTTTAATGCATGCAGTGCCAAAGGTTAAGATGTTAATCACTCAAGCACTGTAAAACAATGGTTGCAGAAAGCTTAAAAAGTGAAAAGGTAAAGTTTTGAACATACACTGTGAAATTAACAAGAGATCTCACAATCCCTACGGTTACTTTGGTGGTTTTGGAGATCTCCTGACAGGTTATATTTTAATTATAAGGACATTCTTTCCACTTCTAAATATCACAAGCCTTTAGCAGGCCTGCACATAATCAGTGCTCGATGGGGGTAAATCAGGATTTTCAGGCAGCAAATAAATATTCCCTTGAAGCTGTGACACTGCACCACTGCCATCCAAGGCTTCAGTCACAGCACACAGGAGCAGAGCTGCTAATGGCAGTGCTGGCACAGACTGGTGCAGCACTGGAGCACCTCAGGACTCTAGATAGGCAGTAAAATTGTACTAAAAGGGGAAAAAATGGGTAAAAAAGGCAGACAGTAGAAGGAATGGACTAGATTGGACTAGATGATCTCTGAGGTCCCTTCCAACCCGGCTAATTCTATGATTCTATGAATGAAACCCAGCAAAATGGAAAATGTGGTCTAAGGAGAAATAGGGAAGGCAGCTGCTGAAAGTTTGGTAGGGAAGGGGTGGTCAGGAATAACTCTGAAAGTGATAATGAGGAGCTGAAGCCAAGCTGACCATTTAATTTGGGGAGGGAATGTTGGGGAAAGTACCTTAAAGCACTACAGCTGTGAGACTGCAAATAGGAAAGGCCATGAACTTGTTAAAACTGCAGGAGCTGCCAAAAAATTGATACTCAGGGAGACAGGATATTCACATTTTTCAGTGCAACCCAGGATTTTACGTTTGTATTTTGTGATTAGAAATTATTGGGTTTTAATCTCTTCTTCTGAGATGCTTCAGATTTACTCCTGCAGTGAACCCTGCCACCAGTGTTACTGCAGGACAACTCCTTCATTGCTTCACCTGCTCCAGAATTCCTCAGCTTTGCAGCTCTCAAGGATTCTCCTGTGTCTGTTAGTGACAGCTCTGCTCTGGAGAGGGAACAAGGGTGGCAAGAGTCATCTTGATTTAAAAAATAAATAAAAAATCCTCCAAGAGTTAAGTATCTCAATCCTGCTGTTTGTTCAGCCTACCTGCTTTGCTTATAATGCTACAATGCTGCCTACTGATAACTGTATTTACTGGGTTTGTGTAAGCTGATGGCAACAATTAAGATAAGCTGAGTAAATAACTACACTAATTACAAGAATTTAGAAATCTATAGTTAGAGGAGAAGCTACCTGGATGTAATCTTTCTAAAAGGCAAAAGAGGAAAAATTAAAAATAAGCAGAATGAGAGCAAAAGGAGGAAGAGAGGGAGCCACAATCCACAAAGAAACACCTCCCACCCATTAGATTTCCAAAAAGGCAAACCTGCACACTAGTTACTCTTTTTTTTTTTGTGTAGGACAATAATTTGAAATCACACAAAATAAAGGGTAAAAATGCTCTATCTGAACATTATCTGAGCATTATCTGAACATCTATCTGAGCATTCCAGGATTAGTTAGTACAAGAAGTCAGGTGTCTCTTAGCTGTTCACACAGCCACCAGAGCTCTTTGTGCTGAACACACTCATCTGGTGTTACCATCATTTTCTGGTTTCCCTCATTCTCTCACCCCACCTTTCCAGCCAGTCACCTCCGAGGTAATGGAGCTCATGTGATTTTTGAATGCCTTTTGAAAAGCTAAGTAATTATATAAGCAATTACTTACATTTTCATGATTTTCCTAAGACTTGTCATCTTTGATATTAACTTCCAAGCACCGTTTTCTCAAAACCTGGGAGTCTAAAGCAACAAGATGCCCCCTGCTTTCCAGCAATCACTACATCTGGGACAAGCTGTATATTGTGACAGTTTTGTTACAGATCAACTCTTTGCCTTATGCAAAGCCATTATCTGCATTGTATAAGCTTGCTCAAGTTTCCAACCACTGCATAGATAAACCTCAACTGAACTAGAAACAGAAGTGGGACACTGGACTTATGGTAGCTTTCCAAAACCAGCTTTCCAGCCTCTCCTAAAACAAACTCCTCTTTATTCAGAAATACAGAGTTATTGTAGTTCATGTGAAATGTGACATACTTAGATACCCAGGAGGGCAGAGCTTTAAAATACTCTGTGAAACACCCTCACAACAAGCAGCCCCTTAGAAATCTGCATCTTGCTGGGCTCTCCATGCAAGCCCCTGGGAAGCATGGTACACGGAGAAGGTACCTCCCCTGCCCAAGATCTCCTTTTGTTACAGTTCCCATTCTCATTCCCTAGGTCAGAACCAAACCAGATCCCCACTGCATTCCCACCACCTTTCCATCCATCCCTGCTCCAGGTCCTGCCCACACCACCCCTTCCTCGCTGCACCTCCGGCCCTCCCGTTCTGCAGAGGCCTCAGCACAGCCCCCTTCCTTCCCCCCGACCCAAAACCCAACTTTCGGAACCTCAGCTTCCCGAACCACCGCAGCAGCGCCTTCCACACCACCAGGAAAACCAACCCGAGGCTGAACCCACCCCTTGGCAGGGCAGGGCAGACCAGGCCTTCCCACAGGGTGCGAAGCCCGGGAAGGAGGTGGTGGGGAGGAAAGACGCTCCCGCCGTCTCCTCGCTGCTTCCCTCCAGGCAGCGCTGACAGGACCTTGGCCAGCAGCTGCCCCCCGGCCCCGGGAGCGGCTGAGGGGGGGAAGGAGGGGTCGGTGCGGCCTAGCGCTGGCACTACCAGGCCGCGGGGCGGGGCAGCGCCTGAGGGGAGCCGGGGCGCCATGGCGCGGGCGGCCCCCGCTGACAGAGGGAGAAGGAAAGGAGGGGGGGGGGGGGAGGCGGAGCAGCGGGGAAGCGCTGAGGGGACGGGGGGAGACGAAGGGGAGCGGGCGGCGCGTAACCCCCCCTCCCCACACACACACACACACAGAGCCCCCCCCGCCTTCCCACCGCCCCGGCGGTCGCTCGGTACCTGCCGTAGATGCCCTCGGTGATGCGGTTCCGCTTGAGCGGCCGCCGCAGTTTGCTGCAGTCCGCGCTCCGCCGCTTCATCCTCCCGACCGCCTCCGGCCCGACCCGGCCGGCCCTGCTGCGCGTCCCGGCCCCGCGCTGCCCCGGCCCGGTTCGGTCACGGCAGCAGCATCCGCCCCCGCGGGGGGTTGGGTCGCGCGGGGCTTTTTAATTCTTGTTATGATTTTTTTTCCTGGGAAACAAAGAAATAAAAATAATTCCTGGTCCGTCCCTCCCCGCCGCGTCCCCCCGCGCAGCCGCCGCGCACAGCCCCGCCTCTCCGGCTGCCGCCCAATCAAACGGCCGGGATTGCCGGAGAGACGGACGGATCGACCAATCGGCAGCGGGAAGAGGCAGACGGACAGCCGAGAAGACCAATGGCGGCTTCAAAAAGTTAGTCCCGCCCCGCGCTGTCAAAAGGCCCGCCCGCGTTCCTGATTGACGGCCGGGAGAGCCTATCAAAGGGAAAGGATTCGCGGATTGATGGCTTGCGGGCCAATCCCTGAATAGGTTTTGTTCTCCTCCCGCCTCCTGTCCTTCGGGGCTGGTGCCCGCCCCGTGCTGCGACGGACAGGGCGCCTGCCCAATTGGGGAGAGAAACCCAAATAAAAGGACAGCTCAGCTCTCCATTCGGGGACGGAAGGAGGAGGGCTCCATTTCCTCGGTCACCGTAGCACTGAAGCACCGCCCCTCACGCTTGATTGACAACCGCGCTGGCAAATAGGGAAAGCTCGGCCGCAGGGTGTAAAGGTACCAGGAGGCTCCCCCGGCGCTCCCCTTACTACGCAGCCGGGAGGTGACGGCTCACAGGAGGAGGGGGCAGAAAGCTCCCCTCAGTGTGACTGACGGCTCCTCCAGCCAATAAGGGACGCCTATAACAAAGTGACAGGCGATCCACCCAATCGCGAGGCAGGAATCCGGAGGAGGCGGGGCGATCCGGCCTCTGTTTCTCCGCTCGGCCCAAAGACGGGCGCTGCCTGGGAACGGACCAATCAGAAGCCAGGAGGGAAACCTTCCTTCGGCCAATCGGAGGATAGTCCCTAAGGGAGGGGCGAGGATTCAGCCAATGGAAAGCGAGGGGCGGGGCCATCCCTCTGCCACCGCCCGGGGCTGCCGAGTCACGGCCCGGACCCGCCCTCTGCCCACAGGACCGCGGGTTCGGGTCCCGGGGCCGGCTTTGGGCCTCCCGGACCCGCGCCCCTCAGCTCAGCCCCGATCCCGATGCTTCCTTTGGGCTGTGGAAGCCCTGAGGAAACCGATGTCGCCCCCTCTGAGTCTGAGGGAAGCGGCCTGGCCCGCCTCGGTCCCCCCCCCCACTCCCGCCCTTTTGCTGACAGGAAAGGGGCCCCGGGGCACCCCTGGCTTCTCCCCTCAGCGCCTCCTCTGCTCAGGTGTTTTCCGAGGCCCTGCCTCGCTTTTTGAGGGATAAAGGGACCCCCTGAGCTAAGGTCATGGGTTAGGGTCCCGATCCTGGATTAAAACCAACCCAGAGGAGAGGACGTGAGGCTGCTGAGCCCCCGGAGATGTTCTTCTGGTAGTGGAGCTCTAATCTGCAAGTTATTCAGTGTTTTGTCCTCTCTGATGTTCACTCAACTGAAGGTTTTCTGTTTCAGAGGGAGGTTACAGCATTTAAATTGTGTCATGGCATCCGGAGGAGAAATACGGGTCAGGCCCTGCTGTGTTTCCCCTGAGTGTTTGCACGGGCTGGGGATTTGGTAACAAGTCTCAAACGAGCTCATTTTCTTCATTCGTTCAGAGCAAAATGATGGGAGGAGTTCTGGGTCATTCTTCTAGGAATGAGTCCTGAGGGGTTTGGTCAGGAAAGAAAAGCTAATTAAATATATTGAATTTATACCCCACACCAAGACACTGCATTGATCAGCTATATCAGTTTCTAAAGGGCTGTTTCAGGTGTTGCTCAAGGGAGGTTCACCAGGTGTTCTGGTTCTGTATGAATTAATTACTCAGGTGATCACAGGTTTCCCATCAAAAGGAGCTGAATGTTGAACTTTATGCTGCGGGTTTTGTTGTTTTTTTGGTTTTTTTTCAGTCAGGGCAGAGCTCTGCACCCCTTAGGGAGGTCCTTTGAATGTTTAGGAGTTTCTGAAATGGAGGTGAAGATATTTATGGTTTTATGAGGCCTTGGGAAAGCTGGGAAGGTAATTTGACATGGCATGTGAGGAAGGCCCAAGTTATCACTGCAGATAAAAGCCTTTCACAGGTGACTTGTGCTACATAGCCTGGGTTTGCAAGATGAATCTCCTCGTGTGTAAGTGAATTGGGTTTTTTCTGCCTCTTTCTGTAGCTGATCCATGTTGCTGTCACCAGTAGGTGGCTTTCTCGCTGTTTGTGGGCAGCGATTCTGCCTCAAACTCCGGGGGGGGGAAAGCACAGCACTGGATACACACAAAATAGAAAGTCTGAGGTGTAATTTCAATAATTTAATCTGGACTGAACCCCCTGAAGAAGAAATCTTCCCCTTTACCAAAAGCACAGTGCATACTGAAGAGACAGCAATGTGCTTATGGAGTCAGAAATTGTCCTCAAGAGCCAGATCAGCTTCTCTGACAAATTACAGTGTGTAGGGATATACTGAGCAGAGTCAGCTGCCCCAAATCCTCATTCTGATGTTTCCTGCATTAAAAAAAAACAAAAGAAAACCCAACACCACAAATACCACCAAGAGGAAAATTCTGTGCCCTATCAAGAGGGACCTTCGAGAGGAATGGAAATGGGAATTGATGTGCCAGAGCTGAACCCAAGGACCAGGAGGGTGCAGGGCTGTGCTCTGGGTCCCAGTTCAAAGCTGCAGCACTCTGGATGGTGCTCTCTGCCTGGTCTGGGGATTACCAAGGATTTCCAGAATGTTCACTGGAGGTTTCCCTGCTGGAAAAGAGAAACTGATCTTCAGAGTAGCACAGGAAATGCTGGGTGTGAATCAATCATAGAATCCTAGAATCCTAGGGGTTGGAAGGGACCTGGAAAGATCATCTAGTCCAACCCCCCTGCCAGAGCAGGGCCCCCTAGAGTACATCCCCTAGGAACGTGTCCAGGTGGGGTTTGAATGTCTCCAGTGAAGGAGACTCCACAACCCCCCTGGGCAGCCTGTTCCAGGGCTCTGTCACCCTTACAGTAAAAAAATTTTTTCTGATATTCAACTTGAACCTCCTATGCTCCAATTTACACCCATTACCCCTTGTCCTATCACTGGTCACCACTGAGAAAAGCCTAACTCCATCTCCCTGACACTCACCCCTTACATATTTGAAAACATTGATGAGGTCACCCCTCAGTCTCCTTTTCTCCAAACTAAAGAGACCCAGCTCCCTCAGCCTTTCCTCATAAGGGAGATGTTCCACTCCCTTAATCATCTCAGTAGCTCTGCGCTGGACTCTTTCAAGCACTTCCCTGTCCTTCTTGAACTGAGGGGCCCAGAACTGGACACAATACTCCAGGTGTGGCCTCACCAATGCAGAATAGAGGGGGAGGAGAACCTCTCTTGACCTACTAACCACCCCCTTTCTAATGCACCCCAGGATGCCATTGGCCTTCTTGGCCACAAGGGCACATTGCTGGCTCATGGGCATCTTCTTGTCTACCAGGACCCCCAGGTCTCTTTCACCTCCACTGCTCTCCAGCAGCTCAGCCCCCAACCTATACTGGGACATCGTGTTGTTCTTCCCCAGATGCAAAACTCTACACTTCCCCTTGTTGAATTTCATCATGTTTCTCCCTGCCCAACTCTCCAGCCTGTCTAAGTCTCTCTGAATGGCAGCACAGCCTTCTGGTGTGTCAGCCACTCCTCCCAGCTCAGTGTCATCAGCAAACTTGCTGAGGGTACATTCTATACCCTCATCCAAGTCGTTGATGAAGATATT
Organism: Heliangelus exortis; assembly: GCF_036169615.1. Taxonomy (NCBI): domain Eukaryota; kingdom Metazoa; phylum Chordata; class Aves; order Apodiformes; family Trochilidae; genus Heliangelus; species Heliangelus exortis. The sequence goes on along the minus strand of NC_092445.1, from coordinate 3,412,016 downwards.
GAACAACACCAGTCCCAGAAGTGTGCCTCAAGAGTGCAGAGGGCACGGGGTACAAGGTTGTTGGGGGATATGGGTGTGGAACAAAGCCCAAAAGCCCAGCAGAACCTCAGGAGGACCTTTCCCAACCTTCCTGTGGAGGGATTTGGGGCAAGGATGAGCTGTGTCAGGGAAGAACGGCTTTGCAGAAACTTCACCATCCTCCTCCTGTGAGTCCTGGTTCTTCTTTCTTTGCCATTTAGCCAATCTGTGAGGCTCAACAGCAGCCCCAGTGCTCTATGGATGGTGTCCTGGAGCATGGCAGTGTTGACAACTTGCTACCTCTGTGTTCAGGAGGACTTTTTGGGTTCAGTCCATGTCAGTTGTGGTCTGTTTGGGCTCCTGACATCCCACAGATAAGGAACTGCTCCTTGCTGACGCCTCTTGGGCTTTTTATCTGTCTGAGTTTTTATTCCTGCTCCCCTCCATCTCCCTTTCTATTGGTTTGGGGCTACTGGGACATTTTTATAGAAAAAAATATTGGTGTCTTTGTGCCTCAAACAGTCTGGTGCAGGATGTCTTCTCATTACCCCAACTTCCGATGCAGTGTGCCGTGGCTCATCCTTTTTCTGGAAGCTGTTTTCCTTGTCTTTTCTTACTTTTTCTTCTCAGAGGATAATTCAGTCATCTCCTACCCAGGTAAGACCAGCAGCTTGGCTGTGAAATGTTTGGCAGTGCCAGAGAGATGGGATTCAGCAGGTTGGTGTGTTTGCTCCTGAGAGGCAGAATGTTTTTACTGCCCTTGATGTACAACCACATTTATGGTGTGTGTTGCTTTATAGCAAAGCAAAGACAGTGAAGGAAGGCACAAGGGATTCTAAAGGCCATTGCTGGGATGTTTTTTTCTGTCCCTTTGTGGTAATCCTGACTCCTAGGAACTTCCAAGGACAGGCACTGCTCCCTCTGAGGTCTTTGCATGTCAAGGTGGTGGTGTTCTACTGAGTCAGAATTCAGGGTGGCACTACTGGAATGCTGAAGAGAACTGAGTGAAGTGAATACAGTGGAATTAAGGGCTTAAATATATTCTGGAGCTCTGTTTTGGGCACTGATGAATATATTAGATGAGGCTACAGCCACAGCATGTGAAGTATTTACAGTGTTGTGCAAACAGGAGCTGCTTCAGCCTCGTGACATTCTTGTGTTTCCCTCCCTGTTTCAGAGCTTGAAAACTGAGAGCTGCTTCCCCACTGCTTGATATTTGGCAGGATCTAGAGGCTGGCACAACCAGAGGAGAACAAGTCCTGGATGATGTTTCCAGGCCTCCAGATCCAACAACTTCTATCTTGGACAACCTCTCCCTTTTATGCAGTGGTGCTGGTGTCCATATTAAACTCTTCCAGCTGCTATTTCTGTTCCTTCTGCCCAGATGAGGATGTTGTATAAGTTTCTCCTTATTTCATTTCTTCCCTCCAGACCTCAAGGAATCAATTAACTCTCCCAGCTCTTTAAATTCACCTCAGTAAAAGAGAATGTCCAAATCTCACTGCTCAATTTACTTCATTTCATTTTCATCCTTCAACCCCCATTCTATAGCATCCATTCTAATCCCTTTCTGAAATTAAATTCAGGGTCAAGGGTATTTTTTTTTTTTTCTGATTGCTTATGGTTTGGAAATAAAGCTCTGGAATTCTTTAGAAGTACAAAATAATGATGGCACAATAACTTTTATCTGAAGGCTTTTTAGTTAATTGTGATTTATTTATTTTTTAACCTGAAATCCAGTCTACTAATAACCTCTGTGCTGTCTTTTCTGTCATGCAGCTTTTCAAGATGTCAACCACATGGTGGTTTTGGGATTTGGCTTTTTCCTGACATTTCTGAAAAGATATGGCTTCAGCAGCACTGGATTCAATCTCCTGATCATTGTACTTGGTGTCCAATGCTCCATGCTGATAGAAAATGCATTATGTTACCTACTGCTGGGGTTAAGGTGGTCTGAAGATGGCCTGAAAAGGTAATTAATTTGTGTTACAACTGGAAGAATCTAGAACTGATTGCTCTTTGTGGAGGATGGTGCTGTGTTATATGGACCTGGTTGTGAACTAGCAGAGCAGACACTTTAGAAGGTTTAAGAAGGCATTTTACTGACCTGTTTTTCTTCTTGGCCCTGGTGTAATCCTGATACAGAATTCTTTTTTTCTTTTTTTTTCTTTTTTTTTTTTTTTGTTTTTGTTTTGTTTTTTCAGAATAACAAGAGCTACTGTGAGCATGATGTCTGTGGTCATCTCCACTGGAGCTGTTCTTGGAAAGGCTAATCCTCTGCAATTAATTCTGATGACAGTTGTGGAGATAATATTTTTCCAGCTGAGCAGGCAGATCAACAACATCTTCCTGATGGTACAGTAGTGTGATTTCCCTGCACACCAGGGAAAGTTCCACTGGAACTTGGGAATGTTACCTTTTGGTGGCTTGTTAGTGCTCAGCTGACAATAAGATCAGTGTCTTTATTGCACTCAAATTGTGGCTGTGTTTTCATTGTGAATTTAAACCTGGCTTTGGGGCTGTATTTAAACAGATTGAACTCCCTGCATAGAAATTTATAGAACTGACCATAAAACCCAGGCATAAACTGAGGAACCATGAAAAGAAACTCCTTGTAGAGAGGTTACATGAGCAGCTAGGTAAAGAATTCCACCAAAGGCTTCCTGTGGGGTGAAATAAGCTACAAATTGGATTATTTTATTGATACAGGTTGCAGATCACATCAGCATGATGCATGTTCACCTCTTTGGAGCCTACTTTGGTCTGGCAGTGGCCTCACGCTTCTCTGAGCCATCCCCAAGCTCTGAGAAGAACACAAGTACTCCCAAGTCAGATTTATTCTCCATGTTGGGTAAGACATTTGCTTTCACATCTCAGTTGGAAGAAAAAAAAATTGGTGAGAGCATCAGGAATGTTTCTGGGGACTGACCACAGCTTTTCCATCCCAAATGCAGCAGACAGAAAACTGCTGCTGTGGTTCCTGCTTTCTGACAAAGTGTTGCTGAGTCTCAGCATGTTTCCTCCCAGGCATCTGAACCACTCCTGCCATGGCTGGGACTCAGTTTGCTTTTGTCAGTCTCAGCACAACCCTCTTGTCCTCTTGGGACTTTTGCAGGCACATCAGTGAGGGTGCAGTGCACCAAAGCTGAGGTCATGACTTGTGTTTCACTAGTGCTTACAGTTCCCAGCTGGGGCTAAGGCTCAGTTTTGGTTTTTTTTTTTTCCCCAAGGTGCTGCACAGTGATATAAAAAGGCAGTTCCTGCCTAGAAATGTGAGTGAAAAGATAAAAGCCTGATGAGGGGTGGGGAATGACAGACAGGCACGTGAGAAAGGAGCTGGGTGATGAGAGGCTGAGTGTATGGAACTTCCATTCCAAACTCTAAGCAATTTAGCTTCTTTATTATCAGGTTCAACAAGGCCAAGTGCTGGGTCCTGCACTTTGGCCACAACAACCCCATGGGGAGCTCCAGGCTGGGCACAGAGTGGCAGAAAGGGAGCTGGGAGTCTGGATTGCCAGGAAGCTGAAGAGGAGCCAGCAGTGTGCCCAGGTGGCCAAGAAGGCCAATGGCATCCTGGGCTGGCTCAGGAACAGCGTGGCCAGCAGGTCCAGGGAAGGGATTCTGCCCCTGTGCTCAGCCCTGGGGAGGCCACAGCTTGAGTCCTGTGTCCAGTTCTGGGCCCCTCAGCTCAGGAAGGAGATTGAGGTGCTGGAGCAGGTCCAGAGAAGAGCAAGGAGGCTGGGAAGGGATCCAGCACAAGTCCTGTGAGGAAGGGCTGAGGGAGCTGGGGGTGTTGAGGCTGGAGAAGAGGAGGCTCAGGGGAGACCTCATCACTCTCTCCAACTCCCTGAAAGGAGGTTGGAGCCAGGGGGGGGTTGGGCTCTTTTCCCAGGCAACTCTCAGCAAGACAAGAGGCCATGGTCTTAAATTGTGCCGGGGGAAGTTCAGATTGGATATTAGAAAGAATTTTTTCATGGAAAGGGTGATCAGCCATTGGAATGGGCTGCCCAGGGAGGTAGTGGACTCTTTGTCCCTGGAGACATTTAAAAAGAGCCTGGATGTGGCACTCAGTGCCATGGTCTAGTGACTGCAGCAGTAGTTAATCAAGGGTTGGACTCGATGATCTCTGAGGTCCCTTCCAACTCAGCCAGTTCTAGGATTCTATGATTCTGTGACTTCTGCTGTGTAACTGCCACCAGCTGAACTCAGATCTTCCTGCAAAGACTCACAGAGTCTAATTCTTGCTCAGTCTTTGCCCAGCTTAGGAAAAGAGAAATTTAAGTGCTGCTCTCTTGAGTCCCTGGAGTTCTTGCTTTGATGGAGAATTGGAGGAGATCAGTATTTTAATCTAACTCATCAAGACACTGTTCATTTTTCATGATTTTTTTGGTGCAGCTTTCTACAACCAAGTGCTTGCTATTTGGAGTAATTAATTGACTTGAACAAACCTCAAATTTTAGTGTCTGGTGAGTTGCACAAGGTACCTCTGCAGCGTGGAGAACAGAACCTTGGCTATAGAAGTTTAGTGGGCAGCAAAAAAAAAAAAAAAAAAAAAAGACAAAAAAAAAAAAAGACTGGACAGGGCAAAATAAACTCATAGTCAGGAGCAGGTCCAGGAGCACAGACTGGAATGTGTGGTCCAGTTTGCCTGAGTGTGAGGCCACCTACTTCCCTCTGCTGGCTGGAATTTGTTCTGTGCCTGTGTCTCCATGTGCCCGTAGGAAAAGATGGATCCAAGCAGTGAACTTGTTTTGTAGAGATTCAGAAATGCTGACAATAGAAGCAGAAGCAGCTTTTTTCACTATTGCTAGTGAAGCCTGTGTGGTCAGGATGGTGTGAAACTGTGCAGAGATCTTCCAGGAGGAAAGTGATTTGGTCTTTTGGAGCTGTTCAGTGTGTGACTGCTACAAGTATCAAGAAAGGTAAACTGTGCATAGCTGAGAGAAGAATGATCAAGTCAGCTCAAGGTGCTGGTTTATCCCTGCTCTGGAGTTATTCTGGTAGAAGTAGAGAGGATTCTGTTCTTATGATCCAATTCAGCCTCTTTTTCTCTTCAAACTCTGCCAGGAGGCAGGACAACCAGTACCAGTTGTAAAAGACATTCTAAAGTGCACTTTGGGTTCCTTTATAGTGATTGCTCCCAGGTGAGCTGCTTTCTTGTCCTCTTTGGCTTTCATGAATCCTCTCTTGCAGCTGGTTTTGAAGTTGTTCCCCAGTTCCACAAAAAGGAGCAGAGATTTTGGCCAGGGGGCAAGCTTCTGGTGCCTGTACAGGACAGGCAGGATGCTGATTGTTGGGAAATCAGCAACAGAATTGTTCCCATTTGTATCTAAACCTGTGTTTAAGGGGATGAGAGACAGGACAAAGCTGATGCTAAAGGCTGTCTGCATTGGGGAGTGTTTCCCTCTGATTACAGTGGGGAATTAGAATGCAAAACATGGGCTGGAGCTCTCCTGAGCCAGCTGGGTTCAGTGTGTTTTGAAGCAGGGGTTGATGGTTGTTTGTTTTTCTCTCCAAGGTACCCTCTTTCTCTGGGTGTTCTGGCCAAGCCTCAATTCTATACTATCTTTTGGCTTCAAGTTGCAAGTGATCTACAACACCTACTTTGCCCTTGCAGTGAGTGCTGTAACTGCCTTCATCTTGTCTGTGCTGACCACAGAGGATGGAAAATTCAGAATGGTAAGAGAGAAAATCACTTCATGGAGCAGATCTTTTTCTGTCACTCTCAGTAATACACTGAAAGGATGAAATTTTTACTATTGAGTAAAAACAAATCCAAGCTTTCAGCCTGACAGTCATCATTAGCCTCCCAACCAGAAGCTGTAGCTTAGAAGTTATGTTCTCAGCTGGTAATTTACAGTGTACAGGGGCCCAAATTCATCCTGAAGAGATTACACATGCATGAGGGCAGCCACCTCTGATACTGGACTGCTCTAAGTGATGACTGAATTCTCACTCCATATTTTTGTTGCTTTGTTTTACAGAGCCATATCCACAGTGCAGTGCTAGCTGGTGGGGTCACTCTGAGTTATGCAGCAGAGAGTATCAATTATCCTTGGATTGCAATGATTTTGGGTCTGCTTGCCACTGTGATAACCATATTAGGATCTTACTGCTTACAGGTAATACTCAGAACCTGAAGTTGTTGGTTTTTTGTTTGGTTTGTTGTTTTTTTTTTTATTTGTTTGTTTTTTTTTTTTTATAAGCTGTATAAACTTCATTTCCAATGTAGGATACCTCAAGGGAAATCTCTCTTTCTAAGAGCTTAGAGGTGGCAAACCTGAAGTCTTTCAAGCAGACTGCAGGATTGCACCTTGCAAGTCCCAAGTTCATTTTCTAGCTCTGCAATAAACAATGTGCTCTCCTCAATTTGGGTTTTCCTGTATCACTTAAAACCTTTTCTTCTTCCCAGAGATGCCTGTATCCTGCTCTCAAGATTCATGATGCATCTGGAGTTCATTTCACTTTTGGCTTGCCTGCTGTGCTTGGAGCTCTTGCCCAGGTCCTTCTCACTGTAATAGGAAGCTGGAATACTTCACCCAAGTACATAAATTCTTCCTATTAACTACTAAACTGAGCTAATAATTATTGTGTGCCTTGAGAAGAGTTGCAGAAAGCATGAATGTGATCACAGATAAATCATAAAATCATTTTATACCTGGTAACCTATGAGAATCTCTGGAATCTGAAAGAAGTTGAGCAGACTTTGGATCAAAACTTCAAGATTAGCATTTGGTCCTAGATTCTGTCTTTTTTATTTGATATTAAATACAGCTGACACAGGAGATGAAGGCTGGGGATCTGCCTTCCAAGACTCATTTTGGATTTGGTGATGTGCAGCATAACAGCCTGACACTTATCATATTCTTATTGAAAGAAACAAATTTAGTGATGCTTTAGTACCACAATGATGGTTTCTAAAGGCTCCAGATCTGGATTAGGCTTCTGATAGGATCTCTTAAAACATCTAACTGCAGCTGCAGTTAGATAACTGAATAACTGCAGTTATTCAGGAATAACATTTTTTTCTGAGAGATTTTGATAGAAAATGCTGCATAGATACAGATTTATTCACAGTCTTAATGTTAAATTAAGGTGAAACACTTGTTCTGCTTTTCAGCCTGGGTTCTTTTGTGCTGACTCAACTTGGTGCCATCTGCCAGACCATCAGTGTTGCCTTCATAACAGGTTTTATTACAGGTCAGTACTGAAAAACATTTTCTGTAACATCTCTCTCCTTTCCTCAGGGCAAGAGGCACCAGCCAGCATGTCAGTGCAGCCTTTGTAAAAAAAAGCCTGTTGAATGGGGGCTCTGAAGTGTATTTCTATGGGTAAATTATTTGTAGAAGCAGCCACAGGAAACATGAATGCCTCCCACTCCTCAAAGCCTTTTTTTTTTTTTAAGAAAAGCTGAATTGGGCAGCAATAACCTAGTAGCACCATTCTTTCATTGGTGAAGTTTATTTTAACAGCTGCTTAACAGCTGCCTTCAAATCCCAGTCAAGTGATGTGTGAGGATGAAAATATCTTTACATTTGGGTAGAGTTTTAGCAACAGCAAAACACTACTCATTTTTAGGCCACTTGGTATAAACCTGCAGTGTTCTGTGACAGTCCAGGGCTCACTTGCATCAGCCAAGCACTTGGCCTTGGATTGCTTGTGGTTTGGGATCAGGGCTCATGTGTTTCCTGTGGTTTGTGTCAGCTGCTGTTTTCCTGTCTTGAATAAAAGAGAGAGGGCAGATGAAAATTGCTATGAAATAGACTCTAAACTGGTGGGGCTTTACCTGATGTGTAAGCTCTGCATTAAGCAGATTTTTAAAAATACAACCCAGCATTCTAAAATAAATCTCAAACAATCAAACCTCCAGTGTTTAACCAAAAATCAGAAATTCCAAGCTACCAGTGGTGATAAACCTGATTGCTTTAAATACACAGGCATTTTTCATGCAAGAACTTAATTATTTTTGATGTCTTTTTAGAACCTGGCAGGCCATTTAATGGAGTTTTACCTAGAGTCATGAATTTTTAATGACACAAGCCTTGATCCTGGCTTCTCTCTTTGTATTTAGGGGCAGCTTGAGTCAAGGGGTTCTGCTGGAGCATTTAGTTCTGAATTAGTGTTTTGATCCATATCCCATTTGGAGGCATGGTACTAAGAAACTTCAGTTACAATCTTCTCCTTTCCCTGGTGTATATATTTATATTGGATATATTTTTTTTTACAAATAGGTTTAATCTTAAATCTCAAACTGTTTAAGACTGTCCCTGTATCCAAGTACTTTGAAGACCAGTTTTATTGGGAGGTAAGTTTCAATGTAAAAATTATTTGTGTAGGTTTCTATGATGGAACTCCAGGGATTTGAACAAAAATTAAAAAAAAAAAAAAAATGGGGGGAAATAATTCAGTTTCACAGAAGGTTTTGGATGCCCTGTTTGACATGGATGAACTGTTCCTCCTGTTACTTCAGAGAAAACATTATAAATATGTGCAGTCTTCAGGTGGGATTGTCAGAGGTGTTGGTGGGCACTGGATAAATCCAAAATGATCTTGTTTGTTGGATCCTGTCATCTGAAATGCTCAGGGATCCTTTGGGACTGACAGCCCTGCTCTCCATGCTTCCCACACAGTCCCTGAGGAGACCTGAGCAGCATCTAAGAGATTTTTAGAAACCAGTGAATGGTTTGAAAGGTGTTTTTCATGAAACAGACCAAGCCTCCTGGCTGCACTCTGACAAACACTGGCCCTGAGCACCTTAAGGTGATGCTACATCTGAATTACAGACAAAATGGGTGAAAATAAGCTTCTAATAAGGTTTCACATTGCCTTTTTTCTATGATTATATCATGTTTTGATACAAGCATCTTTGTCTTCACAGTTTCCCCATTTGGCTGTTGGATTTTGAGCAGAGGAACCCAGCTGACAGATTTGACCAAGATAAGCTGTTCCTGTTTGTCACTAGAGCAAATGAATACTACAATTGAAAGGGCTGAAAGAGCACTTAAAACAGAAATTCTCAGGCTCAAAAAAGCCATTCCAGTGGGCACACAGAAATTAACAATGAACTGTTCTAGTTCTTTTTTGAAAGACACAAGGGTGTGAATTTGCAGATGCAAACTTATAATGCATTTTGCTTTTCTGCTTTGGGAATCTCACCTTAAATTATTATTTTTTCTTTTAGGATACAAGGAAATTGGCTGTACTCATATGCCTCTCAAGTAAAAGCTTGGAAGCTTAAAGCTTCCAAGTTTAAGAGCTAAAGTATATATTTTAAATTATAATTTTTCAAGAAGTAGACACTCATTCTTATCTAGTAAAGCATTAAAGTACTTGTTTTTAGGCAAAATTAATTCTGTTGAAGGCCTTGTTAAGCAAGGATTTGGTGAGGGAGCTGGATTGGAGCCACCACTGGACTCAGTTATCTGACTGCTGAAAGAAAAATCTATAATTACTTTGCTCAGGCAATTTGTAAGTTCAGGTGGCAAGAAGTTAAATTGTTCTGCTGGCAGATAGTGTCCCTGAAATCAATGATATTGCTCATAAATTTAAGATTCAGCAGCAAAGCTCAGAGCAGCCTGGCTGCCCATTTCTGAACTGCCCTAGGCTGAGCTGTTTTGCTTTGAGAGATGCAGGAGGCTTCTGTGCAAAGCAACTTTTGTTTTTAAATAGATTGTGATCCTATCCTTGGTGTTTCTTTCTTTCAAAATAGTTGGCGTGGAAAAAAAACTCTTTCAAAAATGCTTACATAATAAAAAAGACTCAAAATGGGATTGGTTTTGTTTATTCAGCACATTCAAAGTAATGAGGAAAAATGGAACATTGAAGCCAATGTTGTTTGGTGCTGACCTCAATTCACTCATGGGGGATTAAGCAAAGTAATTAAAGAAAGTGGGGGACAGTTTTCCAGTAATGAAACATTCCCTGCAGAGGCAGGGCTGTTTTTTCTTATTTCCAGGTCACAAAATAACCAGTGATCTGCCAAGTTTATCAGTTTCTGACAGTGCTACTCAGCCTTGGTGCACGTTTGCAGAATCTCACAGTTTACACCCAACCTCCTCTGTCCTCATGTGCAGAATCCAGCCCTACATCAGGCACTTCACTTGCTTCACTTGCCAGAAACCAACCAAACAGAACTGCTGCAAATGCCTTCTAGCAGCAATGCTTTTAAGGGAGAGTATTTTATTCCCTCCCCTTTCCCCATGTCTTTTATCACTGATTTCTTGGACAACAAGCCTTGGGCAGAGCAGAGGAAGAGACAGCTACAGGAGGAGTGATCTCATCATTCAATGAGTACTAAAAACTCTCCTTGGTAGTGACTGTTCCCAGCTTGAGTACTGCTTCTCTCTTCCTGAAGACAGGACTCTGAGCTGAAGAATATTCTCCCTTTGTATTACAGGGGTTAGAAAATAGTTGACAGCAGCCTTGTGAATTCACCACTTCCCTCTAGAGCCACTACACAATTTGTACTTGTGCCACTACATTTATCCACAGCAACTCTGAGTGGTTACTTGTTACTGCTACAGGATAAACTAAATATTCAGAGGGGAGAAGGGTGAAAAAATTCCCAAAGGAACATTGTTCTAGATTACACAAAAAAAGCCACACACCAGTAAGTTTTGAAATTGAAGAAATGGTTATATTGTCCAGATATAGGAAATATTTAATAAATATACATCAAAAAGTTGGTTTAAAAGCTTTTTTAGTAAGTCTTGGATTGTAAATAACACGATAGAAACAGCTGGTTAAATACATCAATTTTCCACTATACTGTTTACTTGAAACAAACATTGTATCATAAAGGTGACTGCCCTGGGTACTTGCAGCAATTTTACTTTGGTCAAAAACGTAACAACCTTTAAGTCAACATACAAGAGTAAAAAAAACTAAACAGAATAGGACTAGAGGTTTTAGTGCTATGATTTAGGTGTTCCTTGTCCTATCTTTAGACACAATTGAAGGTCACTGCTTACAAAATGGTTTTATAAAATTCTGGGGGTGTGCAGCTAAAACCAACCAGCAGAGGCAGTGCACTTCCACAGGTCTGGTCACTGCCACAGATCTTCTGTGCGACCAAATTTGAAGACCAGTCCTCTGTTCAGAACAGGATAAAGGGGTGTGAGTACATCATGGAGCACATCAAACACCTACTATTTCAATTACATGATGGCAGGGAGTAAGTTGTAGTATTTTTAAGTCTAGTTCCTTATCCTGCAAGAAAACCAATGAGCCCAGAGATCTCCTGCCCTCCCTAACTAGAGCCATGTCTAGATAGAAAAAAATGGGGCTTAATAGAAGCAAATTATAACAAGTTTCAGTTTTTAATCATCATAAATAAATTAGGCAAGAAATCAACAAAAGAAGTTAGTCTTACCCAAAAAAGATGAAAGCATTCTGGAAAAAAACAGCGATTCCTGGATATACTACTGATTTTTCTAATAAAAGAAAAAAAAAATCTCCATGAATTTTTGATCAGCTCTTTTCAAGAACATCCTATATTCTGACATTTCAGAAGGACTACATTAGAAAAGATAACCAGTTAATTTTAAATACAAACTCTGAAGCAGGGGTATGAAGTGCAGGCAGGTTACAAGTCAGGATTCCAGGCCAGGTACAGGGGTGAAGTGACAACAAACATTTGGTTGCTGTTGCCACAAATCTGCCTAAACCAGATTATTCATGCATGGAATTCAGACAGCACTGTGCAGCTTCTAAACAAGATGCTCCCCTCCCATCTCTGATGTTCAGTTGTGTCACACAGAAGGCAAGCATCAGCCTTACCACATTGCTAAGTTAATTAAGTGGCTTTTGTGTCCTTCCAAAAAAGCTTCCCAAGTCAAAGCAGCCTCTCCTGTTCTCTAACCCAAAATGTGCACCTCAAATGCAATGCTCATAAAGACTGTCATTATTACTTGGGATTACACATCCTGTTTGGAATGTGGATATGTGTTAGGATACAGATGTCTATATTCCTGTATGGTGAGGAAATACAAAATGGGAGTGCATATTAGGGCACTGCAATGGGACCAATGCACTTGTTTCCCTGAAAATCTCCTGGGAATTGAGCAAGGCCAAAGCTGAGGAGAATGGAAATGAAACAAACCCAGCAGCTTGCCCTGACTGGTGTGAAATTCACTTCAGCAGCAGGTACAATTAGCAGCTTTATGTATCCTTAAATGACCTAACTTCTGGTTTTGAAAATCAAAAAGGAACACACTGCAGTTTTCCTGGTTTTCTCAAGATTTGCCTTGACACAAAAAAAGCTACCATGGTACAAATTAAGGTATGAATTTAAATAGGCAACTTGAAACATTTTTTCCCTTTTGCTAATTTAGCAGAAAGGCTTTAGGAACAATTTGCACGTGGTCAGTAATTTTTATTCTGGGAATAAGTGTTCACCCAGGGAATTATTTCCATGTAACTGCAGCACTTTAATTATATCAGGACAGTTCCTCAGGATCTGTGTTTCTAATTATCTTAACTGGAAGCTTTATGACTTGTGATAAAAGCCACCCTGATAATAGCAGATACTAAGAAATAGCAGTGTGTAAGGAACCAAAATATTGAAACTGCCAAGAAACTAGTTAAAATAAGTTCTAAAATTCAACAGTTATTTAAAATACTGTAAAACTCCCCAAACCAGATCAGGTCACGTTCCATGCTGGATCTTACCTTTAACAACATAGCCTCCAAAAAGGATCCACATGGAAGCAATCAGAGATCCAAATGCCATCATAAACCCAATGAACAGCCAGATCCGAGCACCTGGAAAAAGACATGGGGGATGTTTTGTGTCCCAGTACAGACATTTGTGACATCCAGCACCCTTTCATTTCAGAGCTCCTTCTGTGATACCAGGGCTCTACACCAATCCACAGGTACAGGTGTCCAAGACTGAACAGTTCCCCAGCTGTCTGGCTGTACAACAGCCACCACCCCTGTACCTGTCTGTCCCAGGCAGCCTTCACTGTAACTGTCACCCCTCACTTGCCCATTGGACACTGCATTGATCCTGTAAGAGCAAAACAGGATAAAACTGGGTAAAAACAGGTAAAGCAAGAAGCAGGTTTTTACAAAACAGTAACAGAAATTTCTCAGAAACTTATATGAAAAGGAAGATGCTCTGTTTCTTGCTTTTTCTTTAAGAGGGACAAAGCTAAAACTTAAAAAGCGTTTTTCCAAAGACTAAGAACCCTGGACCTGTCCTACATGCTTGATTTTTAAAAAGTTTCCTTACTATTAACATCAACCAATATAAGAAAAAAATATAAGAAATATATATATAAGAAAAAACTTACATTAGGAATGCAATAGTGGCTATAACCCCACAAGCATGGTATGAATGGTTGAAGTCTTCCATGTTAGGGTATTTTACAGCTGCATCTATGATTATCCACCAACCTGTAAAAAACTAAAAGAAGGAAGAGCACAATAGCTTCAAATATGGACACAAGTCCTTTTAACAATATATGACTGATATAGGGAAGATAATGTTAACATAGAAAATAATTATTTCTGCCTCCAATCCAGAGTCAGCTGACAGTATAACTCTTTTTGGCATCAAGGTTAAATGCAGAGCCAGAGATTTATTTACACCAATAACTATTACATGGATAGAAGCTCCAAATCTTCAAGTAACACGTGGATGCAAGCACCTAGAACTGATTTAATCCTTAACTCTGCTGCTACATACAAGGACAACATATCCCTGACCTTCCTTTTACTTCCAAAAAGAGCAAATACTGTAGCTCATTGACATCTCAGAAGCCTAAAAGCTGCACAAGAGACACTGTACATACCAACAACTCCTGACACTCTACAGACCAACACTGACACTGTACTCCCCCACACTGACACTGTACAGACCAACACTGACACTGTACTTACCAACACTCCTGCAGCAACAGAAGCGATCGTGTTCCGTTTCTCCCCCCAGTCAACGCACTCCGAGCACCGCAAGCTCTCCAGAAAACCCGACATTTTCCAGCGCTCTGAAGACCTAGAGAAGCAAAACGGGGTCATTTCTTTACAAGAGGCCACCCAACACACCCCAAGGGCTGTCACCCAGGCAATATGCACCGTGCACGGACACGCTGGAACCGCAACACCATACCCGGGAACCCCGCACGCACCTGGGGACACCGCTGGAGAGGCGACAATCTCAGCCATGAAGCGAATTCACCCTCGCTCACCGCACCCAACCCATAAGGGGCCCCCACAGCCCTCCCGCAACCGCGGACACGGGCAAAGAACCGAACATCCCCGCTCCGCCCGAGGAAGAAAGAGCTCCCGGACCGACGCGTTGCCTCACACCGCATCACCCCTTACCTGAGGGCGGGGAACCACCGGGCCGCCACCGAGCCGCCGCCGAACCGCCCGCTCCGCGGCTGCGCGGGGCTCAGCTGATGCGGAAGGAGTTCGGGGGGGTTGGGGGGGGGATGCAGCGCGCAGGCGCAGTGGGTGCGGGCAGGGGCGGTACCGCAGGAAGCACCGCGCAGGAGCAGTGGGTGCGGGCAGGGGCGGTACCGCAGGAAGCACCGCGCAGGAGCAGTGGGTGCGGGCAGGGGCGGTACCGCACCCGAACCTCCCTGCGCAAACCAAGGGGTTTGGGGGTGGGGGAGGGGGTACGCGCGCGCGCAGAGGGCCCTTCTCCCGCCCCGCGCACGCGCCCTTCCCGCCCCTTACATAAGGAGGTTCTGGAAGGTTCTTCCCCGCCCTCAGTCGCGGCTGGCGGCGGCAGCGGGCGGAGGTTGCTCGGAGGGCTGCGTCTTCTGAGGCTTCCCAGCGGCTTTTTTTTAATTTTTTTTTCGTGTTTTGTTTTTATTTTCCTGGCTAGAAGGAGCCTGGGCGGTCGCTCGCAATGGGGGTGACTCACGAAGCGGGGCTGTCTCCTCAGGCGTCGCCACTGGAGCAGGATCCGTGCGGGGGGAGCCCGGCTGGATGGAGCCGGTGAGATGAGGAGGGGGGGATAAAATCGGGGGGAGGGGGGACGGGGGACGGGGAGCGGGGGGAGAAAACTGTCGGGGAACGCTCCTTGGGGCTGCACGGGCGAAAAGCGGTTGTGTGGGGCGGGCAGAGCTCGTTACGCGGTTTTCCTTCGGCGTTCCCGGGGGGTGTGCGCTGAGGTGCGGAGCACAGCGGTATTCACGGCTTTTTCTCTTACAGAGGCTCTCAAGGGACTCCCGGGACCCAGCACCGGGGCTGTCCGGCGGCTCCCAGCGGTAAGTGTCCGGAGGCGGATCCCGAGGTGGATTCTGTCCGTGTGGGTTCAGCCCGGGGGGGGGTGTGGGGGTTGCCGGGTGAAGGTTGTGTGGGAATAGGAGGGGGGGAGCGCGGTGGCTGCTGCGGGAAACTGCGCTGTCTTAGGGAGCTTAAGGATGGGGGGCGGGGGTGGTTGAGGTCAAGATGAATCGGTTGTTTTCTCTTGGCTGTGCTCTGTGACCTTGGCCCTTGTTTGGAGGTGAAGTCAGGAAACTTGAGCTTGAGGAGGGTACCAAGCTCCTCACGGACTGCTCTAGAGCTTTGCGCCCTCGATCGATTCAGTAAGGTTTTAAAGCTTTGTTTGAGAGCTTGGGTTTGCAGTGAGGAGTGAAATTCTGTGGTTTAAAAAAAAAAAAAAGCTTTAAACGGTAAAGTGGTGACGTGGCTCAGGGATTAAGTCGTGATCAGGCAGTTCCACCCCAGATGACAGGAACCTTGGTAGACACAAAATGGCGGCCACTAAAGAGGGACAGCCATTTTAATGATTAATATACAGCTTTAACAAATGTTAAACCCTTTACAACTTACATCAAGTGAATAGTTAGCTGTATTTTTCACCAATTAGGTATGCTTTAGTAGCTTGCTACGTGCACTGCTGGTTTGTGTGGTGTTCTGTGCAGATGTTTTTTTTTTATTGTGATATGGTCAAAACGTTGAAGTGGCTGCTTTGTACCTTGATGGTAATTTTTTTTTCCCTGTTGGAGTGCCACTAAAGAGGGACAGCCATTTTAATGATTAATATACAGCTTTAACAAATGTTAAACCCTTTACAACTTACATCAAGTGAATAGTTAGCTATATTTTTCACCAATTATGTATGTTTTAATAGCTTGCTACGTGTACTGCTGGGTTGTGTGGTGTTCTGTGCAGATGTTTTTTTTTATTGTGATATGGTCAAAACGTTGAAGTGGCTGCTTTGTACCTTGGTGGCAATTTTTTTTCCCTGGAGTAAAGCAGTGGAGTAAAGCAGTAAAGTTTCCACAAAACTGCAGAAAAAACCAAATAATACTGATTTGGAACACAAACATTTTTTTCATGGTGGATTTCATAGACTGCATTTAGAATAGATTGAAAATAAAATACCTTGAAAAGTCAAGGGGGGGAAAATGAAGGTGTAACTTCTTACAGGGTATTTTTTTCACAAAAGGTGTGTGCTTACCTACCAAATAAAGGGTATTAAACCTAAAATCCACATGAGCCAACTTGTCTCCAAAATCCTCCACAGAACTAAATTTCATATAGAGTACTGACTGTATGAGAGTAAATGATGAAATTGTCATGTGCAAAGCATGCTGATAAACTGGATGAGAATTGTTGGTTTAATGATCCTTGAACTTTGTGCCTGTGTGTGTCATAATGTTTGTCATTGCTGTGTAAATGACTGGCTGCAAATAAATGATTATCCTACCCCTCCCCACCCTCAACAGGAACAGAAACGGGGCATTGCAGAACCCCAGTAAACCCAGAACCAGCTGCTGAAACCAACTGCAAGGAGAAAACAGTGGTTAAGAAAACTGAGGATATGACAGACTTCATGGATGATTTAACCCTCAGCTCGCCGAAGAAACGAGAGTCATCTGTGAGGTCCAGGAGGAGTTGTCCTAGGTCATCCACAAGGTCATCCAGCAGATCCTCTTGCAGTTCAGCGTCCAGTTCAAGTAGTTCCTCTTCAGCTTCTTCCAGGAGCTGGAGCCGCTCCAGATCGAGGTCAAGGTCATGGGCAAGAAGGAAGAGCTCCCGGAGGCACAGGAGATATTCCCGCTCCTATTCCAGAAGCCGCTCCAGGTCCCGCGGTTACCTGAGGTACCGGGGCAGGTACCGGGGCAGACACTACAGGAGGTACCCCCGCTCTCCTCCGAGGTACAGATCCCGCAGCAGGTCCTGGTCTCGTGGGAGATCCTATTACAGAAGATCCTATTCCAGAAGCAGATCCCGTTCCAGAGGCCGAAGATATTATGGATTTGGGAGAACAATCTATCCAGAGGCTTACAGGAGCTGGAGAAGCAGGTCACGGACAAGATCTCGGAGTAGATCACCTCTCCATTTGAGTGAAAAAGGTACCTTTTTAAAATTTTTTCAGACTTATGTTGTGTGAAGATCTCAAAACAGAACTGATATTTTAAGCAGGCTCTTGTCGTAGAGAGCATAACTGGTAATGGCAATGGGGGGGAAAATCACAGTTAAATGTATTTAAGTATTTAGAGCATATTCTTTGCACTTCAACTGAAGTTAAATCTCCCAAATTCTAATGAAAATTGGTAACATTTAATGTGACAAAAATTTTAAATTTTTTTTAGGCTTGCATTGAGTCGGTACCTACTAATTTGAATGTAAGAGCATTAACACTTTTTTGTCTTCTTGTAGAGAAGAGAGAACTCTTGGAAATTGCCAAAGCTAATGCTGCAAAAGCTCTGGGAACAGATAACATAATCTTGCCAGCAAGCCTGAAGATCCTTACTCCTTCCAAAGAGATAAAAAATGAAAAACAAGAGCAGGAAGATCCTGATGAGTCAGCTGAGGTAGGTATGAACTGGAGTAGCCTCATTGAAAAGGTAAACACTTTGGAAAACTTTCTGTCTGCATGGATGTTAGAGCTTTTAATGGACTTTGTGATTATGAATTCAAACCCTTGAATGCTAAAAACTACTCTAGAAACCACTGTAGACTTTGTGTTAAGCTGAAAGTACTGTGGACTCTAAAGAGGTGGTTGATCCACTGAGTACACTCAGCTTTCTGTAGTGACAGGCTGGGAAGGAGAGGTGGATGTCATTTGTTCTTTTGACTTCCTTCCCCATTACTTGAAGTAGTTCTATATTTCTGACCTAAAACAAGGAGTCTTTTTGCCCAATTTAGTGCATAGCATGGGTTTTTTTTTAAAGATTATATCTTTCTACACTTTGTAACTGTTAAAAGCTTTTCATATGCAACAAACTGTTTCCCAGAAATTACATACCCAAGCACACAATGCATTTTACATACTTTATTTCTGTCTTATAGAAATCATGACTATGGTTCCAGACATGATGAAGAAAATCTGGTGGTAATTAAGGGACTTGTGGGCTGTAGCTGCTGTGAATTTAAGGGAGGGAGAAACTTGAGCAGCTTCAACTGACTTTGAATTTTAGTTTGGCTCTGTTATGGTGTGTTAACCTGGTAAATACAGATCTGCAGTAACTGGGACATCAATCAGGTGCTGTTTCAAATGGAAGTAAATTTACTAAGGGTTTTAGCCAAATGGTTCAGGCATCCCTTTCATAATATATGCAATATATTCCAGATGTTGAGAGAGTACAGAAGAAGAGGCCTGCATCACTTGCAGATAAGTTTATTGTCATTATCCAAAGCTCTGCAGAGCAGACATGCAGAACTTAATGCAGTTTACCACTACACCTCATTGTTTGGCAATCTGTGCTCAGGATTGTTTGAATCCTCCTTGTAACTGGGGCATGGATATCAGGTCACGTGGGAATTGGCACTTAGACCTTGATAAAAATACTGAATGTGTTTCAAATGGAGTTCAGTGTTGATCTGTTTCCATATTGAGTAGCTTACAGCTACTTTGGATGTAAAAACCTGAAACAACTCTACCAGAAAGTTCATAACTTTCTAGTAACTGCCTTAAAATGCCCAGAATAAGCTGTGCTCTCACTGAAGCTGTGTGTGCTCTCCTCTAGCAACCCAGAAGAGTGGCAGAGGACATGACCAAGAGTGGAGTGGAGAGAGCAGCCATACAGAGGAGCATTTCTTTCAGTCCTAATGTAAGTGTCATTTCCCTGTCATTTAGAGCTACTGAGATGATTAAGGGAGTGGAACATCTCCCTTATGAGGAAAGGCTGAGGGAGCTGGGTCTCTTTAGTTTGGAGAAAAGGAGACTGAGGGGTGACCTCATCAATGTTTTCAAATATGTAAGGGGTGAGTGTCAGGGAGATGGAGTTAGGCTTTTCTCAGTGGTGACCAGTGATAGGACAAGGGGTAATGGGTGTAAATTGGAGCATAGGAGGTTCAAGTTGAATATCAGAAAAAATTTTTTTACTGTAAGGGTGACGGAGCCCTGGAACAGGCTGCCCAGGGGGGTTGTGGAGTCTCCTTCACTGGAGACATTCAAAACCCACCTGGACACGTTCCTAGGGGATGTACTCTAGGGGGCCCTGCTCTGGCAGGGGGGGTTGGACTAGATGATCTTTGAGGTCCCTTCCAACCCCTAGGATTCTGTGATTCTAGGATTCCCAAGATGGAATTCCAACACTTGACCCTTTCTGTGCTAGGCTTTTGTCAGTGTTGATTGTCAAACTAAAGGTCTTGATGGCAATGAATTCCATTTAAGTCATTCTTAAATCATTTCCTGGAGGAGGTGGATCAGTCCTTCAGCAGTCAGCACTGTAAGCACACTGCAGCAGTCAGTTTAACATAGATAAAATAATGTTGTTTGTACTGTGCTATAGATTGTAACATGTATGCCAGAAGTAGTTTATGCCAGAATGTACTTCAGGTTTCATGTTTCAATATATTTTGGTAAAACAGAGCTATGGAAGAAGGAACTTCTCTCAGTCCTGTGTCACTTAAGTGTATGCAGCTGATACTCCCTGGGAGCTGCAAAGAGAGTTCATTTTGGTGGCACAGAAAACCCCCTTGAAGTTGTCAGGTCTTGGTACCTTCATTCTTGTTCCATCATTCTAAAGGTCATTTCTTCAAGACAAGAGGGCACAAGAGGTCTCAAGTTGTGCCAGGGGAGGTTTAGGTTGGACATTAGAAAGAATTTCTTTCTGGAGAGGGTGCTCAGCCATTGGAATGGGCTGCCCAGGGAAGGGGTGGATTCTCCATCCCTGGAGATATTTCCAAAGAGCCTGGATGTGGCACTCAGTGCCATGGGCTGGGAACCACGGGGGGAGTGGAGCAAGGGTTGGACTTGATGAGCTCTGAGGTCCCTTCCAACCCAGCCCATTCTGTGAGGAGTCTGTGAGGAGTCTGTGAGGAGTCTGTGAGGAGTCTGTGAGGAGTCTGTGAGGAGTCTGTGAGGAGTCTGTGAGGAGTCTGTGAGGAGTCTGTGAGGAGTCTGTGAGGAGTCTGTGAGGAGTCTGTGAGGAGTCTGTGAGGAGTCTGTGAGGAGTCTGTGAGGAGTCTGTGAGGAGTCTGTGAGGAGTCTGTGAGGAGTCTGTGAGGAGTCTGTGAGGAGTCTGTGAGGAGTCTGTGAGGAGTCTGTGAGGAGTCTGTGATTCATTCTATGATTGATTCTTTTTCCAGAATACAATGGCCAAACCAGTGCTACAGAAACCACTGAGCCATGTTGTTAAGGAACCTGCAGTTTCTCCAGGAAGAGAAGAGGAGAGAAAGGGAAGTCCCTATGGGCAATGGGTTCCTGTCAAGAAGGAGGAGAAGAAAACATTTTTGAACTTCTCACCTAAAAGTGCACCCTTCAGGGCACGCTAATGTATTTTTTTTCTGGCTGTCTCTGACTGCAGCATTATGAATACTTGAGTAGTGAGAGCTGACATCTCCTTATCAGGTTGAAGACTTGTTAATACTGTGTATTTATGAGGTCTTAATTTTGGAATCCTAGGTTTCTCTTTCAGATGTAGAGCACAGTGATCCAGAAGCCACAGGAGGAAATCTTGTGTATATTTGTAAATATTTTGTATTGCTTTAAAGGACTAGAACTTAACAGGTGGGTAACTTTTTCTAAACAGTAGTTCTGGTAGCTGTTATTTTGAACACTTGATTTACATTGTGTAACTGTTTACTTCAAGTAAATAAAGTTTAGTTTTCCACTTGCTTCTCTATGTGTCAAATATTAGTTGAGCTTATCCTGGAAGTGGTGATTTCCAGGTTTAGTGGGAGGCATCATTGTGACACTGCCTGTAACTGTTCCCAGCTCCAGAATTTAGGAGTACAGTGCACGTAGCTCCATGGCTCACCACCACCTTTATGAAGAAAAGTGTTGCAAGTAAGTTGCATGGATTTGGAAGCAATTAAACTCTTTTTTTTTAAATTGTGAAAATGTTTATTAAAATAAACTGGCTTTGACTCCTTCAGTCTTGAAGTTTCTTTTAAGAAAAGATCACTGAGATGAGGTTGGCAAACACATAGAATCCTAGAATCCTAGGGGTTGGAAGGGACCTCAAAGATCATCTAGTCCAACCCCCCCTGCCAGAGCAGGGCCCCCTAGAGTACATCCCCTAGGAACGTGTCCAGGTGGGTTTTGAATGTCTCCAGTGAAGGAGACTCCACAACCCCCCTGGGCAGCCTGTTCCAGGGCTCCGTCACCCTTACAGTAAAAAAATTTTTTCTGATATTCAACTTGAACCTCCTATGCTCCAATTTACACCCATTACCCCTTGTCCTATCACTGGTCACCACTGAGAAAAGCCTAACTCCATCTCCCTGACACTCACCCCTTACATATTTGAAAACATTGATGAGGTCACCCCTCAGTCTCCTTTTCTCCAAACTAAAGAGACCCAGCTCCCTCAGCCTTTCCTCATAAGGGAGATGTTCCACTCCCTTCATCATCTCAGTAGCTCTGCGCTGGACTCTTTCAAGCACTTCCCTGTCCTTCTTGAACTGAGGGGCCCAGAACTGGACACAATACTCCAGGTGTGGCCTCACCAATGCAGAACAGAGGGGGAGGAGAACCTCTCTTGACCTACTAACCGTTACTGCCTGAACTA
Organism: Heliangelus exortis; assembly: GCF_036169615.1. Lineage (NCBI taxonomy): Eukaryota > Metazoa > Chordata > Aves > Apodiformes > Trochilidae > Heliangelus > Heliangelus exortis. The sequence continues at coordinate 3,390,075 of NC_092445.1, read as the reverse complement.
ATCCCTGTTCCTTGGGAGAGTGGGGGAAGAGCAAGGAGCAGGGGTCCTGTCACAGATGTTCCTCAGATGTTTTCATCGAGCAAAATAGAAATGTTTGCAGGGATGTCACCAGTCCTTACTGAAGAGCCAAGCTTTATTCTGAATTTAGTCACCAGTTTGGGCTTGTTTAGACCATGAGTTGGTTCTGGCCTGGCTCAGGAAGAGCGTGGCCAGCAGGTCCAGGGAAGGGATTCTGCCTCTGTGCTCAGCCCTGGGGAGGCCACAGCTTGAGTCCTGGGTCCAGTTCTGGGCCCCTCAGCTCAGGAAGGAGATTGAGGTGCTGGAGCAGGTCCAGAGAAGAGCAAGGAGGCTGGGAAGGGATCCAGCAGAATTCCTGTGAGGAAGGGCTGAGGGAGCTGGGGGTGTTGAGGCTGGAGAAGAGGAGGCTCAGGGGAGACCTCATCACTCTCTCCAACTCCCTGAAAGGAGGTTGGAGCCAGGGGGGGGTCAGGCAGATATCAGTAGGATAAGAGGGCACAGACTAAAGAATTTTTTCCTAATATCCAACCTAAACCTCCCCTGGCAGAGCTTCAGCTCTGCCAGGGGAGGTTTAGGTTGGATATTAGGAAAGGATTCTTTGCAGAGAGGGTGCTCAGCCATTGGAATGGGCTGCCCAGGGAAGGGGTGGATTCTCCATCCCTGGAGATATTTCCAAAGAGCCTGGATGTGGCACTCAGTGCCATGGGCTGGGAACCACGGGGGGAGTGGAGCAAGGGTTGGACTTGATGAGCTCTGAGGTCCCTTCCAACCCAGCCAATTCTAGGATTCTATGATTCTCTGCAAGGAAAAGCTGCAGTTGTTAATCACCTCGTTTTCAGTACACTGCTGGGCTTACAAATCACACCCAGATCCACAAACTCTTTTCTGATACAATTTAATAATCCTCCAAAACCCCTCCCGGGTGCAGCAGGCTGTGTGCTCAGACAGCTGTGCCTCTCTCCAGGTTCTGTTTGATCTCTGCAGTGTACTTCCCATAGAACCTCTCTGCCTTCTTGTTGAACTTGGCATTCCTCTCGTTGATGTAATCAATGTCAGCATCATCGTTGTAGGGACGTCTCCTGCTGTACTTTTCCCTCTTTTCAATCCTGGAAGAGAAACCAGGAGCCTTGGGAGACCTGGGGGAGAGGAGCTTGGGGCTTTGATGGTTTTTTTGCTTTATTTTAGTGGTTACTTACTGTTTCTCCAGATCTTCAACCATCCTGTCAATCCCTTCCTTGGATGGCACATGAGTTCCGTGCAGGAGGCTGTCAGAGGTGGGGTACAGAGCTTCACCACTGGGCAAGAGGAAGAGAAGCAGCAGTTACACACCAGTGTAACCAGTACACACCAGCACACCAAACTGCTGCTGCTGGAGGCTGGATTTACCACTTCAAGGCCCTTAACTCCTAGTGAAATGTGGGAGTATAAGGCTGGGGATATGCTGATACTAAAACCAAGAACTTGGTGTGTTTGACATGCCTGCAAAAACCCAGAAATTCTAAATCCATCTGAATACAAACAGGGCAAGGTCACAGCTCTCAGGCTGCACTTAAGCTGGGACAGGTGGGTTAGAAACACCCCCAAAGCTACTCTGAGAAACAAGAGTCTCTACTCATGCATTTAAACATCATCTCCTTGATAAAATAAGACTTCCTCAAACTCAGAAATGCAAAGTTTGAACAGAGAAACCTCCCCCATTACACCACACCTGTGCCAGAGTGGGTTCTCCCCTGGAAAATCCCCATTTGAGGACTGTGCTAAAGACAGTGAACATCCTGCTGTGTGTGAGTGTGCTGAAAGGAGGAGTTTTGAGGTTTTGGTGTTGGCTAAGAATGCAGCAATGCCCCAGTGATGCCTCCCTCACTCACTACTGCTCCTTCAGCCTCTCATACTGCTCCAGGTCGGGTTTGATCTGCCGGGTCAGGCGCTGGTACTGCCGCAGCTGTGCTGCTGCGTAGTCTGGGAGAGAAAAAGACCAAAAAAAAAAAAAAAAAAAAAAGCCTGAACTTTTATTCCACGGAAAGATGTTTGTTACCAACGTGGATAATTGGTAAACCATTACCTGAAAATCCCAGATCTGGATTTTTCTTCTTCTTTTTCCTCTCCCACCTATCCGCCTCCTCAGCGCTGATCTCCAGCAGCTTCACTCGCTCGTAGTCTTCTCCTCTTGCTGCACATTCCTGGCACAGGGAGATTGGGGTCAAGCATCAAACTTGGCTACTAAGTCAGTCAACCTCCAGTGCAAGACAAGAACTGAGCTCAGGAAGAATCTAAGAAGGGGATTTTGCATGGGGTACCATCTAGGTCAGCTCCCAAGACTCCACCACCACAGGGTGGCTCAGGGTCACCTCAGGGATGCTGTCACTGTGCCTGTACCTTTTTCTTCTGCTCCACCTGCAGCTGCCACTCCAGCCGAGCTTTTTTGGCTTCCCAGTTTGCTGGCAATTTCATTCTTTTGTCTTCTTCCACCACCTCTTGGAGGTTCAGCTTGCGAGCCTCGTTCTAAGAACAGACCCGGTGGTTAGAGGTGGAATCACCTGATCACAGACAGGAAAAGCAGAATTCCCGGGAGCCCGGGCACAGCTGGGCATTGATCCGGTCACCTAAACCACTGCATTTAGCGAAGTGCTAAAGAAACCACCCCTCGGCCTGGAGTTAGGGCGGGGAATCGCTGACGGGAGCAGCGAACCGGAGGCACAACCCCCCCGGGAGCACCGGGCCGGGCAACCCCTGCCGCCGCTTTTGTTGGGTTTCCCGGTGGATCAGCAACGGCACTGGCATCAAACGGCCCGGATCGCGGTCCCGGACAGGCCTCAGCCACCTACCCGCTTCATGTGGAGCTCACGGAACTTTCGCAGCCGCTCCTCCCGCTTCTGCGCTGCCGCCGCCGCCGCTGCCGCCTCCGCCGCCGTGCCAGGCCTCGCCTCATCCTCCGAGCCCGAGGAGCCCTGAAACAACCCACACTCAGCCACCGCCACTGGGACAGAGTCTTAAACCCTTCCCCTCCTTCCCCTCTTGCCGCCGCCTCACCCCGCCATCGGCATCGCCCAAGCCGCCCAGCGCCGACACCGCCGCCGCCATCGCTGCCGGGCGGCACTTCCGCTTCCGGCTTCGCTTACGCCCTGCGGCGCACTGCCGCCGCGCTCGGGCGCCCCCCAGCGGGCGGGAGGTGCTGCTGACCGGTCCCTTCCCTCCCGCCCGCTCCCCTTCCCCTTCCCCTTCCCCTTCCCCTTCCCCTTCCCCTTCCCCTTCCCCTTCCCTTTCCCTTTCCCTTTCCCTTTCCCTTTCCCTTTCCCTTTCCCTTTCCCTTCCCCTTTCCCCTTTCCCTTCCCCTTCCCCTTTCCCCTTTCCCCTTTCCCCTTTCCCCTTTCCCCTTTCCCCTTTCCCCTTTCCCCTTTCCCCTTTCCCTTTCCCTTTCCCTTTCCCTTTCCCTTTCCCTTTCCCTTTCCCTTTCCCTTTCCCCTTTCCCTTTCCCTTTCCCTTTCCCTTTCCCTTTCCCTTTCCCTTTCCCTTTCCCTTTCCCTTTCCCTTTCCCTTCCCCTTCCCCTTCCCCTTCCCCTTTCCCCTTTCCCCTTCCCCTTTCCCTTTCCCTTTCCCTTTCCCTTCCCCTTTCCCTTCCCCTTCTCCTTCCCCTTCCCATTTCCCCTTTCCCTTCCCATTTCCCCTTCCCCTTCCCCTTCCCCTTCTCCTTCCCCTTTCCCCTTTCCCTTCCCCTTCCCCTTCCCCTTCCCCTTCCCCTTCCCCTTTCCCCTTTCCCCTTTCCCCTTTCCCCTTCCCCTTCCCCTTTCCCACATCCCCTTCTCGGAGCCGTCTGGAAAGAGATTTTTAAATGATTTCTTTCTTCCAGACCCCTCACGTCGGGGGAAGGCTGGAGGTGACCCCCTGGTGCAGCATTCACTGCTCATCAGCCTCTTTTTCTTACAAGGAAACGCTGGGGTCCCTCGAGCTTGAGATCCAGCGGGAGGAAGCAGCAGCACCAGGAAGATCCAGGATGGAGCCCGGCGTGGAGCAGCATCCCTCCTCCAGGAATGGCTCCTGTTACCCACAACAGGGAGAAACTGGCAGCTGGCAGAGAAAACGAAAATCCTTTGCTACTGCTTCAGAGCAAAAAAAAAAAAAAAAAAAAAATCGAAAATGTACAGAACATTGCCAGAGTGGTTGGGATCTTCCAGCCTTACAGAGCCAAACGTGGGTTGGTTATAAGGGTTTAGCACTAATATTGGTTTGCACGTATCTGTGTGTGATGTCTTCGTGTTTGTACAGTAAAGGGAAAAGGTTCCAGGAGTTTTATTTGCTTTGAAGCAATGCTCCAACCCCCAGAAGGTGAATGAACGCTTGCTGGGTGATGATTTATAAACTGAGCTGCTCAGCTGCAGCTCCCGACTTTCCAGCAGAGGGAAACGCAGCACAAGGGATGAGGGCTTGAGGCAGCCGAACCCTCTCTCGTCTCTTTTAACTTCGCTTTCTTCTGCTGCCAAACTCCGATGCATGCTGAGTGAGTAAAAATATCAAATATGGTGTTACCCAGCAAGGAAAAAAAAAGAAACCCAACCTAGTGAAGCCAGGGATGTAAAACTGAGCAGACTGGGGCAAAGGATGAGACCCAGGAGGCTTTTAGGAGGGTATCTCAAGAAAAAGGAGGGGATTGTCCTGGAGTGGTTTGGGGTTTGGGCCCTCACCTGCCTTCTTCATATTCCTGTGGCTTGGCTGGGAGTGGTTTGGTTGCCACACACCCAGAGTGAGTGGCCACCAGGCTGAGGACAGGGACCACTGATCCTGGAAGAGGGGAGATCCCAGAGAAGTGGTTGTGGTTGCATTGCACAGGGAATTCAGGAGCTGTGTCCATGCCCCTCCCGTGCAGGAGCTGGTTCAGAGGAATTTTGGGAGCAAGTAGGAACGTTGTCCCTGCTCTTAGACACATGAAACACTGCGTGAAACCCCTCTGCAGCTCTCACCCCCAGTCCCTTGACAAAACTTTGGTTTTCTGGAGCCTCCAGACAATCTCCTCAGACAAAGGGGTGCTCCAGGTGTTCTCCCAACTCCAGTTCAGAGCGAGCAGCAGAGGAGGAAGGTGGAGGCTGCCCCAGATCCCTGCTCTGCTTGGTGACATGGGGTGGCTGCCACCAGCCAGACGTGTCCTCAGTGCCCTGTGATTTGGGGAAACTGCAGGGTTTTGATGGACACCTTCGAGCCTTTTTTTCTCTTCTCACTGCCCTAATGCAGTCAGAAAATAAACCTCAGAGGTTTCCCTGGCTCCTGTGGATTTGGTTCTGGGTCCAATGCCAGCTCAGGGAGTTCCTGGTGCAGGTGCTCAGTGCTTCCCCAGCTCAGGGAATTCATGCTGCAAATCCCACCCTGGACCTGAAAGAGCAAGGAATTCACCCAACCCCTCCTTGTGCTGAGGAGCAGGGACTGACACTGAGTACACCCAGATCTGCTCTTGCTGTCACTTACAGTCAACTTATTTTTAGATTTAAAAATGTTTTTATTTCTCATGCACACAGAACTGGCACAGCTTTTTTGGGTCGTAGCTGACTCCATTGTCTTCTCCAGTTATGCCTCCCCTGCAGTGCTGAAATGAAAAATTCCAGTTACATATTGTACAGGGGATGGGAGCTCGGAGGAACTGACTCATCCTGGTTATATTTGTCCTTTTCAAAGGGGAAGATCCTGGTTGAGGGGTGTGGGGGGAGCAGCACTGGTTATCTCCCATCCACCAGAGCAAACCTGATGCTTTTATCAGGGGGGCTGCAGGGTCCCTGGCAGAGGTCCCCAGGAAAGCACCCAGGCAGTGGGAATTTTCTCTGCTCAGATCCAGGCAGTGGGGAAGGGAGGGGTTTGGGTTGTTTCTCAGAAAAATAACTGTGGCTCCAGCATGAGAGAGGCCTCAGCACATGTGAACCAAGGCCCTGGGTGACACCAAAGCGTGGCCTGGGTGTGCAGTGAAATGGTTTGGGTGTGCAGTGCTGTGGTGCCCATAGGATCAGAGAATGGTTTGGGTCAGAAAGGACCTTAAATATCACCCAGTTCTAACGCCCCTCCCGTGGGCAGGGACACCTCCCACAGCCCAGGTTGCTCCAAGCCCCATCCAACCTGAGCTTGGACACTGCCAGGGTTGGGGCAGCCACAGCTTCCTTGGGCAACCTGTTCCAGGGGCTCCCCACCCTTAAATTAAAGGATTTCTTCCTCGTGCTCAACCTAAATCTCCCCTCTTCAAATTTGAATGCATTTTCCCTGTCCTCTCACTACAAAAGTCCTGTCCAAAGCCCTCCCCCAGCTTTTTTGTAGCCCCTTCAGGTATTGGAAGGTCCCCAATCCCTCAGCCTGGATTCCCAGGGAGGTGCTCAGCCCTCTGAGCAATTCTGTGGCTCTGCTCTGGACGCCTTCCAGGAGTCGTGTTTTGATGTGCAGTGCTTGGGAGTGCAAGGACACGGTTTGGGTGTGCAGTGCTGAGGTTTGGGTGTGCAGTGACACTGGGTGTGCAATGACACTGTTTGGGTGTGCAATGACATGGTTTGGGTGTGCAATGACATGGTTTGGGTGTGCAATCACATGGTTTGGGTGTGCAGTGACACGGTTGGGTGTGCAGTGACACTGTTTGGGTGTGCAGTGACACTGGGTGTGCAATGACACTGTTTGGGTGTGCAGTGACACAGTTTGGGTGTGCAATGACATGGCTTGGGTGTGCAATGACACGGTTGGGTGTGCAGTGACACTGGGTGTGCAGTGACACGGTTTGGGTGTGCAGTGCTGAGGTTTGGGTGTGCAGTGACAAGGTTTGGGTGTGCAATGACATGGTTTGGGTGTGCAATGACACGGTTTGGGTGTGCAATGACACTGGGTGTGCAGTGACATGGTTTGGGTGTGCAGTGACACGGTTTGGGTATGCAGTGACACAGTTTGGGTGTGCAGTGCTGAGGTTTGGGTGTGCAATGACACTGTTTGGGTGTGCAGTGACACGGTTGGGTGTGCAGTGACACGGTTGGGTGTGCAATGACACGGTTGGGTGTGCAATGACACGGTTTGGGTGTGCAGTGACACGGTTGGGTGTGCAATGACATGGTTTGGGTGTGCAGTGACACGGTTGGGTGTGCAATGACACGGTTGGGTGTGCAGTGACAAGGTTTAGGTGTGCAGTGACACGGTTGGGTGTGCAATGACACAGTTGGGTGTGCAGTGCTGGGCTCTGGGTGTGCAATTCCCAAATCCAGACCCGCAGTGTCACACCCCGCCGAGGCTCAGCCCCGCAGCCGGCTGTGGGTGCGGTGGGAGCAGGACGGGAGGTGCGATGCTCCCTTGGGGACAGGGGTGGCTTTTCCCCTCCCCAGCTGCCACGTGTCACCTCGCCGCTGTCGCTCGCAACCCCCCCACGGGTTCCTTGCGTGTCAGGAGGGAGCCGGGAGCGTGTTTGGGGCTGTGATAAGGTCCCGGCATGCGGTGGCGTGAGCTGAGCTCTCCCGCTCCATCCCAGCAGCTGCGGGAGCTGCTCCCATTTCCTGCCCCGTTCCCAGCTCCGTGCTGTTCACCAGCTGCCGTGCTCCATCCTGTTTCGTGATGAAAGGTGCTTGAGCAGCGGAAGAACGTTCTGAGGATCGGGAGGGATCGGGTAGAGGCAGGGCTGGGAGCAAGGCAAACCCGTGCTCCTCCTGCTCCCAGCCCTTGGGATGGGTGCTGGGAAGGGGGGATGGGGATGGACACCCCCAGCCAGGCACTTCAAGGACCCTTCCTCGCTTATAAATTGTGGGGGGAAGCACGGGGATGAGCAGGGGTGGGATGTGGAGGGTCAGTCACACAGGGCCAGCTTGCTCCAGGTGGCATCCAGGAGGCTCAGCCCCGTGGCCAAATCTCCTTTGTCACCGAAATGGAAATTTGGGGCAGAAAAAGAGGCAGCACCTGGGGTGGCTCCGGGGGGGGGGTGGGTGCTGGGAGCAACCACTCTGGGCAGCCCTTTGAAAGCTGACACCCTGGTTTGGGTAAAGAAGAGGAAAACCAGACCTGAAACTTGCACAGGACCAATTCAAACTTGCAGTGACTGCATTAAGGCAGTGAGATGGGTGACATCCGAGCCTACTGGAGGCTAAGATTGGTTAGAGCATTTTCACATATTGGAGCAGTCCTAATATCCTGCTTTATTGGGTCTACTTATTAACCATGGAGAAACTCGCAGTGAGGGGAGAGGTTCGTATGGCTTGGTTTTTAGGTAGGAGAGAAGCTGGTTTGCTTTCAGTCCAGTTCCTTTCAATCACAGACTTCTGTTTGTGTCCTGTTGGGTTGCAATTCTAATCTTTCAGATCAGACACATAATCATTGGGCCGGAGAGCAAAAAGTACCTGGGTAATGTGCTTAACAGAAATTAACCTGGTTACGTTCATACTCTATTGAAAATGAGAAAGTGCTGATGGTCAAAATCAATTCCTCCCCAGCCAAATTGCTGCAGGGCTGGCTTAGGGTTTCAGCTAAATGCTCAGCCCTCAAACAATGAGCCTGCTGGGATTGAATTAGGCTCCTGATCCTCGAGTTCAAATGATGGCAAGGGTTTGCCTTTAATGCTAGGAGCCAGCGGGTGGGCAAAACGGAAAAGCCACCCCTTTCCCTCCCCAGGATCCTGCAGAGGATCCCACTGGGTGTCCCTGACCCAATGCCGGGTTGGGGGGGAGCTTTGCCCAAGCTCTCCTTGTCCATGTTACAGCCCCTGAGTTGGGGATTGTCCCCCAGACTGGGATGCTGGGTGTGGGGTGGGGTGGGATGGTTTGGGACTGGCAGCCCTGAGGGCTGAGAAATCACATCCTTCCTCCAGGGGCTGAGGTTCCAAAGGAGCCCCAACCCAGCTGGTGAAGGGATCCAGCAGAATTCCTGTGAGGAAGGGCTGAGGGAGCTGGGGGTGTTGAGGCTGGAGAAGAGGAGGCTCAGGGGAGACCTCATCACTCTCTGCAACTCCCTGAAAGGAGGTTGGAGCCAGGGGGGGGTCAGGCAGATATCAGTAGGATAAGAGGGCACAGACTAAAGAATTTTTTCCTAATATCCAACCTAAACCTCCCCTGGCAGAGCGAGCTCTGCCAGGGGAGGTTTAGGTTGGATATTAGGAAAGGATTCTTTGCAGAGAGGGTGCTCAGCCATTGGAATGGGCTGCCCAGGGAAGGGGTGGATTCTCCATCCCTGGAGATCTTTCAAAAGAGCCTGGATGTGGCACTCAGTGCCATGGGCTGGGAACCACGGGGGGAGTGGAGCAAGGGTTGGACTTGATGAGCTCTGAGGTCCCTTCCAACCCAGCCAATTCTAGGATTCTATGATTCTATGATTCCTTTTGGAGATTTCTTAAGTGCCTGGAGAGGGGGGCAGCTCCCTGCAGTGCTTCTCAACCCCTGCCCGGTTACAGCTTTTCCCTTAAAAGCCGGAACCTCGCGGAGTTTCCTGGATGAGAGCACCTCAGTCATTAACCATGAATTCCAAATGAAGCAGATTTACAGCATGTATCACAGAAATATGCTGGTGTCAGACAGCAGGAGAGTGGCCTGGGGTGCTCACCTTTCCATTTTTCTCCTTCCCAAGCTCTGGTTGTTGCGCTGCCCCCCAGCAACACCCCCCAGCAGGATGCTGTGCCAGGGGGACGCTCACCTTGGGATGGTTCTCTGCAGCAAGGGGTCCTGCTGGCCCCTGGGGGATGGGGATGCCCTGGAAGATCCCAAAACCCAGAAACCAGCAGGGATGGATTGCTGGAGGGGGCCATTTCCCCAGGGGAATGTGCCAAGTGGCAATTAATGAGCTGCCAATAATGGGAAGGATGGGAAATGTGGAGGAGGGAGAACCAGAGGGAGGGAAGCTGTGAGCATCACTGGGGACACACACAGACACACTCACAGACACAGACACACACACACACACACACACAAACACACAAACACACACTCACAAACACACACAAACACACACACTCACACACACACACAAACACACACAGACACACACAAACACACACTCACACACACACACAAACACACACACAAACACACAGACACACTCACACACACACACACACACACACACACACACACACACACACACTCACACACTCCTGTTGCTGGTCCCAGCACTGCTGTCCCATATTGAGTCAAGAGCACCCCTGGGGTGCTGGGAAGCTGCCCTGGACACTGGGAATTTGCTCCCCTCCCCACTGTGGGCCATGGGGCTGGGGACAGGGCCATGGGGTTGGGGACAGGGCCATGGGGCTGGGGACAGGGTCATGGGGCCGGGGACAGGGCCATGGGGCCGGGGACAGGGCCATGGGGCTGGGGACAGGGTCATGGGGCCGGGGACAGGGCCATGGGGCTAGGGACAGGGTCATGGGGCTGGGGACAGGGCCATGGGGCTAGGGACAGGGTCATGGGGCCGGGGACAGGGCCATGGGGCTGGGGACAGGGTCATGGGGCCGGGGACAGGGCCATGGGGCTGGGGACAGGGCCATGGGGCTGAGAACAGGGTCATGGGGCTGGGGACAGGGCCATGGGGCTAGGGACAGGGTCATGGGGCTGGGGACAGGGCCATGGGGCTGGGGACAGGGTCATGGGGCTGGGGACAGGGTCATGGGGCTAGGGACAGGGCCATGGGGCTGGGGACAGGGTCATGGGGCCGGGGACAGGGCCATGGGGCTGGGGACAGGGCCATGCTGCACCCCAGGGACAAGCCAGGATGGACCCATCCCCAGCAGGAGGGGGTGACTGGGAGGGAGCAGCTTCTCTGGGGGCAGAGGGAGGATAACGTCACGTTGGCCTCGATCAATGAAGATTTTGGCTTGTGAGTTATTAGCCTGGTGTCATAAACTATCTCAAAGCCACAAAAGTAAAATAATAAATCTCCCTGCTTACCTCCTGTGTGTTGCTTCTAAAATACAAAAGTCCCTCCAGGCATCTGTTCAATATTGCATCTGCCAAACACCAACACAAATCACAGCGAGGAGGCCGGATTTGGGGGAATATCAGTCAATCTTTGCTGTTTTCCAGCACTTGGTGGTGTCCAGGGAAGCTCCTGGGGGCTTGCTGGACACCACAAGCAAGTACTGAGCTGGTGGTGAGCACAGGAGGGCCAGGGCTGAGCAAAGCCAAGGAAGTGCTGGGTGAGAGCAATGCTGCTGCAGCTCCCTGGATGTGTCCCTGTCCCTTGTGGGCTACCTGGAATCTTTTGGACCCCTCTTCTTGTCCCCTGCCTGTGCAATTTTGCTGCTGCAGAGGTTGAGTTCTCCCAGCCTGATCATTGTGTTCTTGTAACCCTGGGGAAGCCTTGAGATGTCAGGGTGTCTCCTTCCCCCCTAAACCTCCCTACCCCACCTGCCAGCCACAGATTTTCTGTTGAAAGATGTTTCTGGTTGCTCTTCCCAGTATTTTTGTCTCCTGGCTGTGGCCCCTGCATCCTTCCTCTTCATTAACTGCCCGGGTTGGGTTGCTCCATGATTTTCCCCTATCCCAGCAGTCTCCCTCTCATCACCCACCAAAATAAACCTTTCAAAGAAGAAAAAATTGAACAGTAAAGGGCCAGGGCCAGAAGGTTCCCCTCCAGGGTGTTGGGAGCTGGATCTGGGAAAGACTTCAAGCTACAAAGAGAAACTCTATGCCTGGCTACAGCCAAGACCCAGGAGGAAAAAAGGGATGGAAAAGGCAGAGGGATGGCTGGGGATGCAGGAGCTCACCCTGGGGACACTGCACAGCTCCAGGGAGGGATGCTGGGACCCCAGCCTGCATTTCAGGTGTGGAGCAATCAGGGTTGGGCTTGGATGGCTTTAATGAGGGGAGTTCCAAGGACTGAGATGGGGCTACGGGGTCTTTTTTCCAGGGAGGTTGGGAGATGCTGCTCCCCATGGAGCAGTGGGGGAGGTGGTGAATCCCATGGGCATCACTGTGTGCTGGGGCTGCTAACAAGCCCTGGGAAAGAGCTGGGGTGCTGGCTGCTCCCCTGGGACCCCCCCAAAGCCTGCAGCCCCCCCAGCCCTGCATCCAGCCTCTCTTTTTGCAGAACAGTGCTGGGAAATGTGTTGCTTCCCCTCTCAACACCTGGATTTCAGAAACCCCCAGGCTGTTCAAAGCTGGAGGGGGAGGAAGGTTCCCCTTGGCACAGCATCCCCTTCCCTGGCTGTGGGGAACCAAAACAGGGTTCTGCTCCCTCCTGGGCCCCACAGAACCACCCCATGGCTCCTTCACCACTTGGCTTCACAGCTGGGAAACCAAATGGAGCAAAGTGGGAGCATTTTGGGGGTGCAGAGCTGGATTCCCCACCCATTACTGCACCTTGCTGATCTCCCCAAGCAGATTTGTGTCTGACACAAGACGAAGCCCCACTATTACACCAGGTTTGGGTCATTTTTTTTTTTTTAATTTTTATTTTGTGGCTGTGGAGTCGGATTCTGCTGGGATGTAAACAGGTGCAGCTTATTTGGTTTCTTCTGAGGCCTGATTTTGGCCCCTAAAGTGTTAAGTGAGTGCTAAGCCCTATAAAATTACCCTTTCAGCTACTATTTCTGCACAAAAGGCTTTTGGGCGACAAGATATGCCAAAGCATCTGATGAAGTAATATGTCTATTCTCATTTGTGACATTTATTATTAACAGGGAAAAGAAGAAAAAAAAAAAAAAAACCAAAACAAAAAAACCCAACAAAACACAACCCCCCAAAGAAAAAACAATCCAGCCAGAAAGAACTCTTAATTGAAGGACTATTGTGCCGTGGTAACTGCTATTAAATTAATCTGCTGCATTCCTTTCCACCCACACACTTTAAAACTTCCTGGTTATAATTAGAACCATTTAAAACCAATTTGACACTCCTTGGATGATGCAGTTCAGCTGCTTAATATGGTGAAACTTTGGTGAAAGGAGCAGAGAGGGGCTGCAAGCAAGCTGGGGTTGCTTGGGGAGGCTCAAACCCAGGAGCTGGTGCTCCTGCATGGGGATGCTCAGTCCTGTGGGGAAATGCAGCCCCTCTGGTGCCAAAAGTTCCCCCCTGAGCCCTGTCCCATCCCAGTTCTCTGCTGTCATCTCATGGGAGATGCTCCTGTGAGCATCCTTCACCCAGGGAGTCCTCTGGGTGCTGGGAGAGCTTTGCTGAGGGGTGCAAATCTCTTCCCCCTCTTTTAGGAGGCACCTTGAGCTGCTGCCTCTGCCTTGTGCAAGGTGCTAAATGCACCAAAGGAAAAGATGCAAAAAAGCATTTGGCCTTTCAAGTGGGGTAAAAAGGCACCTGACTGCAGGACCCAAGGGTGATTTTTTTTTTGGCAATGGAAAAACCTTAGAGGGGTGCTGGTGCCATGGATTTCTGCAGCAATGCTCTGCTTGCCTTGAAACCTTGGCTGGGGTTAGGAGACCTTCAGAGGGTGCTAATCCAGGGCTGGATTTGGGAAGGGTTCTCTGGTTGTGTGGGGACCCAGGGGTGTAGCTGTTTGCTGGGACAGAAAACAGAGAAACCACTTGGCTTGGCTGAGCCCCGGTGCTGAGCCCTGGTGGGTGTCACTTCTGCAAATCTGTTCCTGCTCGGCTGCCTTCATCTGTCACTCTTGTAACCACCTGGGTGGCATTTTGATGGTATCAGCAGGGCCACCAGTAGCTCTCCAGCACATCCCTGACCACCTCAAGGCAAAGCCAGTTCCTCTAACTGGCCCTGGAAGATCCTGTTAGTCACGGTATCTTTACTGTCACCTTCTGTTTCCTTCTCCATTTGGCTTTCAGTTTTGTGACATGTGTTAACCAGGACTGTGTGCTGGATCCAGACCCTGCCCCACAGCTTCCTCACCCGCTGCTGGGACAATTTCCTCCTGGCACCAACCTTGCACCCATCCACCCAGCCCACGGGGGGGGGGTGGCTTCAACTCTTCAAGTTTTTTCGGGAAAACGTGGTGTTTTCTGCTCTATACCCCCCATCCTGCATGGGTTTCCCTTTGAGGAAGGGCTGTGATGAAAACCTCGAGGGGTTGAGTGGTGTCCCTGGTTCCTTCCACTGCAGCTCAGTTTCAGGTTCCTGCTCAGGGCCGTGGCCTTTCAGATGTTCTCTGCTGGAAATTTGGGCTCCTGTGACCCCCCCAGCAGCTCTGCAGACCCCACCAGGGCAGTGAGGGCCACGATAGCTCCTCCTCCTGCTTCGGGCAGTCACTGGCTCTCCCCTGCACCCAGTACAGCTCTGAGCATGGATTTAGCCATTCCAACCAGTGGTATTTGCCCTTTTTTTTTGGGCCAGACCCACTCCATCCCATGCCAGAGCTTTGCCTTCTCTTTGCCCTCACTGCTCTCCCTCCTGATGCTGTATTGTGTCTCTTACAGATGCCCTCAATCACCTTCAGCTCATCCCCATCTCCCTCCCTGGGGTGGTGGAAGTGAAGTGGGGTGGCACGAAGTGGGGAGATGTTCTCATGCCCTGTCCAAGCCAGCGCTGGGGCAAATCTGCCAGGAATGACAAGGAGAAGGAAATGCAGAGGTTTATGGCAAGGAGAAGCAAATGTGGAGGTTTCCCCCCCCAAGCAGAACCCTCCTGTGTGCCAGGAACCCCAGGTTGTGGCTGGTGATGGGCAGTCACAGCCAAAAGGTCATCTCCCCAGGGGCACCCTGATGGGCTGTGGTGTCACTGTGGGTGTGGATTTTGTTTGTTTTTTCTTTTTTAATTAACACACCTTTGTTTTTTTTTTTTTTTTTTTTTTTTGGTTTTTTTTTTTTTTAGTTTCTTCTCTCCTTCTGTCCTCCCCTTTCTTCTCCTCTGGATCAGAACCAACCCCCAAAGAACAGAGGTTACTTGTGCATTTGTCTGATCCGTGTTGGTCGGGTTTGTTGGTTTGGGCTCGGTTGTTTTTATTTTTTTTTTTTTCCCCCTTCTTTCTACTTTGTAATTTTTTCCCAGCTTTGGAAGCCCGACAGAGCGGCCAAAGGAAAAACAAAACAAGGATATTTCTGCTACCCTGTAACTTTGCAAAAATGCTGCGTGCCTGCGCTGGTGCTCGGCGGGAGGCGTAACGAGAACCAGGGGCTGCGAGCTCCGGCCAGACGGAATAAAATTAGGAGAGGAGGAGGCGGGAGAGGGGAAAAACGTCTTCATCCCGGGAAGCCTCCGGAGCCCAGATGGGTTTGTAGGGAGCGAGCGGGATGCAGCCTTGCAGCAGGGGCTGAGCCGAGCCCGAGCGTCATCTACGAGTCCCCTCTGAGCCTTTAGCTTCTTACAACCTCCTCGTCCCTTTCCCTTTGCCAGCTCTCCTCCCTTCCCAACCCCAAGCCAGGGCTGGTTGTCTTCTGCTTCCCTCCGAGCTGCCGCGTTTCCCTGGCTTCTCCCCCCCAAAACTGGGCGGCTCCATCCCATCCTTAAGGGTTGCACCCGCAGCCGCCTCTCCCGGCCCCAAATCTGCCTCTGGAAGGGAGCGGGAACGCCGAGTCCTTCCCGAGCAGTTTCTTTCCCTTGGTGTTTACAAGCAGTGTCCTGGCAGGAGGCGTCAGCTCGGCGCGGTGGCTCTGCCAGCGTTTGTCACCGCGCTCGCACCCGCTGCTCTGCGGTGCCGTCGGGGGTGGCCGCGTCCCCCTGCGTCCCCCCCGGGGCCAGGAGCGAGCAGGGGGTTTGTCTGGGTGTGCCTGGGAAACGGACTGGTGCAATTTGGATTTGGGATCTTGGGGGAGCGAAAAAAAAAAAAAAAAAAAAATCCAGGATGTAGATTTTTAAGGGAAGAAATCCCTCCGGGTCCTGCGCCCAACCCTGACTCCCCTGTGCGGTGCTTGCTGGGGGCTCTCTGAGCACTTCTGAGAAGCAGCATGGGCTGCACTGTTATTAATAAATATAAAAAAATGTCCATGAAAGCGAATGTAGGGATTAGGAGGTGGACAAACGCGATTAGGGAATCGATGCTGCCAGATCAGAGGTGCAGGCAGAGGGTTCTGAAGGAGCTGATTTAGGCATCAGAGAGAGGGTAATCCAAGAGGATAAAAACCCCATGGTTGTTACGGGGGGTTGGTAATTAAGACACAGGAGGGCCTGGGCTGGTGGCACCAAGGTGATGAGCACGGGGTTAGCACGGTACTTGGTTTCTTCCTGGGAATGGAAAAGAGGGATCGGTTGGAATTAAGGGAGAGAAGGAACCAAACAAGCCTGTTCAGAAACTGATTCTGTCTGACATGGTCTTCTAAGCTATCCGAGTGGCATTTATTGCTAAAGATACTGCAAAGAAAAGAAATCTCTCGGGCGCGGCAGCTCGGTTTTACTTAATAACACAACCAAGGGGGATGGGAGCGTTTTGGAGCTGGAGGTACCAAAACAGGGCAGGGAGCTGGGGTAGAGGAGGGTTTGCCAGCCCTGCTGCTGGGGACCGAGGCAGGAAATAAATCGAGCAAAAAGAAAAGAAAAGAAAAAAAACAAAAACAGAAACAAAAACAAACAAAAAACCCAACACACACACACACACACTAAAAAAAAAAAAAAAAAAAAAAAAAAAAAGAGCAACAAGTGTCCCTTGTGATGAGAAGCGTGAAGGGGCTGGAGCCGGGCTGCGCTCTGCCAGGTCCCTGCTGATGGCTTGGGGCGGGGAAAAGATGCTCCCTCCCTCCTCTTCCTGGGTCAGGACACCCTCATCCATCAGCAGCGCTCATAGCCCGGCCCAGGGCAAGGCAGAGTTGTCCCTGTCCCCCCCAGAAGAAGGGGATCATTTCCATTGGAGCTGCTGAAAGGGAAGGGGCCATCAGTTGAGTGCTGGGATTCACAGGGACTGAAATTCCCAGCTTCTCCATTCCACCCAAAAAAGCTGGGGAAAACCTCAGAGCATTTAAATACTTATAAAGACTCAATATTCTTGTTTTCTCCCTCAGTTTCTCTCTCTTCCAGAGCTGCACAGCACCTGTGGGTGCTGTTTAAGCTTCAGGTGCCAGCACATCTCCTGGGCCCACCCAGAGCATCTTCAGCTCCCTTTGGAGCCAGTTTTCCTTTCCCATGCCCGGGGCAAGGAAGGGTGCAGCATCAGGGCCCCTTCTTGAGCCACTTGTGGGTTCTGTGGATTCAGAAATTATGCCTGGGCCCAGAGTTTGGTGCTGGCACAGTTTTGGGGGGGGTGACAAGAGGCAGGGTGAGGAGCCTGGCAGCTGAGCTGCTCCTCAAGGCAGCTGCAGAGGCTTGGGGTGGAGGCAATGAGGGATAAATCAGCTCCAGGAGAGAGGGGAAGGGAAGAGAAGAGAAGGAAGGGAGGAAGGGAAGGGAAGGAGAAGGAGAAGGAGAAGGAGAAGGAGAAGGAGAAGGAGAAGGAGAAGGAGAAGGAGAAGGAGAAGGAGAAGGAGAAGGAGAAGGAAGGGTAGGGAAGGGAAGGGAGAAAGGGAGGAAGGGAGGAAGGGAAGGGAAGGGAAAGGAAAGGAGAAAGGGAGAAAGGGAAGGGAAGAGAGGAAGGGAAGGGAGAAAGGGAGAAAGGGAAGGGAAGAGAGGAAGGGAAGGGAGAAAGGGAAGGGAAGAGAAGAGAGGAAGGGAAGGGAGAAAGGGAGAAAGGGAAGGGAAGAGAAGAGAGGAAGGGAAGGGAGAAAGGGAAGGGAAGAGAGGAAGGGAAGGGAGAAAGGGAAGGGAAGGCTGCTGGGGATGGTGGCTGTGAAGCTCTCTGGAGAGCCAGAGGAGGGGATTTGGGTTGTTCCTGTGCTGCAGACTTCAGGGGCTGCTTGGGCAAATGTGAGTCTGGGTAAGTGTTTGCTGCTTGTCAAGCTCTATCACGATGCTGAAACATCTCATGACATGCTCAGGGTCACTGTGAGTGGGAGCCTTGGGGAGGGCAGGGGCTGGCAAGGAGCAAAGGGGGAATGTTTGGGCTGTCCTGGGGCTGGGGAGCAGAGGAGGAAATATGTGGTTCCCTGTGCTCTCTGGGAGCTTTAGGGAGCTTCTGCAAGTGCTGGGGTGGGGGGGCAGCAGCTAATCTTGTATTTAGCTCCTTGGAAATACCTGCAGAGCTTTTCAGCCAATTGAAAGAAAAAAAAAACTAAAGTGGTTTGGTTTTTTAGGTTGTTTTGGCTTTTGGTTTTTTTTTTGATTTTTTTTTACTGGCTGGAAAAGGCTCCTGGGCCACTTTACAAAACTGCTACAGAAGCATTTGTAAGCACACACACACAGAGAAAAAACCCCAAACCCTTCCCATCAAAATGTGGCAGTGCTTTGTTTAGAAACTCTGACATAAGATGCTTGACAGTTTTAACTTTTCAGACAATAGGAAACAGGGAGAAACTTGTGGAGTGTTTGGAAGTCAATAAATGTGCAGGTTCAGCCCAGCAGCTGGGGCATCACCTGAGCTCAGCTGAGGCTGAGTTGCTCCCCTGCTGCTATCAAACCTCCAGATGGGGGGGGAGGGAGGAAAATCAAGGACATTCCCCTCCTCCTTATTTATTTGAACAAAGCTCTTTCCTGGGAGCAGCTTCATGACATCCTTGGCCTGGAGGAACTTTCCCCCTTGCTTCCAAAGCTTGGCCAGTCCCAAAGGTTGTCACCCAGCGTGGTGACACTCGAGCACTTAGTGGCCTGCTGCTGGCCCCCAGATGAATTATTTCTCTTCACTTTTTCTTGAGCCAGATTCTCTCCATTTGGGCTATTGATTTGAATTTTAAGTGAGGGGGATAATGTTGTTTTTATTGTGCTGAGTGGGGAGCTGAGGACGTTGGGGGGGGGGTGCAGGCACTGCAGAAATAAATGGAATTATTTTTATTATTGTTATGGGGAGTGTGGAGCTGCTGTGGCAGGGGGGGAAGGTGTTTTGGGGGGGTCCCCTTTGCAGCACTTTGGGGGGGTCCCCTTTGGTGGATTGAGCTTCTCCCTGCTGGGATCTTGGTCTGTGTTGGGTGTCCATCAAACCCTCCCAGCCCACAGGAGCAAAACCAATTGAATGAAGCCCTGCACACCTTGGGTAGCTTTGGCATGAAATATAGATGGGGAGAAAATTAACTTAATCAAGTCGAAACAGCATTGATTAATATTTTAGTAAAAACATCAAACTCAAGTTTAACATACTGGTTAAATCTCAGCTGGAAAAAAACCACTGTGGTTCTCCACCATCTCTTTTTTTTTTTTTTTTTTTCTTAAACCCAGGCTGGTTTCCATGGCCCCTTCTCTGCCATCAGGGGCTCTTGGAGCTGCCTCGACCTCCAGTGGGGCTGCTGGAGAGCATTAACTGCACGCAGCTCCCCGAGCTGTTTGCCCTTTAGGAGAGCAAATAATCAGTAGTGGTTTAAAAAGGCCTTTTCTCCCCCTCCCTGCTCCCTTTTATAGGTACAATAATCAGATAAAATATTTCTGGAAGACTATTTACAAACTTCCCCATCCCCATCAATCTTACTGTTAAGAAGGGACAGAGGAAGATCTCTAACCTCAAGAAGCTGCTAATGCAACCAAGCTATTTAATGGTGGGGTGGATTGGTTGGGTTGTGTTGTTTCTTTTTTTTTTTTTTTTTTTCCTTGCTGCCATTACTATGGAATACATAATAACATCAATAATTAAATATAAATTGGATTTAATATTTTATGCTGGCGACATGTAATTTACACTCTACCCGAGAAATCAAAAGGTCACGTCTGAAGTAAAGGCAAGAAGTAGGGGGAGGTGGGCTTGTTCCTGAAATGATTCTTGCCATCCTCCTGACAGGCTCTAACTCCTCTGAAAGGCTAAAAAAAATCCCTCCAGAGAGGGCAAGCAGAGCTCTGTTTGAGGTAGGAAGGGAGAGGTGGTGGTCGGGTTGCAGGTTGGGTGGTTTTTCCAGCTCTGTTGAGTCCTGGATCTGATGCTTCTTGAAATCTTGAATGCTTGGATCTTGGTTTTAGGAGTCTGGGATGGCTGAGAGGTGCTGAGTGGGTGTTTGCAGAGCAGCCCCCATTGCTGCTGTCTCTGAGCATCCTCAAAAAAAAAACCCCACAGCTCAGGAGCCCAAGGAGAAGCTGCTGTCCTGGCAGTTCTATCCCTGCATTGATTTTTGTGGGATTACAGCAGATTTCAGTGGCTTGCCAGGGGAGCAGCCTCCATTAACACAGTGGTAATTCAGGAACTGCCTGTGTTATTTCTGGAATGTTGGAAATATTTTTTTTATTTATTTTTTTTTCATGCCCACCCTCCCTGGGGTCACTGAACACCTTGTCTAATTTTCACATTTGTATGTGGGATTCTGTACCAGCTCTGGGGCTCAGCAGCCCTGCCTCTCTTTGCTGTTTACTTGACATCTGTAATTAATTAAAAACAGGAAAAAATCAAACATCCCTTAGGCAGATGTGGGGTCTTCCAGCTTTCCAACCCCTGCTCTTCATCTCCACAGTGCTGTGCCCTGTTAGCAGGATGAAGACCCTCGTGCAAAGACCAGAGCAAACCTGCCTGGACCTTGGGCTATGCTCAGGTCCCTGTGACAGGAGGAGAGAAAATCCCCAGTGTGGCTCCAATAAATTATTACTCAAAGTTGTGGGCACAGAGGTTTGGGGCTCGTCTGAGCTGCCCAGAGCAGCTTTCTTTGCAGTTGAGGCTTCTGCTTTTTTTTTTAAAAGGTTGTGCAATGTATCTGGGCAAAGCCATTCTTGATTCTTCTCCTTCTCCTTCTCCCTGGAGTGGGTTAAGGGCTCGGGTGAGATGAGGAAGTTGGGGGGAACCAGCTCAGGTTGTGGGTGCTGTTGGTGTCTTACCTGGCACGAAGAGGGGGCAGGAAGGTAAAGCCAGGATGGGGCTGCTGGGAGTGATGGGAGCTGCTTGTTGTGTGGCTGTGAGAGGTTTTGAGCCCCAAAAACCCACTCTGAAGCCTGGAGGGAGAAAGAAATCCCTTTTGTGCACTGCAGGGCAGCTGCCTGGAGTGTCTGGCTGGGATTTGGCTGTCGGCTTGTGCAGGATGGAGTTCAGCTGCCCCTGAAAAGGAGGGCACAGCTGGAAATGTGCACATGGATGGACTTTGAGGGAAGGGCTTTAGGGAGATGGTGGACAGGGGAGGAAAACCCAGGGCCACATGAGAACCCTTGGGTGACCCTTGCAGGATGGGTGAGGGTGGATGAGACTCCCCCATCACTTGGTTCTCCTCCCTGGGGAGCCTGGGACACAATGCTCCAAGTGTCTGGATCTTATTCTGGGTGCCTTTTCTCCAGATGTAGCCATCCAGCCTCTCCCAGGAAGGTCTGTGCCTGAAACTGAGGTGGAAAAGTCCTCACTGATCTGTGTGTTAATGGAACCTCCACTTGGGTTGTTAGTTTTGTTGGGGTGGGTTTTTTTTTTAATCTCTGTGGCCAAGTTAAATAAAAGCCCAGGAGAGCTGATTTTCCACACCCTCCAGGAGTTATAAACCCACCTTAGAGTCGCTCAGAAGGGAGCAGAAAATGCCCTGTTTGATTTGGCAAGCTGCAGATGTGGCCAAGACATCTCCATTTGGCTTTTCCCTGAGCCAGACCCCCACTGACTGAGAGCTCCTCAGAGAAATTTGGGAAACTGTGCTGGCTGGGAGGGCTGGATCCTGCCTCTGGACCTGGATCCTTGAGCCCCATTTAGCTTTTTGCACCGTCTGAAGGGCAGAAATTGCTGTCTTTTAGGGGCAAAACCATTTTAGAGGATGGCATGAGCTGAGCTGCCCCCAGAGGCCCTTGGGGCTGAGGTTTATAAGGTTGTTCCACTTGCAGTGCCTTTTAATGAGGCTTTGGAACCCATTTGGAAAAAGAGCTCCTTGGGTGATTTTTTTTTTTTTTTTTTTTTTGTCAGGACTAAATGGTTTTGATCAACAATGGGGTGTTTCTTTATAACTCTTTCCCTCAGCCAACCTGTGGGTGAAATCAGCACCTGCCTCCAGAGGAGGAAGGGTCTAATGAATTGCAAAAGGATGCGACTGTCCCTGCCTTCTCGGGGCTATGCTTTAGTGGCCTCCTTCCACTATTAATTTTTTTTTCCAAGTAACTGATGGAAAATCTCTATAAACCCCTTATTCTTGCAGCTTACGGTGCCCCTGAAAGTGAAAACACCTGGTTTCAAAGGGCAATCCTGACTCTTAATTGCTCTTAATAACATATTTTGATTTTATGGACAGGATAATGCGAGTCTGGGGTTTAGTTGCTGGGCAAAGGAAACCCTGGGCTTTTCTGGTGCTTTGAAGTTTAAGTTTAGGAAGGTTTTTGGGGAGAGGAGGGAGGCTTTTGGTGGAGGAGTCAGACCCCTTCCCTACGGGTCTCTGTCCCCTGTACCAGCTGCAGCAACTTCTCAGGGACACAATTTTTGTGGACAGATCAGAAATAGCCTCAGCCAACACATTTTTTCCCCTTTTAGTCCCCCAGAATGCAGAGGTATCCTGTGCTGCTCCTCTTTTGAAGGGCCAGGCAACTTTAATTCTTAAAAGATTAAACCAACCAAGTTGCAACACCATTGATATACTATTATTTTCCATCTTGATCCATCCCCAGATGCAGCAGGAATGGCTCCCTTCAGGCCACTCAGAACTGGCAAATGCTTTTAAGACCTTTAAGAGTCGCACGCTCCGGTTTGCAAGGTGCTTGGTTTATTGTCTGAAAGAGTCTCTCTGAGAAATTGCTTCACTAATGTTTTGCAAGGGACCAGACTGAGTGATTGATGGGCAGGATTCGAGTCACTGATAGCCTGTCACTTCATCTGCAATCAGGACTGTCCTGATCAATTTGAGAGGCAGTGAGGAGGAGATGCAGAGATTTACCTTTGCTGCAGCTGCTCTCGAGGGTTTATGGTCCAGAGCAGCCAAAATCAGGGCTGGGCTGTCTGCAGGAGTCACTGAGGTTGATTCTAGAGGAGAAATCATAGAATCATAGAATCATAGAGGTTGGAAGGGACCTGGAAAGATCATCTAGTCCAACCCCCCTGCCAGAGCAGGGCCCCCTAGAGTACATCCCCTAGGAACGTGTCCAGGTGGGTTTTGAATGTCTCCAGTGAAGGAGACTCCACAACCCCCCTGGGCAGCCTGTTCCAGGGCTCTGTCACCCTTACAGTAAAAAAATTTTTTCTGATATTCAACTTGAACCTCCTATGCTCCAATTTACACCCATTACCCCTTGTCCTATCACTGGTCACCACTGAGAAAAGCCTAACTCCATCTCCCTGACACTCACCCCTTACATATTTGAAAACATTGATGAGGTCACCCCTCAGTCTCCTTTTCTCCAAACTAGAGAGACCCCTGTAATCTCTAGCTTAAGAAGAATGCCTGCTTATCTCAGATATATAAATCAAACTTATATACATGTGTTTTCAAATGGAAGTTTGACTAAATGTGAATTTTTTGCCTTCTATATCTAGACTTAGGGATGCTCTTTAGCTGTGCTGGTGACACTGTTCTGCTTACCTGGTGCTCATGCTCTACCTGGTGCCCATAAACTCCCCCTGCCCCAGGTAAAGGCTTTTCCAGCACCTTTGCAAACTCTCCTTTGCTTTGCAATGGATCTTTGCAGTAGGAATGATTTGTATTTTGACTGCTGTGTTGGAGTGGGAACTGCCCGGGCTGTGGGGAGGGAGCTGGGGTGCACATGCTGACCCAAAGGCTTGTGTCTGGGCTGCTGGCTTCTCACCTGGATTTTTCCAAAGATCATTTCAGAGGGGCTGGGGGAGAAATTCCCTAATGCAGCACCCATGAACTGAGCTCAAAACCAGCTCAGTTCCCCCACAGTCCTTTAATTGAAGACACAAGGTACCTACCCATCCCCAGAAGCTGCTGCAGGAGGGACTCCAACGCCATATCCCTGTTGCTGGATATTTTCTGCTGGTGTTCAGCTCCTCATCCCCCTTGCAAAGAGAGACAGTCCCCAGCTGGGATAACTCCCCAAGAAGAAAAGTTCAGCAGCTCTTTGTTTTCCTGCTGCAATCTTTGCAAGAGCAAGCAATTACAGCTGAGGGCTTGAAGGCTTCACCTCCCCAACTTGATTTGCCTTGTCACGTCCCATTAACTTTGAATTCAGCACTAATCCCTGCCCTGAAATATATAATGAAAGACATTCAAAATATATCAAAATGGCATTGGTATTGATTTATTAATGCTAGGGAATGCTGCCCTAATTGAATTTAGGTCCAGGAAGTAAGTTAATGCAGCTGACAGTGATACAGGAATCCAATCTCCCCAGCGCACAGAGTTAGGAGGTTTTTTTCTCTCTTTGTTGTCAGTTGGATAAATAACAAATCAATTTAAATTTCAACGAGGTTGCTAAAAACAAGGCAGCACCTGCCCGGGCCAATCACTCGACCGGGGGTTTCGGCTGCCAGGGAAGGTCAGGGAGGTTCCCCAAGGGATGGAGGATGTCCCAGGGGCTTGCAGGGAGTTTCTTGGTGCTGCTCCCTCCCTGGAGCCTGAGGACCACGTTTCTCCCTGGGGGCCAGAATGGTGACTTTGTTGATAAATGTTTTTGCAGCTAACGGTTGTTTTCTCATCACTTCTAACCCCGAGGAGTCAGAGGTTTCTCCTCCTCCAGACACCTCCTGAGCTGTGGGGTGGGAGCTGTGGGGCTGTGCTGGGGCAGTGCAGGTCTCTTCCCTGGGCTCTGGGGTTCTCTTTCTGCCAGACCTACCGAGAAACTCTTCTCTTTTATTTGGGTTGCAATCAGAGGTCTCTGCAAAGCAGCAGGACCTGCCTTTCAGTGCTGCCTCTGGGAGATGCCTTGAGCATCCCCATGGCTGTGCCTTGACTTTGAGCTGTTGAACATGTTCATTAACTCTCAGTTCAAGTTTAGGCTAAATGAGTCACAGATGATTGTTATTAATCAAGTGTAGGACTAAGCACCCAATATTGCTACCCTGGGACTTCACAGCCCAGTCATTCCAAGTTGTCTTTTTTATTTCTCAGGTCTTTTTTTTTTTTTTTTTTTAAAGCCCTGAGAAACACCCAAGGTTTGTGTTTGAAATCCAGCCCTGCTGGGGTTGGTATGGTCAAGAAGGCAGAGGAGCCTGAGTTAATTAAATCAACAGCTAACAGTGGAGGTTACCCACAAAAGTGAACCTTGGTGCCCCTAAAACCACTGACCAGAGAATGGTTGGAAAAAAACAAAACCACAGTTGGAGTGAAATGGAAAAAGAAATCTTCAGCTCTATATCACTTCAGCTAGCCACAGGTATCAGAATATTAATTGCTCTTTGACTTGATTTTGTTGTGGGATTAAGGGCACATTGTGGCTTATGAAGATATTCTAGGAGCCACAAGGATGGATGCAAAATCCATCTGTTAAGCATTTCTTTGCCTGCAGAAATCCAGGATGCTGCTGCAGGAGTTCCAGCCACTTCCCAGCACTGCTTTGGCTTTCCTGAACCTCGTGTTCCCCTCTGACAGCTCAAAGCTCCTGGTCCCTGGGTGGGGAGGTTGGGTACCAAGTGTGATTCTCCCCAGGGTTTTGGGTGCAGGATCCATTTGCTGGCTTTGCCCTCGGTGAAACCTCATCAGCAGAAGCTGGTGCAGGGCCCTGCATCCTCCTTCTGTTCCCAAAATGTGCAAAGTGCAGGTAGCTGGCCCAGCGTGGAAAGTTGCAGGGAAATTCCCTTGGCCAGGAGGGCACCAGAGGCTGCAAAACCCACGGGGCAGTTTGAGACGGGGATGAGCTCCAGAACTGGTTTTCCTCTCTCCTGTCCCTGCCTCTGGTGCTGGCTGGTACTAGAGGACCTCTCCCTTCTCCTGGGTGTCCCCATCCCTTCTCCCTTAGCATCTCCATCCCTTTTCCCAGACATCCCTGCAATGCTCTGCTCCCTTCCAGCTGCCCCGTGCAGAGGTGGTGATGGAGGAGAGACCCAGCCCAGCCCCAGCATCGCTCTGCCCAGAGCTTGGCCTGCACTGGGGAGGTTTTTTGAGGACAGAGGCAGCAGGGAGTTACCAAGCTGCAAACTGAGCTGCCTGCAGCCCCGTGTTTGCTGAGCCAGGAGCTGTGGAGGGAAAGGAACAACTCGGGGCTGTGCTTCACTCCCTGCCCGGTGGCTCAGGGTGCCGGGGACCGTCCCTCGGCGCCTTTTTCAACCTCATAAATCCAAGGGATCAAGAGCAGGGGGTTCCAGCCCAGCCCATAAGTCATGGGTTGTCAAATAAAACCATGGACGTTAAAACTTGACTGCAGGGAATAGTTTTAATTTCCTGGGTATAACAGCTGGGTTGACACTAATGGCAGATGAAAGCAGAGATTTCCCGGTCGGTCCAGCCCCAGCCTGGACAGACGCAGCCAGGAGCTTGGGCTGTTAACAATGCAGCTCTTTATCCCCTGAAACTTGGATCCATTAACCCCAAAGATGTTAATTACAACAGAAATTACCTATGAAAGACCTTGCTCAGGAGCAAGGAACATTTGTAGCCAGTAATAACTTTTTTTTTTTTTTTTTTTTTTTTTTTCCATGCTGCTGGTGCCGTTTGTTTGGTGGAGCTTTGGGATTGTTTTCATTTTTGGTAGCAGGGTTGGGGTTTTTTTGTTGTTGTTTTGGTTTTTCACGTCTTTCACCAACACAGTAGTTAACATCTTCTGACTGTGGCCCAGAGGTTTCAGGCCAGCCATGGTGGCCACTTCAGTGGCCTTTCTGCCCATCAGTGGCCTTGGAAGAGGATGATGAACAGATATTTGGAGGAGGATGACAAAAGGATATTTGGAGGAGAAAGACAAGACATTGGGTGTTTTGGGGTTTACAGCTTCTGTGACCTTCCACCAAAGCACCCAAGGGGGTTTGTGACATGGGGATGCTCTGCACAGCTCCACGGGCACCGGGGTCAGAGTGTGTTTGGTCTGGGATCTGAGGAGAGCTCAGTGCCCCCAGGAAACCTTTTGGGCTCAAGCGCCTGCTCTGAGGCTCCTCCATGACCCATATTAAGCCCTTTGTGCTGTGGGGGACTTGCCCTTTGCGGGGACTCCAAAGCCATTTAACAAGGGATGTGGGAGACAGAGGATTGCATCCCAGCTCTCATCCCATCATCTGTGCTCTGCTGGGGATTTTATTGCTTCCTTTCATCTGGGGAGCCCGCGGGCCTGGAGAAGGGCACACAACCTGGGCTGGCTGCTGTCACTGTGCTCTCCACCACTCTTGGCTCTGCTGCTGGCGTGGTACAACCCAAGCTTGTGACCAGGAGATGGCAATCACATGGGGACACCTGATCCAGCACCCTTTGGGTTGACGTCAGGGCTTGTGACAAGCCCTTGTTTGCCTCCTTTCGTTGTTTCTTTCGGGTGGGGACTCCTTCCAGCTGTGGGGATGTGCAGAGGTAACTCCTGGAAGATGGATGAGAAAAAAAGGGTCAAGGTGGTTGCTGAGCCCGTTGTCCCCACAAGCAGGATGCTGCTTATGGAAGTGGGAGAGGAGCTGAGATACTAAAGAAGAAGTAGGATGTTGGCAAACCACCCTGTCTGGCTTCTTCTCAAAGTGCAACCCTGAGAGGTGAAGGAGCAGGGGGGGACAGTGGCCCTGGATGCTCTGTGCTCAGCTGCTGGAAGTCGTGGTGGTGAAGGATGGGGTTTGGCTTCACGGTGGCCTCATTGTGCCCTTGTCCTGATGAGCAGCCTGGGGTGATGCTTGGAGCCTCCTCCCCTGGGCAAGGGAGAGGAGCTCTTTGCAGAGGGTGCCCTGCCAGTAGCCGTGCAAAAGATTCTGCTGGGAGTGGGAAAGTCACCAGGTCAGGGTGTCTGTGGGGCTGGCTGGGTGCCAGGTGGGCACTGACTCCTTTTTTTGGGGTTCTCTAGGACTGAGGCACACTTTGGTCAGGCTCCGTGGTCCTAGTGACTCCTCCTGGCTCTGGGGAAGGGACTTTCCTGTCCCTGCAGCAGCAGGATTGGACCTTCCCACTCCCTTGGGTGATCACCTAACCCTCCAAACATGCTGGAGCTGGCTCCCACCCCCTGCTCGGTCATTCCTGCTGATTTGGGGTTGATCATGGTGCTCTCCAGCAAAGTTTGGGTGCTGCTAGATGAGGGCAGGAGAGCTCAGCTTGTCACTTGGCTTTAGGCATTAGCAGCTACAATTGCAGAGCCCTTGGGGAGCTTGGAGTGGAAAATCTTCAATTCCTCATCCCAGCCCACCCCTTGCTTAATGAGCACATTAACAACCAGCCCCTGTTTATTTATATCAATTTCAAAATCTCCAAAGACGTTCCTATATATAAATGGGGCATCAGCTCCCAGCCCTGTAATGGGGCATTAATGTATTTTAAGCCAGAGAGACAAGTTTGGGTTGGCAGAGAGGAGGATCAAAAATGCTTTTATAGCAAAATGACCAAGAGTGCCTTTTTGATTGCCAGTGAATAAATGAATAATAGAAAAATAAATGAATAATAGATATATATCAGCGGATTAGATATTGCAGTGTGAAGGATAAGAAGTCACCCTGTGCCCCTGCCAGAAAATTTGTTTAACAGGACAGACTGGGGAAGTCAATACAGAAGGTGCCTGGGGACATGAGAACTCTCCAGGTCACAGCACCCTGGCAGATGAACTCTGGGTGCTGCTTCAGGTGGCTGATGTTTAGGGTCCTGTCTCCAAACTCTGTCCCAGGAGGACATCAACCTCTGCTTGGAATGTTCCCCTGTGCCAGGACCAGCTGGCCATGCCCTGGGTGCTGCCCTTTTGCTGCCCCAAACCTTGCTGGGGGTTGGTGCTATAGGGTGCAGACAACTCGGTGGCCATGGCCAGTGGTGGCCAAGCCCTGGCCTTGTGGCTCCAGCCACGTCCAGGGGTGTCCTGGACCAGCACATCCCATGGCTGAGCTGCTCTGGAGTGATGTGCACTAGAGGGAGACAAAGCCCCACGCTCAGCTGGTGGGTGCAGGGTGGGACTGGGTGCCTGGTGGCACTGGGTGCCCCGTGGGATGGAGGCACCGACCCTGTGGTGACTCTGCTGGGGCTTTGCTGCACTCAGGATACTCCTGCATGGGACTGGGAGGGCCTCGGGGGCTCGGGTTTGGATCTGTGGGTGAGCTGAGCCTGTCCATCACACTTTGGGGACAGGGTTAGGGTTGCCACAGTCCCTTGGCAGGATGTTTGGTGGCACGTGGCTTGCCCACACGGTGCCCCCCGTGCCATCCCACACTGCCTGGGCTGCTCTGATGGTGACTGAGGTCCCAACCACAGTGGCACCCACGGGGCTCCTGGGCAGTAGGCATTAGGGGACAGGAGATGGGGATGTTTGTGGCTTCACTCTTGGAGCCACCAGCAGCAGCTCTGAAGCCACATGGGAAGCAGGGTGAGGGCTCCTGCAGCCACCAGCTCTGTCCTCCCCCCCCCCCCAGGACACAGCTCCCTGCCTGCCCATCCTGCCCACACACCAGGGAGGTTTTGCTGGGGTCTAAAGGGCTGAAAACCTGCAGGGCTGGGTTTCTGCTTGGCCCACAAGCAAGGCAGTCCTGTGGCAGGAGGTTGTCCCCAAGTCACAGTTAAGGAATGCCCCTTGTTAATCTTAATGATATTCCCCACCAAAGATATGCTCTTTTTTTTTTTTTTTTTTTTTTTTTTTTTTTTTTTTTTTTTTTTTCCCCTGGATATTTTATTCCAAATAAATACAAGAGGTAAGGGTACAACAACAAATGTGTTTGGTTTTGGGCTGTAATCATCTTCACTCCTCAGCCCAGCACAGAGAGGCTGTGTGCCTTCCCAGTGCTTGGCTTGCTCGTGTCTAGGTTGCATTATCAGATACAATTTTGTTTAATTAATTAGTCTGTGTGCTCCCTGTGACCTCCCCCAAAAACCCCTTAATCTAGAATTTACTGGAGGAGGTGGCATTTCCCACCCCATCTCTGCACATCACCTCTCTGCTCAGAGCTCTCCATGTGATTCTCTTTGGGGTTCAGGGCTATTTCCCTGCTGGATTGGGTCAGAGCCTTTTCCATCCTGAATACTCTGTTCTGGTGGGGTTTATTTTGCTTGTTTTCTTGCCTTTTGCTCTATTTCTGCTCCCTAGAACCCCCACTTTCTCTTTCCAGGGCTGCAGTGCTGTCACCCTCTGTGCTCACCCACCCAAGATGGCCTTGGAGGAAAAAAAAATCACCCAGAAAAACCAAATAAAGAAGCAGAGGCTGTTCTCCTTAGCACAGCTGAGGCTTTTCTCTTCCTTTTTCCTCTCTTTACCCATGACCACCAGGCCAGAAAGAGCCTCTCATTTCTGAACTGCTGTGAAGATGCTCGGGTGATGCTTCGCTCCAGGGTGGAGGCCAAATCCAGCTCTGCTTGGCGTGATGCAGCTGCCAGGAGGACTTTGCTCCTGCAAATGACAATGTGAGAGAGTCCTCTGTGCTGCAGCATCCAGGCAGGAGAGGTGGAAATGGCCCTTGGCAAGGTTTTTGGGGAAGGTTTTGAAGCAGAGCTCGGGCCAGGTGTTGGATGCTGCTGCTGCGTTTCAGCCGAGAATTTCCGCTGCGGTTTGTTTGAGGGCTGAGGGATGCAAAGGAGCTCCTGCTTTAGTTTGTTTATTTGTTTAGAGGTAACAGAGTCTTTTTTTGGCTTCTTTTGGCTTGTCATTTGGACTCATCAGAGTGGCCTCATTTGTTTAGACAGCCCATCTCTACCGGGGCTTGGAACAAACCTTTGCCTGGGATGTCTTTCCTTGGCACTGAGCTCACCCGATGAAGGTGTCAGCTCCTGGGGGCTTGGTGCTGGGAGGATGCTGATCAGGCCGTGGTGACTCCTCCATCTACATCCCTGGCACCCCAGTACCAGGTGTCAGGTCTGAGTTTTTAGGGCATTAAGAAGAAGTCACATGAAAACCCAGGGTCCACTCAGGTGGTTCCCCCAGCACCTCTCTGGGGCAGTGGGGTGGGAACATCACCAAGACACTTTGTTTGTCACAGCCCAGGTCCCCAAAGCAGCCCCCATTGACCACCCCATGTCCTCATACACCTCTAACTCTCCTCTAAAGGACTTGAGATCTGCAGGTGCCACCCTGAAGCCTTCCCCATCACTGCTGTCTGGGTGGCAACATCGGGGAGGGGGTTTCCAGCCACCCCAGGTAAGCCATGGTGATGCTTAACTCAGGCTCTCTGCAAGAGTGAGTTCCTTCTCTGGGGGACCTTGGAAGTGTCACCTTGCACGGCAGAGAAAAAACCCTCAGGTTGAGTCAGGGGAGAGGGGAGAAAGCTCCGGTTTCGCATTTTCTTCAGAATTTGTTTGTACACTTGCTGAAAATGGCTGTGTCATTAGAAACCACAGGTTCCCCGCTGTTGACATCTCCATTAATGAAGAAATCATTTCTATTTGCAGGTCAAGAGCTGTGGTTTGCAACCAGTTACACTAATGAAGACTGTGGCATGCCCAGCCTCAGCTGGCTCCACGCCAGCACCCATGGAGAATCTGACCCAGGCCACTGAGTGCTTTCCCCAATTAAAGAGCGGGACGGGCGCTTCCCCCTCCCTCCCCGCAGGAAGGCTGCAGGGTCACAGATGGGTTTCTTGTGGCACCTGAGACCCTCAACACATCCCAAGCCCTGGTTTGGTGGCCGGTGGCTGGCAAGGAGCAGCTGTCTCCATCCTGGCCTTTCTTTTCAGCAAGCTGTCAGAGGGAATTACAGCCAGGTAGGGTGAACCCAGGCGATTATGAAGGGATTGCTGCAAAATCATCTTTTTGAAGGGTTTCCCCAGGGTTTGGAAGCTGGGGGGTGGATGGAGGGGAGTGTGGCTGGTGCTGTGAAGCTCCACTCATCACCTGGTGCTGGGGCTCTGCTGCAGCCTTGGCACTGCCCTTGCTATTGTCCCCATGGCAAGGGACCCTGCAGGGACACGGTGCTGGCTGTGGCTTTGGGTCTTTGTCTACAGCTGAGCTCGTGGAGATGTTTCCTTTAAACCATCCCATCCACCCTGAGCCCAAGGGAGGCATGGGGAGACATCCTTCCATCCATCCATCCATCCATCCATCCATTCATCCATCCATCCCTGTCCATCCACCCACCCACCCTCCAGGTAGCAATGGGCTTCAGGTTCATCCCAAAGATTTTAAAACTTTGTTTCAATCTGCTGAGGGCCTTCACACCTCTCATCTTGTTTGGGCCATTGCCTGGAGGTGAAGCTGAGCAAGCTGGGGCAGATCTGCTTCCCCAGGGTCAGGCAGGTCCTGCCCACACAGGCAGCTGTGGTGTGATGTTCCCCAGACCCACGTGGGGTGGAAACCAAAGCCTGGGTATTGGGATCTTAATATTTAAGATTAGGCACCAGTTGCCCATTAAACACCAGCTGTGGGGAAGGGGATGGCTGGGGAAGTGGCAGCTCCTTCTGTCCTCTTTGAAGGATGCTCCCTCTGATGCCCACACCCATCAGACCCCAAGCCCCCCCTTGCCCCCCCAGACACTCTGTTTCCCAGGCAGAAGTGGAGCAAAGCCTTGCCCACACTCAATGCATTTCTTCCCCAGGTGAATGATTTGGGGCAGATCACTGACCCTGGGTAGGAAAGTTTCTCCTGGTGCAAGGTTGGCACTGAGGGGAATGAGGGGGAGAAATCTGGGGGGAGGCAACAGCTTTCTGTCCTCTCTCTGAGAATATAATTATACACTTTCCACCCCTGTTTCTTAACACAAAGGAGGAATGTGCAGTTATGTGATCACAGTTTGCTGCAGTGAATTATTTAGTCAATCTGTCCCGGAGCATGTTGTTGAGGCTAATGTTGCTTGTACTAATGTAGGAAATCATTAAAGATCAATAAAGAAATCATTAGCAGTGTGACGCCCTTACCCAACCACCCCAGCTACAGATACACCACTTAATCCGGCCATAAAAAAGGCACCATGAGCTCATTTTAATGGGTGTCAGCAAGATTGATTGGCCAGGGGCAAAGGTTATAACAGCAATTTGGGAGCAGGACCACTAATGCACTTGTAACTCTTTGGTACACTTTAATGCAACTTAAACAGAAAATGCCCTGGAAACCGCACCGAGTCCTCCTGTGCAGAGGGTTTAAAAGACTTTCAATGTAATGCAAGGTTTAGGGATAGAAATAGCACAGGAGAGGGGATGGATTTTACTTGGTTAAAGGAAAACAAGCCCTAAGGCTGCTCAACAGAGGTGACTCCAAGCAGCCTCTAGCAGGCTGAAGCCTCTGGGGAAGTGGGGTTCACCCCTTTCCCAGCTCTGATGGGGCTTGGCTTGGTTCTCTTGTTTTGGAGGGAATTATGGGGGGTTTGGCTCTGCTCACCTTAAAGTCATTTCATTTTTCTGCAAGTGCTGTGAGCACCCAGGAGGGTGCCCCAGTTTCTGGTGGGCCTTCATGGCTTTTGCCTCTCCCCAGCTGCATGTCAGGTGTGGGGGGGATCTTGGCCAGTGCCTCACTTTTCTCATCTGTGCAATGAACCCGAGGACACTTTGGGATATGCTGTGGAGCTTTGTCACTTCACAGCACTGCTGAGAGGAGCTGGAGGCCCTCCAAGCACTGATGTTGAGATGTTTCCTGGGCAGGGCCATCTCCCTCTTCTCAACACTGAAGGAAAAACCGAAGAGTCGGGAAAAGCCGCATTTCCATCACGAGGCCACTCATCACCTCCCTGCAATCCTGAAGAAGGGCACGGGATGAAGAAAACAAATCCCAGGACCGAGGAGGGGAAATTGTGGTGGTACCAGAAGCACACTGAAGCAATTAGTGGGCAGTGCTGCTGGGCTCCACCGTTACATTCTGTGGCCACTCACATTTAATGAAACCCCATCCCAACACAGACACATCAGCTGTGACCTCCTCATACTTCACAGTGGCCACAGCCACACCACAGTGGCATCAAGAGTGATTCGAGGCATTAAGGAAAAATTACTTATTGGAGGAGAGCACCTCATGAAAAAACACAACCCAACTGACCCAACTGAGCAGGCCTGAAATAATGGGGCTGTGGTTTTGTTCTTTCTTTGCTCATCAGGTTTAAATTAATGGGGTAGGGATAAAACCTTCTGGTAATCAGTCTTTTCGTTTGAGGTTTCTTCCTTTGGGGTGAGAGGCTGCTTTGGGAGGTTTTGCACCAGTCCAGGCTGCACTGGGATAAGTTTGGGGTTGGTTTGGGTTTGTTTCCATGCTACAGAGCTCACGTGCTGCTGCTCAGTTCCCAGCATTCGTTCCCTTCCCAGTTCCCATTTGAAATTCACCATGAAAAAGTCTCTGCTCTCAGATCTCTTTCTTGACAAGACCAGAACACTGGGGCTGTGTAAAAAATTGAGCATCAATTTGCATTTAATTCACTCAGCTCCAATATATGGGATTATTCCTGGGCAAAAGAAGAGCTCAGCCTGTTGTTGCCTGTCCAAATTCCTCTTCCCAGTTGTTCCTTCTTAAGCTGCTGCTGCTGTTCCCAGATGTGCTGGGTCTGTCTGTGTGGTTGTTGCTGCTCTGCTTGCTGCTCAGGAAGGGTCTTGGCTTTACAACTGTTGGTTCAAATGCAACTGTCAGCCCCAAATCTGAAGCTGGCTGAGTCATTTCCATGTTGTGTTTCATGTAGAGCTGTCCCCAGCCTTGTCAGCATCACCCTGATGGGCACAAGCACCCTGTGACTTTTAGGTCAAAATAACAGCCCAGGGGGCTTGGCAGAGTCTGGATGAGCCATTGACTCATCTGTCTGGGGGAAGGGGTTGGAGGCAGAGAAGGTCTTTCCCTGGGAAAAAAAATAAAATGCTTCCAATTTGATCAGAAATAAGACATTTCTTTGGGGTTTAAATCAAGGGAAACCATCAGGCTGCTGGAGAGCAGGTGCTCCATGGGGTTTTTTGGGAAGCCCATGGGCATGGTGGGTGAGGAAATCTGGGGGGGAATTGCATCTTCCCTGCCCAGAGCCCCCTTGGCTGCTGAGGAGGAGCTGGAAAAACTGGAGAATTGGTCTAAACACCCAGGAGGCAGAAGCATGGGAAGGTGTTTTCTGGCTGCAGGGCACAGAAGGTTTCTCCACTCCCTTCCCCTGGATCACTGCTTTTTTTTTTTTGAAGTGCTGTCTTTTAAAGCATCCAATGCTTAATTATAAATGGCATAATCAGCCATGTCTAATGAAGTACAGAGCCCTGTGGATGCAGTGGATGCAGCCTGCATTAGATGCTGCTTGCTCCTGATGACTTAATAAAACACTTGTTATCCCCTGCCAGCTGGGAGAAAGGTTAGATCCCTGTTTAATAAGTAATTTCTAATGAAAAGTTTCAGGCTGGTAATCAAGGAAATGCAGCAGCCGTGGTTGCAAGTGTTTATGAGGCTCTTGGTGAATTATTCCTATGGTTTGTGTGCTGCTGTGCCTGCTGCCCTCATCCAGGGTTGGGTCAGGCTGCTGGTTCTGAGGGGAAAAAAACCCTCCTGGTTTTGTCCTCCTTGCTCCTGGGATCCTCAGGGGCAGCAGGGGAGGAGCAGAGAGCCCAGGCTTGGGGTTCCTCTTAGTTTTGGAAATGATCAAAACATTTATTTTTGGGGAGGGAGGATATTTTTGCTTTTTCCTGCAAAGACAGTGGTGATTTGGGGGTTTGTTCGTCTCTCTCCACATCTAGGCCAGTCCAACCCCTTGTCCTGAGGCTTTGTGACACTCAGGAAAAGCCACCCCAAATGTCACTGGGGTCTGGCACTGCACCTGCCTGGCCAGCAAGGACAAAGCAATGGGGGCTGGCACCCCCCTGGTGCCCCCCATGCACTGGAGAAGAGAGAAGCAAAGTGCCAAGAGGTGATAATTCAGCATAAATCCTCTCAAAAAAGAAAAATCCCCACTGGGCTTTGCAACATTGGCATTTTCCTCAAGCCCCAGTGAGCTGCAGGTGGAAGGGGGGGGAGGGGGGGTTCACTGGAACCCACAACTCTTTCCCTCTTCCCTCTTCCCTCTTCCTTGCCCTCCCCATCCCCTCCCGTGTGGTTGTCCCAGCACGTTGGGGGCTGCAAACCACCCCAGGACCATTGCCCACGGGTGACTTCCCCAGCCTGGAGCAGACTTCTGCTTGGGGAATGTGGTGGTGGTGGTGGGGGGGTGGTGTGAGCTGTGGCCCCCCCCCAGCACAGGAAGCTGCTGTTTGTTGTGTCTGCTGCATGGCTCAGAAAAAAAAAAGGCAATTTCATGATTTCATGCAGTGGTTCTGTCTTCTGGACGGGGAGGGAAATGCCATGGGGACAGGGGGTGACCAAGCAGGGAACATTTTGGGGTGGGGGGGGGAAGAAATGCTCATCCCTGGGGTCCTGCATGCTGCCTGTTCCTGTTCTGGGGGTGCTCCCCTTCACCCCTCTCTGTGGTCCCTGGGGCCAAACCCCCAGTGGTTTTGGGGCAGGAATGGTGCAAAACCATCTCTCCAGCACTGGTGTCACCTCAAAGGGACACCTGGAGAGAGGGCTGAGGGTTCCTTTATCTATTGCAGGGAGCAGGGCTGCAGCTGGGGGGGTCTGGATCACCTTGGAGGGGGGATGGGGAGCCAGGTCCCAGCCAGCCCCTGCTCTGGGCTGGTTTCACATCAGTTATCTGGGTCACAGATAAGGTGACTCTTGGCCCGTGTCTTGGTGTCACCACAGGGTTCCTCTGAAGTTCAGCAGTGCCTGTGGCCACCGGGTTTCCAATCCTTCCAAGCAGCACAGAGCCAGTGTCACTGTCCCCTTCCATCCCCCTTGCTGTCCCCAGTGTCCCCCCCACGGCACCTCAGGGTGGCTTGGCTGCCCACACCAAGGAGGATGAGGTTTGGATTTCCCTTCAGTTTCTGGCAATAGCCTGGAGGAAGCAGCTTCAAGACTGAAGGTTGTTACTTTATAAATTAAAACCTTAGAAAGTCTGGGGCCTGAAATGGAGCATTTCCTCTCAAGCCAAATGCAAACCCTGCTGTGGATCCCCCCCCCTCCCCCCTCCACCTTTCTGATCTGCTTTCTTGGTTTGGGATCCTTGCTATTTCCTCCTGCACTTCTCTAAATTGTTCAGGAACTGGGAAAAAAACTGTATTTTGGGGGGATTCTAACACCCATCACTGCCACAGCCTGTGCCCTGACCTTCTCCCCCCACTACCCGCCAAACGTGAATGAAATGTGGCTTTGTCACTTATCTTTAGGGTTTTTTTTTTCCCCTTCCCCCAGGCTGAGTCACCTGCAGGGGCCGTTCCAAAATGATTCAGAGCAAATTACAAGAATTCAAAGCTTCCATCTCAGAGTGGTTTTGTTTCAGGAGGAGACCTGGTGATGCTGCTGAGGAAATGTGACCCTCCCTGGCACTGTCTGTGCCTTTATGGGTGTCAGCAGCACTTGGTGACATCCCTGTGACCCCAGGGGTGTCCCCACATTGATGTTTTCCCCAGGGAAAGCCACCTCCTTGTTGC
Organism: Heliangelus exortis; assembly: GCF_036169615.1. NCBI lineage: Eukaryota > Metazoa > Chordata > Aves > Apodiformes > Trochilidae > Heliangelus > Heliangelus exortis. The sequence goes on along the minus strand of NC_092445.1, from coordinate 3,352,923 downwards.
TCAGAGCCACCTGCTTGGTCCCACTCCCAGGCTCCAGGTCTCCACATCACACACGTGCTGGTGGTGGGAGAACCAGAAATGGGTATTTTTCAGCCAGAAAAATTCCACTTCAACAGCCCAAGGTGCTCCAGCTTAGACCAAACCCCGTTTATAAAGGGGCTGCTAACCCCCAGTTTGCTGGGAACGCCTGTTGGGTTGTGCCTCAGTTTCCCCAGGGCAGCAGCTGAGGCCCTTTGGAGGGAAGGCTGTGAGTTCTAAAGGAAAGGGGAAAAGGCTTTGGAAATCCTGGATGTGCATCCCCCCATCCATGGGGTCAGGAGCAGAGCTGGGCTTCTCTGGGGACACCTGGCTGGCCCAGGGAGGTGACCCAACCCCTTGCTGGTGGCCAAGACCTTGGGGACAGGGCTGGGGATGCTCAACCTCCACAGCTTCCCGAGGTTCTCAGAGCCACCCAGGGTCCCCTCCAGGTCACAGGAGCCCTGAGCATCACTTCTGACACCCCCTGCCCCCCCTCCTCCAAGTGATACAATTTCAGATCAGAGGTTTGGGGTTTCTTTCTTTGGTGTTATGAGGCAGGGGACAGTTTTCCTGTTTGAAGAGGGAAAAAAAAAACCAAAAAAAAACCAAACAAAAGACCAAACCAAGCCTCTTTGGAGCTTCCTCCTCTTAGAAGATCTGACCTTGATCTGCTGGGAAGGAGATGCTGGTGCTGCGGGTGCTGCGCTGATTGCCCCCGACTGCTGGGGGCTGGGCTGGCTCTTTTTATTTTTTATATATATATTTTTTGTGTTGTTTCGCTTTTTTCCGCCACCACCAACCCCCCCCCCCTCTTCTCTTTTGCTCTGACTGTGACTCACCCGGTGACAGCAGTGACACCAATCCCCCCGTTTCGAGAAACCGCACGGCTGAAGAAGTTTCCCACGGTCTGCTCCTTAAATAGCTGCGGGGAGACGTGGCCCGGACACCCCCCCCCCCCGACCCGACCCCCCCGGTGCTGGGGCAGCGCTTCCCCCAGCCTCTTCCTCTCCCCTTTCCCCCCATCACCCCCAAAAACCACCCCGTGGGGCGGGGGGGGAGGATTTTTCCCAGTATCACCGCTTCACCCCAAAACCCTCCCTGAAGCCCCTCCCCGGGGACTGCGCGGTGCTGGCCACCAGGTTGGCAACCAAGTCCTGGCGCTTGGCAACCGCTTGTCCCCCATCACCTGTCACCGCCTTCGTGACAAGTGGCTCGAGGTCCTGCATCCGCCCGGGGCTCAGACGTGAAGCTGAGGAGCTCTCGCTCGAAAAGTTTGAATTAAAAAAAAAAAAAAAAAAAAAAAAAAAAAGCGGTGAGAAAGGAAAGAACGTGCCCGGGGCCCTTTCCAGTAAGCGAGAGCAGTGAGCACAAGGGGGGAGCAACCCCAACCCGACCCTTCTGAGAAGCCCGAGGTGCTGGGGGAGGAGGAGGGAGCACCCGGGGGCTGGGAGGGTTTCTTTGAAAGCAGCTGGGGGGGGGGAGAAATGGGGAGGTGGGAGGGGGGGGGGTGGATGTTTCCCCTCCCCTGCACAGCAGCCTCTTCCCCCCCACCCCCCCATCGCAGTTTTTTCCTCTGAAACACTTCGGGTAGGAAAGGAAAAACTCGGATTGTGTGTACTGGGAGCCCCCAGATCTTTGTGGTGAATCCTCAGCCTTCCTCAGGAACCCCAGAGCTTCCTGGGGACCCCTCAGACCTTCCTCGGACGCCAGAAATTCAAGGAGACCCCCAGCCCTTCACAGGAATACCCCAAACTGTGCTTCCCACGGGCTGGGGTGCAGCATGGATCATGGAATCGTAGAATCCCAGACTGGTTTGGGTGGGAAGGGACCATAAAGCTCATCATCCAGTTCCAACCCCTGCGTGGGGAGGGACATTTCCCACCAGCCCAGATTGCTTCGAGCCCCATCCAAAATGAAAGCAATGAGTCAAAACCTGGAGCCGCATCTCTTGGTGTTTGCAAATGTGGCCCCAGGGGCTCCCCCGGGCAGGTGGATTTAGAACGATGACAACATGGGGTTTACAGACCTTCCCTCCCTCCCTGCCCAGTCCTGGGTGCTGGGATCAGCCCTTCCATTTTTCCAGCCTCTTCTACACTGTCAGTGGGGGATTAGGTGCAGATTTGCTGCAGATGTGATCAAGAGAAACAGCTGCCTGCAAGGGGAAAATAAAAAGGACAAGAAAAGGAAAAAAAAAAAAAAAAAAAAAAAAAAGAGAGAGAAACAGAGGCACTGTTATTTTGTTTAGCAAAGGGGGTGCTGCATGAATGGGAACAGAACAGCATGGGTGGAATCCTTTTAAATTCATCCCCTGGTCTTTAAGACATCAGCTCTTCTGGTTTGAATCTCTTCTCTCCAGAGGAAAGCAAGTAACTCAGTAGTAATCCTAATAAAGATTTTTGTCTCTGAAATAAGACATAGTACTTGCACTATGGATGGCAGGAAAGAAGCAGTGACCAGCTGGTAATAAATTAGATGGATTATTGGCATTACAGGAGCTTTCACCCCCACCCAAGAGGGATCAGGGTCTTTTCCCACACCCTCCAGAGCCAGTTGGAGATTTGTGTTGGGATTTTGGAGCCGGTCATGGTCAGACCCTCTGGGAACTCAGGGCTTTGACCCCACCCTGGTCCCCATCCAGTGTTGCTCTCAGGCTGCTTTCTGCAGGCTGGATTTGATGAGGGTTTGGTTTCTGAGAGCAGCTGCCTGAGGTCAGGGCTGGGCTGGGGTCTCAGCCCCCAGTTTCTTAATTCCCAACCCACCACCCTAATAACAGCTCCTCCCAGTTTTCTGCCCCACTGCTTGAAGCAGAGACAAGGGAAAAACTCCAAAACCCCCTGATTTAACCTCAAAGCAGAGACCAGCAGCACAGGGCAGCTGCCAGGCCTCTCCTTGTCCACTCCTCTTGGCACGGGCCATGGCTGAGCTTCTTTGGACATCACCAGCTCGAGTGTTATTTTGGAAGGGAAAATAACAGCAAAACCTGGTGAAGAGCACTTCGGGTGAGCCAAAAGAGTGCTGTGCAAGTAGGATGCAAAAAATGATCATGCTCTCCCAGCATGGCTGCACCCTGTGTTGGTTTTACTGGCCTTGGAAGAGAAATCCTGAGACAAGTTAAACTAAAATGTTGTCAAATTCAATGTGTGGTGTGTCTTGGAGGGCTTGGAGGTCCTTTCGGGTGGAATAACCTCAGGTAGAGGGGCAAATTCTGGGCCCTTCAGTTTAGGAAGGAGATTGAGGTGCTGGAGCAGGTCCAAAGGAGGCAACTGGGCTGGGGAAGGGATCCAGCACAGATCCTATGAGGAGAGGCTGAGGGAGCTGGGGGTGTTGAGGCTGGAGAAGAGGAGGCTCAGGGGAGACCTCATCACTCTCTCCAACTCCCTGAAAGGAGGTTGGAGCCAGGGGGGGGTTGGGCTCTTTTCCCAGGCAACTCTCAGCAAGACAAGAGGGCACAAGAGGTCTCAAGTTGTGCCAGGGGAGGTTTAGGTTGGACATGAGAAAGAATTTCTTTCTGGAGAGGGTGCTCAGCCATTGGAATGGGCTGCCCAGGGAAGGGGTGGATTCTCCATCCCTGGAGATATTTCAAAAGAGCCTGGATGTGGCACTCAGTGCCATGGGCTGGGAACCACGGGGGGAGTGGAGCAAGGGTTGGACTTGATGAGCTCTGAGGTCCCTTCCAACCCAGCCAGTTCTAGGATTCTATGAAATTCCTCCTTCAGGGGGAGGCTTGATTTTTGTTAATGGCTTGAGCAATAGCTAATGGACTTTCTTCAACAGAGCAAGAAAAATTACTTCAGTGTTCAGTTTAAAAAAGGTGAAACTTTCTACTTAAAAGTGAAAGAAAAGGAGGGGAAAACTGAGGGCTTTGTGGAAAAAAAAAAATCTCAGCCAAACCTGTGCTTTTTTTTTTTTTTTTTTTTTTTTTTTTTTTACTGAACTACTTTCAGCAGAAAGTTTTTAATGAAAAAAGATGTGAATCTCACTTATGGTGACACCTTCTGTAAATGCCAGGTAATAATTCCAATCGGATCTGTTCCAAATTTGGTGGAAATTTTCTGCTCTTTTGTGGCCTTGCATGAAAAAAATTCCCAGCACATCTTTGCCTTTTGATTTGGTCATGGATTTTAAAACTGGGAAGAACAAGGCCAATAGCTCAGATCCTGAAAGCAGGAGTGTGGGGGATGAGGTTCCCCCTCCAGTGTCTCCTTGGTTTACTGAGTGTTTAGGGGTTGCAATTTCCACCTTTCTTCTGAAGTCCAGACTGATTCTTTTGGTATTTTTCAGGAAAATCCTCCTCTGTCCCAGAAGCATGGGGAATGCAGGAGGTTTCCATCACCCATGGGTGGATGTTTGGTACCCACCAAGGCTGCTTCAGCCCAGCAGCTCTGAGCTCCCCCGTGGGTGATGGTGTCATCACCAAGTCTTGGTTTACTTTTTCTTTTCTTTTCTTTTCTTTTCTTTTCTTTTCTTTTCTTTTCTTTTCTTTTCTTTTCTTTTCTTTTCTTTTCTTCTCTTTTCTTTTCTTTTCTTTTTTCTTTTTTTTTTTTTTTTTTTTTCCTCAAGGTGGAAAACATCTCTGGATCCACCACAGGCTGTCAGGATAATACACTTTTTTCTAACCACTTCCAAGCTCCTCAATAAGTAGCTGCAGTCTACGTGAGCTCTCAGAGAGAGCAGCTGGATGCAAAATGCAAACTCAGATGGTCTGGCTGAGGGCAGTGGGTCCTCCACCAGGATCTGGACCCCCACCCTTTTCACTGCTGCCCCAAAATGTGACCTGGCTGAGCCTCAACCTCCCTACCTGTTTGCAGCCTGGTCACTCCTGATTCCCTTGAAATGTGAATTATTGCTTCTGTTTAGCCAAGGAAATCCAACCCTCTCTCCTGGGGGGAGAAATAAGGGAGATGGGAGAGGACAGCAGCCTTCTCCAGGCCCTCCAGGTGGTGGGATCAAGGTGGGGACTGGACTTGAGGCTGCCCCTTGGCTCATCCAGGCTGGTGGGCTGGTTTCTGGCATGGTCCCCCCTGATGGGAGCCGTGTCCAGTGAGAACCCACCTTGGGAGCCTTCTTGGCTTCTTTGGCTTCTGCAGGAGGCTACTTGCAGAGAATGTACACTCTGAGACCACAGACCAGACACAAAAATTCATGGCCACAAATTGTTTGGTTTTTGCATTGCCATTTGTGAGCGGTGTTGAAATGGGTGGGAGATCCCTGTGTGATCCCCTTGGTGTTCCAGAACTGGGAGATGTATGAAAACCCAAGAGGGGAAGTTAATTTCTTTGTGCTCTGTGGATGAATTGAGGTTTTGGGGGAATTTTCAGGCTTTCTCTCCCTCTGAGGGGTTGGATGTGAAGCGGCTTCAGCCCCGTGGTTGCCCCCGTGCTGGCCTCACTTTTTTTTTTTTTTTTTTTGCTGGAATACAACAAAACCCCTTTAACGCCGGTGATGGGTGGAGGAAGGGTCTTGCTAGGGTGGGGTTGTCACCCCAGAGGACCTTCAGCCCTCCCCAGCAGCCTCCTGTGATCCCCGGGGTCAGGCAGGGGGCAGCGGTGTGACCGCACTGACTGCGGTGTCACCCGGGGATGGCGCAACCCCAACCCGTGCCGGGCTGACCCTTCGGCTTCTCCCGTGTTCTGTCCCGACCCGTTTTAGCTCGGCTGTTACCTCTGGGGGGTGCTGCATGTCCCAAACCACCGTCCCCACCTCGACCGCTCCCGGCATCGGCACCATCAGCACCATCTCAGCACCTGGGCTGAGCCCGGTGGCTCCCGGGCTGGCTCAGCGTTCGCCTTCCCACCCTTTGGGATGTGCAGGGATAAGGAGGCAGCCGTGAGAGGAGAGATCCCGTGGCTGATCCCTGCTCCAGGGTCAGGAGGTAGCTCTCTGCCGGGGTGACAAGGGGGGCATTGTGCCTCTGGGCGGCTCCGCCAGGGCCGGCGCCCGAGCAGCGGCCATGGGTATTCCCGGAGCATCCTGGCGCCGGCCGGGAAGGGTGAGGATGGAGCTCGGACACAACTGGGAGTTGTTCCCGGGTCATGACAGGTTTTATGGAGCGGATCACATGCCTCCTTTCCCACGGCTTCGGGAAGGGACAGCGCGGGGCTGGGTGCTGGACGTGGTGGTGATGGAGCAGGGGTGTAGGACCCGAAGGAGTTTCAGGGAAGATGAGGAAGGGCTTTGAAATATAAAATATGAATATAAGATACAAGGGTATGGAATCATAGGACAAGGGATGGTGGCTTTAAACTGGAAGAGGAAAGATTTAGGTTAAATATTAAGAAGAAATGCTTCACTATGAGGGTTGCCCAGAGAAGCTGTGGCTGCCCCATCCCTGGCAGTGTCCAAGGTTGGATGGGGCTTGGAGCCCCCTGGGCTGGTGGGAGGGGTCCCTGCCCATGGCAGGGAGTGGGACTGGATGAGCTTTCAGCTCCCTTCACTCCCAAACCATTCTCTGGCAGTCCTGAAGGAGCTCAGGACCACAGGGTGGGTCAGCCAGGGTTTAGGGCAGGGGTGGTGGTGGGAGGGTGATGGAGATGTAAAGCTGCATCCAGAACCTCCCCCAGTTAGACCTGAGGGATGTTTGGTCAGTGTGGAAATCAGCACAGCTGAACCAGATCTGCCATCTGGCACCTAATGATGCTGGGGAGTGGGAAGAGACTTTAAAAGCCCCTCCTCATTCTCCTCCTTTTCTCCTTCCTCTTGGCTCTTCTCTCTATCACTTCCATTGGGACCTAATCCAGGTGAGGGCTGGGACTCCCACCTCTTTTCTGCAGGGAAGGACCCACGAAATCCTGAATATTACCCAAGAGACTGGTACAGCTGAAGCAGGCAGGGGTGGGATGGCTCTGAGCTGAGCCCCTTGCACCCCTCTGGACCATGGTGGAGGTTGGGGGAATTTGTCCCCATGTTCCCCAGCTGCTGGGGAGCTGGAGTGGAGTGATGCTACCAAAATGACCTGGCTGACCATAGCCTCATGTCCTGGGGTGGGAACTGTGGTGGGGATCTGCTGGGAGACACCAGTGATGCTGCTCAGTGCCCTCAGTGCAACTGGTGGGTTTTGCCTGGGTTGCTTTTTCCTTTCCTTTTGTGCCTGCATTTGCACTGCTCTGAAGCCTCTTTTCCTTCCTCTTTGCTTAAAAGCAGCAAACAAGCAGTTTGCAGCTGCAGTAAACACAAGCTGCTCTCTTTTTTTATTTTTTTATTTTTTGTTTTATTTTTTTTTTCCCCTCTAGGGATCTGTGAAGTCTCAGCTGATAACATTGGGACACATCCGACTCCCAGCATCCACTGGAGGAAAAACTCAGTGGAGAATGATGCTGTGAGCAGCAAGGTGTGATGAACACCAAACTCTTCAAACACCTTGAAATCACCCCTGTGTGTGCTGGTGGCCACTGCCATCTGCCTCGGGTCCTGTTTGCCTGCAGATTTTGGTTACTCAAGCTTTGTTTGCATTTGTTTTACTCCATCAGGGAGAGCTCCCTTTGCTTTTTTTTTTTTTTTTTTTTTTTTTTTTGAGAAACCAAAAGGACAAATAACATCTCATGTTTCAATTCAACGCTTCTTCCCATTTAGGGAAACTTTGTCTCCAGGGATGATAATGGCAATTTTCTATGAGAGATCCCACAAGCCTCAGACGAGGCAGCATCCCATGGCACCTCCCATCCCAGGCCTGAGCACCCATTGGCTGTGGTCTGGTAGAAACAGCACCTTTAGGTGCCTCTGGAAATTTGCTGTCACCTGTATTACTCAATTGACATTATTACTGAAAAAAAAAAAAAAAAAAAAAAAAAATTATCTTTTGTTTTGGGCAAAGCAGAAGATCAGCCGTACCCACTGCCTTCCTCCACCACCCCTGGTCCCCCCTCTGCAGCCAGTGCTGTTTATTCTGCTCCATGTGCTTTGGATTTTTGCTTAATTCTAATTCACATCAAATCCCTGTGAAGAAGAACCACCCATCCACACATATGGAAACAGTCCCCAGCCCCAGCTGGGAGTCGGGAAGCCGTGTACAGCTCAAAATTAGGCTACAGACAAGTGGTGAATGTGGGAGAAAAGGCAGTTAAAAGGAGAAAACCACGGCATGTAAATGGGTTATTACTTCAATCACCCAATTAGGAATCTACGGGCTCTCTTCTTCGTTTCTTCTAAGGCAACAATACAACTAATTACAGAGAGATGTCTCCTCTGCTCCTGGCTGTCACTCAGCTGCCAGTCCCAGCGAGCCTCCCATGAGCTACCAACTACAAACTATAAAACTATTAGCTGGAAAAAAAAAAAACCAACCCCAAACCCAAACAAAAAACCAACCAACTGAAAGAAGGGGAGAAAAAAACAACTCCAAGCACCCCAAAACCCCCAGTGATATTGCTTGGCCTGTTGATGCCACGGATCAGGTGATGCCACTCTCCCACCCTGTGGATGTCGACCCAGCAGCTCTGCTGTTCCAACCACAGAACCACCAGCCAGCCCGAGGCTACCTGCACCCCTGGTGGGGTTTTCCCCTTCCTCCTCCTCCCATCCACCTCTCCCAGCCCTCCTCTTCCTCTTCTCCCCAGCCTTTTCCAGGAAGAGCCGGGATACAGGATGAAGGGGATGGCTTCCAACAGCATCGTCGACTCCTTTGCCACCTACTCCTCCACTTTCCTGTGTGGTGAGTACAGACCAGGGTTTTTTGTTCCTCAGCAGCAGGAAATATCGTTGGGTTTTGCATTTATTTCATTTATTTATTTATCTGCAAGCCAGAGGTGGGCTCTGATGCAGCTCTGCTGGCACCTTGCTCCTCGCCGCTGCCCACAGGGGTTTTCTGCTGGCTCTGAGATGCTCCAGGACACCTCTGAGTTTGTCCAGGTTTGCTGGGGGGTTTGGTCCCATTTATTTTCTCCCTTTTCCCATGCTGGGAAGGGTCAGGATTGATTTGATGTGTTTGTCCAAGTTGGTAGCTGGGTGCTGAGCTGGAGCAAAAATCTGCAGAAATACTTCTAAAGAGAAAATGGTTTTGGAGGGAGAGAAGAGCAGGGGGAGATCAGGGCTGTGTTCAGGCTTCAAATTTTATGTGTTTACTCAGACATAATACTCTAAATATGAAAACACAGCAACTGTACACAGAGCTTTGCTTAATGTGTAACTCTGGGCAATGAACTTGCTCAGCTGCTTTGCCAGACACCCCAGAACTCACCTCTCTCAGCCCTTCCAGCTGCCTTGGGAGAGGCAAACTTTGGGTCACTTCTCCCCAAATTTCTCCTCCGTTCAGGCCAAGCAGGATCTGGTGTCCCCAGGACTGAACCAGCCTCCAGTTCACAACTGCTGTTCCCTTGTCCTCTGTGGCCAGGAGGAACTGGGTGGACTGGAGCTGCTGGGATCAGAGCTCCCAGGTGTGTGCCAAGACCTTTTTGGGAAGGAGCTGGGGACTTGCTAAGGTGTCGGGCAGAGCTCTGCAAACCTTTTCCTTTCCTAGTGTGGTTCAGGAGCAAAACCTTGAGCTGATGATGAGGAGCCAGGTCCTGGGTGATGGCTCAGCACATCCCTCTGAACCCAAGCAGATCAGGGGAGGGTGATCCCAAATCCCCACCCAAAGCCCAAAATCCAGCAGGGGACCCAGAAACTTCTGACTGCAGAGGAGATTTTGAGCTGGTTTTGAGAACACAGACATTTGGTGTGCTTTTGGGGCAGATCAGTGGTGTCAACCTGCATCACCACATCTCCTTGGCTTTGAGGCTTCTGAGCAGAGGGTGATGGAGAAGCAGCAGAAAGAGCCAGGAATAGGGGGGATAAATCCAGAGCAGCTTCCCTGGCCCCAGCATGGACAGACCAACAGGCAAAGCAACCACATTTGTCTCAGTGCCCTCTGAGTGGAGGTGGTGGCATTATAAATGTGTCCTTTGTGCTCCATGCAGTTAATTAAAGGCAGTCCCGTGGCAAGGAAATAAGAGAAGTTTATAAAAACCATTTGCATGGCTCTTTTTAATCTATACTTCTCCCTCCACAAGCCAGATGAAGAAATGCCGAGGTTTAGCTGGGCTTGTTCATTTAAAAATAAAAAGAAAGGGAGAAACAGAAATATCACGTCTTGAATGCAATTTCCATACAAATAGGAACTCATAAGAGCAATAAACATCTTTGTTTCAGACATATTTTTTTATTAAATGGGGGAGAATTAAATGATTGCACCAAGGATGGAATATGGCCAAGTGGTGAAACATTTGTTTAGTATTAGGACAAGAAATCCTTGTTTTCTTTAAGGAGCTCAGTGTGTCTTCTCCTGCCCAGCTAGATTTGGGTGAGTACTGCAAAACATTCATTTAAATTCCTCATGGCTTTGGGGGATTCAACCACATTCATAGTTTTTGTTTGCTTTCCTCGGCATATCCATGAAAATGGGTGTTTGTTTGTGCAAATATCTAAGGAATGAAAGGAAAAATCCCCAAGGTATTCACAAGTTAGTCTATAAATGACTTTTTAAAATATATATGCATATAGAAGAGAAGGATTTTTTGGATTTCCAGGGGGCTGGGCAAAGGAGCCCCACGTGGGAAAGAGGCACCAATCCCACTCACAGGCACCGGGTTGACAACCAAATAAATAAAATTAAATAAATTATGAAATAAATTCATTTCTAGTTGATGGTTTTGGGGGTAAACCCCTCATTTTGGTGGCTAGCACTGGCTTGCCTGGGGGACTCCTTTGACATCTCCTTGCTTCTCTTGGAGACCAGCCAGAAGTTGTAAGATAAACTGGGATGAACTGGGGCATGGGGGGGGGACTCTTCCCTGCTGCTCCTGATGCCTGAACCCCAGGGAGCTGCCAAACACTTTTCTATCCTTTGTTACTTTGCATAGAAAAGATAATTCTGCTTTTGCCTTCTCCATCCAAGCACCCTGCAGCTTGGCTCCTGGGTTTGGCTCTGCCCTCCTGGAACCTTCTGGTCCATGGGGTGTGATGGTCACTGGGGCCACTGGGGGAGGAGGGAGCTGCTGGTGGCTCAGATGCTCTCACAGCTTTCAGCTGAGGGTTAGGACTTGGTTTGCTTCAGGGTGGGCCCTGAGAAAGCTTTGCTGGTGGCATGGGCTGGCTCCTGTGCTCAGGGTGTCCATGCTGGGCTTCTTCACCTCCCCCTAGCTCAGGTCATTGTCATTTGATGGGTTTTTTTCCTTGGTTTTCATGAACCTAAAAGCACATGGGAACAGCTCACAAGCTGTCACTGTCCAACTAGTGAAAAGAAAACAGTTTTATATATATATATATATATATATATATTTTTTTTTTTTTTCCCTATTTCTCCATTGTGATGGCATCCTCTAGAGCAGCTTCCCTGATCCCAGCAGCTGCCCTTGTCCCACCACCTTCCCCAGGTGGCTTCACACCTGGCACAGGATGCCAGGGGCTGTGTCCTGCTGGGTGCCTCCCCTTGCTGCCCCCCCAGACTCCCCCCATCACCTCCTTGCCTGCTGGGATGGAGGTGCCAGCCCTGGCTCCTCACCCCAAGCAGAGGTTTCTTTTTCCACCCTTCCCGTAACTGCTCACCCCAGGATTCCCGCTCAGCAAACTCCCTTTTAATGGATTTCTCTGTGTTTCTTCCTGACCACAGAACACTGTAACCCTGACAAGGCTTCAGACTGTTCTCTCCTCCTCCTGCCCATGCTCTGGGCAGCAGCTGGGGGCTGGACGAGCTGGCACTGGGTGATACTGGTGAGGAGGGGCTGGGGTGGGGACACCAGGGCATGGAGCATCCCCGGGTGCATCCTCTGGGGCTGGGAGAAGTGAGGCAGAGCCTGCATCCTGGGGAGAGCTGGGATCCCCCTGGAGATGTCTGGAGGTCCGTGGGCACTGCAATCCTTGATTTGCACTCCTGGGAGGATTGCAGTGCCAGGGAACACTTGGGCTCCCAGGAGCACTGCAGTCCCCAGGGATGTTTGCACACCCGTGACCATTGCACCATGAGCACTGCAATCCTTGATTTGCACTCCTGGGAGGATTGCAGTGCCAGGGAACACTTGGGCTCCCAGGAGCACTGCAGTCCCCAGGGATGTTTGCACACCTGTAACTATTGCACCATGAGCACTGCAATCCTTGATTTGCACTCCTGGGAGCAGTGCAGTCCCCAGGGATGTTTGCACACCCGTGACCATTGCACCATGAGCACTGTAATCCTTGATTTGCACTCCTGGGAGGATTGCAGTGCCAGGGAACACTTGGGCTCCCAGGAGCACTGCAGTCCCCAGGGATGTTTGCACACCTGTAACTATTGCACCATGAGCACTGCAATCCTTGATTTGCACTCCTGGGAGCATTGCAGTGCCAGGGAACACTTGGACTCCCAGGAGCAGTGCAATCCCCAGAGATGTTTGCACACCCGTGACCATTGCACCATGAGCACTGCAATCCTTGATTTGCACTCCTGGGAGCATTGCAGTGCCAGGGAACATTTGCACTCCCAGGAGCAGTGCAGTCCCCAGGGATGTTTGCACACCTGTAACTATTGCACCATGAGCACTGCAATCCTTGATTTGCACTCCCAGGAGCAGTGCAATCCCCAGGGATGTTTGCACACCTGTGACCATTGCACACCCAGCACCTCTCCCACACTCATGGCTCAGCTGGAGCTCCCCAGGTCTCTGCTCTCCCCTACCCCACTCTGCCCCCCAGCTCCCCAGGGAATGAGGACCCTTACACACACACACAAACTCATCCATGTGCCAGAGCCTGGCACCTGGGGCCATGTGGCCATGAAATAGTTTCCCTCAATCCATCCTCCCTGTCTGGAGGACCCTTGGGTGCTCAGAGCTCACTCGACTGGCAGTGGCTTTGCCTTTTCCCTCTGCCTGGTGGCATGTCATTTTTTTTTTTTTCTTTCCCTCCCCTCCCCACCCCTTTTTTTTTTTTTTTTTTCTTTTTTTTTTTTTTTAATATATTTTTGTGCATGTGGGAGCGAGGATAAATCCATTGCCTCTCATCACATCCTTATGATCTAATAGGGGCAGAGCAGCAGCATTCCCCTTTGCTGAGCACTTTAATTCATGATGATTTCTTAGACTTGATCTCCTCTGATATTTCGTCAGTGTTTGTGGTTCACTGTTTTGGCCACGTAGGGTTTGGGAAACAAAGAATGAGCTGGATGTTTGCAGGCTCAGGGCCACACATGGTCGGCATTAGAAGCAAGAATGCAACTTCCCATCCGAAGTGAGGAGCCCGAGCCATGGACCATGCTGGAAATCCTCTCCAAAGGAGGCTGAGCAATGGAAAGGAGAACATTGGAAAAACCACCAGGATGTCTGGAGGCACTGGGGGGCTGGCAAGAGGGGCTCATGTGTCTTCTCCTAAGTTAGAAGTGAAAGGACAAGAGGAACGGCCTCAAGTTGTGCCAGGGGAGGTTTAAATTGGAGTTTGGGAAAAATTTCTCCCTGGAAAGGGTTGTCAGGGCCTGGCCCAGGCTGCCCAGGGCAGGGCTGGAGTCCCCATCATCCCTGGAGGGGTTTCAGAGCCCTGGGGATGTGGGGATGAGGGACATGGGGTGGGGGTGGCCTTGGTCAGCATTGGGGTCATGGCTGGACTTGGGGATCTTGAAGGGCTTTCCCAGCCTGAGGGGTTCTGTGGTGGAGTCCCCACCATCCCTGGAAGGGTTTCAGAGCCCTGGGGATGTGGAGATGAGGGACATGGGGTGGGGGTGGCCTGGGCAGTGCTGGGGGAAGGGTTGGGTCTGATGCTTTTAAAGGTCTTTTCCACCCAAAATGATTCCATCATTCTAGGGTCTCTGTCCCCTCTCCCTCCTGCCTTTGCACCCCATTTTTTTTTTTTCTCCTGGGTATGTCCAGGGTGGAACAAACATTGCTGAGATGATGATGGGCAGGCAGAGGGAGAAGGAAGAGTTGCTTTTCAGGGTGGGGGTGCCCAGCACCCAGGGAGGGCACCAGCATCCCCCCCCCAGCTGCCCCTGGCAGGGCAGGATGTGGTCCCAGGGCACTGGGTGCTGTATGAACAATCAGGATGATGCCTAAAGCAATGCTGGCCATGACAGAATTATCCCTCTCCTTGGCTCTTGTCTTTCTAAAAATGCTTTAATTTTGTTTTATTATTAATTTTTTTATTTTTTTTTTAAGGAAGTGGGACAGCCAACATGTCTGCAATCTGTGGGTATTTTCCATAACGTAAACAGATTAAAAAGAAAAAGAAAAGGGAAAATAAAAAGAAACAATTATTTTCCATTCCCACTGGAAGCAGCGAGTATGTTTGGAACATGAGGAATGGATTATTCAAGCTATTGTAAAATAAAATATAAAAACAACCAAAATAGGAGGAGAAGGGAGAGATGAAAAAAAAAAAAAAAAAAAAAAAGAAAAAAAGCTTCAGTTGGGAAGGGAAATGCTGAAAATTGGGCTTCTTTCAACTATTCTTCTCATGCAGGAGGGCCCTATAGAGACCTGGATGGCCAGGTCTGGGGTGAAGGGATGAGGCTCCAGGGTTTGTTTCCACTTGGAGAGATGCAGCTGCCCCTGTGGGAGTTGGAAAGAGCCCTGGAGGGGTCTCATGTTCCTGAGGTTCCATCAGTTTCACACCCATGGCTCAGGGATGTGCTGGTGATGCTCCAAGTGGCCACCACCAGGACACTGCTCACCCTCTCTGAGGTTCTACCAGTGCCTTTGTGTCTACCAGTTCCAGGAATGTCTTTTCTCCTGGAAATTATGGGATTTAGGGCTCTGGAGCTCTTAGTTGTGTGTGTTTTGGTTTTTTTCTTTTTTTTTTCCTCCTTCAGTCACTGTGTGTGTTGATGGCAGCTCTGTTGGGATGGGATGTCACAAGGCTGAGTGGTTTGTGTTAAAATAGCTTCTAAAAAAAAAAAAAAAAAAAAAAAATCAAAACAAAATGAGTGGAATGATGTTAGCAGCACAAGCCTTGGACCAAAGTCTGCCCTGGCTGCTCCCACCCTCTGAGCCTCCTCGGTCCCAGCCAAGGCTCAGCCTGGCACAGGGACAGACAGACAGACAAAGGGTGTCACAAACTCTCCATGTGCCAAGGGTGAGCGTGCCAGGGCCTGTGATTGTGGGATGGGGTGAGCTGCTTGTTAAAAGATGGTGATTAAAGGATGCTCCTTGTATCCTTTAGGAAGGAGATTGAGGTGCTGGAGCAGGTTCCAAAGGAGGCAACTGGGCTGGTGAAGGGATCCAGCACAGATCCTCTGAGGAGAGGCTGAGGGAGCTGGGGGTGTTGAGGCTGGAGAAGAGGAGGCTCAGGGGAGACCTCATCACTCTCTCCAACTCCCTGAAAGGAGGTTGGAGCCAGGGGGGGGTTGGGCTCTTTTCCCAGGCAACTCTCAGCAAGACAAGAGGGCACAAGAGGTCTCAAGTTGTGCCAGGGGAGGTTTAGGTTGGACATTAGAAAGAATTTCTTTCTGGAGAGGGTGCTCAGCCATTGGAATGGGCTGCCCAGGGAAGGGGTGGATTCTCCATCCCTGGAGATATTTCAAAAGAGCCTGGATGTGGCACTCAGTGCCATGGGCTGGGAACCACGGGGGGAGTGGAGCAAGGGTTGGACTTGAGGAGCTCTGAGGTCCCTTCCAACCCAGACAATTCTAGGATTCTGTGATTCATCAACCTGGAGTGGGGCTTTGCCAGAGGTTTCCTGCCTGGCTCTGGGTGCAGCCCAGGATGGAGCTGACAGCTCCACGTGTCTGGTGGATGGGTGGGGGGTCAAGAGTGTTGTTCTTGAAGCTGGAGGGGGTTTGCTCAGAGGAAAACCTCAGGGAGGGCCTGGAGCTGTTGCTTTCTGATTTCTGGCATGAGTATGTGGGTCATTCCTGTTTCCTAGACTGCCATAGGAATATCCCCAGCTGTAGCTCCCCAAAAGAGAAGCTGGGGAGGAAGCTACACTCAATTCTGAACACCAAAAACTCCCATGAAATGCCCCATTTCTGCATTGTTCAAGGTTCCAGGTTGGATGAGGCTGGAAGCCACCTGGTCTGCTGGAAGTTGTCCCTTCCCATGGCATGGGGTGGGACTGAGTGGTCTCAAGGTCCCTTCCAACCCAAACCTTTCAACCCCTTAACAGGGATTTGCAAAAGGCTGGGCTGATTTCCCTCATTAGGAGTGAGAAAGTGCTGGATAGAGAATGTCAAGCCAAAATCAAATGTTCTGTCCCAAAACTCAGCCCTTTTTGTGTGGCTCTTTTGCACCACACCACATTTTATGGGGGACTTTTGTGCCCAATTGCCTTCAAGCCTCTAATTGAACGTGGTTTTTTTATTAGCCCTGGAAAATCTCACTGAATGAGTGAGCCTACCATTTTTCTTCCATAAAACTCAGCAAAACTGCCAGGATGGGAGGAGCAGCCTTGAACACTGCCAGGGATGGGGCAGCCACCTGGGCTGGGGGCTCAGCACCCTCATAGCAAAGAATTTCTTCCCCATGTCCAACCTCAATCTGCCCTCTGCAAGTTTAAAACCATCACCCCTTGTCCCAAGTCCCTCCCCAGCTTTCCTGGAGCCCTTTCAGGCACTGGAAGGTGCTCTAAGGGGTTCCTGCAGCCTTCTCTTCTCCAGGCTGAACAACTCCAACTCAGCCTGGCTCAGAGCAGAGCTGCTCCAGCCCTCGGAGCATCTTTGGGTCCCCGGGGAAGGCTGTGGCAGAGTTGTGGATTGATCCCAGACATCTTGTTTCCCCTGCCAATGCCTTGTCCTGGAGCCTGTGCTTCCTGCCAGCGAGGGTCTGCTGCTTGCTTGGAGGAGAAAAATGTAAGAACCTTCCCCAAATCCACCACTTTTGGAGGGTCAGACAGGCGTGGAGGGGTTCGAAGGACCCTGGCTGAAGTTGTGTTTTGCAGATAAGATCCCCTCTCTCTCTCTCCCCTCAGAGCTGGCTGCTGGTGCCAGACTAAAAGCTGCTACCGTGTTGTCTGGGCAAGTTCTCCAATTTCTCTTTGTCTCCAGCCCCAACCTGCAGCTGAGCCACTCCAACTTCCCAGGCTGCTGTCTGGGGTGAAGAGCCTGCTCGTGGTGTCAGCAGCTGACCCAGGCAGACAGGCACCTCCTGCCCGCAGACAGATTTTTTTATAAGAAACTTCTGCAAAAAGAAAAATAATTAAAAAAAAAAGATTAAAAAAAAAAATAAAAAAAATCTCAGGATGATGAGAGCGGGGCTGGGGCTTTGATAGAGCCGTGCGGGAGCTGTTCCCTTTCCAAGCTGCTGGAGATGGATGAGGAGCAAGCAGTGACTTCACAACAGTCCCTAAATAACACGGGGTTGGATTTGTCTGAGTTCATAGCCAGAAAGCAGAGAAGCACCTTCTGCACTGGATTTAGGCAGTGAGTAATTCCTCCACGTCAGGGGCTGCGCTGTGCCTGGAGCGCTGCGTAAGCACCGGGAGCATCCGTAGGCTGAGTCCCCTCGGGGGTTTGTTCTCTGGAGCTACTCTGCAACCACCAGACTTTCTGGCTGGGGATGTTGGGCAAGCTGACACCAGTGAGAGCCTTTAGAGAAAGGGAAATGCTGAAGAAAAGGTTTGCACTGGAAGAAATAATCAAGGGAAGGAGCAGAAGCAACACAACCTGGAGCCCGTCTAGGTCAAAGAGGTCCAACCCCAGCCCTGCTGTGAAAAAAAGAAAAAAAACAACATTGCCCGGAGTCCCTCATAGGAGTGAAAGTAGTGAATAATTGCAAAAAACAAACGAACCTGGAAAAAATGGTGTGGGACAATTGGCAACTGGAAGCAGAGGCCAGGATTCTCAGAATTACTGCTGCAGGCGAGTTGTTGACGGCAGAGTCTGAGGTTGTTCCACGGTGCTGCTGGGGAGGATCCTCACTCCTTGTCCTGTGGGTTGCCACAAAGTCTGCTGGAGACGGCAGAAACCAGGGATTGCTCCCGTAGGGCTGGTGAACACCTCACACGGGAAGAGCTGGACCTGAATTTCTGTGGAAAAGGGCCGAGACATCGAGTTGTCAGAGATGTTTGGGGTGTGATGCCAGCACTGGCCTCGCAGCAGGAGCTCCTCACCCTCACCTCGATTTTCTGCCTGGAGCTGTAAGAGCTCAGGAGCTTTGTGTGCCAGGGGCCTCCTGGGCAAGCTGCTGGAGGAGCAGCCAAAGGGCAGTGGGCCCAGGTGAGGACTGGAGGCAGGGATAGAGGCAGGGACAGAGGCAGGGATAGAGGAAGGGATAGAGGCAGGGATAGAGGAAGGGATAGAGGCAGGGATAGAGGAAGGGATAGAGGCAGGGATAGAGGAAGGGATAGAGGCAGGGACAGAGGCAGGGATAGAGGAAGGGATAGAGGCAGGGATAGAGGAAGGGATAGAGGCAGGGATAGAGGAAGGGATAGAGGAAGGGATAGAGGCAGGGATAGAGGCAGGGATAGAGGCAGGGATAGAGGCAGGGATAGAGGCAGGGATAGAGGCAGGGATACAGGCAGGGATAGAGGCAGGGATGCAGGCAGGGATACAGGCAGGGATGCAGGCAGGGATACAGGCAGGGATACAGGCAGGGATAGAGGCAGGGATGCAGGCAGGGATACAGGCAGGGATGCAGGCAGGGATACAGGCAGGGATACAGGCAGGGATAGAGGCAGGGATGCAGGCAGGGATACAGGCAGGGATAGAGGCAGGGCTGAGCATGCTGCTGGCCATTTGCTGATGCTCCACACCAAGCAGCATGGCAGTGAACTGGAGGATTGCCCTGCCAGCCTCCTGCTGGTATTTCTTCAGCTGTGTGCTCTGCTGTGTGATGCAGAAGCTGCTCCATCCTCAGGCTCTGTTGCTCCCATGGGGTTCATTCCCCCAGCCCTGACTCTTCCCTTTCAGTATCACTTTTGGGGATTTTACCAACCTGTTGAAGAGGTCTATCAGCCACCCGATGCTCTGCAAAGCTCATCTGCCTGCAGACAGGTGGGGAAAAACCCCTGGTGTGGATGAAAGCTGCTGGATTAGGCACGTTTGGAAACCATGGGTTTCTAAAGCACCTCCTGTGATCTGGCTCCCTCCCAACCCCCCGGCTCTGCTGCCAGCAGGACTCAGCCCAGGCAGGAGAAATGGGGGAACCACCACGGGGGGAAGATGGGGAGAGCAGTGGAGCTGAGGCAGGAGGGGAGGAGATTCCTCTGCTGGTGCAAACCAGAGGATGTTCCAGGCTTTGGAAATTTAGCAAAGGTGCCACGGGGCATCTCGGCTGCCCTGTGGTCAGCCAGCATGAGGTGACACAACCCTGTCATCCTTTTCAGAGCCAGACACGAGTGATGCATGAGGCCACCATGGAAAGGCCATCTGTGGGCTGCCTGGTTAAAGGGGTGTCCAGGGCTCTTGAATCAGTGGGGTGACTGAGCTGGGTGCCCTTTGTGGTGTCTCACAAGGAAGTTAAAAGGCTACGGGGTGTTTGCACTCGCCTGTCAAGCTGCTTTTGCTGGGACATGACCCCAGGATGCTGCATCTTGGGGAAATGGGAGTTCCCTGCCTGACACCAGAGCCTGACACCTGCCCTCCCAGGTGGAGATGAACTCCTAAATCCCAGGGGGCATCAGGGAGATCTCTGGCTGAGGTTTGCTCCTGGTGCTTTGCAGGGAGGCCCCTGTTCCTACAGGTTCACTTCCCAGGGTTCATTTTCCCTCTCTTGATGTTTGACTTCCCCAGCAGGATCACTCTGAGCTCAGCACAGCCCTGCTGGACCTCCAGCACTTGCCCCAGCTGCTGTGTGGGTGCAGCACCCATCCCTGAGGGTCCCCACAAGGTCCCCTCTGCCCTGCAAACTGCAGGAGCACTGAGCACCCACCTAATACCATCACCCCAATGTTTTAGGCTGGGCTGTAGGCAACCACATTAAAAAATGCTCTTTGAGAAGTCCCATTGCACATCCAGCCCCCCTCTGGGGAGAGGAGGTTGATTTTCCCACCTCACCAGGGTTGGGGACAGTTGGTGGGGCAGCTTTGCCAAATCATGGCTATTTTCTGAGGCAAGAACTGGCTTTCTGCAGCCTTTTTGTGTTGCAAGAGTGCTTTGCTCAGCACGTGCAGGAGGATTTCCCTGTGTCCCAGCCCTCGGCTCTCTGCCTGGAAGCCCTTCCGTGACTCCTCTGAGTGTCTCTCCTCGAAATTAGAAATCTCATCATACTTTTCTCGTAGTCATGTGCCTTTCAGTTCCTCTTTACACCATCCAGACGGTTCCCCTTTTTCTTTCCTTTGGAATTTTTTTTTTTATTTTTTATTTTTTTATTTCTCGCCTTGTCGCATTTTGGGTTTTGAAGAACTTGGCAGCACCCTGGGGCTCAGACATAGGATGGGCACTGCCCGGGCCCCTGTGGGAAGTCCCTTCCCTTGTGGCTTTGGTTGTGCTGGAGCTCTGAGGGCTCCAGGGAAGATCTGTTCAGGGGCTCCAGGTGCCTCTTGGATTGTTCACTATGACTTTCCAGTGTGAAAAATGGAGATGCTGAAGATGTCTCCATGCAAGAAGAGACCTCGCTCCCCATAGGATCTGACATGAGGCATCACCCCCCTCCCCGAGACTCCTCTGAAACCCCCAAAGAGGGGCAAACTCCCATGAGTTTGAAGAGCTCTGAACAAAGCCCAATGTTTGCAGTTGCGTTATCCACCTTTGGGCATTTTGGGGGGGAGATGGGATGTCCTTAGGTGCTCCATAACCTTTGCATGAATAGTTGCTTTTCTCTGCATAAGCACATTCTTACAGGCTCATTGGCCTTTCATTCTCCACGTACTCCAACCGTCGTACTCCTCTGTTCACTTGTTTAAATCAAGCATAAAGCTCTAACTGTTCTTTGAATATTTATGACCAGTTTTTATCTCATGCCATGCATACAAAACATACTTGATTTCTTTCCTAAAAGTTTTTTCAAGTGCAAAGTTTTAAAAACATGTGGCTTTTATTGCAGGCAGGAATGAATAACAGCATTCCACCAGTAACCACATTAAATGGAACAGTAATATTCATATGCGTAAGGGCAAAAGCTGCCTTGTTTCCTATTTGCAGTTGAACTCTGAAATTAATTAAGAACTAAAAGGATCTGACAGTCATTAGGATCTTTTAAAAAGGAGTGGAAGTGGCAGATGGGACCCACGCTCCAAAAAGCTCGGCCGTGCTATCAATAGCACAGAGGATGTGAGCCCTGAACACGCTTGGGCTGATGTAGAGAGAGCGGAACCGCCGGCCCGAACAATGAAGAATGGCACTTTGGTGACTTCAGAACCACAGGATTCACGTCAATGGCACTCGTGCTCCTAAGTCACTTTGCAGCTTTTGTAAAACTCCATCTCATCCCACTGGCGCTGCAGAGGCTCAGGGATTTCTGCTGTGGCAAAGGCTGGGGCTGCGGGCAGTGGTGGGTGCTTGGGTCCTGGCTGCCCCTCAGGGGATTTTAGGGATGATAAATTCCTCTGACAGCAGCAGCATTGCTCTTGATCCATACTGGTGTCTGTGCTGGGAGCTCTTCACTCTGGTTCCTGGGTGGCTGAGGACATGTGAGTGGGTGCACACACCCCTGGAGTGTCTCCCTGGGGATGCTGATTGAAGTGAGGACAGGTAATTAAATATATTGGTGTAAAATGGGGAGAAGGGGCAGGACAGGCAAGCTCCAAAGCTGTAGGGAGAGTCAGCTACCACTTCCCTGGTCACATTTCTAATCCTTTAAATGACGATGAATGACACTTGGTCCCAGGCAACCAGGTGGAAATCTCAGGTAGATTTTCTCAGGGGATTCATGCCAGAATCTGAAACTCTTGCTAAAGCCTTCCTCCTCCTCTTGCTGCCCCAAACGAGGATCCTGGCCACCAGGCACTAGGGCTGGGGCTGTGCACAGACACGTGAATTTGGGCAGCCGTGGGGTTAATGGATGTCCAGGTTCGGGGTCTTATCTCAGGCTGCATCCCTGGCCAGAGAAGCCGGTGCTGAGCGGGATTACCCCCTCTGCGGGTATGGCCCAAGCCCAGGTGCAGCCCAGAGCCTGGTGCAGCTCTGCTGGAGTCGTCAACAGTCCATTCTCACGGCTGCTCCTTCGCCGAGCACAGGCATCCCCCTGAGTTATGTCTGGGGCAGCCACTGCCTTTTCCCCCTTGGCAATTTCCCTTTATTCCTTCCCCTGAGCCCCGCAGCTTCCTCCCGCAGGATCCTCTCCCCGCAGTGCCCGTAATTGCCCCGGGGCGGGGGGGGGGGGGGGAGCCCGTTTTAGCGGTGATAATCAGGGGTTAAAAACTGTCACCATGGCGCACCCCATTGGACTCAGCATCTGTTGTTTGATTTATGAATGAATAGCACGCTCCCTCCCTGCGTGCTGCTCTCAGATCCCCTTCCCTTAACTACAAAATAGATCCAGACGCCCGCCTGGCCCTACTGCGTGCCGTGCTCCTGAGAGGTCTGAAGCAGAGTTTGCAATGGATTTTTAATAGAAAGCTTCCTATAAAGCCTCTGAGCTCGCTTCCTCGTCCTCGAAAGGAACGGCTCTGCTGCTAAATACCAGCTCAAATGAATTACAAACTCCGGAGGAGTCTGTAAGGGAAGTAATCCCAGCGAGTAATGATTTAAAGAGCTGCTGACCTCCCTGCGATGTGAACAGTAGCTTTTGAGCATTTGGAAAGAGGCCGGTGCAAATCCTGGGTCTTTTCCTCCCTTAACCTCCTCCGGAGCACAGGGGGGGTGGTGGAGGAATAATCCCCACGTGTCAATGTCTCCTGGTTTGCAGCAAATGGGAACGGGGAGAGGTTTGTCCCGGGCTGAGGCTCTGAATCCCGCTGTGCTGGAAAGGAGAACTTAAATCAAAGTGAATTCCAGTGAGGGAACAGGGATGCCCAGAGCTCCCAGATGGTTTTGCTGTCTTGAACACCTCTGTGCAGAAACAGCCTCTGGGTTGCTTTGTTGAGCTCTGCACCTCCAGAGTTCCCCGGCTGATTTGAGGCTGAGGGGAGCCTGGTTTGCTGCTGCCCTGTGTTCTGGGTCGTGGTTTGTATCGTTGCAGATCGGCGATCGGCTTTGCACCTGCAGGGAAGTACAGGGCCACAGGATGGGTCACGGGTGGGAGTTTGCATCCCACGACCCTGAAGACAAGAATTGAGGGTTGGAGGAAAGAGGGGGCCCGAGAGAGTGGTGGCTTTTGAGGAAGGAGCAGGACGGGGTTCCCTGCACGGCTGGGAATGGCCAGACCTGTGGGAATCGTTTGTGTGTTGCTCTGAGGACACGGAGGGGATGTAATCAGGTGTGCTTCCCAAAGGATTGCTTCCAGTGCAAAGTGGGAGCACTGGGAGGGGCTGCCCAGAGAGGTTGTGAAGTCTTTGGATGTATTTCAAACCTGCCTGAAGGTGATCCTGCACAACCTGCTCTGGGTGACCCTGCTTTGGCAGGGGTTGGTGATGATCTCCAGGAGTCCCTTCCGATTCCCACCGTCCTGTGATTCCGTGATTAGAGAAATCCGCAGGTGACAGGGCTGGGAGTAGACACCGAACGGGAATTTAAAGGCAATTTAAAGCCGAGAAACCTGAAAACAAGCACTGCGCTATCCTGCTGAGACCGAACCCGATCGTACCACCTTGAAGGACCGTGCAGGCATCCTCTGCGGGGACACCCGCCCTGAACGCCTCCGGGGCTGAAGCCCCGTGGGGGTTGTGACCGGGTGACACCCCCAGGGCTGCAGAGGGAAGCGGCTGGGGCAACGGCGGGGGTAGCCCTGGGGGGGTCGGTTCGGCGGTGGGCAGAGGCCAGAGCCTTGCCTCCCTTGCTTTCGGACGGGGTCGCACCCGGTCCCCCGCCGTCGCGCCCGTCCCGTCACGGAGCCGCCGCTCGGCACGGCGGAGCCTCGGCGCTGACTAGCGGCGGTGACACCGCACTGCAGCGCACGCGCACTGTCACCCCCGCGCATCTCTCTCTCCGTCCCCCCAACTCCCCAGGGAGTACGGGCGGGTAACCGGGATGGGGACGTGCCCCCGAGCCCCCCAGAGTGGGGCCGCAGCAACCCGGCCCCGCAGGTCCCGCAGCTCTTGCCCCCCGCGCCGGCTTTTGCGTGGGTCCTCCCCGCTACTGAACGGAGGTGAAAAATAGAACTAAACCCGGCGGCCGCTTTCACCTAAAAAGGGCAGAACTTCAACTCCGGTAACTGCGGGAGACAGCCCGACACGCGGGGATGGAGGCCTCCCCGAGACCCGGCACTTCCCGGTGCCGATTGAGCTCGGATCTGAGCCCGGGGCACCGGCTCGACGGGCTCAGCTCTCCCGGCCCTGCCACCCGCGCTGCCCCGGTTGGTAACGGGGCGCAGCCGCCAGGAAACCTCCGCTCTTCCGAGTTAAAAAAAAAAACAAAACAAAATAACCAAAAAAACCAAAACCAAAACCAAGCTATTTTTCTTTGTTTTGGACAAACACGGGTTTGGGTTTTTTTCGGGTCTTGCGGGATGCAGAGCCCGGGCATGCCCCGCCGCGCATTGAGGCTTGCGGAGGAAAATGTTTCACTGGTTTGCGTAGGGGAGTCAGGAAAGGAGAAAAAAGAAAAATATTTGGGTTGATTTTTGTTTGTTTTAAGGAAATCCGCGTCTCACACCCCGCAGCGCGGAGCCGGGAACGCTGCGGCCCGGCCGGCTCCGCTCCGACGGACCCACCGGCAGCGCTCAGCGGAGCCGGGACACAGCCGGGCAGCGCGGGCAAGGAAACCTCCGACTCGCCCACCCGGTTCTGCCCTGGTTCTGCCCCCCGCCCACCCCGCGGCTGGGGGTTGCCGCTGCCGGGGACCCGCGGGCAGCCGCGGAGCGGAGCGAACAGCGGCCGTCGTTGTGTTCCCACGGAACCGGTGGCTTCGCCACGGATTTTCTCGCCAACGATTCCGGTTTGGAGCCACTGGTCCTGCCCGCAGCCACAAACCCGGGGGAGCTGCCGGGGGCGCCGGGCGCTGCGGACGCCCCGGGACCGCGGGAGATCGAGGCGGTTTTCAGTTTTTTGGGGTGAGGGAAAGCCGATAGGTGGAGGTTGGGGAACAGCGGTTTTCAGCACAGGCCGTGGGGAAAGCCGCTCCCCTTGGGGACGCGTGTGCCGGTGGTCGCCGGTTCGCTGCCCTCATGCCCCCAGCGAAGGGGAGGGTGGGCAGCTGGAGCAGGTGGGCAGCAAGCAAGTGGGAGCTTGGTTGAGAGGGGACGGGGCTCCCGGGTACTCCCTGCTGCTCTGCCCGGCTGCTCAGCCCCAAACCGGCCCCATGGCGCCCCAAAACCGTCCGGCGGCGTCGGCGGCAAGAAGCCACCGGGGCCCCGACGGGCGCCCGCCCCGCCGGGTTTCCACTGGGGGCGTGGATTATATTTTCCACGCCTCTTGTCCATAGACCACGCCTATTTCGCATTGACCACGCCTCTTTATGAAGTGGTCCCGCCCCCTCGCCCCGCGGGAGCCGAGTGGTGGGTGGGGAGAAGGGACCCCGGAGCCCTCCCGTTGGCGAAGCGGCCCGTCCGTCAGGGCGCGTCCCGCCCCCCCCGGGGTCGGCAGTAAATACGGTACCGGGCGGCGCGACGGACACTCAGGAGCTGGTTTCGGGGCTGCCCGGCCGAGGGAACCCGCCTGCAGTCCAGGGTGCCCGGCCGCGACGTGGCTTTGCCGGGGCTCCGCGCCGCCTTTCCCCAGGCGGGGCGGACGAGACCGCAGCGAAACCACCGGGGAAAAAACCCGGAGCAACCGGGCGGGAAGGAAAACCACGCAGCGTTTACTTCTCGCCGCCCTACCGAGGACGGCGATCTGCCGGGACGGAGCAAGGCAGCGCGGGGCCCGGCCGCCGCTGCCCCCGCCGCCTCCCCCCGCAGCCGAGCCCCTCCGCAACCGAGCGGTGGGCGCCGGGCCCCGCCGGGTCTCACCTCGTACCCCCCGGCCGCGGCGGCTCCCTGACGCCCGCCGTTGTGATGCGTATTCCCGTAGACCCGAGCACCAGCAGGCGCTTCACACCCCCCTCCACGGCCTTCCCCTGCGGTAAGATGGGCGAGAACAGCGGGGCGCTGGGGGGTCCCGCACCGGGCGCCCGGGCTCGGCCCGAAGTCCGCTCCGTCGTGGATGTATTGGCCGACCACGCCGGCGAACTGGTGCGCACCGACAGCCCCAACTTCTTGTGCTCGGTGCTGCCGTCTCACTGGAGGTGCAACAAGACGCTGCCCGTCGCCTTCAAGGTAAGCTCGGGAGCTGCGGGAAGGGCTGTGACCGGGCAGGTAGCTCGGAGGGACCGGCTGGGCTCCAGGCTTGCCCTTCGTCCCGACCCATTCGCCTCTTTCCCTCCGCCCCTTTCGCTTTAACTCGCTCCTGACATCACCTTCAAGGGAGCTCGGTTTATTATTTTTAATCAAGTCTCCGCATTGCCCCGCGGTCACAGCATCTTAGATATTCCGTACAGTTAGGAGCTCTCGGGCGACTTTGAAGTTTAATGAGAGTGGAGGTTAATTACTTTCCTTGGGAGAGGGAGCGAGAGGCATGGAAGGGAGATCTAATCTGCAACAAAAAAAGCGAAGAACTGAAGCGCCTGGCACCGGGCTGCACTGCCCGGGCTCCCCGCGGCCGCTACAGTACCCGACGGGGCACCCCTGGGCTGGGCATCCCCGCTGGGCCCCCGGGGCTTGGGGGAACGGGGCTGGAACCGAAAAATCAGCGGGAGGAGAGGCGAGAGAAGCCGGGCGGGACGGTAGCGGAGTCCCCGGGAGGTGGGATGCGGGTTCGCAAACCGGGTTCCCCCGCCGTCCTGGCGCCGGGGGCTCGGGTGGCTTCTCCCCGGGGAGGCAGGGCCTTTATCCGCTAGCCGGGTGCAGGCTCCGCGTTCACCTCCGCGGCCGCGCAGCCCCGCCGGCTTCTCTGGTCCGGGCGCGGAGCTCCGGAATCCCGGTCCGCAGCGTTTTATTTTGCCTTAAACAAAATAAAAGCCCAGCGGGAATTCCCCCGTGTCCCGTGGAATTCCCTCGCTCCTTTTAACCCTTTATAAGCGCATTTTCCCCCTTCCTCCGATTTTCCTGCTGTCCCCGGCTGCTCGGGTTGCTTTTGGTTTTGCTTTGGTTTTGTGGGGGGAAACTGTAGGGCAGGTTAACTCCGAGCGCGATTAATTTTAGCCTAAACTCCTCCGGTCCTGCCCTAGGTCGTAGCCCTCGGAGATGTGCCCGATGGGACGGTGGTCACGGTGATGGCGGGGAACGACGAAAATTACTCGGCGGAGCTTCGCAACGCCTCCGCCGTGATGAAAAACCAAGTAGCAAGATTTAACGACCTCAGATTTGTTGGGAGAAGCGGCAGGGGTAGGTACCGGCCAGAAAATGGTTGGCTTTTTTATCTCGTTTTTTGGTGTGTTTTGGTTTGGTTTTTTTTTTTTTTTTTGGTTGGTTGGTTTTTATGGTGTTTTGTTTTGTTTTTTTAAGAAAGGGAGGGAAAAAGGTTTTATTTATTTTTCTATTATAACGGCGTGTTTCTGGTGGATAGGTGGTTTTGTTACTGCGGGCTGAGCTTGTCAAGCAGGGGTGGAACCCCTCAGCCCCGAAGCAGTTGCCGGGAGGGTTGCGGGAGCGGCCCCTGCTCGTCCCCGGAGTGTCAGGAAAGGACCGTGGAGGAAAAAAAAAAAAGAAAATCTCATTGTGAAAGCTTCGCAATGATTGCAGAGCAGCTCCCGCCCCAAATTTCTCGAGGTCAGAGGGGGAGTACGGTGGGTCCCTCCCCGCAGGTGCATGAGCTTAGGGGCGATGTCCCACCTGGCAGCTCCTTCGTAAATGGAGAGGAAAATCAGGTGGTTGAAGTACAATTATTATCTCAGAATGCGGGGAGCCAGAGGTGCGAGAAGGCTTGTTGCGATCGGGTGATGCGGGAGCCGTTTTGGGGATGATTCGCTCGTTTTCTTCACTCTTGTTGCATGGAAAAACGGGAGAGAAATTTTCCATTCTGTCCGTAGAGCCGTAGAGGCTCCATCGCTTAGCCTGGAAGGGATCGCGCTGCTGACTTTTTCAAAGCAAACCTTCAAGAAAATCAGACTGTGCCATCAGGGGAGAGGGAAATAAATTCCCCGAAAATATTGAGCGGGTGTCGGGGGCAGAGTCCCGCCGGCCCTTCCCTCTGCTCCATCACTCCTGGCCAGATTGGACCCGAGTTTCAAGTAGTATAAATAGAATTTCAGCATTTCATCACCAATAAGCACTGCAGAACGAAGCACTTAATTGTTCATGTAAACAAAACCAGGAATATTGTATTTTAATAGCCATGCGACAGCGTTTTCTTAAAGACTTTGAATGTATACACACGATGTCATATTTTGACTTGTACACATTAATTAAAAACAGTGATGTTAGGAATTATTTGCATGTAATAACTGTTTACTTGTTCCTCTTTATGAAACTTGAATAGTTTACATTCTTTCATACATTTCCTTTTTCCTGTTGGCTCCTTCTGCATATTGCAGTTTCTTTAAAACTCGCCACTTAACTGGTTGCAGGTTGATGGATGGAAAATGCTTTTCTTTTATGAATTAAGCTTTCATTTCTGTAATCAATTATTCTCTCGGGCTCTTTGCTTTTTGGTTTGGGTAATTTTTAAATTATTTTCTTCATCCTTCTTACACAAACTGAATGCAACCCAATCTCAGCTTGACGCTTGAATTATTAGCTCTCTTCCTCTGCAGTCACAAGCTCTGATTTCACAGTAGTTCATACTCTCAAAAAGCACTTGGGTGAACGGTCTCTTTTGGGCAGAGTCCTGACAAATGCCCATCACAGCAGTGGAAACACCTCCGCTGGCTCTAACTGAACGAGGAGTGGAACACAAGTGCTGATTTATTTTAATTTTTTATATATTCCTGTGGGGTGAGGCTTTTGTTTGCAGAGAAATAGCCCCATCGGGGCTCCCTGGGGCTGCACAGTAGCGTGAAGCGTGTGTTTAGTTCCCAGTGTTTTTCCCGGCCAGGGGCTATTTCAGACCGATTTAGTGTGAAAAATCGTTACTATTGAATTTTTATTCGAAGTGTCACCTTTGATTCCCTTACTTTGGCTTCGTTTCGGGAAGCTCGGTGCTGGTTTCGTTGATTCGGGCAGAAATCTGAATTCGCTGCAAAACCTTCTGTTGGACCAGAGCTCTGGGTGTGTGTAAATGCTGGTGTAAATCCGATGGGCCGACACGTGGATATGTAAAGGTGCCCCCAGTGAAAGCCTGGGCTGCAGGAGCCCTGGAAAACCAGCAGCCGTTTTGAAAACGTGACTTGAAATATTTTGGAATTGGGGATTATTATTATTTTTAGTATTTACGTGTCTGGGATAATTGCCCGGCATTGTGAGCTGGGAAGAGCAGGTCCATGCACCCTGCCCCCACCCCCAAAAAACCCAAATTACTATTTCCATGTGCAAGACAAAAAAAAAAAAAAAAAAGGAGGGGGGGGGGAGGGATAAGGACCAGTTTCCCGCTATTCTTTGCTCAAGAGAAAAACAACAAAACAAAACAAAACCCAAAAAAAAAACCCCAAAACCAAATCTCGCCCCCAAAAAACCCTAAACAACAACAACAAAAAAAAACCCCAAAATTTCTGCTCAGATTGCACCGTATAAAATGAATCCCCCACGGAGCTCTGGCTGCTCCCAGACCCACCCAGGAGCTGGGATCCAGCCCCACACATCTATTGCAGGGATGCTGGGGGCACGGTGGGAATGAGGAACCTCAGCCCGGCCTCCTGAGAAGGCGGGAAATGAGTAAAAATGATGCTGAGTAATAATTCTTTTTTTTTATTATTATTCATGGGAGGATTTTTGAGAGCTCTTAAGAGGAGCAAAAACGGCCCGGCCGGCTCCGTGCTGCAGCCGTCCTCCCTGGAGAGGTGTTTTTATCTGCAGTGAGCGAGAGGAGGGACTGAAATGCAGGGAAGTTGTTTCCCATGGAAAATAAAATATTAAGAAATAAAAATATATATCAGATGTAGGTAGGGAAGTTGGACACAGAGCCGCTGGGCTCAGCTCCTCGGACGTGCGGGAGGATTATGTTTCCCAAGCCGGACACATCCAAACTAAGGGACTCCCACCCCTGGAATTTCCTAGATGATAGCTCCTAATAATCCTCCCCTCCTGTGCTTTGGTTCTGCAAACGTTTTTTGCCAATAAATCCTCGGTGTTGGTTGTTTTTTATGTGGCCGTGCAGACGCCCGGGAGCCTTCGTGCTCCGCAGGCTGCGGCACCGCAGCTCCTCCCTCCAGGTTCTCGGTGCGACCGCTTGGTTGGGGATTAAAATCGGAACCGGGAGGTTAAAAAATTCCTTTTTCTGCAGCAAATCAACTGAAGGTTTGTGCAGCCTTTAGTGCTGTTTAAAAAGCTGAGGTAGTGCACGGCTCGATGCTTGATGTCTGCTTTAAAGCCGGAGTCCCACACCGCCCTCTCCTCCCCATCTCCTCCCCGTCTGTCCTGCAGAGAAGCTCTCCCACCTGGGATAATTGCAGGATATTCTCCGAAGCAGATAATTTTAATTTTCTGTTTATTCTTTTTTGCTTCTAGCTGTATAAAAAAGGTTGTTGGTTTTTTTTTTTTGGGGGGGGGGTTTGTTTTTTTTCTTATGGATATTCCCAGGTCCAACCCTGTTAATCGAGGATGGCTGGGATCTGAAAACCCTTAATCCCTTTGGGGAAAAGGGAAAGAAGGTGTCTTTTTCCTGTGTTTATTTGTGAAATAAAAACTGGAGGAGCTCCAGCCTGTAGCACGGCCATTTCCAGCCTGATTCCTGCAAGGGTTTATACCTCTCAAGTACTCGATACCTTTGAAATCCCGCAGTGATGGCCCTTGGGAGGTCCACTTAGAGCCGATGGCTCCATTGTTTCTGCAGGCTCCCTCCTTTACTCGGGAGACTCCTGAATATGGGGAGGCTGCAGGAGAACAGAGGCTCATCCCATGGGGACCAGGCTGGGAATGGACCCCGCTGTCCTGGAGCCTCCCCTTGGGCTGAGCCCTTTCCCAGCAGCAGGTTCCTGCTCTCTGGTCAGGGCTGGGAGAGGGGAACAGTCCCCGTGGCTGGCAGGGCCACCTGTCTGGTAGCCACTTTTGGTGGCCAAAACTGGACGGATTCAGCTCTTATTTTGTGGTTTCCAGCTTCTGACCCTAGTTCCTGCACACGAGCTGTGGGTGTGCAACCGAGAGCTCCTCCAGATGTCCTCACGCATTAGAGGGGACAAAGCCACCTTGGTTCCTGGGCACCCGTTGCTTGCAGATTGGTGCCACCTCACCAGTTTGAGCTTTTGATGGACAACAGGCCTCAAATTCACCCTTCACGGAGTGGCTCCTCCATCCAGCACTACATTTCAGAGCTGAATTCCCATGGGAAAAGGGGAAACATTGGAGCGGGAAGGCACCAGGAAGCTGCTGTGGGTGGAGGGGTCGATATGGGGACAGGACAGGGGAAGGGGGAGCAAGTGACTTTTGCATCCAAGAAGGTCTTGACTCCTGCTCTGAAGCAGGTCCAAGCCTCTCTCTGCTGCAGCCAGCTGAACCCCAGTGGGAGCCGACCGAGCTTTGTGTCTCAGCAATAATGTCTCATAAAATTAAATGATGTGTGTGTTGGAGTTCGGTGGATGTGGATATTTTGTATCTGAGCTCGCTCCGACAGGAGCCTTTCGCTCCCACAAGAGCTGGGACCCACATGAATATCCTCATTCCTCTTGTTTTTTCTTTTCTCCCCCTCCTTAGGGAAAAGCTTCACCCTGACCATCACCGTGTTCACCAACCCCACCCAAGTTGCCACCTATCACCGAGCCATCAAAGTGACTGTAGACGGACCCCGGGAGCCACGAAGTAAGTGACCTGTTTTATTTGGCAGCCACTGAGCACATGGAGAGGGGGTGCTGGGTTGGGAGCTGAGCTCTCTGTGGCCAAAGGATGGGGGATGCAGCCAGCCAGGCCAGCATCATTTGCAGCATGTGTGGAGGGGCTGAGCTGGTGTTGGTGAGGCCAAGAGAGCCCCGAGTGGGCACAGTTTGGCTGTGTTTGTATTTTATTTTCTTCTGGTGTGTGTCCCTGCTGAACACTTGTCCCACCCTTCTCTGTATCTCTTGCAGAAGGGACAGTTTTATAGCTCCATCTTCATGTGGTTGGGACACAGAGAGGGGGAAAGAAAAGCTTTGGGGTTTCGACAGCAAAAAATGCAGAGGATTTGAGTCTGGAGGTGCACAGGGTGGTTCCAGCAGGGTTACGAAGCCAGAGGTGCTGTGATTGGGTTTGGAGGTTGTCTGGCTGCTTATTAAAGTAAAAATGTTTGCAGGTTTTCTCCCACACCAAGCTTGTATTTGCCTGTCTGTCCACACAGGCCCAGGAGAGCTCAGTGAGCACCTTCCCCTTTTGGTTAGTGGTGGTTTCACTTTCAGCTCGTCAAAGGCTCCGGCCGGGGGCTGCTGCGTTGCTTGAGAAAACCAAAGAGATGATTCAACCCGCAGAAATGGCTTTGTTTTGATCATTCAGGTTCTCCTGGATGCGGGATGGGACCTCTTGGCTGCGGGTGGCTCTTTGCAGAGGCAGCTGCAAACCCACTTCTCTGGGTTGGTTTTGGGTGTCGGGCTGATTTCAGCTGCCCTCGCCAGCTCCCGTGATCCAGTGGCTGGAGGAGTTTCCTCTTTCCATGAGTATTTTCTGCTCTCTGGGACCCCCTCTATGGTGGCACCTCATACCCAGGGCCCCATCTCCAGCTTTTTGCTCTGGCTTTGCCTTCCTGCTCACTCAGCACCACCCCGGGCACTATAAAGCAGAGTTTGTTCCCCGTGCGTGTAAAGCTGCCGGTGCCCAAATTGAAGGGAAACGGTTTGATCCTTCTAAATAAGCTTCAGAAAATATTTTCTGTTGATGCTGTCGTGGGGCCATCGCTGCCCCTTGATGTCAGGCCAGGTGGAGGCTGTTACCTTGGCGAGGGGATTTCATTTACTTGGGGGTTTGTTGGATTTTCTTCCCCCTTGCTTTTTATTTTGGAGAGGTTTTACGGGAGGTGTCGAGCTGCTGGGCTGATTTTGCAGAGCTGGGATCCAGGCGATGCAAAGTTGTTGGTTTTTCTTTTTAAGCCAGAAAACACAAGGCAGGACCCTGCTGTGAGCAAACTTAGATCCTGGTGGGTGCTGCAGCCCCCAGGAATGGGATCAACCCTGGCTGGGAGTGGAAAGCAAGGAGGGTTTGGGCAGGGAATTTCGCAAGTCTTCCAGGTCAGGAATAGAAACCAGGTCTCCCGACTCCAGGCTTGGCCCCTTATCTTCTGCATCAGATCTCCTTTCTAATAATAATAATAATGAGGAATACATAAATAATAATACAAGGTGAGATAGTTACTACTCTTGGTGTTTGGTTTGCTCTGACTCCACCGCTTGCCAGCGCCCGCCAAACCCCAGCTGAATCACACCCGTTCCTCTTGAATTTCAGCATCTCTGCTCATCACTCCTCATCTTTAATTTAAATTTTCTGATATGGAGGCTCAGGCTCCATCACCAAGTGGGGGAGAGCTGGGGGCTGAGCCGTGGGCATGCTGGCCCCGTGCTGCTTGGGTTGGGGCTGTGCCTTCATTTGGCTTAATAAAGGAAAAGAGGAGGATGGGGCAGCTTGTCCTGGCTCTGCTCGGGGTGCCCGAGGGATGCTCTCCCTGGGACGCTGGCCCAGGCTGCCAGGTCAGCAGTTTTCTCCTTATTTTTGTGATCCGTGGACCTCACAGTGTTTGTGCTGGAGGTGGAGGCTCCTCCAGGAGGGCTGTGGGGTGTTTATTCACTGCTTACACCTTTGTGAACCCCAGAAGTCAATCTCTTCCCCATCCCTGCACCCCTGTGAATAAGGTTTGAGACTCAAGTTGAGCATTTTTTTTAAAAAAGAAAATTTTTTTCAGATCGTTGTAGATTCCTTGGCAGTAAAAGTAATTTTGATTCCCTGTTTGACCCTGGGGCTTAAATTAATATTTGGTGGAAATTCGGTGTCTTGTGCAAGAAGGAAAAAAAAAAAAAATTAAAACCCACTCTTTGCCACATTGTGTTGGTTTGCATTTACCAATGAACCTGAGAGAAAAGAAATAAATAAATCATGCCCTTTGCCCCTTCCCTCCCTGCAGTCCTCTGCAGAACCCCTCGGTGTGGAAATACTGGCTGCAAAATAATCTGGGCTCACTCATGGAAAACCAAGGTGGTTTTCCTGGTTAACCTGCCACTGGGTGGCTCTTGGGCACAGCACTCCTTGGTGCACTGGCCACCCAGCTGGTAAAGCCCTGGTAATAACCAGCTTTGGCCTGACACGATGGTTTGGGTGCCCTCCTTTGGCTTTGGGAGGTGCCCATAGGATGTGCAATTTTTTACACGCGTATAGATAATTTTTTACAGGGATGTAAACGTGGGTAGATATTTATGTACATGAAAATATATGTATTTTTTCCCCCCTTTTTGGCTGCAGTGTTGCAAATGAGCAGGACGTGGTGTGTGTTGGCTCCTGCTGGGCAGGATTGGTGCTGGCTGGGGAGAGGCTGGTGAGAGCAGGCAGCAAAGCTCCCCCTGAATGTGGAAAGAATTGGTCGTTTGTCTCAGTATCCTGGGAAAGCCCTGGGCATCATCTTCTCAGATGCTGCAGAATTTCCTCCAGCAAATGTTCTCGTGGGGCTTTTTGGGTCAGAAACATAGCTGTGCTCCATGCCCCCACCTTCTGAGCATCCCATTCATCTTCCCCCCCCCTGTCCCATGGCTTCATCTCAGCCCTTGAGCAAGCCTTTTAACTAAAGCTGTGCCCAGACAAAAACAACTTCTGAGGAGCTGGAAATGGAGCTGAGTTGGGCAAGAAAGGGCAGAGGGGTGGATGACAGCAGAGCCCCTCACAGGGCTGAGATGGAGCCCAACTGGGTTGGAACTGGAGCTGAACTCGTTCAGCCATGGTTGGCTGAAGGAGCAAGGAGCAGCTGGTAACGATGGTGGCTTTGGCCAAGACACCTTCTCAGCTGCTCCTCCGTGGTCTCCAAGGATTCCCTGCAAGGATTCCTCTAATATTCCCTGCTCACTCATTCCAAGATAGTATTTTTTCTTGTGCTCAGGCTCTTTTGGGGTTAGATCTGGAGAGAAAAAGGACTTTTTTTTTTTTTTTCCAGTTGACACCTTAGCTCTAAACAAATGGCGCAGCGGGTGCCAAGTGTTGACATACTTTGTACAAACAGGAAGTAATAAAATAGTTGAACTTCCTGTGGAATTTCCTTTTTTTATTATTTTCTCCCCCTTCTCTGCAGCTCTTTATTTAGCAAGAGCCTGACTCGCCTGCTCCACAGCCCTGGTGCAAAGCCCTCCCGCATCCCCAGCTGCTTGCAAAATAATCCACAAGAGGCAGAACATGGAAAAACCAATAGCTGGAAGCTAACCAGGAATGTTTAGTCTGTTCCTGGGGAAATGGGAGCACCTCCAGGGCCTCCCCCTGACACCCACCTGCTGGCTGCCTTCCCTTGCCCCTTCCCTCTCCTCTCTCCTCCTTTGCTGCCACTTTTTCCTCTCCTCCTCCTTGCAGCACCAGCTCCTTTCTGCCCATCTCCTGTGAGCTCTTGTGCAAAGTATTTTTTTTTTTTTCCTCCTTTAAATGTCTTTTTTTTTTTTCTCCCCCTCTTTTTGACTTTTTTTTCTTGCTGCCACCTGGTCACCCTTACACAATCTCCCCCCTTTATAAATGCCCTTTGCCCTTAACCCCTTGTTTCTGATTCCCACCCTGTCCCTGCTGCCCTGGTCACCGTGTCGAGAGGGAAAAGGAGACTGAGAGGATTTGATCAACCCCTGTAACCCTTGTGGGGAAACACATCTGTACCCAGCCAGGGTAAAACTCATCCCTCTGGGCTGCCAGTCTGCAGAGCCCTGGCTGTGGGTGCTGGGGAGGTGGACAGGGATTTAAGGTGGGATACACCAGGATCTGCAGAGCCCTTTGAGGCTGTGGTGAGGGCTTGGACTGCTCTGACTGGCAAGTTGCTTTCTGAGGTTTAATTCTGTGTAAGTTGGGGTGAACTGAGGGTGGTTTTCCTCCCTACTAAGTCAAAGAAGTAGAATAGAGGAGAGAGTAGGATGTTGGAGGGAGACACTGGGGGCTGCAGCCCTTGCCGAGCAGCAAGGACCCTCCTTGCTCTGACGTTGCAGTTTGATTTTTTTTTTCCTCCTGTCCTGGGCTAGGGAAGAAGTGGAGGGTGAGGATGTGGAAGGGTTGTAGCTTCACACCTGAAGAGTGAGGGGCACTGATGTCCCCAAGTCCCTCCTTGTCTCCCACTGGGCGCAAGTTGTTGCCAGGTCCTGGTTGGTGTCCCCTGCCCTGCTCCTTTCGGGTGTCTGCATCAGAGATTTGGGGTTTTTGGTTGTGTCTCTGCTTGGTGTGACCACAGTGAAGGGCAGGAGCCTGTCCCCCCTTGCTGCAGGATCGGGAGGAGGAGGAGAGTTTAGTGGCTGAGCCCCCTCCAGCCAGGCAGGAATCATAGAATCCTAGAATTGGCTGGGTTGGAAGGGACCTCAGAGCTCATCAAGTCCAACCCTTGATCCACTCCCCCCGTGGTTCCCAGCCCATGGCACTGAGTGCCACATCCAGGCTCTTTTGAAATATCTCCAGGGATGGAGAATCCACCCCTTCCCTGGGCAGCCCATTCCAATGGCTGAGCACCCTCTCCAGAAAGAAATTTTTTCTAATGTCCAACCTAAACCTCCCCTGGCACAACTTGAGACCTCTTGTGCCCTCTTGTCTTGCTGAGAGTTGCCTGGGAAAAGATCCCAACCCCCCCTGGCTCCAACCTCCTTTCAGGGAGTTGGAGAGAGTGATGAGGTCTCCCCTGAGCCTCCTCTTCTCCATAGCCCCTCTCCATCTCGTCCCGGCGGGGTTTTTCTGGCTGAGCCCCATCCCTCACAGACACAAATCCCCTCCGTGGCCGCTTTTCCTCCCCAGAAATCTCCTTCCCCCCCTCTCTGTGTCCCTGGGGAAGGAGCGATGGGGCCGTGCTGGGAGCGGTGCCACCCCGGAGGGGACAGCCCGGTGGCCGCGATTCTGGCTCCCCCCTGGTTTGCTGCACGTAGCCGGCGGGTGGAAAAGCTTCTCACCTCCCACGGCTCGGAGTCGTTTCCAAGAACTGCTGCTTTTTTGCTTTCATATTTTCGAGAGCCTCAGCTGGGTGAGGGTTTCCCTCTCCACCCACTCCCCTGCAAGAGACGTCAGCCCCGGCCCCACGTTCTCTCCTGGGCTCTGGGGAGGGTGGAAACCCCCTTATCCGTGGCTGCACAGGGTGTCGGTGGCATCTCTGTCCTTAGGGTGCTGATAGCCTGTAGGTGCAAAGCTGCAGCTTGGGTGCTGGCTGGTCTTGAGCACCCTGTGCTCTGGGGTTTTAAGTATTGGGCAAAAAAGTGGGAGAAAGATTGACTGGAAATCCCGCCTGGAAATCCAGCCTGAAGAGGGCTTTGCCACTGGTAATAGTGGGGTGCTGAGGGAGGTGGGTGCCCAGGGACCCCCAGCCCTGCTGGGAGGACATTTCTTCCAGCAGCATTTGCACTCCCCGGGTGGCAGCTGGGGAGGGAAAAGGGTTGGATCAGCACTTCCTGGGGATGACACATCCCTCCCCGTGGCTTCTCGATCCATCTCGGAGCTGGGCTGATAAAAGCAGAGCCCTGAACTGCCCCGGCCAGCCTGGACACACCTCAGCACCGCTGCCCACAGCCCCGTATCTCACCCCCTCCATCTCAGTTCCCATCACACACCCAGCGCCTCGCTGGCTCCCCAGACCCCGGCGTCTCCACAAACCACCCTGAAAAAGCCTTTCTCACTTTTCCCCCTTTATTTAAGGTGCATCTGAATCCATTATTTTCTTCAGAGCAGTCTATGCTATTGGGTCGGGTGGTTTGTTTTGTTTTTTTTTTTCCCTGATTGTTTAGTTTGGTTTGGTTGGGGTATTTTTTTGGTTTTTTTTTTTGTTTTTTTGTTTTTTTGGGTTTTTTTGTGGGTTTTTAAAATTTATTTATCTCATATTCCTGGTGGATGCTCCAGGTTGAGGCCAGAGAGAAGAAGGATGTGCAGCACTGTGCTGGCAAGGCAAAGCATCCCCCCACTGCTTTCCCATCCCCTCGTGGCTGCAGATGAACCTGAGATTTACTACCAGAATGAGCAAAACTGAAAACCTGATTTGTTCAGGGAAAAGAGACACAATATTCCACATTATTACTGGGAATGAGCTCTGTAGAGTGCTAACAGCTCAAAATCAGCAGGATTCCCCTGTAAGTTGGTGCTTCCTCAGTTTCAGTCTCTCATCCTGCCCATTTTGCCCCCAGATTTTGGGCAGGGGGGTGGGAGACTGAGCAGAGGGTTTTGCCTTTGCCATGGGCTGTGCTGGGAAGCTTCAGTGCTTTCATCCCAATGGTTGTACCCATGGAGTGAGTGCACTTGGAGCTTCCCCATGGCAAAACCTTCCAGACTCCTGTTTTTCCTGGGATCCAGCAGCCCCGTGGAAGGTTTGTTCCTGTAAGAGTATTGTATTTTTATGCCTTATTGGCTTAAATGCCACCAAAAGTACAAAATTCTGTGTTTAGTCTCTTGCAGAGTTGGTTCTTTTCTTGTTAACTTTTTGGGCTGTGGTGTCTTTGAAAGCACTGGTGGTTTCTGGTAAGATATCCTGACTGCTTGGTATTTGCTTGCAGTTTATTTGGTTTCCCTTATTTGCACCTTTTTTTTTTTTTTGGGGGGGGGGGGAGGGGGGAAGAAGAGAGAGGGAGAGAAAAAGGAAGCAGAAACATTCCAGTTACCTTTGAGGAAGTCTCCTGCCTGCACGGAGGTTGCACAATTAGTGCATAAATTAAGTATTTAAATTATTAAATAGTCCATAAATCCCCTCCTCACCTCTGGGGCCTGCCAGCCCTTTTGGAAAGGCAGAGCTGCTCTTGGGGAGTGGGGGAAATGCTGGGAACACCCCCAGCAAAACCATCACTTGCCCCCCACCCTGGTGGAGATTTTGGCCAGCTCACCTCGGGGTGCTTTGTGGCACGGAATTTTGCTGGGGGGGGGGGAGGATTTGTGTCAATCCATGCTACTAAGATGATTAAGGGAGTGGAGCATCTCCCTTATGAGGAAAGGCTGAGGGAGCTGGGTCTCTTTAGTTTGGAGAAAAGGAGACTGAGGGGTGACCTCATCAATGTTTTCAAATATGTAAGGGGTGAGTGTCAGGGAGATGGAGTTAGGCTTTTCTCAGTGGTGACCAGTGATAGGACAAGGGGTAATGGGTGTAAATTGGAGCATAGGAGGTTCAAGTTGAATATCAGAAAAAATTTTTTTACTGTAAGGGTGACAGAGCCCTGGAACAGGCTGCCCAGGGGGGTTGTGGAGTCTCCTTCACTGGAGACATTCAAAACCCACCTGGACACGTTCCTAGGGGATGTACTCTAGGGGGCCCTGCTCTGGCAGGGGGGGTTGGACTAGATGATCTTTCGAGGTCCCTTCCAACCCCTAGGATTCTAGGATTCTATGATTCTATGATTCATGGTGTCCTTCTTCCACCTGGGGAACTGGAAAAGTTGTGTCCTGGTTTTGTGAGGATTTGAAGCAGCTTTGGGAGGAGAGAGGGAGCTGGAAGGGCTCCGTGGGGCTCAGGAACCTTGCAGGGAGGCTCTGGGGGATGCCCCGTGGTTCTCCAGGCTGCCAGCTCCGTGGTGAAATAAAACCTGTAGCTCTCCCATTCCCGTGATATGGGGAAACTGGGATCTACCCAGTGGAAGGCATGGCTGGGGGGTTAGTGAGGGAAAACCTAAAATAGCTGAGGAAGAGGGAGGGGGAAGTCTGGGAGCCTGCTATGGGTTGGGAGCCAAAGAGGAGCAAGGGCAAAATGATCTCCTAGTGCCACGTTCCTGGGGGGAATTTTGGGACCTTGTGGTCTCCCCCATGCCCAAGGTGGTGCCACCCTGTCCTTTCTGTGCCTTTTACCCTTGGAGACTTGATCTTTGGTGAGATCTTGGAGAAGAGATCTCTTGGCTTTGGTGAAAGAGAAGTGAAAGAGAAGATCTTGGCTTTGGTGAGAGCTTGGAGAAGAGAGAATAAATTATTTCAGGGTCTTGTGCTTCTCAAAAGCTCAAAGGGAGACCCAGGATGGGGGCTGTGTCGTGCCAATATTGTAGGATTTCAGATCTTTATCTTGGCAGAAAGGCTTCCTCGTGGGGATGCGTAAAACTTGAGATGTTTCCCTAATTAAAAGCAGGCTTGTTGCTGAAGTGCTCCTGTGGGGTGAGAGTTTTGGGTATTATTAGGGTCTTTTGTTTGATTCCCTTGCTTGTCCTTTGCTAGATATAAATACACAGACGTTTCCCAGTTTGTCCAGGGATTAAGACACACACACACACACAAAAAAAAAAGGGGGGGTGGGGAAATCAATCAAATTAACAGGATAATTTAAATAAAGGACCTTGCCACTTCCTGGACAGTCACTTGTCAATGTAAAATTGCTGTCATTTATGCTAATTAAAAATGTGGTGCTTAAAATATGCTGATTTCCCACTCTGAGACCTGTCCCCTTCCCTGGGGAGGAAGAGAAGGAAATCCTGCTGGACACTTTCTCACTCCCCTGTTATGTCTTTGCTCCAGATGAGCTGTGGCTGTTCCAGATATTTTGGGCTCAGAGTATGAGCCCACCAGGCACTTCAGCTCTGGCTGCCCTGGTGTTTTGCCATGGTGACCCTTGGGAATATCTCTTCTTGGGGACATGGGGCTGATCCTGACCATGCTCCAGCCCCTGCTTTTGGAGAACTGAGCCTGTGCAGAGCTGGGGGGGGGCTCTGGTTCTTCCCACTCCGATCCAGCCGTGCAGAGGGTGCAGCCAAGAGGAGTAAAAGGGCTTTGGATGGGGTGAAGGCTTTTTTGGGGTGAAGAAGGCAGGTGTGGGAAATGCTCAGGGGTGAAAAGATATTTTAATATTTTGCTTTTACCGGTGCTTTCTCTGCTGTCCTTCCATCTGCCCCTGGGGCAGCTGGTGCCTGGGGTGGGAAAATTGCAGGGATGGTGCCTGAGAACTTCAGCCACCTTGCACAGAGACCATCCAGCTCCATCTGTACCCTTCCCTGGCCCTTTTTCTCCGGGATGGAGACAAAGGAAAAGCAAACGCTGGCCGGGACGAGGGGCTGGGAAGGTGGCAGAGCATCGGTGCTATCACTGCACATCCCACCGGGAAGCTGGAGAGGGGCAGGAGCCTTCACATCCTCTCAGATCCCTTAAAAACATCCTGTGGGATGAGCAGCCAGGCAGGAGGCAAAGGATGAGCATCTGTGGGAGCAGGGGGAAGGCTGGGGGGGTCTCGGGGCTGGGGAGGGATGCAGAGACATCGGCTCGGGGGGCACCCAGGAGCCTTTGCAGATCGGGATTTGCTGCGGCAGGAGGGGTTCTCTGTTGTTTGTATTCCCATCCCTGATGTGTTTTGATCCCAGCGGGAAAATTTTGCACCCTTTGGGATCTGC
The DNA here is from genome assembly GCF_036169615.1 of Heliangelus exortis. Taxonomy (NCBI): domain Eukaryota; kingdom Metazoa; phylum Chordata; class Aves; order Apodiformes; family Trochilidae; genus Heliangelus; species Heliangelus exortis. Next base: position 3,311,564 of record NC_092445.1, on the reverse strand, counting down.
CGAGCCCGCCGAGCAGTGCCGGGGCATTGCTTTCTTGCAGAGGCAGTTCGGGACCGCTGTTGCTACATGCAGCCCGAGCAATTATGTTAAATTCTCTCCTCCTCTTGTTAAATTCTCTCCTCCTCTCCTTTCTTACAGGCTCTGGCATTCAGTTAACCCCTTCGGGCTCCAGTCCCGCGGGGATGAGGCGAGGGGGGGGGTCAGGGCTGAGCTCTGGGATGGGGTGGAGAAAAATCCCTGGGGGACAAAACCTGGCACCGAATTTCCGCGGGTCGGGTTGTGCAAGACACCCCCAGCCCCACGTGGGACCCTCGGCAGGACACGGGGACACCCAGAGGGACAGCTGGGTGCCGCGGGGGACGGGCAGAGCATCCCCTGGGGAGGGCAGGGATAAAAGTTGCGCAACCACGCTCAGAGCCCGGGGTTTGCATCACCCGGGCCTTTGGTGTTAGAGCTGGAGGCTGTAATCCTGGCCTGAAAAAAAGTATTAATAGAGCAACCAAAATTATATGAGCTCCAGTAAATTCACTCCTCTAATTATTTGCTGCCCAGAGTAAGCTCCACATCTCCGTTTCTCATCACCTGGCGCATAAAAAAATCATTTCTTTGAAAAATGATCAATATTTCTGAAGCCAGGCAGTATTGGGAGTCTGAACAGGGAAAACTATTCGTATTGTACAGAGAAATTGTTGTTGAAATTGGTTGCGACACCTCCTGCTTTTGAAAGCTTTGGGAAAACCCCAGGGCACGATTCTCAGCTGGGGTGGTGGAGGCTCCAGCTTTGGAAATAAATCCCAATGGGAGAAGTGAGCACTGCTGGTGTAGTTAGAAAAGGTTAAACTGGACTAAAAGGAATCTCTGGCGGATGGGGAATGTTTGGATAATTAAGTTTAAGGCTGCTGCTTCTAGAAGGATGGTGGTGGTGTTTTCTGGGGATTTGTGCCAAATGCTGGACAAACAAATAGCAAAAGTAAATCCTGTGGGTCCAGCAGCACAGCCCAGACAGAGCTGAACAAAGCTGGGATGGGATGCAGGTGATGGGATGTGCCAGCCCTAAGCAGGAGTATTTGTGAGCATTGTGCCTGGAACCTGGGGGAGCTTTGCTCCTTTGCAAAGGGGAGATGTTTCACCCTGTGCCTCAGTTTACCCACTGAGATCCACAAGTGGATCTAAGAACCTGCTGGGCAGTGGGTGATGTGGGAGCATTGCACATCTCTGGAGGTTGTTAGATGGTGAGGGTTTGTTGAGCTGGAGCAGGGACTGTGTATTTATTGCAGGTTTCTTAATGCAATGCAGCCCCATTTCCCTCAGGCAGGATCTGCAGGCTCAGGAGGACAGTGAGAAGTGTCACGGACTGGAAAAAAGGAGAGAGAAAAAAAATCAAGTGCTAAAAGGCAAGTTTCGTTTCGGGGAAGACAACAGCTAAAGGACCACAACTATCAAACAAAACCACAAGATCACATCAGACGTCAGGGCAGGACACATCTTGTTTCTCCCTCTTACCTTATCAGTACAACCAATCACTTTAATGATGTGGTGGAGGGAGGAAGAGGATTTGACTCAGAGTGAGATGAAATTTAGTCCCAAAGACCCTTCTCTTCCACTGCTGGAGAGCAGTCACCTGTTCTCCAACCAGCCAGAGAGCAACCATCTCCTGCAGCAGAAGGTGCTTAGGGATGGTTTGGTGTTATTTTATCTTACTCTTCCCAGTGACTTTGGTCACTGTATTGGGAGAGGGGGAGGGAAGAAGCACCCAACAAAGGGAATATATCCCCCATGCCCATCTCAGCCTCTGAGCCCTTGCACCGAGGATGGCAGCCATGGGAAGGTGTGGAGCAAGCCAGCCCCATGCTGCCTCTTGCTGTGGAGTTTTCCATCCCCTTCCTACCTGTGTGGAGCTTTCCATCCCCCGTGGATGTTCCCAGCTGAGCTGAAAACAAGTGTGGGAGCAGGCAGCCCTTCAGCACCCTGCACTGCTGGCGCCCACAGAGCCCTCCACAGCCCCCCTTGCCCCTCCTTAGCCCCTCTGGTTTGTTTATTTATTTTTTTTCTTTAGGCTTTGGAGGAGCAGGGTTGTAGGGAGGATGAAGGGAGCCACGCAGGTAGTGTTGCTCCAGGGTTCTTGCTTCCAGCATCGTGCTGTGAGTGCTGGCACAGCTTGGTGGGAGCTGTAATTATCCAACATACCATCCTGTCTCTGGAGATGGAGCTTGGAGCTCAATCCTGGGACTGGGAGAATATTAACATTCAAATGTCAGGGCTCGGCTCCAGTTCTGGCCTCAGGGCAAAGGGGAAACCCAGCACTCAGCATCCTCAGACCTTGGGAAAGTTTGGGTCTGGTCTGGGTTGTGCTGTGCTCCTGAGAGCCTTGGCAGAATGCTGCTCCAGCCCCTCGTCTGCCACCCAGTCCCAGAGCCTCAGGGACATCCCAAATCCCTGAGCTTGTACCATGGCACATGGCTTGTGCAGGTCTGAACCCAGCAAATGGTCCTCCCCATCCTGGGCAGAGTGTCCTCAACCAGTGTCACCCTAAGGAATGTGATGTGCTTGCCCTAATGGAACAGGTTATTAACTGGGAAAAACCAGCTCTACTGGTACCAGGCAGGTCCTATTTCAAGTTGTTAGATAGCAGGCATTAACTCACTGCAAATTGGCACCACTCCACTGATCTATGGAGTGACAGGGAATATCTGCAGCTGGAAATCTGATCTCAGATGTGACTGAGACAACCCCAGCTGGATGGACTTGAGATCCCTCTGGTTCCTTCCAAGCACCCAGCCTGGAAACCTTTGAATCAGGGGTTTTGCCTTATTCCCTGAGAACTGGATCACAGCCCATAAATGAATTTTGCCTTCCTGGAAATGGGAGGAACTGTAAAAGAAGGCAGAGAGGCTGGTGGGGTTTGTACTCTCTTAGGAAAGCTCCTGTGTTTCCCCACAGGTGAGTGCCCAGCTGATGGGTTGTGACACACAGGGAGGGAGGAAATCTTGAGATCTTCAAATCAGAACTTTGAAAAGCCACCTAACCCACCCTGCAGTCTCAGAGCCAGATTTTCAGAGGTCTGTAAGGATGGAATGATGCAGGGAAGTGCTTGTGGGGATCCTCAGAAAGGCACGAGTGGGCTCAGTGCTTTGATACAGTGAATTTTGCCCTGTCAGCTGCTGAGGCTGCCCCCAGCTTTACCTGTGCTGCCAAGGGCTTTAGGTACTTTTACAAATCCAGAAAGAGTCAGTGTCCCTGCTGAAAGCCTGGGAACAGGTATCCTGTGTCCTTCAGGGATTTCTGTCAAAACTGAGTGGAAATTTGGGTGTGAAGTTACTTTTGATTTGAACAGGGGCCATGGCTCTTGTGTCTCAGGAGCCTTTGGAAATTCTACCCCGGATTTTTGTTTAAATATCTGATTTAATGCCCTGCCTTGTGTTCATTCAGAGGGCTTAGTTTGGGGTCTCCCGGTGTCATAAAAGGCCACCATAGGGTTGATGCTTGCAAAGCCTCCCCTGGCAGGGAAAGGGGCAAAGGCAAGGGACTAACCCTAAAGTGAGAGGAGATGAGGGGCTTGCAAAGCCAGCTAATCAATACCAGCCTGCCTAGAATGAACATCTCTCCTGCTGCTGGAGCTTCAGACAGTAAAAAAACCTCCTGTAAATGCAACATATCTCTGTGCTTCCTGCCAGCTGGCTGAGAGCCAGCCTATTTCCTTCAAAAAGAGGGATATTTATTTTCATCCTTTTAGAGGCAGCCAATTCATCTCAGACCACCACCAGCTAAAAAAGCTTTATAAATTAGCGGCGTTTTTTTGGGGTTTTGTTTTTTTTTTTTTTTTTTAATTCTTTCTCCCACCCCCTTAAATATTATTTTCGTTGTTCAAGTCAGTGTAAATCCTCTGCCAGGACATGGGAGCTGAGGCTCATTGCGACACACTCCCCTTTCTCTCCAAGCTGGAGGAAGACAGTAGCTGTAGTGTCTCACGAAAACCAGAGGAAACCAAAGCAAAGCCTCGCCGTGACTGATTCTCCTTCCAAATGGCGTAAGCAGGCCAACTTCAAACATATGAATAATGAGTTATCTGTGCCTGACTTTGTTCAGCAGCAGAAGAGACAGTTCCTCCTAACATTTTCCTCCTGTGAACTTCTGGGCTTCACTTTTAGAAGTGGACTGGAGCAGCCCTGGCACTTGCTGCTTGCTGCCGTTCACCGGAGCGTGATGGAGAGCTTCATCCTTCTTTGTGGAGATCTCCATCCCCAAGGAGATGGCTTCTTTTGAGTCCCTGCCAGCTCCTGGCATGGTGGGCAGCCCAGTTCTCATCTCTGTGGCGTCTCCCCTCTTTTGCTGGCTCTGGGATTCCACCAAATTCTTCTGGGCTGGGAATTTCCCACGAGGAGTCTCAAGCCGGAGGTGGGTTTCCAGGGAAAACCTGAGGGATGTTCATGTCTTGTGTTATAGGTGTGCAAAGATGAAACCACCCCACCATCTCCTGTAAGGGACAGGCCTGCTGTTCCCATAACACAGGCGTTTCACATGTGGCTTCTTTCTGGAGCACATGCTGGGACTTGATAGTCTAGCCGAGACTCAGACTGGGAAAAAATTCAACCCTCTGGAGAGGATTGGCATGTCTCTCTCTGAAGTCTCTATTTTGAGGGCTACAAGAGGCATTTGAAAGGTGTTTTACACATTGAGCTGGAGCTTTATCCCCTGCTGATTGCTTTCTTGTGGTCTGGTCTCATGGACGTGTAGAGACTGAGCCACCAGGTTGTGTGTGGCATGGCTGCTCCTGGTGAGCTTCTTCTTGGCTATGATGTAGAATTTGGCTTTGAGCGTTTATTTGTGCAGAGCCTTGGGTAGTGGAGGGTGGGAGTGTGCTGGTGGGATGCTTGGAGCCTTGCTTTGGAGGTGGATGAGCAGGGACTTCTCTGTTGGCTGCTGGGCTCAAGCTGCTGCTACCATCTCCTGGTTCTTGCCTCCTCCTCCTCCTCCTCCTCTTCAGTGGAGCGAAGGAAACGATCTGCAAATGTGAGTGGTAATGAAGCACTCTGTGTTTCCTTTGCTCCAGCTTGCAGCCAGCATTTCACAGCAAGAGGCCTGGGATGGGCCAAGCCACTTCCCACCAGCTGCTCCCTCTTCCCTTGGGAGCTCGGGGCTGCAGCAGGGGACAGGGGTGAACGTGACACCTAAATCCAAACCTGCCAAGGGCACGGATCAGGCTGTGCAGCTCCTTGCCTCTCCCAACAGTAACCTCATCTAAAAACAGATAAATCAGGGGATCAGGACCCCCGGAGAGTGTTTTTCCAAATCAAATCTGCCAGTTCTGAGATTCTAATATCACTCCAGCCATGAAGTTCTTGGAGCCCCTTGCTTCCTTTGATCAGCTTTCTATTCTACATCTCAGTAGTCTGGGGAAATAAACTGCTTTTGGTGAACACTGTGGACACCCCCCATCCCCCACTGCCTGGAAACCCCATTCTGGTCCCAACTTGGGAAGCCACATCAGGTTGCACACTCCTAGAAGGAAGAGCAAGGGTCTATTTGGTCTTTGAAATGTTTTAATGCAGAAAACATGTCTTTAAATCACAGCTTTGAGGGCCTGAGCTCCACTGCTGCACACACTGTTTCCCTGTCTGCATTCCAAGGAAACACCCAAAACTTCCAGTATGCTTCTTATTACTGACCTAAAGTGTCAAATTCACATTGGCTCTTCCAGCTGGGAAGTGTTCAATGGGATCGTTTGTTGGACAGGCTGATACAGATCTTGTTATTACATCAGGATCTTAGGTGATCTGTCAATGTTTACATCATGTCAGATTCAATATGGGAGTTAAGGGGTTCAGAAACCCGATCCAGCCTTAAAACCCTTGTGCTGCTGACAAGAAGTGACTGAGGTCGGTAGCTGCCACAGTTTCATAGCACTAAGGGCTGTTGTTTCCATAAATATTGACCTGCAAGCCAGGGCTGGTGCAGCTGGAAGAACAGCACAACAGCTCCAGCCCAACAGCAGGTTCCAGGCCCCCAAAACTTCATGGGTCTGGGGGGTAATGAGGATTTCTCAGACAGATTTCTGGGCATGAGGTCAAGCAACATGAAGCTGCTTGAAAATCCACCCACTGGCATAGGGAGGCTTTGAGTCAGTCCTTGGGTTAAGCCAGAAACCACCTTCCTCTTCTTGAAGGTATGAGCTATTGTTCACTTGATGGCATTGGTTTCCTCTCCGTGACAGCTGTGGGTAGATGGGGAAGGGCTTTTAATGAAGCCAACCACTGCAGAAATTAAAAAGCTCAGGTTGTTCTGATGAAAGAAACCCATTAACAGCGATTCTCTCTTGCGTGACAAAGGCTGAGGTCCCTCGCTCGAAGTGACAAGCGGCAGGAAGTCCCGAGGAGACAGCCTGTACCAAAGAGGGTTGGCAGGCCAAGCTGGTGGTTTTTAACTCATTCGCTGCCTTGTTTCAAACATTTTACCTCTGGCTGGTCCAACCCATGGAGATGGGGTGGGATCCAAAGTGGAGAGGACTTTGGAGAGACGGGGAGGGCCCTGATCCCACAGCGACTCTCGTCTGGGCTCTCGCTCCTAAATGAGTCCCTGTGTTTGCCTTGACTTCTAATTGCAGCAAGTTTTCTGCTTTCTTTTTATCAGTATTGGTTTAGGTTTTTGGGGTTTTTGCCGGTAATTGCTGGGTCTCCCCACAAACCAGCCCCTTTCAGAGGATGTAAGTACAGCTCTGCTATTTACTTGAGGCTTAAAAAGAAAAAAAAACAACCCATGGGGCTGCTCTGAGTTCAGACAGTGTGGGGACCAGAGCAACCACAGTGCAGCATGATGCAGCCACATGAAGCCCTCTGTTAAGTCCTATGGCTGAATAATCTTTAAAAACATTATCAGCATAGAGATCACTTGATATATTTTTCAGGATTTTCCCTGTCACATGCCAGATCCTACCGCAGGATAGGGTTTCAGCTGAGATAGTGGCCGAGAACTTAATTTCCATTAAATTTCTGTGGAACTCAGTCTTTGAAGTTCTCTTTGGCTTCTCTGCTAAGATCCGCCTGAGAAATCTGGTTAAAGGTAAAACATCAGCCTATTTTGCTTCTTCTGTGCTCAAATGTATGCTGAAAAAATGTCGACCAAAACAGGAGACCTCACTGCACACCCATCCTCCCCCTGGGGAATTCACAAATACCATGTGACAGATGCTGCTCACATCTCCAATGGCCCTCAGAGCAGAGTTGCCCAAGGTCTAGGGATGCACAGAGATTAGAAGACATGATAGTGTTGATTTGAGGTTTCCTACATACCCAAAATATTGCTGGGTTTTGCTTTCTGCTGGGAGTCTGTCCTCACCACTGCTTGCTCTTGGGTGCCAGCACCTTTCTGTTTGGTTTGGATTTTACCCACTTGGGATCCCAGGGATTAGAGAGCCTGGGGGGGATGGGGGGACTCACCTGGATGTGGAGCTCCCAGGGGAGGGTCAAACCCCCCCCCTAAACTGTGGCTGAGGGTGGTTTGTTTTTGGGATTCCCATGGAGGGATGCCATGGTAGGGAGCTCAGCTGGGACTGTGAGATCCCCTCTGGAGCTGATGCTCTCCACTCCTGCCTGAGGTTGGCAAGTGCAGGCTGAGCTCCACAAGCCAAGCAAGATCAGAAGTTCTCAGACACCAAATTTAAGGAGGGGGAAGTCTGGGGACATTCTCTGACTTCTCTATAAATTGACAGCAAGCCCATATTGCACAAACGTAAAGGGGAAAGGAGGTGGGGACACAAGTAAGAGGTGGCTGTGTTTGTCACCTTTGAAATGTGTCACTTTTCTTCTCAAAAGCCACCAAGATCTCAGCTTGGTGGATGTTGGGCCATAGGGCTGGATCTGATAAGGCTCAGCTCTCAGCAGAGCTGCAGGAGGATTTCTTCCCAGCTCTTCTCCCATCTCCCTGGCGTGCCTGCACACCTCCAGTGCCCCCGAGCTCTGCTCCTGATTCTGCTGGGATAAGGAGTTTGCCACCTTGGGAAGGTCCTTTCATGGCAGGTGCAGAGAGCTGGGGGTGTTGCACGGCTGTCTGGCTGCAGCAGGTAAAGAGCAAAGAGAATCCAAGGTCTGAACCCAGTGCTGATGTAGAAGTGAAGCAGCTTGGGCTTCTCTGGAGTCCCTCCAGCTTTGTGCGGGTGTAACTGAGACTGGAATCTGGCCCAGAGAGAGAGAGAGTGAAGCTGTTCAGTGATGATTAATATAGTAAAATGCGAAAGTTATGTATCAAGTGTATTTCATGCTCCTCTTTGCCTCAGGACAATTAGCATAAATTTAATAATTACTGCCCTGTTCCAGCAGCTGCTACCTAAGGAGCTGGGAGTGCTTTACAAAAGCTCATTAGTCCCTGCTCTGCCTGGGGGAGGTAGGTGAATTGTCTCCCCATTTTACATGTAGGAAAAGAGGAACAGAAAGGAGCAAAGGGAGATGGCCAAGGTGTGGTGCCACGGCCCGACTGCTCCCTTCCCTCCCCTGCACCTTCTCCGGCCCTGCTTGGCTCTGACCCTGCTGGCTGGGCAAAGCTCAGGGGGTTTATTCTTCACCACGCTTCTTGCACTCAGCAGACTCTGTAGACAATACTTAAAATTCAGTGTTTTCTTTGCTGGTTCCCCAGTCAGCACCCTGCCAGGAGATGGGGTTTCTCCTGCCTTGCGTGTGTCTCCTTTCCTTGTTCAGAGAGGTGAGAGCTGGCACAGCCTGGTCGCTCGGGCACAGCACAGGGCGTCCTGACCCTGGCACCCACATCCTGCTCCTTGGTCAGATCCTGACTTCCCAGATGATCTGGGGCCTCCTGGGTGGGTCAGGCTGTGTCCCCTCTTCAGCAGCCTTCCTCTGGCAGAACTGTGAGGTCTTCTCATGGCTGTGTGCTGAGAAACCCCCCCCCCAGGGAGCTGATCTCCACCGGGGCTGCCATTGCATTCTCCCCCATACAAATAGCAGCAAACCACGAAGATGGAGGTTGTGCTGTCTTTGTGTGTGAGCAGGGAGCTCCAGCCAAAGGGTAACTGATCAGATACCAGACTCTCTTATCATGTTCCAGGGCACAGACAAAAGCTAGAAGACCAAGCCAAACCCTTCACCGACCGCTACGGGGAGCTGGAACGGCTGCGCCAGTCCATGAGAGTCACCCCAACAACACCCAACCCCCGTGGATCCCTCAGCACCCCAAGCCACTTTGGGTCCCAGGCTCAAACTCCAATACAAGGTAACTGGCTGGGTGCCCCAGCCTGGCATCATCACACCCCAAAACCTCTCTTGCTCCCCACGCAGCTTGGGCAGGGAGTGGAGCCACCCTGGCTGAGCAAGCCTGGCTCCGGATGGGATTTTAGAGCTGGAGAGGGATTTGGTTTGGTTTATGAACCCTGGAAACCTTTTTGCATCCATTAAATCAGCAGGTGGCTGCTGAATGGTAAACCCAGGTGGTTTTGCTCCCTGCACCATTAGGTGATGGGGGGCTAGGAAACACTGAGGAGTTTCAGAAGGAAGGTGAGGGAAATCAGAGCAGCCCACTTTGAATCCAGCAGCTTCCTTGACATGAAGGCACCCGTGCAGTCGGTTAAGCAGCAACTAGAAAGGGTGTATTATACTTTACATGCTAATCCAAATGGTTTCTTATCTGGTTGCATTGTGTTTATGCCAAGTCTGGTGATCCAGCACCCAGCCCCAGCATAATTCCCCACACGTATGCACACCTGCACGGGCACACGCGTGCACACACACACACACACACACACACACACACACACACACACACACAGCCTTTGCTCTTCCCAAAGTTGCCATCAGCGTAGCTGAGCCCTCAGGCATTCCCCAGGAATCTGCATGGAAGTTTGTTGCCAGGAAAGAGGGTAGGAATTGCTCCCAGTTACCCCAGAGAGGTCAGTCTGCTAATTCTGCATTGCAGCCCCAACCTAAGTGTTGCATCCGGCTGCCTCGCTGCTCCCAGCCAGATGCCACCAGGATGGATTCAGAGAGCCCCTTCTCCTGTCTTCACGTGCTCCTTTTCCAGGCATTTTTCATCTCAGTGGTGTTTTCCTTTTAAAATCAGTGTAAATACTAATGGGGATTTAAAGGATGTTTGCATTTTGAGCTCTGGTGAAAAGTGGCTCTTCTTGGAAGGTTCCAGATGTAAAGTTCCAAAAGTTTTTGTGCTGCACTCTCAGGAGTGACACAGATGTTTGCAAACCTCAGTGTCATTGGCAAAGATGGTGTCTCAGGTGCAAAAACATGTTTGAAAACGTTACCCGAACTCTAAAAGCTGCCCTGCTCCTCCCAACCCAAAATTACTGTAAAAATTTAATATATTTCTCATTGAAATGCAAATCTTTATGCTTGGAATTCTCATTGATATTAGTGATGCTTATGAGAAGAACTTGGGTGTTTTGTGTAGGATTATAATTTGATTTTTTTGTTGTTGTTGTTTAAAAGAAGCAAGAGAGAGAGAAAGAGTTTTATAGGCTTGTCTCATTGGCTGCATAAGAAAGAAATGTTCTTGGGGGAAGAAAAAGAAAAAAAATATGTGTATTTTAAATTAGCACAGTCCCCCATGGTGCCAGAAACCCAACGAGCATCGTTTGGAGCAAAGAATCAGGTGATGACACAAATTCATCAAGAAAAAAATGAAACTGGCCACAAGCTACCGTCAGTGCCAAATTCCCAAATGTCAAGTGACAGCAGGAGTGGAGACACACAAAATTAGCCATCAAAAATCATTCCTGCGGAGTGAATCCAAAGTACCAGGAATGCTGCAAAAGGCAGTTTGTGCACGCTTTGCTCTTGGCTCCCATTTGTCCCAAGCTGGAGGAACTGTCTTAAAATTACTGTGGGTTCTTAGCAGCGTAAGTGGGAGCAGAATCAGCTCAGTAATTTTGATTTCAGCCCTGTCCTTTTGACACAATGCTGACTCTAACCAAGCATTGTCATTAAAAAAAAAAAACAAAAACCAACCCTAACTCTTTCTCTCTCACACACATGGCTTATTCACAAAGATCATAATTTTTACCCAGGCAAGTGGAGCCTGACCCGTGCCAAGAATAACACAGGAGTTAACAGGCCTGTAATTCTCACGACTTGGCACATTCTTAGGTAGCACACCCGAGAAGCTGATTAGCAGAAAGCATCATGAGATACCAGTTAGGAGGGATGAAGGGGGCAGGCTGGAGTTCAGCTGGCCCCCTCCATCCTTTCCCTGGGTGTTGCCCAACCTTCACGTTTGAAGCATCTTGGCATCCCTGGGCAGGGACTGAAAGGGAGGCAGTGAGGGTGGAGAAGGTTTTTTCCCCCTGTGAGCACCCAAAGCCAGCAGCCCTCTGCTCATCTGCTGGAGGGGCTCGGCCTCCCGGTTCTGCTGACCCAGCAGCTGGCACCAAGACTTCCTAATCCACTTCTGGCAAAACCAGGCTGGGGAGCTGAGATGCTTGGAAACAGCCTCGGCCACCGAGGGGGAAATCAGGCACCTCCAATCCCTGCCCACAGCACGTGGAGTTTGGGTTTTGAAGCGAAGGAGCACGTAGGAGACAGCGTTTGGTCTCTGGGAGGAATTGGGGTTCTTTGGAGATGTGTTTGCTCTGGCTCAGTCCAACTTTTCCTCCCTGGGACTGAAGGCTGTGGCCGCAGTGGAGATCATGGCAAGGACATTGGGACACATGGGAGAAGGATCTGGCCCCCAGCCATTTGCAGAAGCCTTTCAGTAAAGCAGCCCTGGGAGGTTATAAATAGTCCCCATGTAAAATGATCGTCCTGAGGTTAAATGGTCTCAAACCCAAAACCTCCTGGTAAGAGAAAACTGCACATTTCTGAAGGACATGCCAGGAAACATGGGAGGAGAGCATGCTCAGCACCGTGGCCAAGAGGGTCGGATCCTGCTTCCCCCCTGCCCAGTGTCAGTGTCTTTCAGTGGCTTCAGTCTTTACCCCACACGGATGGGCAGGGAGTCAGTTGCTCCTCATGCCTGCCTTCAAACAGGACAGATATTTGCTTCCCTCCACAGACCAGATTTCAGTCCCATTTCCACTGCTTTGGGGGGGGGGGGGGGGGGGGGAAAGGGAAATTCTGGGTTCATCCCAGTGGGGCTATGGTGGGAATCTGGCAGGTAGGACAAGCAGACCCTTCTCTCTCATCAGCTGGTGCTGCTGCCCTGGCTTCAGCAGAGCAGAACTATTTGCCTCTGTTGAGGATTTGGCCCAATACTTCTCCAGTGAGGTCTGGAAAATCTGAGGTTTTGAAATCCCAGCTCTCCCGTCTCCACAGCGAGACACCAAGCTGTCATTAGGATGGCTTGAAATGGTTCCTTATTATGGGGCACATGAAACCAGAGCCTTGCGTGCTTGCTTCAGTTTGAATTTTGTCTTCTAGCTTAAAAAAAAAAAAAAAAAAAAAAAAAAAATTCAAGTAGCTCTCAAAAGTGAAGCAAGATGTTAAAGGAACTCCCTTCTGCCTGCCTTTAGCTGCTTCTTGAGACCTCCTTGCTCTGGGGGAGAAGGATGGTGACAGACACATGTCCTCCCTGGGGACACCTGGGATGGTCCTGCAGCTCCCTGATTCTCCAGGTGACACTTTGCCCTTGTCCATGGTTCATCCTGAACCATTTCATTCCCATTGCATCAGAGGAGGAAGGACCTCAAAGGAAGGACCGCCCATACAGCCAGCTCCTGTGTTCTAGCTTTGTGGTGGGAACATGTTCAACCACTCAAAAGCAATTGTGTGCACTGTCCAGCAACATGAAGGGGCCTTGAGTACACGAGGACAATTGCAAAGTGATTTTAAATTTGATCTACTCGGAGCAAGCTGGTTTGATTAATGCACTTAACATCCCCTTGCACGCTCTTCATAGTGCTTCAAATTCCCTCGACTTCACAGGGAGAACAGCAAACTCTGGATCCTTTTACAACCTCCATCCTGCCTCTCCCTGTCTTACTGTCTGCTGAACAGTTTGGAAGACACTGTCTTTACTGGTGAAGAGCTTTCAGATCTGATCTGGAAACTGCTCAGCTTTAACCAGCTTGATTTCCAGCCCAATGCAACATTTTTAACATAAGCATCAGCAGAATGCGTCACCATTTAAAGTAAAATCTCTCTCTTTTTCTTTTTAAATATACATTTTTTAAGCATTACATTACTTTTAAGAAGCCTCTTGGCATAGGCAGCGGGTGCCCTATTGTTTCTGAAATGCAACGTGGCTGCTCTGAGGTTCAGTCCTGAATTATGGGCCCAGCAAATACACTGAACTGCTGCTTCTTAATCCCTGTCCAGATCGACTTATGGTTTCTTTAAAATATCCGTTTCTTAATGGATAAAAACATTCTACCATGGGCAGAGACTAAATTGTTTCCAAAGGAAGCTAGGCGAGCATTAGTGGGAAGAAAACATATTGTGGGATTCAGCTTCAGCCTCAAAGGAAGGAACATGCTGGAGATGGGTTTCCTGCCTGCTTTCAGGCTCCCCGGGCTGCTGTGCCTATCTTTAAACTGCTTTTCTGCTCCTCTCAGTTACATCTGCCCGCTCTGCAGTGGGCATCCATTAAATGAATTTGGCATGTGATGCTCAAAGCTGAACCACAGGCGAGTGCTGGGCCGGGAGCATCCCCCGAGCCAGAACCCGAGCACCCGCGGCCGCCCGTGCAGCCTCCTCTGTCTCCCGGCCCCAGCTCTGGGTGCTGAAATGCTGCAGTTCCCACAAAACAGCGATCAAGCAAAATAGCAGCTGAGCTTGCAACAAGCCTGGCTGAATTTGCCTCTGGCTCTGGGGATGCCATCCTGCCTTGGACAGGGGGTTTTTGGCAGCGTTGGGATGCTCACTGCCAGGTTCTGCCTGCAGCCCGGGGTCCCTGCAGGAGGGCACCGCCTGGGTTTGGGGCTGTTTGGTTGTGGCAGAGCAGGGCTGGATCCCCCTCTCCTTTCACCCCCTCAGCTTCTCAGTGGGTTTCCCATGGCAGACTTGGCTTGGTCCAAACCTGCTCGGCAGGCAAGGTGGTCTAGCTGCAGGCTGGGTTGTAAATTCAGCAACTTCCTTTTATGTAGTCAGGGCTTGTTAATTTTTTTTTTTTTTTTTTTTTTTTTTTTTTTTTTTTTTTTTTAAATACCGTTTGAATACAGGTAAAGAGCAAAGTGCAGGCAGGCCAGAGGGAGTGCCTGCAATCAAGGGAGCGTTTCCCGTTCAGCCCACCCACCCGCTCCAATTAGCACCGTTACCTTATTCATGAGCTTTGCGGGGTGGAGCTCAGGGACCGAGGCTGATGCGGTGCGTGCCGGGCAGAGGGATGTGGGCAGAGGATGGCGAGGGGAAAAGAGAGGCTCTTGCAGGAGAGGAAACTGAAAGAGCCTGGCTTGTTTAGTCTAGCAAAAGGCAGGCTGGGAGTGGAGCTGATTGCTCTGTATAAATACATCCAGGGGGTAAACAGGGAGGGAGAGGAGCTAATGTAAGCTATGAAGGACAGTGCTGGCATGGAAGATGGGGCTGAACCAGCCCTGAATAAATCTAAGCTGCATGGTAGAAGCAGGGTCCTCCCCAGAAGGGCAGGATGGGTCCAAGGAACGGCTGGGAGCATCCCAGTGGGCCTCAAAGTGTGTGCAGAGGAGGTTGAGATGTGGTGTGTGATTCACTGAGCTGGGAACACCTGGGAATTTCCCTGCCTCACTGCCCTGCCTGCTTGGATGGACTGGGAGGCTGTTGCTCAGCATATTTGGGATCTGATTGCAAGTGCTGGGAGAAGACCCAGGAGAGCAGAGCTAAGGTTTGTGTTGCTCACAGAGGTAGGCTTGGGGTCTGAGCCCGTGTCTGCACAGCAGCACATGGTATTTGAAGAAAACCAGAAAACTGAGCAGTAAATATGCTTGGCAATCTTGGGGTGGTAAGCAACATATGTGTTGTTGTGTTTGGTTTGGGGTATTTTTTCTTTTTTTTTTTTTTTTCCCCAATCTGTGCAGAGGAAGCACTTGCACCCAGTTTGTGCACTGGTTATATCAGATACAGAACAATTGCTCCGTGGGTGTGTAACAACGGATGCTGTTCACACCCTCGTTTTGTTTTTTTTTTTTTCAACACCTCCCCTTCTGCCCCAAAATAAAATTTGCTCTATTTTTTCGTGGGGTAGAAGGAAGGGGCCATTTTCTTTTTTAGTTGTCTCTGACTGGGAAACAAATGAACTTGTTAACATCCGGGACAGAGGCGTGAGAACGTTCCTACGTGCGTGGGTGGGGGGGAGAGCAGTGACTTCTCTAGAGATGAGCATCTCATCCACCTTCCCGTACAGAGCAGACTCTTCATCTTTGGCTACCTGCCTTTCCCTGCTCCCAGATGGAGCTGTTCTGATCAGGGGAAGGAAGCAGAGAGGAAGAGAGGTCAGAAAAAAGCTGAAAAACATCTTGGAGGTCCAAGCATCACAGAAACTCGTAGAGAAAAAAGAGCCAAAGGTGTATATAGTGAGAGGATTTCTGTCCCCACTCCCTCCCACACGTGTACGTGTGTTACATACGTAAGCATAAAGTATCATTAGTGTTTACATTGTCGTCAATCATCATGGCATAAGACAGGAAAGGAGGTTTTGGTTTTTTTTCCCCCCAGGCTATATTTTCATGACAATTTTGCAAGGCATGTACATGCATATAAATATAAAGGTGATATGTTGCCAGGCTGAGGATATTTATATATTCTGTACACCCTCAGAGTGCCACACTATCAAGTTCCCTTTAAATTTCCGGTGTTCTCGCTGTGTGCTCCACACACTTTGTGTATTTGTGTGTGTGGTATAATGTCCACACACGCTCAGGTTTATTGCTGACTCTGGTTGATAAGCCACAGCATGTTCCCCAAAGCCCTAAAAACGGGGACCAGTGAGGGGACAGACACCTCTTGCTGAGCTGCACGCACATCACCACCTTTAGTCCCCAAAACCTCTTGCAGGGTCCATTGTCTTGGCTCTGTGAGGACTTCAAGGGAACTCTGAGCAGTCCTGACCCTGCAAGGGTGCAGGCAGGGACCAATTTCAGTCCATCCAAGGCAGCTCCCAACCCCAGCATGGTCTCAAGGGAGGTGGCTAAACACACCCAGAGAAATCTCTGTGGTTGACAGCCTCATGAACCAACCTCCCCTCCTCCGTGCTCACCACCAGCCCTTGTCACCCTGCCCGGCTCTGCTGCCAACCAGCCAAGGTTTAGCTCCTATCAGAAGCAGCTCTTTGCATTTATCCTTGCATTATCCATATTTATCCTTGCCATCCACCCAAGAAAAGACCCACATTGTCTCTGAGGCAAAAAAAGAAAGCTGCTGTATCACTTTGTGTTTTATCTGGAAAGGGGCTGAGCTGCTTTCAGAGCCTGTTTCTATCTGGCTCTGGATGTGAGGGGATTTGGGGTCCTCAAAAGGTGCAAATTGCAGCTGCACAATTAAATACCGGGGTGTGTCCTGGCCTCTGTGGTCCCCTGGGCAGTGCAGCCCTAACGAGGAGACAGTGGCATTACTAATCAGGGCTTTGACCTTTACATGGCTTTTATTTAATACACATTCCACACTTCCCCAAACTCCCATCCAAAACATTGACATTTCCGCTGATAGATTGGGTCAGATTTTGGAGTAGTTGGGGGACTCAATTCACTCTTACAATGGTTAAATTCTTACAGCTAAATGGGCTTATTCAGTTAGCGCAGCAGCTGGTGTGATTTCGAGAAGAAAATAAACATTTCCTTCAAATATTTTGATTGGCAACTGGACAACTGAAATACTCAAGCTCAGATTGCCAGAGTCCAAAAAAGCAAATGGGGGCTGGATGGCGAGTAAGCGAGGCAAACCCGAGTAAATCCTGGGAGGCAGCACCAGCTACCACGCAGATGTGTGTGAGATGCGCTGGGGAAGGGGACAGTGAGGTGTGATTTTTATTTTTTTTTTAAAGGCTTTTTTAAAAGCCTGTTGTGGTCTGATTTTGAAGGCAGTGTGGGGCCCAAGGTTTTGTTTTCACCCGCTCCTGTTTCCCTGGCGTTTTCTCAGCGTGTTTCTTGCTCCAGGCTGCTGTTTGATGGCTGGATGAGCGTGTTGGAGGGTTGTTCCGCTGCTGAATGAGGTGGTTATGGAGGGTGTTATTGACAGGGTTTTATTTGGACCTCGCTGGGACTGTTTCAGTGGGAATTGTGCTTGGATGCAGGGCCCATGCCCATGGCCAGGGCAGCGGGAATGGGGCTGTGTGGTTCCAAACTGCTTGGACCTGTGAGGCAGCCCTGAAGTGAGGACATGAGGAAACGGGTTCAAGTTTCATCAGGAGAGGTTCAGATTGAAGAGCAGGAAAAATTTCTTCACCAGAAGAGCCAGCGGTCAAGCACTGGAACAGGCGGCCCAGGGAGGCAGTGGAGTCACCGACCCAAGGGGTGTTCAAAAAACCAGGCAGACATGGGACTTCAGGAGATGGGTTATGGTCGTGTAGGACTGACGCTTGATGACCTTGAGGGGCTTTGGCAACCTCGATGATTTAGAGGGAGACAGAACGGAGCGGCTGCTCTGAGGTGAGGGCTGAGATGGAGGGGCAGCCCTGAGGTGAAGAAAGTGGCATGGAGGGGCAGCCTGGAGGCGCGGCCATTGGGCTGAGGGGCAGCCCTGAGGTGAAGGAAACAGGATGGAAGCGCAGTCATTGGGATGAGGGACAGTCCTGAGGTGAAGGAGGTGGCATGGAGAGGCAGCCTGGAGGCGCGGCCATTGGGCTGAGGGGCAGCGCTGAGGCGATGGCGCTGAGGGGGACTCGGGACTCGGCCCTCCCGGCGGTTCCCCCGGCCCAGCGCTGCCCTCTTGCGGCCGCCTTCCTCCCGGGCCCGGCGGCCATTGCCCTCTGCTGGCGGCGGGACCGCCGGGGCCTTCCCGCAGCCCGGGCCCCGGGCGGGGTGGCCGCAGGCACCGTGGCGGGCGATGAAGCCGAGGCCCTGGGAGGCTCTGGGTGCCGGGGAAGGTACTGAGGGCCACGGGAAAACAGAGACCGACGTGATAGAGCAGAGCAGTCTGGTGTCTGGCTGAACCCCCCCTGATAACACAGAGATAAATACCCATGTTGGTTCTGGTTTTTGGGGTTGTTAGGTTATTGGTTTTTTTTTTTCCTCTAGCCTCGAACTTGTTGAGGAAACCTGGAGCTGCGTTCTGGGCCGGGCTTCAAGCCCAACACGCAGTGGTGGTCGCTTGGATGCTCGAATCTTTGCATGGATTTGGAAGGATTTTTTGTGGAGAATTTGTTTTTTGTGTTTGTTGCACACACACAGTTGTTCTGTTGAGACCCAGCCCTGCAGCCTTGGTCTGTCAGAGACCCCAGGGTTCAAAAACTGGCACCAGAGAGCTCGGGGGGTTGCAGGCAAGAGCCTGAATGTCCCCAAACCCAACAGTAGCACTGTTGTTTTGCTCATCACAAACAGCATGTAATTAACACTCTTACATCTAAATTAGTAGCCAGGACCCATTGCCAAATGTTGCAAGTTCAGGCCAATAAAACATAACTTTTTTTTTTTTTTTTTTTTTTTTTTTTTTTTTTTTTTTTTCCTTAAAAAAAAAAAAAAAAAACCACCTTTGAGTGTGTTATAGAGGAAAAGGGAAATGTGCCCTGAGCACTTGGGGTTTATTTCCATTTGCATTTTTATGGAATATTATTTATGGACCTGTGAAAGCTAATGAAGGAACGTGGTCTGATGGCTGGAGATTGTCATCTGCTCCCGGGAAGGTGCAGTGCAGCAGTCTGGGTTTTCTGGGGAATAGGGGGTGGATTTTAAGGCTTCTTTCTCTCAGTGTACGGCAAAACAGTCCAGCTGCTTGGAGCACAGTGGCAAGGGCTTGGAGCGTGTAAGGAGGAGGCACTCAGAAAATTATAGTTTTTCTCTCCAGTCTCAAATTCAGGCAGGACTTTTGTCCTGTGGTCCCACCTGCGATGCTACTGAATTGCTAAAGCTCCAGGCTGTGGTCAGGCTGCTTCTTGCAGACTCCAAACCTCAGCTCGCAGCGCCCGAGAGCAGTTTTGGTGCTGCTTTTTTTTGCACTAGCGTGGCTTTGAGACGGGGCAGAGCATCCTGCCGGCAAGCCGAGCTGTTAAAATCGGGTTGGTTTGGTCAGTTGTGAGCATTTTTGGCAGCGTTTTGCTTTTCCAGCCAGCCCAAGCACGCTTCCCTTTCCACGCAGCAGGCAGGAGGCACAGCCGGGCAGCCGCTTCCACGCTGCATCCAGCCCCGGGTGTGTGCAGAGCCGTGAGGTTTGCGACAGCTTGGAGCTGCTCCTCTCTTAATCTCACCCCAAAGCCACGGCCACGTCCACAAACCAGGTGCTCCCCCCACCTTTCTCCTCCGTGGAGCCTGCGTGGGAAGGCAGGCGCTGCCGATCGGCCGCAAAACGTCCGGAGGGGAGGGAGGAACCTGCCCTCACCTTCTCCTTGCAGCAGCCGATGGCTGAAGGACTCATCTGTGATGAGTTCAGATCAAATCCCCTCCCCAGCTGCTCCTCCAGAGCATGCCCTTAGTTAGCTGGAAGGGGTTTGCTCGAGTGTTTTTTCCCTGGGGAAATGCTGCAAGGCCTGGAACACCAGAAGTTAAAAATGCTTCATTATAATAAATATATGTAAGACACACAGCTCTGTGCATCCACAGCAAGCATACAATCACATGAATGTGTGTGGCTGTATTTATATGCATATCTAAAACTAACAAATGTGTTTATTGTCCTCAACTCGCACCATTTTTGCTGTGAGTTGAATTGAAAGCCAGCAATGTGACCAAAAAAAAGTCCTCAAAGGCTCTGCTGGTGTGGATTCCCATCTCTGACCTTGGCTTCCTGCAGAATGGGACCCAGCAGCACCAGGCAGTGTGGCTCCCTTTGGGTTTAGAGCCCTCTCAAGAAATGCATGGGGGGCTCCAGCATCCAAGGGTAATGTCCCCAGCACGCTGACCCAGATCTGCCTTCCCCCAGCTGAAGAAAAAAACAACCCTGAATTTCTCACTCTCTTTATCCTCTTGGAAGGAGAAAAATACACAGAGAAATCAAGCAGAGGGATATTGAGGCTCCTCGCTTGGGAGTTTTCAGCTGTGTGTTTATCAGCTCCATCCCCTGATGGTATCAGGACAAACAGGCCACCCAGAAGAAGGCTTAGCAGGCTGGTCTGGACTCCAGCTTTTCCTCCTTGTCTCCGTGTGTGTGTATATACACCACCAGCTATCTCCAGGACTGGCTGTCTGGGGCCTGCATCCATTTATTTACTACACAGCTGATGTAATGGCTAAACATTTTTTTTCTGTGTTTACGGGGTGTGGTTTTTTTAAGCCGCCAGAGATGAATAGGCTCCTAGAGAAGTCAGCTTAGTCGTGTCCCTTCTTGGATAGGAAACAAAAATTTTTAGGACAGGAAATGGGAATAACTTAAACAAATGGGTTTAGGATTTTATTGTATTTAAGTCCTCCAGCTCTTTCCCCCGGCGGTTTCAGGGAACTGCTTCTCTCCTTGGCTTTTAATTTCTCGGAAAGGAGATAGCCCAGGAGATAAGACAAAACATAAAGTCTCCCGGGTTGGGCTCTAACCACCCACTTTCTCCTTCCACCCCAACAGGCACCTCAGATCTGAGCCCCTTCTCTGACCCCCGGCAGTTCGATCGCTCCTTCCCGACCCTGCCGGCCCTCACCGAGCCGAGGTTTTCCGACCCCCGGATGCATTATCCCGGTGCCATGTCCGCCGCCTTCCCTTACACCGCCGCTCCCTCCGCCACCGGCATCGGGGGCATCAGCATGACCAGCATGCCCACCACCACACGTTTCCACCACACTTACCTGCCCCCCCCTTACCCCGGCTCCACGCAGAACCAAAGCGGCCCCTTCCAGGCCAATCCCTCTCCCTACCATTTGTACTACGGCACTTCTTCGGGATCCTACCAGTTTTCCATGGTGGCGGGCGGGGAGCGTTCTCCCACCAGGATGCTTTCTTCTTGTACGAGTGCCTCGGCTGGGAACAACTTGATGAATCCCAACTTGGGCAATCAGAATGATGGGGTGGATGCAGACGGGAGCCACAGCAACTCGCCGACGACCATGACAACTACTGGGAGGATGGATGAGTCAGTCTGGAGACCCTACTAGGAGGAACTCAGCTGGGCACCCGTATCTTTAACTTAATCAGCCACCCTTCTGTTTCTCCTTTGGGTAGGGAATAGAGGAAAATGATGCCTAGGGATAAAGGTAAACCAAAGTCTCCAAAACCAAAAGGAAACCAGGATCCTCTGCGTGCAAGCATGGGCAAACATCAAGTGAAGATGGACCTACGTTGCATTTCAAGATGAATGTCCACAAGGCTTGAGTTTGTCACTTTATGTGGTTCCTCTTACAGTGTGTGGATTGTACATAGGGGAAGAAAAAAAGAAAAAGGATGTGTGGAATCAGATGTTTGTTTCTTGAAGAGCACTTCTCAGTCATCTCACTCATCCCCCTTCCCCACACAAAGCATTCAAAAGTTACAAAAAGCTCACCCTCCTTCTGCAAAATGTTTCAGAGAAGAGAAAAGCCCAGGGAGCTGCCCAAGCCATCTCTGCCAGGGCAGGAAGACTGAACTGAAGAAAAAGGAAAAAAGAAAAAAAAAAAAAAAAAAAAAGAAGAAAAAAAGCCCCAACAGGTGTCTCCCTTCCTTCCCTCCCCACCAGTGTAGAGCCCCTGACCACCAAAGAGCCACATGTGCAGCACGTGAGAGTCTGGTTTACAGCACAACCCCGGGGATTTGGACAGGCGTGGGGGCTGCTTGCTCCTGGCCAGTCAGTCAGCATCAGCCATGTGAACAAGAGCTGTGATATGATTATTATTGATTATTATTAATTATTATTTGTTGTTGACGACAGAAGTTGTAGTGTTCATTTTTGTTGTTGTCGTCATTTTTGAAACAGTAACGTGGTTGATCCCTGCCTGACACCCCCTCCTCCCCCCCTTTCCTCTATGTTTACATACAAGATGTACTTTTTTATGGGACGTGTTTTGTTTTGTTTTGTTTTGCTTGCTCTTTTGTCCTGACCTCACCCTTTGATTCTTTGCTCCTCTTTGCAAACCTCAGTGGTGGTGGCTGAGGCCAAGGTGGCGTTCAGGACAATCCCAGGTGTTTGAGATGCACTTCCAAACGTGTGAGCTGCAGAAAGGACTTGGGTGCCTTTGGCATGACACTGCCACTGCTCCCTGGGTCTGCCTTTCATCCTCTCTGAGTGCTGACACACACAGCTGGTGGCAAAGCATCATATTCCTCTTATGATTCTTTCCTATGTTTTCACCCAGAGGGGGTTGACACGTGATGACTTTTTTGGAAGAAGTGACTTTGTGAAAAGTCCTAACTGAGATTTGGAGAAAGGAGCAATTTCTTCCCAGTCCCTTGGTGGTGGGAATATTACCAAGCACTGTTACCACACCTTTCCCATCCCCTTGCCCTCTTTTCTTTCTCCCCCAGGTGATCCAGAGCACAGGTACCTGTAGATGAATAAGCTGAGGAAGGGGCACTAAAGGTACCACCAGTCCATTTTGGGAATTTGGGCTGGATTCTGGGATTCCCTGTCCTGGCAGGGCTGAGGGTGTGTGGGCAGGTTCCCAGGGAGCACATAGCTGTGGTACCAGAGCCTGGACAGTCCCAGATCCCAGTGCCACCAGCAACCAGGCCTTTTTTCTTTCTTTTCTTTTCTTTTTTTTTTTTTCTTCTTTTTTTTTTTTTCTTTCTTTTGTTCACACGAGTGTAAGAAAATAGAAACCACCCCCCCCCCAGCTGCTTTCCCAGCCCCTTGCTCTAAGTTTACAGCAGTTCAGCCACCACCACCCAGCACCAGATCAAGGTACAGAGCATCTGTACATTGCACTACCACGTCAAGACTGGAGCAAGACATCCTGGCTTCCTTGGAAAGCTGTGATGACCACTCATGAGTTAAAGAAGCAAGGAGAAGAACAACTCCTTAAAATAATAATAATAATAATAATAATAACTTGGAAAAAAGAAAAACAAAAAAAACCCAACAAAACCCCTAACCCCAGCAAAACTGCAACCTTCACTTGCCTTAGTGACAGTGAGCACCACTCCTAGGGGCTCACCAAGAAACTGGATCACAGCAGCCTGTGTTCTGTGTTCTGATGCATTTACATTTATCATCTGATCTCTGCCACTGATGGAAAGCACAAAGGAAACAAGGCATTTGTAGTACTCGGTTAATTTAAGACTCTTCAGAGTGAATTTAAAAGAGGACAAATAAAATAATGAAAAGAATGGCAACGATGTTGTTTTTATGACATATTGTCATGTGAAGGTGTAAGTAGTGCACCTGTGTTGTATGCAAATGGTCATGAGACAGGCCAATGTTTTTTGCTTTGCACTATAATTTGCTTTTTTTTTTAAAAAAAAATGCACAATTGCTTGTACAGTAAACCCCCTTTGTCTGGCTCAGAATATTTAACTATAAAATCTAATTTTTGGTCTTATTTGTTATAATAATATAATTCTTAAATGTGTTGAAGGATCCAATTCTTAATAATGCTTCTAATACTTGTATGTGCAGGGTAAAATTACAACAACCAACTAAGGAGAGGAGAACAAAGAGCTTTGTAGATAAGGAAGGCTAAAGTTGTTGGATTTTTAAATGGTGTCTTACAATGGACATTAAAAAAAAATAATAATAATGCTAGTGATACCAAATAATGTGGTTATTTGAGTAATATACCAGCCCTACTTGAAGGTAATGCCCTGTATTTAATATGTAGCCCATCTTTTTAACCTGTAGCACTTGTCACTGGGGAGGGGGGAGGTGGGGAGGGAGGGAGGGAGAGGAAGAGGAGGATCTGTTCCTGGGGAAGTCATTGGGAAAAGCCCTGGCTGGAGGAGGCTCCTTCGTGGCAGTGGTAGAAAAGCCACAGCACAGTGGTCAGTTCTGCTTTTTCTGTTCTCTGTGTCAATGTTCTTACCCAATGTACCTGATTATAGCCTCAGGCCCTCCTCCCTGTAATCATTTTCATGACTTTCCACGTGGAATAATAAATGTAATGTTACAACTCACCCCCCCTGCCTTTCTGCCTGCTCACTTCTCGCTGCGGGGAGAAGATCTGTGCCCTGCTAGAGAGGAAAGCTCATTCCTGCTGCTCTTTCACCAGGGTGATTTCAGCACCTCTCTCAGCATCCTTGTGCCCGGGCCTGGTGTCTGGGGGGTGCTCCCTGCACCTCCCAGCCACAGTTTGGCCCCAGCAGGTGTTGGGTGGGTGTCCAGCAGCCAGGTCTCTTCACAAGGTTGATGAGCAGGGGCTGTCAGCTCGGAGAAAAACTCTTCAGGCTTCTCCAAGGTGCATCTGGAGCACTCACACTGCACCAAGCAAGACCTGGCAGGTGATCCCAACACCCCCAGCCAAGCACCCCACACCCCAACCTCCTCCTCCTGGCATCGCCGCACTGAGACACAAAAGCTCTGACACAAATCTGAAACAGGACCCAAATTCCCAGGCAGTCCAAGCCCAAACTCCTTCACACTCACCACTCGTCTCCAGAACCCAAATGACAACTGAAAAGAATTAAAAAACAAAAAACCAAACCAAAACAATACAAAACAAAAAAAATAAACCCACTCAAATCCCAGCCTACAATAGTGGTTGATGCCAACGTGCTGTAGGGTCCCAAGGAGCTGAGCTGACACCTGGATTGCCAGGAAGGTGACCAGGAGCCAGCAGTGTGCCCAGGTGGCCAAGAAGGCCAATGGCATCCTGGGCTGGCTCAGGAACAGCGTGGCCAGCAGGTCCAGGGAAGGGATTCTGCCCCTGTGCTCAGCCCTGGGGAGGCCACAGCTTGAGTCCTGTGTCCAGTTCTGGGCCCCTCAGCTCAGGAAGGAGATTGAGGTGCTGGAGCAGGTCCAGAGAAGAGCAAGGAGGCTGGGAAGGGATCCAGCACAAGTCCTGTGAGGAAGGGCTGAGGGAGCTGGGGGTGTTGAGGCTGGAGAAGAGGAGGCTCAGGGGAGACCTCATCACTCTCTACAACTCCCTGAAAGGAGGTTGGAGCCAGGGGGGGGTTGGGCTCTTTTCCCAGGCAACTCTCAGCAAGACAAGAGGGCACAAGAGGTCTCAAGTTGTGCCAGGGGAGGTTTAGGTTGGACATTAGAAAGAATTTCTTTCTGGAGAGGGTGCTCAGGCATTGGAATGGGCTGCCCAGGGAAGGGGTGGATTCTCCATCCCTGGAGATATTTCAAAAGAGCCTGGATGTGGCACTCAGTGCCATGGGCTGGGAACCACGGGGGGAGTGGAGCAAGGGTTGGACTTGATGAGCTCTGAGGTCCCTTCCAACCCAGCCCATTCTAGGATTCTATGATTCTATTCCTGAGCCCAGAGATGGGATCAGCAGCAGAGTGCTGGGATGGGATGATGCCAGAACCAGAACCATCAAGCTGGGCTCAGGGTGGATGTTCTGGAGCTGATGCTCTGCCTCCCCTTCCCAACAGCTCTGCCTATGGCAGCATTTGCATAGAAAAAGAAATAATAAAACCAAACTAACACACACACAAAAAAAAAGAAGCTGGCAGAACAAAGCCACAATAAATGCTTAATATGGGTGAGATCCCAGCTCCACAGCCCTGGCCAGTGGAAATATGTTTCAAGTCCAACTCCAGCCATGCCTTTTCTTCACAGCTACTGGGAGAGGAAACACCCCGAGGTGTAGCTATTCCTGACGGGAACTTTCCGTTCCCAATTGATCCCAGCTTTACTCACAGCTGCCTTTAAAGCTGGAATGAAAAGAGAGAAGGAAAGGGGAAAAGGAAAAAAAAAAAAAAAAAAAAAAAGACAAATAAAAAGGGAGTTTTGATTTATTTTTTTTTTTTGTACCAATATGTGCTGAGTCACCCATGGGAAAGGGGTTCCCAAGGGGTGCCAAGTGGTTTTGGGGCTGACTGGTGGGGTGGATGTTGGTGGCTCCAAGATGATGTTGGACCAGGAGCAGCTAAAATACATCTGGGAGGCCCAGGTAGCTCAGCGAGCTGATGGTGTTAAATGTACCCAACACCTGAAGGCCAGATGGGTGTTATTTTTATATGGGTGTTATTTTTATATGGGTGTTATTTTTACATGGGTGTTATTTTTATATGGGTGTTATTTTTATACCGGCCACCTACCAAGCACAGGACCCAGCGTGCTGCTGCTGCTGCATCTTGATTATATGCAGGTTTTGCACTGATTTAATGAACTTAAATGGGGAAGCTGGACCCCAGCATTGGGACTTGGGGTGCATCAGCCTCTCCCAAAGGTCCTTTGAGAAACAAGAGCCAGCCCAGGCTGCCAGAGAGCAGCATCCGAGAGCTCCCACTGCTCCAGGGGACACTGGAAAACAGGGCAGAAAGCAGTAGCATGGGACAGGCAGGGCAGAAATGTTTGGTTTCTACTGTGTAAATGAAAACTTTCAATTTTTTTCCCTTTCAGGGAAAAAAAAACAAAAACAACAAACCCAGCACTGGAGCTTGAGTGACTTTTTTTGAACATTCAGCCATTAAATTGAGTGAAGCTTGAGCTAAAAAATCTCCAAGGAAAAATGAAGAATATTTCCTTTGAGAACAAAGCTAACAAAAGTCTCGGCAAAAATCTTATTATATTCTCCCTCTAGCCCAAATTCTAACCCCCAGCCTGTAATTTAATGACTTTCTTGTGTTCAAACTCTCTTAGTAAATAAACTTCTAACTTGCAATAAGTCTCTAGGCTAAGACCACGGGGAAGGATCCTGCCAGGCTGCCACCAGGTCTCACCTTGCCCACACAATCCCTTTTCCTCCTCAAGCCCTTCACAAACCTTGCACAACTGGGCAATCAGCATCACTAAGGCACAATTTCACACAGCAGGGCCAAATAAACCCACAAACATCAACCCCTCCTGACTCCCATCACTTGGACCAGGGAGAAATGGAGCCACCAGCTCCCACTTCACCATCACCTCCCTGAACATCCATGGGGTATAATCCTGCTGCAGGGCCAGCCTGCTGGGAAGGGTTTGTTTGGGCTTTATTCTTTTTTTTTTTTTTTTTTTAATACTGCCTATTTAGAAGCTAAATGGTGGAAAACATGGAAAATTCATTAGGGTGTTTGGGAAAGTGTTAGTTTACACATCATTCACATCTACTTACTCAGCAGGACCCTGTGCCTTGGGGGAGGGATATATTTATTTATATTTTTTACACATATGGGCTGGGGGGGGGTGGGGTGTCTCTCTGTTTCATTCCCAGACAGGCACAAAAAGTGAGTCCTTTTGCTTCTCACAGGCTTTTCAAAGCTTGTCCCCCTTTCCCTGGCCTCACTGGGCTCTGCCCCCTTCCCACCTCCCCAGGCCAGCCCTGATGCTCAGCATCCCCAGGAGGAGATTGCTGCCATTCCCACTCGATTGGAAAAGGCAGGAGCCATTAAAGAAAGACCCAAAAAGGGCAAATACGTGGCCACACCAGGACCTGCTGGTTCCTTGGTGCTGCAAGAGGCTTGGCAAGGATGGGAGCTGAGAGAAGAGCAGGGGGGGGAGGGGGTGTGGAGGGCTGGTTTAGTGCCCAAGCCCCAAAAATACCAATTCTGATCATTCTGAATTTCTCCAGTTTGGTGCAATACAAACCCAACTCAATAAAAACATCATTCTGGGGTCACAAGAGCTGCTCTCTTCCTCTGAAGCCATGAAGTTTTGTTCCTCAGGTCCCCTCCCTATGGCTCCTCCATGGAGCTGTTTCTCCTCCATCCAGCCCCAAACCACAGCTTGTTCAGCTAAAATCAACCCCAAATCTTTACAGATAGGGGAGACTCTCTGATTATTATTTTTTTTTAAGGTAGCTCTATTTTCCCACTCACAGGGCTCCAACAGCAAATCCTCACCTCTCAGCTCCTGCCTGGACTCTTGTTTTCCCCAGCACCTGCTTGGTCCTGGCTGGGTAGGGAATGATCCAGTTGGAGCAGTTTGGTTTGGGTTCATTTTTAGTGGCTTTGGGACAGTTCCGTGACACCATCCCAGGTACCCACTTTGGAAATGTCTCCCTAAAGCCACTAAGGTATTGAAGTTGTACTTTTTGCTAAAACACGAAAAAAAAAAAAAAAACCAAAAAACCCAGTGGGATTTCAGCACCCAAATGCTTCAGCACAGCTCAGACTCCTTGAATCCCAGTGCCAGATTCAACCCCAGTACCCTGTATCAGCCTCCTCAGAGAAATTACCAAGAGGGGCCGTGTCCCTGCAGCACCCAAACCCTGCTCACCGGTGCTGGCAGCACCCGGAGGTGTCCCCGGAGCCCTTTTTGTGCCAGGGGCTGACACCGAACAACTTCGCACCGCTCCGCTTTTCATTGAAACCCCGCGAAGTCCCCGGCGGCTCCGTTCCTGCCCTGCCAGCAGCGGGCTGAGGGGCAGGGAAGGCGTTTTCTTGAGCCGAGGTTGGGCTGGGAGATCAGAAGAGTTTAAATGAAAACAGGCTCATGCCCTCCGAGGCTTTATTCTTGGCTCAAAATGATGGATAGCGACAGGGTGCTGGGCACCCGCCCCGCTGCACCCAGCACCTCCCGCCGCCGTCAGACGCGGGGCAGGGAAAACATTTCGACTTCAAAGGGGCCGGGGAAGCCGGGGAAGGAGGGCTCATTAACCTGGGGATGGCGTTAGATGGGGAGATAGAGGCTTTAATTAGGCGAGGCGGGCAGGGGAGCCCGGGCTGCATCCCGGGGCCGTTTCGGCACAACCCCCAGGTGAGCGCCCGCGGGCCTGCACCTGCCTGCGTGGGCAGGGAACACACGCGTGATGGGACATGTCTGCGTGATGGGACATGTCTGCGTGATGGGACATGTCTGCGTGATGGGACGTGTCGGCGTGACACGGAATCTCCACGTGTTGGGGGGACGCCACCTCCCAAGGTCCCCTCCGTCCTCTCCCGTCCCTGCTGCCGCCGCAGGGATGCGCAGGGCTGGCGGGGCAAGGGTCAGCGCTGGGGAGTGGGTGTTACATGGGTGCTGCTTTGAACCTCTGGCAGCAGCCTCGCTGTCAGCCCAACACGGTGCTCCAGGGAGTAAGGGGCTGGGAATCCCCCCGCTCTTTTCGGGAGGGACCAAAATCCTCCCTGGGAATGGCACCAGAGGCAGGCACCGAGTGGTGGGAGCACGGGTGTCAGTTTCCACAGCACAGAGAGGCAGGAGGGGCAAGAAAATCACCAGTGACCTTTTTTGGGGGCTGGATGAATCCTGTCTCTGTCTGCACTGTGATTCCCAGCAGGTGGGTAAGGTCCAGGTCGTGGTCTCCATCGTGGCACAGGGATCCCCCACTGGTGATTTGGTGAACCCCTTCTCTGGGCTCTGGCTCCTCTCCTATAGGGATATTTCACACCAGGGCTCCCAGACACCACATTTCCACATTTCCTCTCCATTCCATTGACTTGCAAAGCCTCCTGGGTCCCCCCAAACATCTACTGCTTTTTTTTTTTTTTTTTTTTTTTTTTTTTTCTTTTTAAGATGGGGAGGAAAATAACCATGGCAGAGCTGGGCTTGGCTGCAGAGAGGGGACTGTCCCCGATGCTGTCCCCGGGGTAGTTTCAGCCCAGTCCCCCCACCTCCTTGGCAGGTTTTGCTGTTTGTCTTTGCAGTTGGTGGGTTTATTACAACTGGGAACACCCAGGGGTTTTTTGGTTGGTTTTCTTTTTTTTTTTTTTTTTGGTTTTTTTTTTTTTTTTCTGTCTGCCATGAAATCGATACAGTAATTTCATTTCTCAGTCATAAATGAAATGAGCTGTAAAGTTGGGTGTTTAAGCCCGAGTGAAAGAATGAATTGTTCTGATGGAGGATCTTAACGAGGGGATTAAATGTGCCTGCAAAACCTGGGGGTCCCTGGCCCACCCTTGCTGGGCTCCCTGTACCCCTCAGAGCTGTGTGGTCCAGCACCCGTGGCCCTGGGCCAAGCCCCACCCTGCCCCCCCCTGGGTGGGCACCTGCACCCCTTCCCCAGGCCCTGCTGGGGACCCCAGTGAGTCGAGGGGGTGTCAGGGTGCTGGTGGCCAAGGGACAGAGGTGATGGAAGGTGCTGGCTGTGGGATGGAGCTGTTGCCATGTTCTCACCATCATCATCATCGTGATGCTGAGTTCCTGCCACAGGGAGTTAGGCTGAAAGCAGTGGGGAAAAAGAAAAATAAAGACCAACCAGACCCAAAGGGAGATGTTTCTTGACAATATCCTTTATAAAACTGGCTTTCACCAGAATTTTTTTAGGGGAAATAAAACCCTGCTGCACTCCAAGGAGAGTGGCAAAGGTTTCTGCTCCCATGGCTGGGACTTCAGCTCAATACCATTAGATATGAAACCCAAAATTTGTTTTTTTCTCTCCTGACCCACCCTGGAAGTCCTCCCCTTCCTGCAAACAACTGAGACCCACATCTCCCTCCACTCCATCACTTATTTTCCATTGGAGAATAACCCAAAACTGATCCAGAGCAAGAAAGAGTACTTTGACCAGTCCAAAAAATACGAGGGTCATATTATCTTTAAACCATTTAAAAAAAAAAAAAAACCCAAAAAAAGAAAAACCCCAAAAAACAGTGAAAGCCCTTTTGGGCCAGGAGAAACTTCAGCCAAATTCCCCAAGTCCACTCCCCACCTCCGTTGTATTCCCCTGGAAATCCTTGCAAAGAAAAACACAGAGCACGCAAAAAATTTGGTTTTCATTAAAAACCTTGAATGTGAGGGGTTCTGTAGCTTTCAATGGGGCTTTGATTCCTATAGATGATGGAATGTTTTCAGAACATTTAAAAAAATGTTCTCCACCTTTCTATCTTATATCGGTAGAAAACTGCACTGGGTTTTTTTCCTCCACCCCCCAGCCCAGGCAATAGAAGTGGCAAGAGTTGAATGCAGATGCAAACCCTTTACCTCTGTTTACCTTGAGGTTTTGTTTTAAAAATACGATGCTATTTTCTTGTGGCTTTGGAACCAGAAGAGATAATCCACCTGGGGGAAAAAAAGAAATGTGTGGAAACTGCTGCAGGAATTTTCTTCAAGGGGGGACTTTTTTTATTATTTTTGTTTTCATTGAGAGAAAGCAGAGTTGCTCAGCCCTTGGAACAGCCACGTTCCTTCCTAAGCATCATTGTCAGAGGCATTTCCAACCTTCTAAGTCATCACCAGCCCCATGGAGATCATTGTCTTGGCCTAAAGAGATGATCTGATTGCTTTCTTGCATCACTGTGTCCCAGCTGCTGGCTCCTACAAATGCCCCTTTTCATAGCATCAGCCTTTTACTTTCTTTCAGAGACTCTAAAGCAGGTTCTTGGCTTTTCCATTTTTTAAGGGTTTCCATTTACAGGGTTAGACTTGGGTGGGACAAGCTGAGGGATAAATCCACCTCCCCTCCCAGGAATGCCCAAGGGGTCCCAAGGTGCTGCACATCCCAGAGACTCTTGGTCCTGGTGCTGGGCTGGGCCCACGTCCCAGGGCTTGAGCCCAGGTGTCCCCCTGGATGCCAACACTTTTCTCTGCAAAGAGCATTTTTTCCAGCCAGCCATGTCACAACCCTCCAGACCTCACCAAGAGCCAGTGCTCACCTTCCCCATGCAAACCCCAACCAAGGTGACTTTCTCTTACAGCACAAAAAAAAAAAAAAAAAAAAAAAAAAAAAAAAGAAAACAACAAAACACAACCAAAAGACCAAAGCTTTTATACACCTTGGCATCTCCATGCCACGTTAGGGCACAAGGCAGTGGGGAGGTGCCAGCCCAGCCCTGGGTGGCTTGTGCCAAAATGCAGCATCCTGGTGTGTGCTGGTCCAACCAGTCCAGCTGGCTGAGCAGCACCCAGTTCACCCAGACACGCCAGGCTTGTGTTCCCCACTATCTCTGCTGCTTTTTTCCTCACCCCCCCCACCCTCCCCCTGATGTCAGCTCACCTGCTGGGGTATACGGAAGCCTCACCTCAATTACAAGACTCATTAACCACCACCCAAGAAAGGGCCACCCAGTCTGCAGTGCCTGAGTGCCACCACGGGTGCCCCAGCCCAGCCACTGCCCCACGCTGGGGATCAACCCCAGCACTGCCAGCCCCTTCTTATCAGCCATTCCTTCCTTCCTTCCCCTGGGATTAGAGGCAGCCGAGGGGTTTGAGTGTCCCACAGGACACACACAGGACACACACAGGACACAGGGGAAACAAGGGACACACAGGGGGACACAGGGGACACACAGGACACACAGGGGGCACAGGGGACACAAAGGGGACACAACACACAGGACACAGGGGACACACAGGACACAGGGGACACAAAGGGGGACACAGGACACACACAGGACACACACAGGACACAGTGGAAACAGGGGACACAGGGGACACACAGGGGACACAACACACAGGACACAGGGGACACACAGGACACACACAGGACACAAACAGGACACAGGGGACACAGGACACACACAGGGGACACACAGGTCACACACAGGTCACACACAGGACACACACAGGACACACACAGGACACAGGGGGCACAGGGGACACAAAGGGGGACACAGGACACACACAGGACACACACAGGACACACACAGGACACACACAGGACACACACAGGGCACATACAGGACACACACAGGACACACACAGGACACAGGGGGCACAGGGGACACAAAGGGGGACACAGGACACACACAGGACACACACAGGACACATACAGGGGACACAGGACACACACAGGGGACACACAGGACACACACAGGACACACACAGGACACATACAGGACACAGGGGACACACAGGGGACACACAGGGGACACACAGGACACACAGGGGACACACAGGTCAGACGCTGTGGCTGAGCCAATGGGTGCCAAACCCCTGGGGTGCTGCCCCATCCACGCTGACCCAGTGCCCTGGGAAAAGCCACCACAGGCTGGTTCTGGAGCTGCTCCTCGAGTCGTGTCCCCCTCCCCACGACAGTGGGGACTTGGGGGGTGGCAGAGTGGGCACTGTGAGTGCCACGGGGCTTGGCCAACCTCGCTCTTCCACAGGCAGGGACAAGCCTGCCCTGCCCACGGGCAGCTGCCGGGTATCAAAGGAGTGGGAAGCAGCACTGAGTTAAGGATTCTCCTTCACCTCCTCCCCTGGGGTGTCCCCAGGCTCCCCCAGCCCCTGCCCAGGGGACCGATGGCCCCTGCCTGCCCCAGCACCCTGCCCTGGGTGCTGAGGTTGTGGGTGGGGAGAGCCGGGTTCCAGGGTGCTGCCTGCCAGGGCTCACGTAGGCAGGAGCTGCCTCTGGTCTTGGCTGCTTCCTCTCAGTGTGAGAGAATGGGATCCATTTCCCCCACGGGATGGGATCTGTTCCCTTCACACAATGGGATCCATTCCCCTCAGCCCCCTGAAGCCAAAGGCAGTGCTGTGGCTGGTCCTGGGGCTGAGCACATCCCCTTCCCTGCCCCCACAGCCCACAGGCAACGAGGGACCAAATAAAAAAAACTGCCCAGTTCCTCCCTAACACCAGGAATACAAACAGGGTTAAAATTTTTTATACATAAGGAACTTTTAAGGCATTATCCTTGTATTGCTTCTGTGGCTGCTGCTTCGACCCTACAAGCAAAGAGGTTGTAAAACATCCCCATGGAGCTTTTACAGAGCCCAGGATCCTCATTAATTATCACCCAGGGATGGGCAGGGTTAATGACCAAAGACCTGGTACCTGAGCCTCTTCAGAGCAAGGAAGTCACAGCTGAGGCATCCCCAACCCATCAGCTCCAAACAAGCTGAAATTATTCCAAGCAAATGTCAAAAGCCCCTCTGTAACCCAGGGCTGATCTGGGCCTTGATGAGTTCTAGCACTTGCCTACAGGGGAAAAAAAAAAAAATCCCACTTATTAGATTAAAACCAAGCCCCTCTTCATGAATCCTCTCCCTCTCCCCAAGCCCAATCATTTTAAAAGGCAGAGGTGGAAAAAAAATCAAAATAAAGGCCAGCTTTAAAGAGCCCTACCCCTTCAGAAGAGATACTTTGGCCTCCTGTAACTTTACAAATAAACTTTGCTGTAAAAGTTTGACTTGTGGCACAGTTTTGGCAAATTCAGACCCCTTAAATACACCATTTCCTGCATTCTTGATTGCTATCTAAAGGCTTGTGAAAATATACAGGTGGATGGAATAAAATTTTAACTCTTTGCTGCCCAAAACCTCATCCTCCTCCCAGTCACAAAGCTGCTGGGCTGATGCAGAGCTCAGAGCTCTGCACTGACGTCCCCATCTGGGGACCAAAACTCTGCTCCAGCTGATGCTGAGGATGGAGAAAAATAGGAATTGGGCCTAATGGAAAGGGCTGGAAATGAGGCTCAATCCCAGCTTCCCAATGCCTGAGCTGTAGAAAACCCAAGGAAAAGTGGGATGGAGGGGACAGAGACTTCCCACTGCCCTGGGCAGCTCCGTTTGCCTGGCTGGGAAATGGTCTCAGGCCATCAGCAGCAGCTGGAGTTGTTTTAAAGCCCATTTGCAGAAGCCCTGCCAGGTTCTTGCTTCCCAATTGTGAAGGAATTTTTGTTCTTGGTTTAAAAATAAAAAGTGTAACAAGAATAGTAATGCTAACAATCCTTTCTGGGATCCTGGCTTAGAACATCTCCCAAGCCCAGGGATGTGGAAGCATCCATGAGTGCTGGTGTCCTCCATGGGCAGGGATCCATCCTGTCCATCCCCGTGGCACCAGGGAGGAACCACCCTGGAGCTGCACCAATGTTTGGACCAGGATTAACTCCCCTGGAACTGTCTGACCCCCTTTTCCCTTTCAGTCTGGCTGGGAACCTCCTCCTCTTCTGCCAGCCTCAGAGGAGACTCAGGCTTGGACTATTATATTATATTATATTATATTATATTATATTATATTATTCCACATTATTTCATATTCTATCTCATGTTCTATCATATCACAATGCAGATATTATAATTGATAATAAATAGTTCTATTATTTCCTACTTATTTCCTCTCCATCCATCACTCAGTTGCTGTTGAGGTTCTTCCAAACTCACCAGGACTCTGCCTATTGACCCCCCCCAAGCCCACCCAAGGGTGCCCAGGGATGGATTAGGGGGCTGATCAGGGTGAGGGATGCCTTTAGGATCTGGGCACTTCCAGCACCACTGTCCCAGCACCTTTCCCCAGCACTGTCTCCCTGCTAAAGGAAACAACCCCTGCCCGTACAGTGAGCAGGGAGATTTCAATCATTTAAATAAAAAAAAAAAAAAAAAAAAGGAAGGAATCAAGGCAGCTGTTACCCTCCCCCATCCTCCTGGACAAGCAGCCTTTCTCAGCCCACATGCAAGAGCTAATTTCTTTCTGCCACATCAAGATACTACGGATCTGACTCAGCTGTTTTTACAGGATTCATTTTTTTCTTTGCCTTTTTTTTTTTTTTTTTTTTTTTTTTTTTTAAGCATTTGCCAACAAAAGTATTAAGAGGTTCAGCTCTGGAAGTGAAAAATGAGGGGCTGGAAGGAAAAGCAGCCCCAGGTGAGGCATTTGGGGGGGGGGGAAATCTGTGCTGCCCAGAGTGAGGAAAAGGCAGGGCACTGAAGGTCCAGCTTCATTCCCACTGGAGCAGCCTACAAATGCCAGATCCCCACAGACCAAGGTTTGTCTGTAAAGCAAAATAAATGCTAATAAAATAATAATAATTAAAACAAAACAAATAAATTAGAAACCAGTCCTTTTGCTTAAAGGGGGCAAGGGGGGCTCTGGTTTTCTGTGCACCATGATTTGGTGCATGGAAGGCAGCAACCATTCCCCTCCTGCCTCTCTGCACAGGCTGCAGGTTTTCAGGGTGAGCTTTTTCCTGCATAACCCATAAAAAAAGCTCCTTTTGAACCCCACATCAGTACAAAGAGACAAAACTTGCCCCTGTTCCCACCCTGCTGCTGTCAGCTCCAAATCTAAGGTCTCAGTTTGAGATCTTCCCTCGTGGAAAGCCCACCCTGAGCATCACCACCCTCAGGGTGCTGCAGAGTTCCCTTTTCTCTGAAAAGAGCCTAAAGAGCTCGGGCAGTGGGACCAGAGAAAACCCCAGTGCTCCACAGCTCAGCAAAAGGACCTTGGCCACCTCCTGCCCACCTCTGGGAGATCTTTAACTGAGGTGACAGAGGACTCAACTTTACTCCAGAAGAGCATCATAGGACTCACTCTGATCCCTCCTGACTTCTCCAGGTGGGACCTTCCTGGGATGTGCAGGGTCGATGCCCACTGACCCAGCTCCTGGGGCTGGAGGAGCTGCTGAGCCCTCAAGCTGATCTGGAGCAGCTGAAAGCAGCTGAGAGTGTTGGGAAGCAATGGACAAGCAGACAGAAACCTGACCCAGCTGAGCCGTGCTGGAGTGAGGATGGGGAAGGTGCACACTTGGCTCTGAGCTCTGCCCCAGATTTACAGAATGACCTCAGGCAGCTGCTTTCATCTCACTCTGTCTCTGCAGAACTGGGTTAAACTCTCCCCTCTGTCCTCCTGCTTTGTTTGGATGCTGCATGGGATGCCACCCAGGTCCCTGTAGGACCAGTGCCAAGGCTGAGCCACTCCAGGTCCCATTTGACCTGGCAGAAACCAGGAAGGGGAACCCAGGTCCCAAGTGCAGGCACTGGAGAAAAGAGGGGAGGAAAAAAGGAACCTGACCCAAACCCCACAGGCTGCTGGTTTATGGGAATGGTTTGCACTGACCACAGGAAACCAGACACAGGTCCAGGCAGCCCTTACAGCCCATCACCAGCAGCACCTGGGCAGAATCCACTGGGGTCACAGCCCAGCTGGTGGCAGGGGACATGGTGACACCAGTGACACCATCCAGAAAGGCAAGGAGGGACACAGCAACCCCTGTGCTGATAGTGCCCGTGTCCACCTGGCCCTGGGGCATCCCCATTGCCCTCCACTCTCCAAAAACACAAGGCTGGGGATGCTTGGGCATCCCACTTCACAGCAGAGCCAACATCTGGCTTGGGCACACACACATCTGCCTGGTCCCAGCTGTCCCCCCTCATTGCCATCAGCTCTGGCTCTTCAGAGGGATGCTGGTGCCTCCCCAAGTGGCTGCACCATCCTCAAATCCCAGGGAAAGTGGGAGGTGAGAGCAGTGGCCAGAGGGGGGGAGCACGAGGCCAAACTCCCCAAGCCCAGGGCCCATCCCGGGGCAGCAGGAGGGGGTTGTGCAACACCAGCCCAGCACCAGCCCAGCTTTGAAATGCAAAGGCAGAAAGATCTGTTAGGTTCAGGTAGTGCTGTTGTGGTCTAAGACAAACAAAGTGTACAATATAAATTGGCTGCAATTGCTAATCAACGAGCAGCTTCAGACCAAGAGGCATCTCGCATGTAAATCAGATTTACCGCTAATTAAATGCACAAAGAAGATTTTTCCAGGCATCCAAGGTTGCTCCTGCAGACTCTGAACACCCACACGCACACACCCAGCACCTCTGCAAAAAGCAGGACTGCTTTTTTTTTTTTTTTTTTTGCACACAAAGCAGTTCATTTCCATGCACGTGGATTGGGCAACGCCACCGTTCCCGTGTCCCCGACCCCGTTTCCACCAAGGACGTGTGTGGTGGCAGCACCCGACCCACCTCTGCCTCTTGGGTCTCTCAGGTTTCATCCCCACATCCATCTTGGGAGTGCCTGGATGAGGAACACGGAGCCACAGGATAATTTCAGCTGATTTTGAGGGTCTTGACGGCGTCAGGTTTGGGGAAAACATCTGGTTTGAGGGCAAAGACCCAAGAGGTTCCATCTCTCCGAGGGAAAGCCAAGGTCCAGCCACTTGCTGGATCACATGAACCATCCTTGTATGGGCAAAGGCCACAGGAGAAAGTCCTCTGCTGGTGTGAGGACATGGCACTGGTGTTACCCCAGGAGCCAGACCAGGAATTCCTCTGGATCAGCACCCGGCATGGTTGGTGTGAGGAGTTTGGAGCCTTTTTCTTCCCAACCCCCTTTGGAGCTGCCCCAGCCCCAGGGTGGGTGTGATGGAGGAGGATCAGCCCCTCCATGCTTTGCTCAGGAGGGATCAGCTCACAGGGATCATTTGGCAGAGGAAGGCTTGGGGCAAGGAGCAGTTCCCTAGGGGGTGCTGGGCCCTGGGCAGGCTCAGGAGGCAGCAGGACAGAGTCCCAAGAGCTGCATCTAATGAATAGAAATCATCTGTCCAGCTCCCCTGAAACTCTGGTGCCTGCAGAGCAAGGAGCAGGTGGTAGTGAAACCAGGTTGGCCTTTTCCTAGATCTTCCCCTGGAGCTGTTGGACCAGCAGAGCCCCACATCCCTGCTTTGCCAACTGGCTGGGCAGGATGGGGCAGTCACCTTGGGCCATCACAACCTTCTCACCCTGGCCACACGTGCAGAGCATGAACCCCAGTGCTGCCCAGGATCTTGGGATCACATGGACCCAACTGCTGCTGCCTTTCCTCCAGGAAAGGAGGGTCAGGGTGACTCCTGAGCATCACCAAGGCTCAAGTCCCCTCTGGCTGCCGTACCTGCTGGCAATGAGGACACCATCACAAGGGCCACATTTGGATGCATTGTGGCTTTAAGCTGGAAGAGGAAAGATTTAGGGTAGACATGAGTAAGAAATTCTTTGGTGTGAGGGTGCTGAGCCCCTGGTTGCCCAGGTTGGCCCCAGAAGCTGTGGCTGCCCCATCCCTGGCAGTGTTGAAGGTTGGATGGGACTTGGAGCACCCTGGGCTGGGGGAGGTGTCCCTGCCCATGGCAGAGGGTGGGATTGGATGGGCTTTAATGTCCCTTCCAACCCAAACCATTCCATGATTATATGATTTTGACCACAGAGCTGTCAGGGGCAGCACTGAACACTCCAAGGCCTGGAGCAGGTGATGGGAATGGAGGATGGGTTGGTGCACGGAGCCCCGGGGGTTTCTGGAGGCAGAAGAGGGGGTGAAGACAAAGCAGCCCTTGAGCAGGGGGCTGCTGGAGCTTGGTGGGATATCTGCAGGAATCATCCCACCCCACAGGGTGAGGGCAAGGGGGACAATCCAGCGTTTCCCAGCTGGGTTTTGGAGCCTTCCCCACCCCAGGGAGACGCCGGGGCTGGCAGCCAGGGCCCCGTTTCACAACTGCAAATGGCTCCTGGTCCCCCCCCCACACCACCACCACCACCACCCACATTTGGGGTGTGTTTGAAAATATCTAGATGTCGACTTTGTATCTCCTGCTCATCTCCCCCTCCAAGCATTCCTTCTTGTTTACTGGTCGTCTCCCAGTCACAGGATCCCAGTCGAGCCCAGAAGCCTTCTTTTCCTAGGGACATCTTGCATTCATTAGGACGTGTTGTTACTGACTGCTAATTCTCAAAGTCCAATTTAGCCCTCACAACCACCACCATGTGTGCTGGGGAGTTGCTACATCCCTGTGCTCAGTCAAGTGCTGTCGGCCAAGGCAGCAGAGTCAGGCACAAAGGAAGCCTCCATTTAAAGCCTCCTTCCCCGTCACCTTGGTGGGGTGGAGGTTTGGGTCCTCTCTGAGGGTGCTCGGGAGCTCCATCACGTTTAGTGGTGGCTCTGCAGGGGACAGGACTGGCAGAAGAGCCCCGGTATTTGCCCTCTGGAAGCGGGAACAAAAATCGATGGAGAGCCCCGGCGATGCTGGGGAGGATGCAGGGAGTGATGGGGACATCTGGTACCCCCACAGCACTGCTGGGGGGCTATGGGGAGAAAGGGGGGGCACAGGGCAGACAGAGGGAGTCCCCAAGGATTAGAAGCAGATTATGAAGCTATGGGGTGAGGGGGGTCAAATCCCAGCTCCCGGGGCCAATCCAGCCACAAGCTCTGCAGCACCAGACAGCGCCGGCAGCCGCCGTCTAAGGAGAAAATTCAAGTGGTTGGAGATGTTGCCTCAGCCAGGGATGAACTGCAAGGACTGACCACAGATGGGCTCCATGTCTGGGCCCAGCATGAGGTAAAACAGGTTTGCTTAACTCCCCATCTCGGGGTATTTCTCCCTCCTTCAGGTCCCTGGGGAGCCAACGGGGAGGGGCAGGTCCCTGCATCGCCTCCCACCACCCCACTCACTATATATAGTGAGCCCAAACGCTCAACTTAAGCCCCTGGGGGCACTGACTCATGAACAGAGGTGGATTAAAGTGGGGTGGCTGAAGCAATTACAGCCCCCAGCTGCCTGCCCCACCCCAGCTGGGAAGCTGCAGCCCCCACAGTGGCCATGGCTGAACCACACTTGAAGCAACGCCTGAACCCAGCGTGTTTACGGGCTGGGGAATGAAAGCAGAGATGGGTTCCTCCACCAAGCCAACCCGGGAACCACTGGATCCACAGGCTCCACGCCATGATGGCTGGTGGAGATTGGAGAGTGGAAGAAACTTCTGCCCTGAAAAGGTTATCAAAGATTGGAACAGGCTGCCCAGGGAGGTGGTTGAATCACCGTCCCTGGAGGTGGTTAAAAGAAGTGTAGACGTGGGACTGAGGGACAGGGTTTAGCACTAGAGACTTGGTAGAGTTGGGTTAATGGTTGGATTCTATGAGCTTGAAGGGTTTTTTCCAACCAGGGCTCAGTGGCTCTGTGCTTGGGCTGGGGGGATTGGTAGCCCCCAGGTACTGCTGGCACAGGAGGGGGCAGCGAGGCAGGTAGGCACCTGCAAAAGGAAAAGAGCTCCTGACTCTACAGAGGGTGGTTACAACCCTGGCATCACTTTCTCCTTAGCAAACAAGAAACTGAGACCCTGTGTAAAGCTAAAGGAAGAAGAAGTGGAACTGAACCTACAGCCTCTGGGCCATCACTTCTCAGCCTGACAAGGTGCTAGGCCACTGCATCTAAACCGTGTTCTTATCTAGAAAGGTTGGACCAGGTGACCCTTTATGTCCCTTCCAACCTGTCATTCTATGATTCTACAATCACTGAACTGGTACAAAACACATTCAAAGTCATCACCTTCCCTTCCTTTCCCCCCGTTTTGAAGGTGTGGATGGCAGGACTCCCCTTCCCTGGGTGTCTGTAGCTTGGTGGGGGACCAAAAGCTGGGGCCTCCCAACGTGAGGGTATCAAAGGTTACAACAAAGTGGCTGAAAGCCCTTCAGAGAGGGTGGCAAAGCTGTCCGAGGTTGAGGTGCTGGAAAGGTCTTGTATGGGTTCATCTAGAGAAGGAGAACCAGCAGCAAGAGCTCCCAAAACACATCCAGCCCTGCAGAGGTGATTTCAGGTGCCAGCTGGCTGAGTCTCTCGGGATGGTTCCTGATGGCATCTCCCATGGTCCTGCTGTGGGCTGGCTCAGGCAGCCCTCACTTCCAAGCTAAGCCTGTCCCAGCACACACCAGTCAAGCCAAACCCGTAT
Organism: Heliangelus exortis; assembly: GCF_036169615.1. Lineage (NCBI taxonomy): Eukaryota > Metazoa > Chordata > Aves > Apodiformes > Trochilidae > Heliangelus > Heliangelus exortis. Next base: position 3,270,310 of record NC_092445.1, on the reverse strand, counting down.
CATTATCCCTGTCTTTCCAAGTGCAGCAGAAGTGACAGCAGCCAGGAATTGCCATGGAGCCCCTAAGTGTTTACAGAAGGCACAGGAGCAGAGCACTGCACAGCCTCATAAACCCCACCACGCACACAGGGGAGCTGCTGAAGTCATTTGACCACAGAGGTAACAGCTCCTCCACGGGCTCAAATTGCCAGGTGAGCAAGAAGAGTCATGGGATTTGCATCCTGAGGCCAAGCTGTGATGCAAAGCAGAGCTCCATGGGAAGTGAGCGGGATGGAGGTGAACACAGACCAGGAAAGAGCAGAACACAGGCAGTGCCCAGGAGGCTGATGTGTCCCCAGGGCATGGTGCAGAACCAGGAGGTGCTCCAAGAAGTCAGGGGACTTCTGTCTTGGGCTTCTTCATGTACTGCTACAGCCAAGCTGACCTGCCCTGGCTCCATCACTGCTGCAGGCTGCATGTCCTCAGGGAGCAAAGGGAGCTGTGAGGATGCTGCACTGTGGGGACAGGCTCCTTGGACAGCAAGGCTGATGGGAACTGCTTGGTGCTGAGGGCCCTTTGGGAATCAGACTCCTCCAATGCTTTGGGAAGGGCCAAAAGCCACTCTCAGAGCCCACAGGCAGGACAAAATCCCAGGAAAGCCAGCCTCGGGCTCTTTGGAAAAAATTGATTCTCAGGTCATGGCCAAAAGGGATTTGAATTTGTTACCATATGTTTTAAAAATGCAGATGAAGAGGAGCCTGGGCAGGACAGATGCACCCTGCTAAAGGTAATCTGTAATTAAAGGGTTCAGGTAATTCTTCCCAGGGTCAGGTCATCACCTAACTGCCCAACTTTGTCCTTGGAAGAAGCTGACCCTGGCCACTGCTCTTGGTCAGTCACAAGTGACATGGGACAGACTCAGTGAACCACCTGCACCAGGATGGGAGATGTCAGCACAGGCTGGTGACCTTAAAGGACAGTCAGTATTCAGCCAGCTTGAATAACCAAAAAGGTCCCTTTTGGCACTAAAGAGCTACACCTCACCACTGGAAAAGCAAAAGTCTTCAGTAAGCACCACAAACCTAAAACACAGGAGCCCATCAGCACATGAGGCCAAGATGTTCCCCAAGTGATGTGCATCTTCAGAGGGCCAAGAGAGCTGGGAGATGGTCTTCCCAACAGAGCCATCCCTGGAGAAAGCCAAAACAGCAGCAAATTGTTTTAAGGTCTTAAAACGGCAGCTGAAAAACCCAAGCAGATCGTTTCCTATGGGACATATTTGGGAATGTATTTATTTTATATCTTGTGAAAAAATTCCAGGATGTAAGTGAGAAGCCAGGAAAAAAAAATGAAAAAATTAAAAAAAAAAAAAAAAAAAAAAAAAAAAGGAGGGACGGGGGGGAAAGAAAGAAAACAGATTTGAACTGGGAATGTTTTACGTGCAGTATTAAATCTCCAGCACACAATGAATCATGCAGTTCTTGGTCTAACAAGGAGGACTCCAGAAAGTCTGTAGTATGAAGGAGTCACTAGAGACTCTAAGAAATATGGCAAGCTTGGTCCAAAGTGCACAAAAAGTTGTTTTTTTTAAGTAAAGGAAGAAGGAAAGAAAAGGAAAAAAATCTAATGGTGAGGAGGAAAAAAAAAAAATCTCTGAAATTACAGCCCTACAACAGCTTCATTTGTATAATCCTTCTCATGCCCAGAAGCTGTTTTGCAGCACTCAACGAGGCCGGGAATAGATGACAAAAGGCAGCAAAAGTATTTGAAGTTTTGTTGCAGATCCAAAGCGCGTGTGCCCGGTGGGAGCAGCCGGGGCTGAGCCGCGACCACGGAGCAGCAGCAGCAGCAGCGCCAGAGCCCCAGGAGCCACCGAACCTGTTCCCTCGCCCCAGGCTCACCGGTGTTTACACAGACAAACATCTGTCTGGGGTGCTTGAACACGTCCTTCCCCCCCGTGATGGCGGTTCCCCGGCCTGCTGAGCTGACAGGAGGGTTTTTCCCTCCCCTCTAAACCTGAATCTGCACCTTTGCTTTCCTGTCCCCCTGCCACCTCCCCGAGAGCAGTTCCCACCGGCACGGGGGAAGACGGGTGCTTCTTCCCAATCCTTGTTTCTCCAGACAAGGCCTCCTTTTCCCTTTGTGCATCCTGCTCGAGGCTCCCAATCACTCCTCTCTTTATGAAATTCCAGAAATAGCCACTTACCTCTGAGGCTTGACCCTGCAGCCTCCAGCCCTGACTTCCCAGCTCGGCCCAGATGTGCACAGGACAGCAGGAGATGGAAGGAATCCTGGGGAAAGTCTTCACTCCCCAAACCTCTGGCAGAGCCTCCACCATCTCTTCCCACACTCAATTTGAGCTGGGCAAACCAGGAGCCACGTTCCTCTCTTTAGGGATGGAGATACCAAAGGATGGATGTGAAGGAAGATCCAGAGTGGTTGCCAGATGGATTTGGGGCTGGAGGGAGGGTATGGGCAACCAGGCAAAAGCCCTCCAAGAGCTGAGGTCAAGAGCTGAGGTGCTCCTGCAGTAATGCAGTGTGCACAAAGCCAGATCTGCCCCCAGAACTTACCAAGTCAGGAGAAACTGGCCCAGAAGAGAGGCCACCCCTGCAGCAAACCTGAGACCCTTGCCCCACCAGGGGTCCCCATTGTCCTACAGAGCCGTTTCTTTACCCACTTCCCAAACACAGCTCCTCCTGCCCCATGGCACAGCATTCCTGAGGCAGGAGACAAGAGAGCCTCATGTTCATCTCCAAACCTGCCCAGATCATTGTCACCCAGCTCAGAACCTTTGGAGACTCTTTTTGGTCTCCAAAGCAAAACCGTGGGACGTGCAACAGGCAGCCCTGCAAAGAGCAACCCCTCCTGCCAGGGGCCTCCTGTTTGCCAGGGGGAATGGATCATTTCCCTTCATCCTGGACAAGGAGCAGCCAAACTCCACGAGGAGCTTGGTCACAAATGGATTGGCCAGGATAAGCCCAAAAAAACTTCTGGCCTCCCTCAGTCAAAAGCAGCAATGTCAACACAGGAATTTTTCACCTGGCCCAGTCACACCGAGCTCCAGCTGGAGAGATTCATCTTTAGAACTTGGGGAAGGAGGAATGCACAGGTCAGCAAGTGAGCAGGGCAGGTGGAGGTGTCTCCAGGAAAGGAGTGAGGGGAAACTTGTGTTTTTTTGGTAGAACAACAAGGCTGCAGGAAGCAAAAGATCAACCTGTCAGCTTGGCTCAGCCCAGCCCATCAGTCTGGTACTTCAGAAGCAGTGAAACACTTTGTGGTTTCACTCCCTCACCACCATTGCTGGGCCCTTCTGGGGAGCTTGCTTGCTTCTTGAAGCAACTTTGATGCAGGATGGATAGAATTAAAAAAAAAAAAACAAAATAAAACAAAACAAAAAAAAAAAAAAAAAAAAAAAAAACCAAACCCAGCAAAACAAAACAGGGGAGGGGCAGAAAGCTCACCCCATGGGCATGCACCAGCACAGCAAACTCGTTCCTTGGCCTTTCATCTGCCTTAATAACATGCTTTCTGTGGCATCTCTAAAAACCTGCTAATAGCAAAGAGTCTAAAACATGAATCCCTCTTCTCTGCATGTTAATGGCTGTGCTGCAGCCTGGGGAGCACAAAGGGAGGACAGTTACCCACGCAGAGAGCTGCAAGGAGATTCCCAGCATCTGCTGTGGTTACCAACAGTGTCCACATCGTTTAAACTCTCCTTGTTTGGTAAGGTAGGAAATGGGAAGAATTATTGCTTTGACAATACCCAAGGAGTTCTGCTCCAGGGGAAACTCTGGACCTTCGCCACGGGAATTTCCTACAGACCTTAGAGGAAAAAAAACTGGTGTCCCAAATCACCTCCAGGGCCAGAGCAAAAGGAACCAGCAGCAACCAGCACTCGTGGGCTAGGAAGGCAAGGACCTCCAACACTGCCTACACCAAGCTCTTCTCCTGTGATGTGACACTGAGGGCATCATCAGCATCCAACACTGAACAGCTCTGCAGAAGAAAGGACTCACAGACTCCTCATCCTGGCTTTTTCCAAACCATGCCAGATAATTCTGCATTGTCACAGACATGGCTATTTCAGCACTTTTTTTTTTTATAAAAAGGAAAACAAAAAATGGAAAATTTCTTTCTACGTGGAAGAGGCTCCCAGGTGGCCCTTGAGAGGTGGAGAAGGCAGCAAAAAAACTGGATCTAATACCTTTCCCATCAACTGTCAGACAAATAGGGACAGGGGACCTTCAGAGCTCAGTTTCCACCTCCCCATGAGGGGCTGGAAAGTGCTATGAGAGAGATCAAGGGGTGAGAGGTACTTTTCTTCCCCACCAGTTGTCCACTGACCCTGGAAGCTTCAGTGCCCACCTGCAATGGGGACTTCCCTTGCTTCAGGTCTCCAGCAATCCCATTTCCCATTAGTGGCCACAACCACTGTCATTAGTGACTAAAGGTGGCATAAAAGCCACATTCTGTGGGCAGGACAGGAGCCCAGCACCAAGAGGTCATTGCAGGAGCCTACGCTCAGCCTAATTAGCACTGGGCACTGTGCAGACAGTTTTGGGATCTTTAGTGTGGATCCATTAGGGACAGCCCATGGAAATGCCTTGTGGGAAAGAGATGGTCTTAAAATGCCATCAGAAGAGGCTCTGGTCCCACCAGCCTGCCTGGGTGGCTTTGGAGAGAGGCATCACACAGACTTCAGTCCCCCAGGGTCCTCCAAGACCTATCCCACAACCAGGGCTGTGCTTTGTCCAGCTGCAGAGCTGCTGTAGTGGTTTGTGGCATTTTGGAAAGGGGGATTCCTGCAAGAGCACAAAAATACCCAGTGTTTCCCAGTGCCCTTCACTTGTTCGATGAGGAGGGATATGAAAAAAAAAAAAACAACCAACCCAAAACACCCAAGGAGAGTCCTGGCATCCATCTGTGGTCATCTCTGACCTGCAAGCTCAGAAACATCAGAGAAGGTGAGCACATTGGTGATGTGGCACAGATCCACAGAACCTGGGGACAAATGTTTCTCGAAGCTCAAAATGCTGCTAAAACGGGGTCAGAAAGAGCATTATGTTTCATTTCTTTCATTCTTTACCCCTCCAGAAGTCAAATGTCCCAATGTCTCTGCATTCTCCCCTCTGGACCAGTAGGATAAAGCAGTGGGAGGCAACAAGAGCCAACAAACCCTGGGTGGGGGGCAAGGTGAAACCTCAGGGATGGCCCCTGACTTGGTCAGGGTGCTGGGGGGCAGGAGCTGGGCCACCCCCCTGCTCTCCAGGAGCTGCTGGGGACATTCCCTGAGCCGAGGCTGACCTCCACAGGCCAGCTGGGTCATAACAGCCCTGCACTCTTCCTCAGGACCAGGAAGACGTTTCCAAACCATGCAAACAGAAACAGGGCCCTTTCCTCCCCCAGACCAACTGAGTGTCAGCAAAGCAGCAGGCACCCATGGGATTATTTCATCTCCTTCTGGTCCCAAGCAAGGATGGCTCCTTAGGGAAGCTGCCAGCTCAGGAAAGAGGAGCTCTTGGGCTTGTTTCTCCTCTCCATCTTCCTGATTCATTTAGGGCTTCTTGTGCATCTTCCCTACTGCTGCCTTCCCTTGCTCCAGTAATGAAGAGGTTCTAAGAGACACAGATGCTACAGCAGTGGAAGGGTCACAGAAATTTGTTAAGCTCTTGATCAAACAGGGCCATCCAGAGGCCCCCATATGCAAGAAGATCAAGCATTCAGCAAACTCAGGAATCCTCATTCCCCAAGATCCACATCATCTGCTCAGAACAGATGATAAGCAAGAACTGTTTGCACCTTTGCACTGAGACAGTGCCCAGAAGGGCTTATTCCTATCTCCTGGTCATCAGCAGGGCCACAAACACACAGGATTTGGTTTTCATCTGAAAAAAAAAAAAAAAGCCAAAACATTAGATCTCATTGGTGTAGCTGATACTGAGGCTTCCCTTTCCAAGAAGGTCTGGGTGAGCAATGCGTGCTTCCTGACAAAGAGCAAAGTCATCCCTGGAGGGCAACAGCAGCTCCAAAGCCTCTTGGCCTGCCTGAGGTTTTCACAACAGCTCCTGATCTAAATTCCTGGACGCAGCATTTGCCTCCTCAAAGCCTGAGGTTTGTCTGGGTGTTGGTGCCAAATCCGGGTGCTCTCCAGCATCAAGGAGCCACTGGTCTCCCCGTGGCACAGCATGTGACAGGAATGGAAAAGTGTGGCCCCAAGGAGCTGTGTGGGTCACAACAGTGGGCAGTTTCCCCACTGAAGGGCAGTTGAAAGTTGGTGATGCTGGGGAAGACTTCAGAGCAGCAAAATCAAAAGAAGGATTCTTCAGAGACTCCCTTTTAATGCCTGGAAGAGGAGGGGGGGAAGCACAGTGAAGCCAACAGATCTGTCAGGACTGAGGGAGTGGTTTGCAGGTCTGAGATGTTTGTATGAGGACGTTGTCCAAGATGGGACATGAGCTGCTCTGTGTCCCTCCATCCCACCCCACTGCTTTCCCTCTGAGCCCAGCACATGCTCTGACCAAGACCTTGGGGTCTTGCTGAGCCCCGTGCTCCAGCACTGATGCTGTGACAGGTTTCCTCACAACTACCCAGCCAAAGAGCTTTCACCAAGATGGCAACAACCACTTTCCTTTGGAAGGCTTAGGAGCAGCTGCATCCACAGCACAACACTCACTGTATACCATGGGGTTGGTTTTCTCTCTGTGCCACTGCAGGTGGGAATTGTGGGAATGAGCAAAGCCGATGGGAAAAGAGCATCTGAGATGGAGAGGGCAAAGACTTTCTGACCATCCTGCCACGATGCCACCAGCTCTCTCATGTGGGGAACTGGACTTCTTGCCCTGCGGGACCCATCACTGCTTCCTGGCTTGCTGCTAGGAAAAAAAAAAAAAAAAAAAAAAAAAAAGAAAAAAAGACTTGCTAGACTAGTGCTGTGAAGAAGACATGAGAAAAAAAGTCTCCCATGAAAAGAATCATTCAGGAAGGCGCCTGGCAGACAATTTGATGTACCAACACATTCTGCAGAGCCAAGTGTTTACACTGAACTCTGTACAGATAGGCTCTCCAGGCTGGGCAGAGATCAGGATCAGAGCAAGGGTGTAAATAAAATTATGAGTGTAACATTGATTCCAGTTTGCCCACTAACAACGTTCCCATTCACTTAAGGAAACATTCCCAGGAATGGCTCCTATTTGCTGTCTGGCAACTGAGGCTGTGTTTCTCTCCTCTGTTGAACCAACACTCCTGATAAAGCAGGGAGGTTTCCAGCCACTGTCTCAATGTAAAGGTACAAAGAGACCTCACCTTTCACTGCCTGTTCCAACCAGACGGTGCAGCCAAAGCGGGGATATTGGGGCATCAGGAATTCTGGATTCCTTCTTGGCCCTTCTGCAAACACCAGGAGAGGGACTCCACCCTCTGCATGAAAAGGGGGGGGGTCCAGACACGTGCCCGTGCTCCACAGAAACATTTGTAGGCTCAGCTCCCCATGGATGTGATAAGATCAACCCTTGGCAGCAGCGTAACCGCAGCAGAACCAAACTGCTGCTGGGTTGTTTAACAATACAGCACCCTAGATAGAGCTTCACCCCTTTGGGTCAGGTCAGAGCTGGGCACCTCTCCCCTGGGATGTGCTACAAGATGTAGACACACAGGAGGTTGACTCACACAAAGGGCACCCGAAGAGTCAGCAGCAGAGCCAGCTACTGCGCCCAAAAGCGAGTAACCTGGAGGGACCCCCAACGAAGCTGTGAAGCTCAGCTATTCTCAGGAACCAGTCACAACTTGCCTTGATTTCAAGGCCTTCTCTTATCTTTTGCAGCAACTCGAGCTCATTGTGAAATCTTACCACTAGAGATGTTAACAGCCAGGATTTATGGCTTCTGTAGTTTCCCTTTAATAGCTTCAGCTGGGGAAGCGCTGGCGAAGGATGAAAGATGCTGGGACGGGATGGATGTCAGGAGAAGACTTCAAAGCCTTCCAATACATTGAGTCGCTTTACGATACTCAGGATCCTTCTCTTACAACCCATCCAACACTTTCAGCAGCCTCTCCCTCCTTCAGCACAGGCTTAACCATTTGGGCCCACAGTCAAGCACCTGTGGCTCAGCTCTCCAGACTGACAGGCAGGATTTTGCCCAGAGGAGCCCCCGCGGAGTTGCTCCCAGCAAGTTTCTTGTTGCCTCCAGCACATTCCTTTCTCCTTACCCCAGACTTCCCCAAATTCTTCACTCCCAAAAGACACCACAAACTGCCAGCTGGCTCAGACCACTGCAGTAGCCACTACAAAATCCAGTCTGCAGCAGGAAGTTTCATGGGAAAGCTGAGCAAGTTCTGCTGTAACGAGTGACTGGCCACAAGGAAAGTCTCGTCTGGAGGAGAAGGGCAGAGAGAGCCTGAGAAGGGATTTTGCACACTAATATCTCTGGGTTGCATTGCCCTGTGGGCAAGTCACACTGTGAGAAAGTTTGCTCGTGTGCATCTTTCACTGCCCACTAGCACAAAAGGATCTCAGACTAACTGAACTGGTCTGTCACACACTGTGTCTGGAGGGCAGGTAGCTGGGACCCAGGCACATCCTCCACCTCGTGAGGTGCCTGCAAGTGTGCAGAATTTCCCTCCTGAAGGAATCCGGCACGGAAGAACTGACCCAATGGCCCACACTCCTTCCCATGGCAACTTTTTACTTTGGCTCAAAGTCTAGAAAACGCTCTGAATTAGGCAGATGCTCTTCAAGAAATCTCACACTGAACAATCCCACCAACCCCTTGCATGATGCCTGCAGTAAACATGCTTGTGCTGCTGTCTGATTCTTAGGCAAGTGGGTGCAGCAAGACAAAAAGCCAACCACTGCCTTAAAAAAAACCCCAACACAAACTACAGGAACTCCCAGTCCCTATAAGAAGTATTGCCTGAGGAAATTAAAACTAAGAAGTAGCTGAAGCAGCATCTGCCTGCCTACACCTTAAACCCACACACAAAAGCAGGAGCTGGAAAAACTCTCAGCACTTTCCTGTGTCCTCTCATGGTACGTCCTCACATGCTCCTTTGTCACAGGTAATGCCACCCAGCCAACAAACAGCAGTTTAAGTTGCCCAAGTGCCCCAAACGACAAGAAGAAAAGCTCAAGCTTCATCATTCAGGTTTGTTTCAAATCTATCCACAGTGGGAGCCCAGGGATCCAGATCAACCTGCCCAAGATCAAATGAAAAATGTCAGCTACAAGCCACAGAATGGGCACAACCAGGAACGCAGCTTTGTTACACTGCTGTAACTTCATCCTCAGCGAGCCAGGAAAGCAGATAAACAGAAGTCCCTCTGACCAGCAGAGCCAATAAAAGCCTCTTTCCTTAGGGTACATGCCCTTGTCCTCAAGCACCCCTCTTGACTGCAGCAACCTCAGCTCCCCTCTTCACCCCAGGAGCCTCCTGACACAAGGCAAGGAGCAGCAATGCCGTGACTTGTCTGGAGCTACGAGCGTGCGTGGGGCAGCTCTGCTGCCAGACTGCAAGCAGCTCAGCTCAGCTCTGCCCTCCAAAGGGGGCTTCATTTCAATCCCCAAATTGTCCAAGATATGCTCTTCTTCAAGCATCCTCTTTGAGGGCTACTGATGGAAAACACGACCAAAATCTTTTCAAGGAAACTGTTTTCCTTTTGAGAGAGGCAAAACTGAGATGCTATAAATGGAAACAGTTTGCCCAACACAGACAAGAAATGAATTCACAGCCCCCAGAGCCAAGTCCAGGGAATTATTGTCTAGACCCCATTTCTTCCTGGTTAGACTTCCCAACAAGAACTTCACCCCAGAAACAACCTCCAACAATTGTGTGGCTACAGAGCAATAATTCTGCTGCTCACTGGGGCCAGCTCTACTGTTTTATGTTTAAGTCTCTAATGATCCTCAAGCCTCAGGCAGTAGTTTGTTCAGGCAGAAGATTGGGGTCTTCATCTTTTGCCTGGCATCCCACAGCAGCTGCAGGAGTATCCAGGAGTTTGAGTTCTCCACTCAGCACACCACGTGCAGAGCAGCTGAGCCTCTGGGAGAAGGCTGTGCCACATGGCTCATTGCTACCAGGTAAAAATAATGGCTATCTGCTCCTACTCTGACCACCAACTTCTTAAAAGATACCCAAGCAAACCCATTTCTGAAACCCACAGTTTCATCTCCCTAATGGGCAGGACTGGAACAAAAGGCTTAAAATGCAAATCAGAGGAACTGCTGAGCTCTGCCTCTTGTTGTCCAGGGTCCCTCTTCAGCACACTACCAAACCTGCTGCCTTTCAGTATTTTACTATTAATAGCAGCTTCTCACAGCCAGCTTTTCTCAAATCATACACGATTTAAAATTCTGCCATGTTATACATCTAGAGCTCAGCACCTTAAATACTTTCTCCTCTACCTCACTTTTAACCAACTGCATGGAGAGAGAGGGCCATTTTAAAGAGCATAACCTTCCAACTCATTAAGAGGAGGAGTATCACTTTAATCAGACTATTTAAAATAAGAATTCCATGTGCAAACTGACAAAGTCATTCTCCTGGGTCCTGCCAAGCCCTTTGCCGCAGGCAAAGGAGTTGAGACGTCCCTTGCATCAATTTTGTTTGTTTATTTATAAAGTTCACGTTTGATCTTTGTTTAGCAACCGTTTTCATCTCTTTGTCCAGTGGCAAGAACACAGCCATTCTTCTCTTGAGTCAAAGAATCATGAGTTCTCTTCTCCCAGTTCTGGAAACCATCCAGCATCAGCTTTGAGAGCTCATCAGAAATTTAGCAAGACCAAGTGTGGTAGGATCTGCCAGGAGAAGGTTTGCTTACCTCCAGACTTTTTCTCTTACACACAGTTAAAAGCCAGGCTCTTCAAGTTGCCATAAAGTTAATACTTTTCAGAAATTATCTCATGCCACTTGACTAAATCACCTTCCCCAATCTCTGGCTCCTTTTGAACACTACACTCACAACCCCAAGTTGCTCTTGGCCACCAGACACTTTTGGCAGTCTTGGAAAAAGAGTAACCCAGACTAAAGAGCTTTGTTATTGCCAATGTTGCTGAATTTTATTTTTTTCAATTAACTGCTTGAAGTCTCACCACTGTGCTTACTGACTTCAGGAGAGCACCACAGAACTGAGCTTTTGGGTGTGAACAATTCAGTTCAAGGTGTACCTTGCTTCTGCCAAAAGAATTCACTGAAGAAAGTAAAGCCCTCGAGCAGCAGTTTCTGAACATTTTTTACTAAAAGGTCAGTCAGCTTCTCATGGACCACTCACCCTCTATTAAAATCATCCTCTCCTTCATATAGAAGGATATCAAAGGCTCTCCTTAGCCTCCTGGACCACCTGTGATCTACTGTGTCTGGGAACCACTACTGTTATAAATATTCTTGATTCATGAGTCACTACATCCACCCTTTCTCCTGAAGACTTTCAGAGACAGCAGAAATGTTTAGACATTCAGCTCATGCTTAGCTTTCACTGTAATGAGTGTCCAAAAAGCCCTCAGGCAACCAGGTCAAATGAGCTCCTTTTCCATCCCACTGAATACAAAGATTTGCCCAGGTTTCTTTTTCCTTCCACAAAAATCTTGACTACCCTCTGACAAAGCAGTTTATTCCTACACCAGTCAGTGCTCAGTCACACTTGCAGGGTCTCCTCAGCCTTTTATCTACTGTACTTTGCTGTTTATAGGAGAACTGAATTGAGGAAGTAATTAGAAAATTGTTTCTGGAATTTCCACAGCACAATAAATCCTACTGGAGCTTTTGGCAAAAAGTATGGGTTTTTTTTTCAGCCTCTCTGCAGTAACAAAACCAGAGCTCTGATAAAGCATGCTGATTGCTAAATGAATGAACCAAGACAAATCAGATCAACCTTCTGCAACATGTGCAATAGCTCTACATAAAACATGGAATACTGCTAACAAAATCCTAGTTTATTTCTAGGCACTTCTTAGTGAAACATCACAAAAATAAGGTGAAGAGTTTCTAAAATAGTATTTCCAAACAAGGTGGCAATACTTCAAGGCTGGTGGAAAAACACCTCCTGAGGTGAACCAGGGCTCCAGGCCACAGGATCTCCCTGGCTTGGTCCCAGAGACTGGCAACAATTCCTGGTACATTGTCAGGCCAAGTTAGAAGAGGGCAGAGAGTACAAATGGAAAGAAAATGATCACTTAAATATAACCAGGGTCTAGCTAAAGGCTGTTGGTGCTTGGGGGATGGACAGGACGTGACAGTTGTCACTGCAATTCCTGGCCTGCTGTCTCAGTCCTTATGATGAGGTGATCAGATCCCAAACACTTTCCCAACTACTACTTATCTCAGCTTAGGTAGTCCAGCTCCTAAACCACTCGAGTTCATTACAACCCCCTTGACTAGTTTTCCTTGGCAACGTGGCAATATTTTTTGAGAGGTGAAGCCAGATTTGGGGTTATGGGTATGAAACCCAGGTTAAAGCCACGTTCCAAATGATTTGGATTCGAGCTGTCCTGGAGAACAGGGAGAATGCAGTGGTCAGTAAGGAGTATGAAACATTCAGCCTCACCAAGCTCCCTCAAGCTCTTACATTCCTTCCATTGCTCACTGTCAGCAGCTACACAGAAGTTGGGGAGTGGACTCGGCAGCTTCTGCTGAAGCCAAAAATCCAGCTCTTTCTTGCTAGGACAATCCAGGAGGAACCTTCCACACCAGGCTGGGCTGTCACCTGAGGTACCTTAAAAACAAAAGCTAGCAAAAAATGAGATGGTAATTAGCTAGTTCAAAGGAGCTTTTGCAGCAAATCATACTTGTACAAAATACTAAGACTATTGCAGCTCAATAACATAACTGAAGAGGTGAAGAGGGTGTTATGTTACCTTCTGGTCCACCCTGTTGCATTTCATGGAAGTAGGTGACCAAAATCAAACGAGGCAACTGTAAATCCCATTGCAAACTCCACCTCTGATCACAGACCTCACAGTTAGTAAAATAATAGAGCAAGACAGGTATGTAATCCTACCACAGGCTTAATTGCTGGATTTGCTACTATTTCAAGCACGTCTGTTACTTTCCTGCACGTGCTGCAAGGCAGGTGATGGCATCCCAGATTACAGGCTCCAGGAATGTCTTCTGGATTCCACAAATTTCCTTTCAAAAACAAAAACCAGATCCCAGATGCACCTCAAACCTTCACAAGACAGATGAGATTGACACGATAATGCTTAGGAAGTTCTGAAGAAAATTTCCACCAGTGGCTGGTTGGTGGTCTTTGCTGGGATGACCTAGAACTTAGTTAACAGACTCAAATGAAAAATGAGGGGGTAAGGAGTTTACCAGGGCTGGTTGAGACATATCTGAAAGCAAAAGACAGTAAGGAAACACAGGTGAAACTCAGAATAAGAGCACTGAGTCTGAAATCCATGAATTCTGTAGACAGGATCAATTCAAAAGGGCAATTTTTGCACTTTCTCTCTGAAAACTTGTTCCACAGAGAAACAAGCTGCCAAGATTTATGTTCCTAAGAGCTTACACTTAAAATCTGAAAGAAACAAAACCAAAAGCTTTCCATCATTTCCACAGGAGAATGCAGAATTTATCAACTCATTCTTAACTTCCTTGAAGTTCTTAACTTTGAAAAAGGGCATGACAGCTCAACATTCAAATCAACACGTGTTCTGCCTTAAAACACACCACCAGTGAAAAAAACAGCAGGCCAAACATTGAGACTATAATTACTATAACATTTTGTATTAAAATTACTACAAAATTCTGTAGTGTAAGCACACCATATCCAAACCATAATTTACACATGCAAGAACCATAGTTTTCAGAAATAAGAGAAAGATCTGCTTGGTAGTGAAAATATAATTTTATTTTTAACAATAGCTGCCAGCAGTATACTGGTATATCTGTAAAAGATGTTCCAAAGAGTGAAAGACATAAGCAAACTACAATAAATTGTATAAACTCTTCAAGTATTTCTGCAAACAATGCTCCAATTCTTGATGTCCTGTCTTGGGAGTCTCCACCTCCTATTCTGCTCCACTATTCTCCCATCTCCCTTAGCCCCTCCAGAAACAAAATGTAATAGTTGGTGGCACAGGTTCTGAGACAGATGAAATACTTTTCACTTGGAATAAAGCCTTCTTCTGAAAATATTAATTGAACATGTGCAGATAGCACTCTGAGTGGCAAAGAGTGAAAAAAAAAAAAAAAAAAGTTGACTGCACTTAGCCACTTTTTGTTCTACACTGAGATAGGCATCAGTGGGTTTGGCTCAAACAGCTTCAATTTATTCATGTCTGTGTTCCTTTGATACAAAATGCTAATTTGCTGCTTTAGCATAAAAACTTGATTAGATCTCTCTTCTTATCATAGAACTGCACGCAACTCTCAATCAGTTTAGACATGCCCATGGAGGAAAAAACACCAATTTTATGGGAAAATGGGAATGTCAAAGCTACAGGGGTATGACTGTCTGTGTGGGACAGTTAGACAGACCAGCAGTGAACAGGAGTTCACTTTGGAGTGTATGAAATTGCTGGAGAATTCACATGCCTCTTGTTCAACAGGCAGCTCTTACACATAAGGAATCTCTTCAAGGAAAGCTTCATTAAGAAAAAAAAAATAATCATGCATCTAGTATAATCTGTTCTCCCACACAAAAACAGGGTGAAGATGATGGATTTTCTTTTTATGTTGAGGAAATACACAAGTCACCTGTTTTAATGGGAATTTAAGCATATTTCAGCTTGAGAATAAAGTAACTTATTCAGCATGCTAATACATGCAACCAACTTGCAAACTGGAATGCCTACTTGAAAGGGTAACTGCTGTTTTTAAATTGTAGAAGGGGCTAGAAGCATAATTTTAAATTTAAACAGGGGGTAGATTAATTGCTGTTTGATGAAATTAAAAATGCATTTAAAGATCAGATTGTAAACAAGTTGACAGAAGTCAAGAATTTACATAGTTATGAAAGGGCTTTTTTTAATTAATGTAGAGCTGGTGATTGGGGCCAGATGAAAGTGCTCTACCCACACCAGACGCTGAGCCTTTTCCACACCACCCCAGCTCCATGCTGCTGTTTTGAAGGGATCAGCTCCAGAGGTGAAAAGCTGCTTGGCCTCTGCTGAAGCCAGCAAGAGGCTGGCCAGCTTCTGCCACAACACAACAAACCTGGGCAAGAGGAAGCCTAAAAAAGTCCCCAAATTCCTTCCACACAAGAGGGTTAAGAGCTGCCCTCTGGTAAACTAGAAATTGCTAACCTGGTCCTCATTTGAATTACACCTCCAAGGGAAAGGCTCCAACACTCAATACTCCATTGTACTGAGATAAGGAATCCATTAGTTAACAGCAAGAGCTTTAACTTTGTTTACAAGCTTCCAGATGCAATCATTAAAATACTTCATGCTGAATATAACATATTACAATTGTTTGAAGATTGCCTAAAAAGTAGAGAGAATCTATTATCTATACAAGACAACAAGCCTGGTAGCTTAACACCTTGAGTGTTGGTGTACATTGACATGCAGGCAGCACACACACTCCCAAACTGCATGGAAGTGTTTTCCTGCTCATCTGCACATCAGTGCCTGGTGTACC
Organism: Heliangelus exortis; assembly: GCF_036169615.1. Taxonomy (NCBI): domain Eukaryota; kingdom Metazoa; phylum Chordata; class Aves; order Apodiformes; family Trochilidae; genus Heliangelus; species Heliangelus exortis. Next base: position 3,254,756 of record NC_092445.1, on the reverse strand, counting down.
AACTGCACAGGGCACAAGGGCTGATTTGCTTTTAAAAGGAATGACTACAACCTCAGACAACTTCCAAGGCCCCCCCTGATCTAGTCTGAAGAGTTAAAAACTATGCCCACAATCACATTGCTTCCTATCCTTCTGGTTTTTTAAGGGTTAAACTATACGATGGCAAAGAGCACCAAACCAACGAGGGGTCTGGTTTGGTTTTTTTTACCCTGCTGTCATTAAAAAATACCATTATCTAACAAAAAAAAGAAGGAATTCCTTCTCCTAGCTGTCACGTTGTAGCAAAGACTGAACCCCTACAGAGGATAATTATGGCTGAGAAACTTTATTCAGGATGAGAACGTGACATTAGAATACAGTAATTATTAAAAAGCTACAGTTCAGTTTTTCCTAACCAGGTCACTCTGCACAATTTTTCTTTCTGTGCCTAAACACCCCTGAAAAAAAAAAAAAAAATCATTACAGGGTCTAATTGTATCTAAGGCTGCCTCAAAAGACATGTAAGAGGATTGCTAACTGCCTTTATATTGGACTTCTAGCTCTAGGAAGGAGAGACAAGGCACCACAAGCCATGTATACAAATATGGATCTTGCACTCTACCTCTTCTATGTCAAACTAACTCCATGGGTACATAAAGTAGCAAAAGCAGGATGCTTAGAAAAGTCAGGCTGGTTTTCATAAAGCCAGTGCTTACCAAAAAAATTAGTGTATAAAAGTGTTTATGTGAGCATTTTCACGTTATTGCAGAATGTTAAATATTCCAAGAACAACCTACCAGGAATAGCACTTTCCAGCTTCTAAAATCAGTTAAATATAAAAGTATCTTTACAAAAAAATAGGCATATAAGTCTAGCATTCTTTGGAGTTGCTTATGATGGTCTTTTAAAAATAACCTAGCTGTTTATTTCATGCATCAAAATCATTACTTTTAAACATGAAAACTCTTCCCTCATTTAGAAACATCTGTAAATTGCTTTTAAAAAACTTGTAGTGCTATTCCTCAGTGTTGCTGTAAAAAGATTATGTATAGTAGTGCAATGATTATGATTATGCAAAATTGCAGTCCAGGTGCACAGACAAGCAATTAGGATAAACTCAACGTGGAGGACTGGATTTCATGCACCATTTCTTTACAAAAGGAATGACTAAATTTCCTTTTAGGAAAAAAAAAAACCCAACAACGTATACTAATAATTTAAGGCAAATGTTATCTTCAAAGGTCACTTCAGCTTTCTTCAGGAAAGAAAGAGCTTTAAAAAGTTCCCAGAAAGACTCCCACTTGAATAGCTCTTCAACAGTTCAGTCTTGCATGGCTAATCATTGCACTGCTATCACACACACAGTAGCTATTTACCAACTAGGACACTAATGTTTACACAGATTTTACTCATGACAGCACAGGATTTGTAAGTAAATATCACCAGAAAGACCTATACAAAATAAAGGCTCTTAACTACCAAAAAGAAAGCCACTTGCAATTTTTTAAGGGGAACAACTGGCAAGCATCCAATTCTGGTTTTGTGATGGGAAAGGACATCCTGACAATTATTTGTTTGCTGCAACTTAGAATTTGGGACAAAAACAGACTGCAATTTTTCTAAAAAAAAAAAAATTGGTTTTGTCTGTTTGTTTTAATCTTACCAATTCTTGAAGACACAACTAAATACTAACTCAGAACTGCAAGCATCCTGCTAGAGCACTCAAGCCCAGATTGAATTTCCCTGATGTCTGAGGTCATTCAAATACAAGTTTCACATTTGAGTCCACTCACTACCATTATTGTTATTTCAAATCCAAGAGAAATTTTTCTTAAAAACATTGCCAAGTATTCTGCAAATGGCTCTTTTGGATAATAAGTTCCCTTCTATATGTAAATAGGATAGACATGCAGGTACAGTTCACTGCATCACAGATATGACAACTGTGGACAGATCTTCTGGAAAAGCAATAAATTCCAAAATACATAAATATTCCTTGTACCATACAGCAAGACAGTATCTTAAACCAATTCATAGACAGGGACCAAATGGCTGCAAAGAAAAGTAGTTGGGGCAAGATAATCCTTCATACTGAAGAATCTAAAGTCACCCCAGTGCAATATTAACATAACTGTATTAATTATATTCCAACTGAAAGGAGGTAAGGAAAAACAAGCCTGTAATTAAGTCTGCAAACTTTAGGTAATTACTGTACCTGGTCTATCCACCAGAACTTTGAATAACTGCAAGTTCATGCAAAAAAAAAATTGCTATCTTATATGAAAAGAGCAGTCTGTTAGAAGCATTGTTATGGAATATGCAAGAAGTCATCTTGTTCACAAGTGCTGGTTACTTGGTGAGTCTCTTGGCTACATCACTGTAAGCTATTTCAATTTCTTTGTCTCCAGGACAGGTGTTGGTGAATTCATCCCTGCTGTAAGCATTTGTCAGGTATCTCCAAATCCCTGTCATTTCCTTGGGAATCTCAAAGTTGCGGTATTTTTTGGCCACCACCTGGAACAAAAGGATGAGATGATGAATTTACACCCCTTGTCAACTCTCTCCTTGTCACTCCTTCCAACACAGACATCAAAAAGTCACTCCTGAAGTCAGCAGAACCTGCCCCTCTGGGATATGCCCAGACCTGGCAGCATCCTGGCTTGCTTGGTGGGTGTTGCTGTCCTCCCCAGAGTAATTCCTGCTGCACCCAGGCAGAAACTTAATCTGTGGCTCCATCTGCAGTACAAAACTGACAACTGGAGACACTGAAATCAAGCCAGGATTATATGGGCTCATCTTCACACCTGTGCTTCTCCTAGGCCATCTCTTTCTAGACTTCAGGTTTGTTTTTTTTTAATAGAATCCTTGTATTTCACATTGTAGCATTTACTTTGTTGCTACTAGAGCAGTTGGGAGAACTCCAGCACTTCCAGCATCAGCTGTTTCCATGAGGTTCACTTTACCTCTACCTCATACTTTTAAGCACAGCAACTTCTTCCTGTGATCACACAGGTCCAGTGCAGTAGAATGGGTTTTGGCTTCTGCTGTTTTAGCAACTGCCACCCAACTTGTCTACTGGTCCACACCTTCACCAGATTCAACCACTCTGTCCCTAGAGCCCTTGTGAACTACCCAAATCCTAGAGAATTCCATGTACTGTTAATATTATTATATTAATATTACACATATATCCATATATAGAATACTGTTAATATTGTAGTTAAGCTTACACTGGTGCTTACAAATGGGTGAAAACAGTTGGGCACCAGCATGCCCAAAACCAAAAGCACTTTGCCCTTTATTATGTCATAACACACATCACTTACCTTGACAATGTGTAGTTTGGGCAGCAGGTTGCAGTCTGCTAATGTCATCTCATTGCCATCCAAAAACTTGCGGGTGGAAATGGTAATATCCTCCATGCTATTTTCATCTATCTCATCAGGAAGAGGAGAGTTTAGATACTCATCCAGTTTCTGGAGGGTTTTCAAGAGGCCACGTTCTAAGGCTACGGGGGAAGGAGCAGTTTTAAGAAGAAGAACAACAAGCTAAACCACAGCACAGAAATTTCAAAGCAAATTCTCCTGGATGTTATTGATATTAGTACTAGAAGTGAAAAACAAAATCCACATCTCTCTATTACCAGAACTGACCACATACTGACAGATTTTTAAGCCTTGCACAATTTTTGTGGCAACACCACTGCTGGAGCTGCCATCATGGTCACTATTACCACTGAAACTGAACAGGAATCCCTTCACATATCACACAGATGCTTTTAAAGCTGTTTTACCCATGAGTATGCAGTAAGTTAAAATAATCTAAGACCATCCACAAGTGTTTATTTTTGGGTTTAAAAGTGGCTTATGTCAGTTTCTTAAGATTATTCCTCACTGGCTTAAACTAATTAGAAACAGGCTATAGTAGGATTTACATTCATTTAAACATAATCTGTTTAATGTCACATGCTCAGCTCACAGCCACCCCTAAACACACAGTGACTCCCGAGGAGGTTTATGGAACACAGCAGCAGAGGGCAGCACACCCCACAGAATCAAAAAGTATTTCTGTTTACAAATATTTTGCACCTCTCCACTTGAGATACAGCAGAAAGCAATCCTGATTCCTTGGCTTAAGTTTTCCCTCCAAGTAAAGAGAAAACAAAAGGTTTGTACTGAGTTGTTTAAAGGTCTAATTGTGCATTCTTTAGGTCCTATTAATCTCTCACCTTCCATCTACTGTGTTGTCTCCACACAAAAAGTTGTTAAACTTTTTAAAATCAAGTGACATGAACTTGGTTTAACTCAGTACTCTGACTGAGGGCCCTCAGACCTAGAGAGGTCAAATCTCAAGTGTCCAGAGAGGTCTCACAGCAAAGGAACAGAAACTCAATCACTGGAGCACAACAGAAACTCAGCACAGAATTTGGTTCTGGCTGTTAAAATCATCTCCACAGAATTCAAGAGTTTTGAGTGGCTGTTGCCCAGAGAAGTTCAAATGCCAGGGATATTTATGAGCCACACACACCCTACTAAAATTTTCACTGAACACTAATTGAAGTTCTTTTTTTAAGTGTTAAAATCTTTGCCTCTGACCATGAACTTTCTAGCACAGGTTGAACTCATGAGACTCCCTTAAGCATCCATCAGCATGCAGCAAAATTTGTCAGCAAGACACTTCACAGAACACAAGAAAAGAAACCAGTGTGTGCACAGCTGCAAGCCCCCATGTTACCCACCTTCATTAGCTTCTGGTCTAGAATTTTTGATAAATGCAGAAAATTTGGCAAATATATCCATTCCAGCAGTGTTTGATTCTGGATGCTTTGGTGAAAGTTTTAGGTACCTAAAAAGTAGAAAGGAGTGGATCTACAGCACATTTAGGATGATGCTTATATTAACTACCACAAAACATCCTACAACAATCAACCACCCACCTGCTTACAGAAAGCTGGGAAGGAATAACAAAAATAATTTAACACTGAATGCAAAATTCACATTTATTCCTGGTGAAGACAAGAGAATGACAAATTCTTGAAGCCTTTGAACACCTTTGTCTGCAGGGACAAGGCTCCCAAAAGACACTGCACATCTTAAAACAGATTCCAACACCAGTTTCTTCCAGGCTCAGCACTGTTTTGTGCAGCAGATTCACCTTCATTTACATTCTTTGGCCACAGCATCACAAGGACCTGCCCCAGCCCCTTAAAAGACAAAGTCCTTCAGTTTGAAAACTGCAGGGAGGGTGGCAGGATACTACAAACATCAATTTTAAAATAGCTTTTCAAAGCTATTTTATTCTACTTTAAAAGAAAATACATGAATCAGGGAGCTGGAGGAAGGCAAGGTGTGACAAGCAAGAACTCCACACTGTTTTCAGTGTCTAATCTCCAGTTTATTGATGCTGAAGAACATCTTATTTAGTGCAGAAAGCCCCTTTGAGAACACTCCATCTTATCTAAGGTGACAAATTATAATTTTAACACTTACTTGGGTGGAGCCAGAACATCTTCCAGGAACTCTTCAATCTTATTCACATCTGTTCTCACTTCACCATTGTAAGTTATGAAGGGTGGGTGAGTGCCTGGGGCCAAATTTTGAAGGTCTGCTGGTTTTCTAGAGTGAAACACAAACCAGTACAAGAGTAAGCATGAGACCCTACCTGTCAGTGCTACAGTAACAAAACCACTTCCTGAGGTTTTCACATCCTTGCAGTTTTCAGATGGTATCATTAGTTTTCTTTTTAAAAAGTGAGGCTTTAGCTTGATTAGCATTTTAAATATATGCTTGATAACAACTAATTTCAAATACTTAACACAAACTACTTCCTCCAACCTCTGGCTATCTTTTTTTTCCCAAGTCAATATAATGCTGACTACTGGGAGGGATGTATATGTATATATATATACACACACATTCTCTCTTTCTCAGATCTGCAGTACAGAGTTTATATATAGCATAATCTGTGAGCAGTGATAATCCTCCCCCCTCACACAGAGCTGCTCAGGAAATAAGCAAGGCTGAGAAAGAGCAGTCTGTATAAATCATTTATGATGTGCACACAGAACCAGACAAGGTGTGAGGTGCTTAACATCATGTTTAAAAACAATGCTTAAAGCTTCCTCAGGTGAAAAAAAAAAAGATTTACAAATAAGAGCAGCTTGGGCAGGAAGAGAATCCCTGACATTCCTATGACCAGACAAAGAGAAACAGAATCAAGCAGCAATACTCAGACATTTCTAAATCTTAAGTCAGTTTTGCCAATACCTCTTGCTATTCATTCCAGCTCCTCCCATACAATCCTTACCAGGTTAAGCCAGTCTATTTTATAAGCAATTATATCTCTCCTCCAGCTGTACCTTGATGCTGTTGTGACAAGGAGCAAAGCTGCAGGCATGTATTTAGGAGCCTGTACAGCAGCTGCACATCCACTCCTACCTACTCATTCCCCCCAAAATGCCTCATTTACTCTTTCATACAAAGCTCTTGCATCTGCTTTGTCAGCAGGCTCAGATGCAAAGGTGAAAGTCAACAATTAGATGTGGATTCATGACAAGCTGGAAAATCCAAAACATCAAAGCTGCAGCCAATTTTTGCCCAGTCAATCCTCATGGTACCAGCTAATCCCCTGCTGGTGCAACCACCTCAGTGCAGGCAGAAAGGAAATAACAATGCTGCCTGGCACATCTTCAGTAGCAGCACCTAAAAAAACCCAATACCTGGTCCAGCTGAAAGTTTGTTTGCCAGGATAAAGTTGGCCCTTTGTTACTGTTTGAACAAACCCAAACCAGACCCTAACCCTTGAACTGGGTTTGTGATTTGGACATGGTCCCATTTCTGAGCCAGCACCAGGCATCCAGGAACTGGGTTTACAGTTCAAGAAAGCCTCCTGAGCAGGCTGGACAGGGAAAGCAGAGGAGTAATACACACAAAACATGGTCAGGGTAACAGGAGAAAGCAGTGTTTGCAGGGATAGTATTTGGACTGAACTAAGCAGAGTTCACAAATTTGTCCTGTGGAAATGTTACTCTCAATTTCTTACAAAATTAGGAATTGAGAACCCCTGCCAGAATGTCATGTCCACTGCTGAGCCTTTTGAAGCAGGGCAAAAAGCAACATTCTGTAGTCCCAAGTCCCACAAGCTCTACTTGTGGCAGATAGAACAACTTGGCAGCTGAAACTAAACGTGAAACTGAATGAGAAAACTTATTTTCATACTTAAGATTACACACCCACTTAGCCAGGTGACACAAGTCTGCTTAATAAAAGAATTTCACAATTTTCCAAGAAGTTATTTCTAAGCTTCTAAGAAGTTATTTCTCACTCACAGTTGCCATCGCCCTCTTACTTTTAGGATTTAAAGTCTGTCATCAGTTAATGCTTTAAGTAGCTTAACACTTCATTTAAATACAGCTTTGTAACCCACAACAATTACAGGAAATCATTGTGGCTCACTTCCAATTTCACATGTTGGCTAGATAAAATTCCTCAAAAGGAATGTTATTTTGAAAACAAACACAGGCAAGACCACCGGATCTGCAGTAATGCTATCAAAGGAAAGATTTTATTTCAGAAACAGACCAGTCTAAGGAATTAACCAAAAGTTTTCCAAAGAATCAGAGTGCATCTCAAGGATCCCAAAGCATTTTAATAACCCCTCTTGCCACTCCAGTCAGACCACCTGTATCTTTCAAGAAGAAGAAAATAGAGATTAACATCCCACAGCCAAAGCCCAAACATAATACTGGGTCTGACTTCCAGTTTGCTGCTCTTGCCAGCTGATCATAAACAAACCCTGGTTTACCACAAACAAGCCACAGCCTTTAGAGCACCACAAGTACACATAAATATCCTTAAAAGGCTAAGAGTACAACTTCCCTTATTAATCAAACAAGAAAGCAATTAAAAATATTAATAGTGAAGTTTACTTCAGAGAGAAAACTAGACAGCTTAAAAAAAAAAATAAAAATCAAATCAAGCAAAAAAAAAACCTTTTACAAGCACTCCAAACTGTTCCATGATAGGCAGTACCTGCCCCAAAGTTTACTGAGGTATTTGAAGGGGGACCACATACTGAAATATCTGGCCAGCACTAGGTAATTAAGTGGCAGGCTCTTGAACACCACAATTAAGGTATAAACATTTCACAGCTTTGCCACAAACCAGAAGAGCAATTAGCATTCAAGTAATTTCTTGAAGATCTGACAAAACCCAGCCCCCAAATGCAACAGGCTCTTCAGTGATTCAGTACAGCACAGAGGGGCTGAAGAGCAACATTAAACAAAAAAAATAAAATGCCAGCAACAAAACCAAACAAACAAACCAACCCTGTCTAAGCAGTATTTTACATTGGTGAAGTTGCATTCACCTCTGGGCTGTCTTTAGTATTTCCTAATCTCTTTCTTTAATCTTTGTCTGTCAACATAATTGTAAAACCACACAATGAAGACGTTTAAAACTGGATTTCAGAACTCAGCTCAACACAAGCTGGCCGTGAATGTTTTTACAAGCCCCAAAAATGGTTTCTGTACTGCAGCTCTGCTCCTACCAGAGCCCTCTCCTCTGCTCCATCACTGAGTGCTCAAATGCTGCTTCTGAAAAGGGAAAGAATAAAGCCTCTGTCTAACTAAAGAGAAGCAAGAAATGCATGGTTTCTTTGAAAGGGCAGCCCGTCCCACTTCGTTTGCCTATGTGCATATTTTTGTGTCTTCAGAGTAGAACTGAGATCTGCCAAATGTTCTTTTGTTAGCACGGTGTGATGTCTGATGCAATTACGGAAGGGAAAAAAACACAGCACCCAGTCAGCCAACTCAGCCTCAGTTTTTCCTGGGTCCCAAGTTACTTACTTGGGAACTTTTGTTCCCAACCATGACCTTTTAAGCCTCACAAACACAGAGCCTGCCTTACTGTTGTGCAGAAATTATGCTATGAGGCAATAGCATAAAGTGGACTCTTTATTTTCCCTTTTATTTTTTGCCAGCAAACCAAACTGAGATGCTTAAACCCAGTACTACTCAGCTCCTCAACAAGTTTGTGTCTCCAACAGGGTCAAAAAGAAGAGGGTAATTGGTCTGAGTAATGTACTTGTATTGGAAAAGCAGTTTGTTGTGACAATATTAGGAGTCTTAAGGCAAAGTATAGCACCTATCATTCCAGTAATGCTATGGGGTGAAAAAATAGTATCTGGTTTCATTTCCACTTGAGCAGCTTGCTGAACCTGACATTTTGCAAGCTACACTACTCTAAAACTATGTGTTAGACAAACTAGGATGTTAAATTTGTATTTATGAAGCTTCACTTTGAATCTGAAAGAAATGAAGTTCTTATCCACATCTATTCCAATCTCAATTAGCTTCAGTGGTGGCTCTTATTTTTTACCAGGAAATACATTCTGTGTACAACAAAAAAGCAGGGTTCATTTAACCTATTCCTCTGCAGTTTTTTTTATTTTTTAAATTAAGGTGTTTTCCCCTTCTCCCCTTCCCCCCCCCCCCCAAAAAAAAGAAAGAAAGCTTCCCTTGTGTAAGAATGAACAATTTTAAACATCTGCAAACAATTTATATTCGAAAAATTAGTTTTACATCCCATTCCCCCATCCAGTTAACTCAAAGTTGCCAGAGGGACCCAAATAAAGCCAATTCATCAGGAACCTTTGGCATTTTAATGATATTTCTCAGACTGGTTCAGCAGTAAAACTGTTTCCAAGTATAAAATGTGGCTTTTAACCTTCCCCTCACCACCCCCCACCCTCTAACTGCAGTAGGTTAAATAACACCACCATTAAAAGCAAAGGAAGTCCAAAACTACAACCAGTACACAAGCACAAGTTCTGCTGAGTTTTTCCACAAACCACATGCAGGGTTGAATGGAAGATATATTTGGTTTATGTGTGCTGGCCCCAACAATTATATTTGCAGTAAACTCCAACACTGGCCAAAGAAATCTTTGAGCTGCTACAAATACACAGTTGCTTGACAAAAGCTGCTTTCTCTCTCCTCTGAGTGTTCTGCCTCAGCCTCACTACAGATGGAAATATTTAACACTCATTGCCAGCACTGAAGCAGCAACTTCAGTGAGTTCTAAAAATCAAAACAAGTTACCTCCTTAAAAAAAAAATTGGAAGAAGAGGTTAAGCCAGCAGAGTGATTTCTTCCTTACACATTTTACATTTGATTTGTTGGAGAACAGTGTATATTTCTATTGGCTTTATTTCTGAAAATAAGGCTTGAAAGCACTGGCAGTCTCTCCCCTCTCCAGAGAGTTCAGTGACTAACGTTACATTTCATTAGTGCTGTGAAAACATTACTTCACTCCAAAAACAAATACAAGGCCTCTGCTGAATTTAGCATTACCACTTCTAATAAAAGTACACCCAACCTTAGGAAATTAAGACTTCTGGATTCACATCTCACCCTTCTTAGCCACCAAGGTATTCAATAGATGGAGAAGTTGCAATTGAGGTGACACACAGCATTGTGATGTATCTGGCTATATACAATAATAGTATTTTATTCCTACCCATTTCACTTCTGTTTCCCTTCTATTTACCTCATGGCCAAATATTTCCACTTAGTTTTTTTATTCTTACTGCAGAACAAGCAATATTATTTTTAAATCTCTACAGAGGTAAGTAGGCTGCACATTATTTGTGACAGTTGTCCAATGATCATTGAAGATTTGATCAGAGATGGATTGATCTAAAACCCCACCCAGCAGTCTGCACTTGTGGAATCTCAGTATCAAGTTAGTAAAGACTCAGTGCTCAGTCGTGTCAGCTCTCAGTTTTTCAGAACAGCATAATTTATCAAACCCAGGACAATTTGTCAGACCAGGATTTTTTGGCTATAGATACTTAAAAGGAACCACCAGAGACAGAACTCCTCAGGTCAAGTTTGTCTCCTAATATTTCTGAGGACACATTTTAATTTTAGAAAATAAGCCATGCAAGATTTAGAAGCCCTGGACAAGTATGAGTTACACCAAGAGTACTGTACTCCTGCTTGCCAGATAAACCAGGTGTTTCTTACCTCTTCAGGTCAACTGTTGTGACACTAAACACCACCCCCTTCAGCCAGAGAATCATGAAGAGTCGCTGAGAAAAGGGACAGTTTCCTATGCTCTCACCATCACTGCCAGCCTGCAGAGGAGAACAGAAATATGAATTAGAAGGTAGGGCTGGGCCATCTACATATCCTCACAAGTACTGAAATATCTTTAGAGAGAGATTCAGTCACTGGTAGTCTTCCCATCACAAACTCTTCCAAAGTCCTAAACAAGCTTACAGTCAAACCCAGGACCATCTTGCTCTCCCAAGTCAGGCTGACTCAGCTGAAGCAGATATCCTGAGGGTATCTCTAAATAATGCTCCAAGATGAGCATCCCCAGAATATTTAAATACACTTAAAGCATCCACAGACTCCTGCATCCTTTTTTTAATACTCACATCTTCCAATTATTTTTTTTCGTGCAGTCACAATGAAACAGGCCCATTTCTGAAGTCAACTAACCTCTTCTCATGCCCTCTAACAGCTGCTTATAAAATGTGTCAAAACAAGATTTCAGACAACAATCTTTCACAGTGAAGATGAGGTCACAAAAGGACAGTTAATCATACTCAGCTGAGTAGCCATACCTTTCGATGGCAGTTTTCCAGTGTTAATATGGGGTTTTATTTTTTTTTTTCCCTTCTTCTCCAGAGCACAGCTAATTAACTGCAGCCATCTTCCAGTATCCTGTGGTGCTACAGTGAGCCAACTGCAACCAAGAACTGGGAATCTGCTTTCTATTGCAGGTGTTGAATGCCAAGACATAACCAAGTACACAGAGACTTAGAGACTTCACTGACAATAAAGTAATATTCCAAAGCCACTTTTTATAGGCAATTTATCAATAAGTCTTTGTCCTACCACAACAAAGGTCTATTACATAGCAACAGTAATCCACTCCAGGGCACCCAGTGATGGCATGCATCTCATGATAGCTCTGACAATGAAGTATGTATTGCTAGTTGGAAAATTTGAGGTTTTAGTGGGCTAAAATTAGACAGGCAAAGCCTGAAAACTTGTTATGAAGTTCAAACTTCTGAAAAGTAAACTGGCTCAATAATAAGTTTTATAGGAGCCAGTACATGACCTGGTCAAGATTACTTCTCCATCTTCCTCTCTAAATTAGCATTTCTGACCTCAAATCCAGGGAACTGTGGTTTTTCTCAAGGTTCATTTCCCTCAGCCAAAACCAACACTGAAACCAAAGTGATCAGTGAAGACCAAGAAAGGTAAAATGAATTTCTGCTGTAATGGCAACTGGTACCAAAACTTTTCTTCTCTCACAACACACAGGTAACATTCAAAATGAGCAACCAACAAAGAGCAAAGTTTAAGTTTAAGCAAAATAGGCTTTCTGGATTATTTGAATCAGAAGGAAGGATTGTAGCCCAGTAACATAAAGTGCTTTGAAGAAAACCTGATGCATTTTCAAAGCTGCAGCCCAACAGCTAAACTGAGCAGAGACTTTTTGTGTCTATATTCAAATGTTTGTCCCACTCCAGCTCCAAAAGTCCCAAGTTATTCTGAGCACATACTGGGAAAGGAATGCAGCTGGAATGCCAAGAAACTTTTGGCTCCAGTGCTCACAAGCCAAGGAATTCTGCTATGTAACTGCTGCCCCAGAGGCCAGTTTTCTGCCTTCATCTATTTGATGCACTGAGAGCTACAGCACAGACCTGTCCTGACCAGTCATGGAGAGCAACATCACAGCCAGGCAACACAACTCCCCTTCAATCACAGGAGGATTTTTTTCAGAGGGAGACAAATTTGGAAGATGTTTCTGCAAGAATCAGTTCTGACTTGGATTCCCTCCACTGGAATAGAGCTGTGCTGGCAGTGCACTGTAAGCCTTTCAATATTGCAAGAATATTCTGCAGTTTTACAGGACTAGTCATGCAGGGGGTTCATCGTGGATCAGTTGTTGCTTAAAGCCACTTAAAGCCAAAATTTACCATTGCTTTGCCTTTGAATTCAGGCCATAATATTCCAGGGTATCTTCAGTGTCTAGTTCTCAGCAGTATCAAGTAGAGAAAACATTAAATGCTGACCTCTGTACTAACATCAGCCTGGATTCTTTGTTATTTCAACAAGACTATAATCATTCTATATGAAGAAGCTTTGAGTTTTCATTTCAAATTCTTTCTAAAACCAGGCTAAAAATCTTTATTACTCTATAATGCCAATCTGAATCAGGACTAATTTTCAGCTTTCACTGCCAAACCAAGCTAACATTATCCACTTAAAGACACATACTCCAGAACATCAGACATCCATGGCTCACTGAATGCCAGGTTTTCACTTCTATGGATTAGGACCAGGCTGAAAAGTGCAACACAGTAAGGAAACATGGTATTTTTCACTTGTCAGTGAGTATTTTGCTTAAGGATTATACTGATTTAGAACTTGCTCTGAAGAGCCTGGTTTTAATTTACCACTAGGGAAAGTATCCTGCCAAAGAGAGTGTTTAACTTGACCATGACCCATGGCCAACTCCTGCCATGCTACAGATGCCATCAGGCAGTCTGAAAAGCTAACAGCTGCTGTAGGGAATTTATCACAGGAACTAAAGACTAAAGATATACAGTTGCCTTGAACAAAGTTGTTTTATCCTCCACAAACTGACTGTAACTAAAAAACTTCTGAAAAGGAAGCAAGTCATTAATTGGAAAAGGTAGAAAAAGAGTCAGGCATAAATACAACACAGCACACACCCACAGTATTCTATGGAAAACAAACTGGGCTACTTTTAAAAAAAAAAAACCTTTAACTAAGAAACTAAGTTCAACTAAGAATGAAAGAGAAAGGCAGTAAAACAAATCACAGTGTTCACTGAGAAGACAACCTGGTTTACCATGCCCACAGAAAAACTACTGGCAACTCCCAGTGCCAAGCAGCTCAGCTCATGTTAGAGTGCCAGCTACTTGGAAAAGAAAAAACAAAACAAAACAAAAACGACACAACCCAAAAACCACCACAAATCTGCTTATCCCCCTGTCTGGAAGATTAAGCTTAGCAGATCCAGCCAATGAGGAAGCCACCTCCTCCCTTTCTCTTCCCCTGAAGCAGTGATTTCATTCAAATGAGATTGTTTTTTCCCAAAAAACCCAGAGAGTATAAGTAATCATACATCCCTTTAAGCAGCTTAACAAGCTAAAGGATGAAAAAAAAAATTCATTTTAATTGTGAAATATTTGTCTTTACAGCTGCATAAAAATTAGCTTGACTGCTGCTCCAAGAACCTGCATGGAGTTACTTTGCCAAGTTAATGCTGAAGTTTACTGTCTAACACAAAAATAATAGACAAGGAACTAAACAAAAGGACACAAAGCCATTATTATATAGCATACATCTGAAAGACAACAGAGTTATAGAAATTTTAAATCCTGAAGGCCTGCCAAATTGTTGCAAACAGCAAACAATTAAAAAGACAAAATTTCCCAAACTGAATTACTGCAGAAATAATAATAAAGTCAAAGTGTATCTGATTAGAAATGTAATGCAGTGTGGTTCTGCCTACATAAATAAATGGGAAGAGCACCAGAAGAACATTTCTTAATTTATCCAAAACCACTGAGGGAATATTTCCCAGGTTTGACATACTAGAAGTGGAGAAAAATGAAGTGTGGTTGGAGAGGGAAAAATGCATTTTAGAGAGGTATCTCACAAAACACCTTTCACCAAGGATTATTACTGGAACTATTTGATTATACCACCAAAGTCCCTACCTTGCTGAACAAGAAATCTGCAATCCACAAAGTCCACAAGATGAACAGTCACAAAAATAAACAGACTGGGTGGGGTTAATAGAGTATTTTCAAATTATGACTTTACCAATCTTGAAACACCTCTAACTGAAAAAAAAAAAAAAATCTGCTGGGAAAACTGCATGAGAAAAGCAGCATGATACATACCCATTACCTCAAAGCAGTTGATAACAATCATTCTTGCATGTTTCATGGACAGTAAACTCATTCAAAATTAATAAATTAATAATAATCCTATCTGTATTTCTGTTTTGAGAGGAAATGGTCTGAGGTAAACTAACAAAGAGATTCAAGTGAAAATCATGCAGCAGTTCAAAACCCACCCCTCGAGATGAAAGGATAGAGAAAGGAGTGGTTTAATGTTCAACACATGAATACTGAAAATGGTCTGGTAACAGCTGAATCCTTGCAGCATCCACTTAGACCTTTTATCTTGCCAAGGTGGATAAACAGAATTCCATGCTGCTCATTGGGCAGTGTTTTCAGATAAGATGTAAATAATTACACCCATGGAAGGACTATAACAGTATTTGATGTAATACCAATCAAGTGCCTCCTCCATATGGTGCCACTCTACAGATTATTTTGTGCTGCTGTTCAGGCAGCAGATGGAGGAGCTTCAAGGATGTGATGTGTCAGCATCGACTCCACAGATCTTAAAAGGTCTTAATGTCTCAAATATTAATGAAGTATCATTCAAAAGAGGAAAACAAGTCACAAGGTAGTAAGTCACAGAGTATAGGGCTGAAAAAGTGTTGTCTACAAGACACAAAGTTTTTCAGATTTGTTAGTTTGGAAAGGGAGTGGTTTTGTGTTTTGAAGGGAGGAACAGGTCAGGGAACAGCCAGAGTCAAGTCCTGAACTCTGATGCAAACTAAATCTGGTCCAACCAGATTTCATCTGAGGGATGACAAGATACAAGAGGCACTTTGCCTGCTGGATCACCTTTTCTCTTGCCTCTCTAAGACAGTAGAAGGTCAATGCCCCAACTTACATGAGAGAGCTTTTGTTTCTGTGTGGTGTCCTTCTCCTACTAGATAAAACCTGTAACAGGTTTAAAGATCCATGTCAACCTCTTGAAAAGAGACAGAAGCAAAGGCCAGACTCAAGACAGCTTCAGGCCAAGGCACAGGTCCTGTTGTCCTGTTCACAACACAGAACAGCTCAACAAAGCTGTCTAACGTATTTTGAAAGCTGTATTACTCCCTTACTACTGACAGAAGTTAAAAGGCCACTGAAGATTCAGTACAAGAACAAACTAAGTTTGCAGCAACCATTAAGATGATTTATTCATGCTACTAAATGTCTCTGACAAGCAAGCTGAGTCCTGCAATCCTTTCACAATGCTAACAAGATTCTAAATAAAACATCCAACATTGTTCTCATCACCTCAGAGGTCAGCAGTTTGCCACCTTTCACAGCTGTTACATCAAATTCACCTCTGTTCCTTCTATGTTGTCCATAGACAAGCCCAGAACATCACACAATGCAAGAAGGCCACCATCACTGCATTGTGCCTTTTCTCTGTACCTTGTTCTCTAACACTATTAACCAGCCTCCCCCCCCAAAAAAACCCCAAAACTTTCTCCAATACTTTTAAAATGTTTTTCAACTCAGGAGGCAACTTTTTGTAATAAAGGATGTGAGAAGATAAGCAAATCCCTTATTACGTGCCACCTAAAAATAAGATGGTATCTTTCAGGAAAGGAGAGGACAGTTATTTTCAAATTTAAGACAGGTGACCTCAGAAAGCACCAAATTAATCTTACAGCACATACATCACAGTCTTATCCTTAAATGAACTACACTGATTAGTGTAACCCCATTATTTGACCTTTAGAATGGAACTTTAAAAAGCTTAGGAACACTATCTAGTTAAACTTAACCCTAAACTCTCAAATCACAACCACCAACACCCCTGATTTCAGTTCTACAGAACAATTTAGGGAATCACTGCTACCTAAAGGAGATAGTTCTCTTAGAAGAACACAGGAAAAGCAGAAAATAAAAGCATAAAGCCAGTGCTCACACCTGGGATGAAATACAAATGCAAAAAGCCTAAAATGTTTAACCTGTATTTTCTAGATGCTGATTAACATCAACCACACCCAGGGAAAAAGCAACCAAAGTTACCACTGCCTCTTGCACAGTCTGTAATCAATCCAGTGTCCACATCAGCTGAAATTCCTGCAAGTTCAAAATGCTTAAGAAATGAACTGAACTCTGTGTTTACCTGAGATCTGGCTATTAAACAAGGGCAAGGAATGTTTGTCAGCCCATTCAAGCAGCCTCTTAAGTCACTGCTTTTCTGATAAGCCACCACTGAGTTGGCACTTGGCTGTACCAGCAAGTAACCATTTAAGGATAATGCTATTTTTAGGTCTGTGATGTTATTCCTAGCAAAATAATTAACATCCATGTCTTGCACACTTTCCTGCAGCCCTCATTCACTGCTACCTAAATCCCACTACAAAGCTTTTGGAAAAAGCTATGGGATCTCCACAATGTATTAAAGCAACTTCACAGTTCAATGGAAATTAATTAAGCATTGCTAGTTCTTTGGAGAAATGAAATTATCCCATGTTCATCATTTGTGAGAATCAGATGAAGACTAAGAATAAAAATCTGCATTAAATACTAATCACAATTTTCTTCAGTGAAGAAATATTCTTAATGGTATGGATACAACAACTTGGGAGTATTGTGGATCACATGGCAGAGGAAAATTAAATTTATTCATTAATAGCAGAAGCCTGGCACCTCACCTCTGCTGTCCCTCTTACTCCAGCAGCAATAACTTCAGCAAAGTGTTTCAGTGGTAACACTGTGCTAAAACCAACAAAGCCAAACTGACTAAAATCTGCTGTCTAACAGCTTGACACGTCTTTGCAACATTCTAGTAGAAAACTGCAAGTAGGTAATTAAATATACACTAAGGGTTTCCTTTCTAGTGCCTGAAACTTGCCTTTGGGTACCCAGCATGTAAACTTGGAACAGACATTGTATATGATGATGATTCTCTCCCCCCACACTTATTAAATTTGCTCACAGAGTACAGTGTGTGCTTTGGCCTCAGCCCAAGAGACCTACTTCCAGAAGCTCCTCACTGGATAATGCAGCATCCATAAAAATTATAGGAGAGAACTGCAAACCTTGCAACTGGGGCTCAAAAGCCCCCAAGTAAAGTTAAGAGTTCCTCAAATAAGCCTTTGAGCACACATCTTTTCTGTGGACAGAAAAACAAAGAACCCTGTTTGTAGTATTTTATAACCTCATTTACTGAGCTCAGATGAGCACTGAGATGGTCAGATTAGCAGAGAGGAACAGTAAAGAGCTGCTCCAACCTCCTCCCTGTGCACTGCTCCCAGGTCATCCAAGCTGCCAGGCTGACTTAGACTGAACCCTACCAGGAGCAGGAAAGCCAACATCAAATACCCAGACAAGTCTCATGTCTAGCCAAAAACCATCACCTGGGAGCTTCAAAATTCTAATAAAATAATGAATACAGCTAAAACAACAACTGCTTTCAAATCAGAATGTCAACAGCAACGTTCACAGAAGAATGTGCCAACAAACAACAAAATAGCTCCAATTCCCAAAACTCCCTGCAAGAAAGCTGCAGTTTTCAACCTGCACTCCCAGTTTTGAACAGGTTATTCAAAAGCTCTGGCAAAGGAAAAATTGTCTTAGACTGAAACTGGTGCTAGAATTTTTATTTTACAGCAGCTAGAGCACAAAGGTTTGCTTCCAACAGAGGAAGGCTTGCTCTCTGCTGCTTCTGGCTCCAACACAAGCAACACCAACCCGGTTACTACAAGGCAGCTCCTCTCTGAAGGTGTTCTGACTCCCTTGGGAGAGGGTGTCCACCTTCTTCAGCTGCAGAGCAGAACTTCCTCCTCCTCCTCCTCCTTTGGGACATTGTGCCTTATCTCCTGAAGCTCCAGGACAGCATGTTTCTCTAGGGTGGCTAATACATCCCTTTGAAAGACTACAGGAATATACTTAATGCTTGCTTTGATTTTATTTTTAGACAAAACCACATATAAAACTATTTCCTTTATTTAAGAAAAGCAGCTCTCCAAAGCACAGACCAAACTCTAGCCAAAATAGTAATGCTTTCACAGAGCCAAAAAACTCTGAAGCAGATCCAGTAGCACTGACTGATCTCATTAGCTCTTCTCATGAAAATATACAGATATGACTTCACTCCTGGATTACACTCCTATATTTAGTTTATACCTAATATGGACATTCAGTGTACAGGACTAAGTCATTTCCTTTCCTCGTGTTCAGTTCCTTGCCCTTTGTCTAGCCAACAATACAAGGAATAAGTCTGAACTCTGAGAACTTGCACACAAAGACATGTATAATTAATAGCAGGTTAGCTTATTTTTTTCACTTCAGCACAAACAAACACAGCATTTAGAGCCCTAAATTTTAGACTGTGCCACAAATGCACGTTTCGCCTAAATGTACAAAAAAAAAAAAAATTAGTGTCTTTTTTAGGAAAAAATATTCTAAATAAACTTTTTAAAGCTCATGGAGTAAAAGCTTTATTTAAACTTTTCTCATCTATTTTAAGCATGAAATTCTACCATTCCGAAGAATATGCATAGAGAAGAAATCTTAATTAGGACTGTGAGTAGTTATGGGTTATTTACAATGAACTTTGAAGATAAAAATTAAATGAGAGGGATAACAATTACAGATGGAAATTATTTTTCCATGGGCAGTCACTTGCAACCAACCACTAAAGCTTGTTGTCTTAGATAAACTACCCTGGCAAACAAAACTACCTTGCTCTCTCCCACATTGTCCAGTTAAGGTTTCATAGAATTGCACTTCTCAGGTGATTTTCAGTTGCAGGGCAAAAGAGAACATCTACCAAAAAAAAAAGGAAAAACAAGACAACAAATCTAATTACTGCCAAGTACAGTTATCTTGTCTTAAAAGCAGATCTTGTGGATTTCTAAGTGGTATGGCCAGCCCAGCCAGAACTTGGAATTGATGTAGGCACTGTTATAAAAGTGTTGGCCTTAGGTTAGTCACATCACAATAAATGTCTCATTTGATATCCTGAACATGCTCACCCTGGTGAGAAAATAACAGCAGTCCAGGGCTCTTTTTGTCCCTTTTAACTAATGTACACTTTTAAAAATCAAACTTGCAACCTCGGGGTACAAAAGTCATTTTCCAAAGTACGTAGATTACTATTTAGCTAAGAAGTTCAATGAATTCCCCAACTAGACTCTTCCAAACAGCTTTTTAAAAGAGACAACACAGCTTTCAAAAATCCTTAACTTCAGCTACAGAGCTAACTACTTCTCTGCTAACCCTATTCACATTAAAAGATAATAATACTTTTGAAATAAAGAACTCTCTCTTTCCTCACTGTTTTCTTCCACAAGATTAGGAGAGGATAACCAGTGGGAGACCAGCCAGTGGCACTGAGTCACTTCAGGCTCTGAGGCTAATGATTACTGACTTCTTAGTGTGTTAATACTGTCACAGTGCTGCCCACTGCAAGATTATCAGACCCTCCCACCCACTTCCTAAAAGTGGAATTAAGTTTACATTAATATCCCTCATATCTGCACGTGATTTCTCAAAAATCAATTATCTTTATGTCCAGGCAAGATATCTGAGAGGATTCTCATTCTCTTCAAAGATTTTCACAAGAACTCTGGTGTTAAAATATGCTTTCCCCTGCTCCTGTGAATTCTTCACTGCACATACACACAATCACAGACTGACACAAATAATGATCAGGAACAACACTCAGATCCTTGATGTACCCCTGATTTTTGAGATGTTCCACACCCTCAAGTTTGTCCCACAACTCATGCTCTGAAACACAAGTTTCTCTTTCCAGCCTGAGATGGTTCCCATCTGGGAAAACTGAGGACAGACTTCTCTTTTGTAGCAGTATCTATGCTCAAAGAATGCATCTATGGCACACAGCACTTGTGTGCACCATGGAGCAGATGACTCAGAACCACCACTGCAGAGGACTGAGGGATTAGCTGGCTGCAAAGGGCAAGGAGCTGAAATTCAGGAACTCAGCCAGTTGTCAGACCACTTTGTGGGGAAAGGAGGAAAAGTGCATGAGTGTCAGACATATTTCAATTGCAAAGTAAAACACAAGATCTCATGGCAATCTAACCAAGCTGTCTAGATGTGAATCACTGGAAAGGGGAGGACAGACACCAGTGAATCAAACGATTACAGCTGCAGTGTATTCAGAAGCAATTTCTGACTGAAGGAAAGCTAACTCAGCTGTGTAATCCCTTTGAAAATGATTGCTAGATGTTTTTAAGCTTGCTTTCCAATGTTCTGCAAAAACCCGACATTTATGCTTGAGACCACCTCTGCATTTTTAAACAAATTGTAACAAGTGCACCAGTTGCTGTATTAGCAGTTAGATTTAACTCAAAAAGTCGAGGAGGTTTCAAGCTATGAGAACTCTCCCAAGCAGAATTTAAAGGAATGTAGTTTTTGCTGGCAAAAGAAGGAAAAGGCCCAGTGTGAAACAACTAAGCACAGGAGATTCCAAGGTGGTGGCACCTCAATTCAAAAAGGGTTCCTATACACTACTCCAAGATTTGCTCACAAGAAACAAACCACCCATCAGAAATTTTGCTCTCTATACCAAATGTGTATCAAAGGCAGAGTAGGGAAGTTCTCAGGTGCTGAGGTTATTACATGCAAACCTCCAAAGGATGATCTGGTAAGTAAGGAGGAGACTTATTAGATAAGATTATCAAGTGACAAGCTTGCCCCTGACAAGACTATCTCTGAGAAGCAACACTGCATGTCTCTGGTCTTGTTATTTCCTTACACAGATGTTCCTTTTGGTTTTATACATACATTGTCATTGCCAAAGAAAAAAAAGAAAAAGTCAAAACAGTGATAACAAGATCATGGGATAGTTATAAAGGAACACACAGCAGCTTTATCACTCCAGAATGACACATCAGAGCTTATATAAGGATACACACAGGCAAGGAGCAACAGGAAGACAAAGGCAGACCTGAATGTGTGCAACTCAGAAACAACACACTCCTCCTCTCAGCCAGCCCTGAGCCTGTAGCCAGTCTGCTGCTGGAGCTGCAGATGCACACATCTCTTTCCTGCAACAGGTTCCAACATTTAACAGAACAAAATGGACCTAGGGCCCGGAAGAGAAACAGTTCACCTGCCAAATTTGTGTTTAATTCAGATACACAAAAACGTAGACAAGTTTCTGTGACAATCATTGGAAGTGTTTCAGAGTAGGGTATTTATTAATTGTAAAATCACAGCTTTTTTTCTACTGACAGCAGAACTCACAGGTAAACAGGCAGCAGACACTGTATCTGATTTTCAAAACAGGTGCCCAATTTCGCAATGACATCTTACTTGAAAGCTGCCAGAAATCCAAGGTCTAATTAATTTGCAAGTATACACACGTTACACAGTTGAAGAAGAGAGCACCTTCCTTAATGATTACCTACATCTACTATAAGCTGTCTCCAGCCAGCAGATATATAATTTCTTGCTTGTTGAGTTTGCTGGGTTTTTTTGTTTTAACACCAAACTTGTTGATCCTCTGTGTCTTCACCTTGCTATAACAAGAAGAATGCAATCACCAACTGTCTTCTTGAACACCAAGGGCCGAGCTTTGGGCAGTTCCCAGCCCCATCTCCTTTGAACACTGTCTTAAAGAAACTTCACATGGAGTTTTGTAAGCTCTGTCCTGTGGTTTTCACAGATGAGTGGTTCTATTTGACTCAAGTCAGTTCACCACACTTCTTGTTTACAATAAATATCTCCACATGATCAACTAAATTGCAGCTGCTACAAGTGGCCTACATGAGTTGTATTCAGATCACAACACTTGAGTCTCTGCGTGCCTGTTCATTACCATGCACCCTTCACTACTCTAAAATGCCACCAGGGCACATAAAAATATTCTGTTAGACAATGGAAGTGGGCCTCCCTCATCAATTAAACATGTGAACATATGAGGAAACTAAATGAAATCAGATACATGCCTAGTTTCTCCTAATCAGCTCTCAGAGGAAAGACTTCAAAAGTATTTATTTTAAGAGACTGCAGCCAGCCCACCAGCACTGGAGTGAAAAACCTGCTGAAGCTGCTCACTACATGAGACCAATAAAACAGATTATTCACTTCAGATTCAGCACTGTAAAAGATTTGCTTACCTAACAATCTTAATACGGCACAAATATTATCACAGACTATGAAAATACAAGTTATAGCAGACTGATACATTGTGTTCTAGCATAAATCAAAGCAATTTGCTCCTGACAAACAGCCCTGTGTAGTTATTCATAACTAACACCCAACTCTGTGTGCACTCCACCCCATCTCGAGCCCATCCTATTCTGTTACTGATCACAATTTAATAGATTCAAACCCAACGTTTTGGGCACGAAGCCAAACAGTTTCTCCTGCTTCACAGGTTTGTTTCTCAAGCTTTAATCCATACCTTTGTTTCATCTTAGTCTGGCTGCTACAATCCTTTGTGTGCAGGTCATACAGTTGCCGCCCTTCAGCTGGAGGCGTTTGGCAGAGATTTTTTTTTTTTTTGGTCAAGAAGCCTTTCCACTACCTCTATCTCAAGAGCTTTGCTGACTAACAGTGCACAGGTAGAACTGAGACCCAAATGCTGCCTGTGAAGTGATCAACTACACTGTGACACCTTGTTCTAAGTCACACTGTAACTTCAGACTTCTTTCTCAGTTGTACCTATAACCAAGTGAAAACTGCAGACAAAAGCAGCTTCCCACTCAGGGATTCCCCCTCCAGGGGAAACAAATTACTAAATCATAATCTGGTGTTCTAGGCAGACACTACTATTAAATAACTATAAATATTTTGCTTGCATTTTATGAAGTCACCATGTTAAGGAGACAGGTGGCAAACAAGACTTGTGTTAGCTTTACAACAACACTGTTCTGATAATACTTAACAGCTTCAGTAAAGTGTGGGACAGGCAGCCAACACCCAGATGAAACAACTATTTTGAGTTGTCTGCTGGGGTGGGGGCTGTTCTTCCTCTGCAGGATTTTACAGGGAAATAACTTTAACCTGACAATCACAAAGGCAGACAAGAATAACTTCTTCCTTAACCTCAACTAAAGGCAGCCAGAATGCTGCTTGCAGGAATCATTTATAACACTGGGAAAAGGCTTCCTTGAGGGAGACATTACTCACTGATAATTCTGAATATAACCTTCTTAAATCCATGCCAAGAAAAAAGTTTAAATTAAGAGGGACAGAAAATTTCCCCGCTTTTCCCCTTTCCTGCAGTGTCACATCTTTACTGGTCCAATACTTATTTAATCAGAATCAATACATCTTTCTCACAACTAATTTCACACCTTCTTACATGCTACTCCTCATGCATGATGCGTCCACTTGTCCAAACAAGGACATCACTTTAAACAAAGCTCACTCCCCTTGACCCCAAATCCTTCTGCCATCAATCACTGCTCTAATTTGTTTTAAAAATATGAAAAATAAGCTAACAAACTTTGGGACAGATGAAGATAAGTTGGCATGTTATATTAAAGAAGTACTACTATAAATAATTCAAAGTAATCTATAACTTAATTGCTGTACTGGTAAGTTCTAGCTTCTACTAAGAACCTAAATATTCTGACTAAAATCAGGTCTGGAATCCTCCACTGCAACACCTTCCCTGGGTCCCATTACCACCCCTTGAGACTATTACAAAATCCAACATGGGGGGAAAAAAAGTATAATTTAATAAATAAAACCTAGATTTAATAACTTCTTTGTAAAACTCTTCCCAAGCTGCTAGAAACTGTTATGTTAGTCACCATGGCTTTTATGCTAAGCCATCCCCAAGATCTCAGATTAAGGTTTTCCATCGTTATCCCACTGCAATGGGAAAAAAGAAAGAAATTTCCATCTGAGAAAGTAAAATATTTCATTCCTGCAGCAGTACTCAAAGTTTTAGCACACACACATGCGTGGAAAAAATTACAACCATTCGATCTGAACTTTTGATATGAAGTGAAAGGAAGATGCTGCTGCATCGCCAGAGCCCTGAAGGATGCAAAATATTGCATCATACTGCACTATGTGAATGCAAAAAATGTGGAGATAGCACACGGTATCTCTGCCAAGATAAGGGCAGTACAGCACATGCTCATTCTTTCAGTTCGGAAGAAAAAAACTGGTGATGCATTTACACGTTCGGTTTGTGCCGCAAGAACACTTTTCAGGCAGGGGGTTGTTTGAAAAGTAACTCGTAATTCTTCTACCTTCCTGCGCACCCCCGGGGACACAATGCAGAGAGCTGGATCCAAAGGGTGATGATGTCTTGGCGGCGGACTGGACAAATTCCCGATGCCCGAAGTCCTCCTGCCCTGCACTATTTGCTGTCGGGAAAGAATTTTCCAGCAAAGGCAACGCAGGCAGACTTTCCAAAAGTGACTTATCTGCGGTCGGCGTTATCGCCCGCTCCATCCGCACCCCCTGACTCACACCCGGCTCCCCGCACTCCCTTTCCCCGCCTCCCAAAGGCCCTTTTGTGTTCGGCCGCCCCGCACCGAGCTCCGGGGAGTCGCCCACAGCCCCGCAGCCGCCCTGAGGAGAGCCCCGCGCTCCCGCCGAGCCCCCGGGCCCACCGACTCTGAGGAGGGAGGGGCAGAGGGGCTCAAAGGGGCTCCGGCAGTAACGGAAGAGACGAAAGGGATCCCGGAGGGCGTCGGCCACCTCCGCCTCAACCCTCCGGAGAGGAGCGGCCCCGAGAAAGCGGCTGAGAGAACCTCGGAGCCCCTCGGGCGGGAAAGTGGCGGTGAGGGAAAAAGGGGGGAGGAGGGAGGGGGCGGCCAACGGTCGGAGCGCGCGCGCGCTCGGCGCCCGAAACTCGACCGGACGGGACGGGACGGGACGAGACGAGACCCCTTTTCCCTCCGGCCTCACCTTCACGAAAAGCTCGATAACGGGCTCCTTATCGCCCTCCTTCAACCCGTTGACCGGCACAGACAACGCCATACTGCAGCCGCTGCCAGCCGGGACGACGACAACAACGGCGACGCCGCTCAGCTCCGCTCCGCTCCCCTCACCCGCCCTCCGCGCGACTGCGCCCGGCCCCGCCCCAGCGCCACAGGCACCCGGCGGGGCCAGAGCGAGGGGGCGTGGCCACGGGAAGGGGGCGTGGTTATATAGTGGGCGTGGTTGTGGGAGGGGGCGTGGTCAGCGCTGAGGAGGGGGCGCAGGGACCCCCTTAGGAGGAGGGGGGGGTGGGGGTCGAAGCGCTTCGGGGCACCGGGGACACCCGTGGGATGGTGGGGACACGCGTGGGATGGTGGGGACACCCCCGGGGTGATGCTGGCGGCCGGCTGGTGCGGTGCCCGGTGACCTAATGTCTGGGGCCCGACCATGGCGGAAGCCGCAGCCCTGTGGGCGCTGCCAGACCCAGCGAGGGCGTCGTGTATGGAACCGACCCCATCTCCTCAGCCCCGGGGGTGTTGCCAGCGAAGGAAAAAGTTCAAAATTCGAAAGTTCCCCCTCAGGGCCCCGCTGTGCTGGAGGGTGAGGGAGAAATCGCTTTTTTTTTTTGTTTGGGTTTTTTTTTTGGCTGGCTGGGGAGGAGTGCTCCCAGCCTCCTTTCTATTAACGTCAGGGACTGAGGAGCTGGACAAAAAGAATTGCAGGAGAAGTGGGCGAAACTTCAGAATGAAGTGAAACCCTTTGCCAGTCTTTCCACCCAAAGAGCAGAGGGCAGCACGCAGGCTGCCATCACATTTTCCCCATGTGCCTCATCCCTGCCGAGCCCGAGCCCTTGTGAACAGAGCAGCTTTTATTCCCCGGCAGAACCCGCCCTCCCTCCCAGTCCTTCCGTTTTGGTTTTTTTCAGGAGCTCAGACTCTATTTTTAATAGTCTGAATTCAGCTGCACCTGAACGTCTGTCCCAGCCGAGCCGTTCCCAGGGTTGGATGTGCTGGAGCTCTGGGATCCCCTGGGGTGGCACTGAATGCCTTGCAGACGCATCCCTTCCTCCTCTCCTGCTTTCATGCTGTCTGTGACCCGGTGCTGGGACGAACCTCCCTGTAATTTGTACCTAAATGCAGCCAGGAATGGCTCCGGATGGAATGGTTACCAACGGAGCGCTCACTGGTAATAACAAAACCTCGTGCATCTCTCCCAGGCATTTTGCTCCCCTCAGTTCTGCATAACCGGATATCTTTATGGAAATTTCATCTTCAATTGCTCATCCGGAGCAGGAAAAACTGCTGTCGGCCCCTCTCCTGGTGCTGATGGGGCTGGTAACAAAATCCTTTCATTCCCATTCCTCCAGCTCCTGTCCAGCCCTCGGCTCAGCCGACTCCCTGGGAGCCGATGGAAGTTTCGTTTCTGTTTATTTTCCAGAGAGTCCAAGGAATCTCGCTGATTCATGGGGTGGGACGGTCTAAATTGGAAATCGGTGTGTCACAGTAACCAAACCGATCTGGGAGTCAGGCAGGAACCTCCCTGAATAATCTCCCTTAAATTAATTGCAGCCTGAACCACGGAGGACACTGTCTGTAGAGTGTGGGTGGGAGAGATGGGAGGGAGAAACATTTCCCTTAAATGGGATTCTCACAGAAACCTTCCACAAGCAGCAGTTTTGAGGCTTTCCGTTCACTTTTTCCACGAGGCAGGGTTCAGAAATTGGCAGCAGTTGGGGCCAAGTGTCCCCAGGAGACTCAGGAATTGGTAAGGAGAGGCTTAGCAGTGCCAGGACAAGGAGCACTGAGCCACGTCCCCTCCTCAGCAGAGCACCAAGCCTTCCTCTCAGTGCTTCACCATCCTCCTTTGCCAAAAGTTTCAAAATCACAGGGGTCTGTAAGACTTGAAACACTTTATAAGCCTCCCTGAAGCAAAGAACCACCTGGATGTGAAAAGGCAGTGGTTTTAGTACAAAGAAACAGCTCTCCCACAGACCTGTGAAAAAGGGGTGTAGAGCAACAAATCTGAGGTCTGTGAGGCCCTCGGTGCTTTTTTTAGGTTTTACCAGTCATACAAAGGAGCTGCCAGGGCTGGTTTATTTTTTTTTTTTCCTCACTACCACTGAATTTCTTTTCTAAGAAAGGAGTTCACATGCTGGTGTCTTGCCGAGCAGCTAATAGCTTATTTCTTTTACATCCAGCTGCACCAGCCTTGCCTGTTGCTTAGTATCTTTTCAGTTATTTCACTTTTCAATGACATTTTCCTGGCTTCCAGCTGCCACGTCCCCAACCCCTCGTCCCTAAGATTCCAAATGAAACCTCTTTTTCTAATGATGCTGAGAATGCTTTGAACATTGAGAACTCTTAGTTCTTTCCTAGCTCTGTAATTGCTGCTTATGTTATTCTGGAAGATTTCTTTTTCTTTTTAAATAATACTTAGAATGAATTTGTCCAACCATTACAAAATAAATAACCAGTCCTCCTAACAATCCATGGGGAAAGGAGCATTACCCACCTTTTACAGCTGTGAGTCAGAAAAGTTAAGAGAACAAAATAATTCTGGCCCTCCCCTTGATGCTCAGCAGGTCACTCCCTCTATATTATTTTATTCTGTATTGAGAAGGCTTTATTTCCATTTGGCAGAGCAGCAAAACAGCCTATTATTGTTTCACTTCTCTAGCACTTTTTGCCTTTATGCAGCAATTTTCCATCTCCAACTTTCCAAGTGCTTTTGAAACTGGAGGCATCAGATGTAAAAGATATCACAGTGAGCACCCTCCTGCCCTGGCCCTCCCTGTGCACGTTCAGCTCCTGGAATTTTGCTGCCACATCCACCCCGGGCTTCAAAAATTGCTCTTTTTTTGTGTTTCTACAGGGAGTTTTTCAGGCACCAGAGGAGCTCAGCACAAGGGTCATCTTGCAGCTCAGCAGGACTGCATGGGTATGAAAATCCTGGCTTTTAAGCAGAATTCAATTGCTTCCAGAAAGGGAGCTGAGGAAGTTTTGGAAGGCAGAATGGAGCGTGGCAGCTCCTGGACCATCCAGTGCTGGCTGAAGCTGGAAGTGAGCACTTGGCCTGACAGTCAGGTTCATCACAGCTCCTAAAAGCAATGGTGGACGAAGCTGTGAGAAGAACCTGCCCACAGACACCTATTAAAAGAAAAGCAGAAAGGACATGCCCTGGTTTAAAAATACCAACATTCTCATTCCAATGCTAATTTGAGTTCCTGGCTTTGTCTGGGATGGGATGGGATGCTGCAAAGTCCTTCCCTGGAGACTTCAGCCAGAAGAGCAGTGACCAAGCATCCCCAAAAGCTCTGCTGTGACTGTCCCTTTCAGCAGAGTAACCCCATCAACTCCACCTTCCTCCCATCCAGATACCACGGGAGATGTTTTGGGCTCCCTACCTCACCTCACCCCCTCGGATGGGGCTGTTTTGTTACTCTGATCTTGCTCATTCCTATTTTATTTCCCCCTGGTTTGTTTTTTGAAGCCGACAGGAGCCCCTTAGCCCCACCAGGTTTGCAGGCAGTGTGGGGGGAAATTCAGCTTCTCCTCCTGTCAGCCTGTTTGCAGTTTGCTGGGGCTCCCCACCAGCTGTCCCTGGATGGCTCATTTTCATCCGGGGTGGGTGCCAAATTTTAGCATTAACTGCAAGCTGCTGGAGCTGCCCCCACAAGGCACTGAAGTGAGCAGCTGAGGACACGGATCCGGCCCCCAACATCTGCCCCTGGTGAGAGCTCCAGTGGGAAGCAGCTCTCTGCTATGGGGTGAGGCAGAATTCCAGGAGCAGAGGACATATCCCGTGTCGTTATGTGGGAAGTTGACCTCATCCCACAATTTTTGGGTGGCTCCTCTCCTGCACAGCTCAGGCTCCTCTCAACCCAGCGCAGAGCTCGGAGGACTGAATGTTTCTAGGAAGTGTTAATCAAGAACTTTTAAGTGGCAGTAATTGCAGCTTGGGGTCATTTAACAATCGATGTTCTTCCCATGCAATAGCACGCTCGCTTCTTTTTTTTTTTTTTTTTTTTTTTTTTTTTTTTTTTGCTTTTTTATGGTTACTGGCATATGGTCCTCACCCCGGGGAGCTGCACGGTAATTAATGCATTTTGTGGTTAAATGTTTGGACTCAGGATCTCACAGCACCCGAGGAGAAGGGAGGTGGACAAAGAAGGCATTGTTTCCAGGTTTCCCTGGCCTGCCTTAGGTCCCCTGCACTGGGACAGGTTTATGGGAAGGCTGACACAGGCAGAGTTTTCACCTCCCTTCTTTTAGCATCGCTGGCAAAGCGAAGCTGTGTTTGGAGGTGATATCCAAGGAGGAGAAAAGGAAAGTTGGCTCTCAGGACCACACATACAACCCGAGTAACTGAATGCCCCACTCTCCTCTTTCAGCAGGAGGCTGTTGCCATGCCTCTTGTAGCCTCCCTGTGTATTTGTCAGTGCCCTACTTTTAAAATTCAGATAGCAGCCTTTACCCTGAGCGTCAGAAAACAAAGGTTTCAGCTTCACCCTTTTGGAGAAAGGGACCAGGAAAGGACTGAGAGGCAAAGTTCAAGGCTCAGCCAAGTGTGAAGGGAGCTGGAGCTGAGACTGGGCACTGGGAAACCCTCCCAGGACACATCCCTGGGGTGGGCACTGCACAGACACACAGCAGGCACCTGGAGTTCCTTCAAGAAAAAACAAAACTCTATTGTATTTAAAAGTTATTTGGGGAAAAAAGTAAAAAAAGGACATTGTTTCTCATGCCTGCTTAAGTAAAATGTGTATTTCCCCACCCTTATGTATAGAGGTTGCCTGGAAGTAAATAAAAAAAAGTCAGTGGCTGTTTTCTTTTCAGGTTAGTCTCTGGGTGATTCAAAGAGCTGGCCTGATAATGTGATTTGGTTAAAGATAAAACCACTACACAACCTGCTTCTCTTAACATAAAAATCCCAAATTTGCCTGCCTTTGGTTGAGGTAAGTGGTTAAATCAGCCTGAAGCTCAGCAGTCAAATGCCACCACCTGGGCTTCCTGCTGAATTTCTATCAGCTGAAAAGCCTGAAATTCACCAGTACCTGGGGCCTCCTCTAATGAACTCCTTCTATCATATCCCAGCAGCTCCCAGCTGGGCTTCAACACCATGGACTGGCTTCTGTCATGAAGCTGAAATGGAAGAATTGCTGTTTGATGTGGCTTTTTAATGGGCTGCAGGTTCTGTAAAAGACCCCGGGGGGAGCTGGGGTGTGGAAAGGCAGCGTGCAGCATCCATGTCCTGCCTGCTCCTTTGTGTTTGAGCAGAGAGTGGGGGCACCAGCCCCTTTTTCATCACCCCACAAATGGCATCTGCAGAGGATCATTCAGTTAAAATAATGACACTGAACCACAGTATTTTTTTTGCCAGGGTGCAGGTTAACATCAGTGCAGAGAAAAAAAGCTTCTTTATCCCCAGGCTTCCTTGATCCAAACCCTTCCAGACATCTGATAATCCATCCCCATGTATTGCAAGATCTTTAAAAACAATCCCCCCCCCTTTCTTCTCTTCACAGAAAAGATCCTGCTTTTCCACAGTAAAGCTTCCAGCATGGGAGAAATCCTCAAAGGAGAGCAAGGGGCTGTTCATGAGCTCCTGCTGGAGGTGTGTGGTCCTGCCCCACACCAGGGCTTGGAGCCAGAAAGGGGAGGAAAAGGACAAAGCAAAGAGCTCATTTGAGGCTCCAGCAAGGACCCCAAGATGTATGCTATGACTCAAATTGCACCCAAGGTCTGAAATCAATTTATTTCCATATTAGCCACACTTGGAATGAAATGGGCCCTCCCCCAAGCTCCTAGCACTGACCTGGCAAGTTGTGTGTGTGCTCACAGCAGCCAGCTTGCTTCAGAGGGGCCATCAAAACAAAATAATTCCATTGATTCCTTCTCCTAGGGGAGCAGCTGGAGGAAGCCAAATGGTGTGTCCCAGGATGTTCTGCAGAGCAGCAAATAAATCATTCAGCACTGCAGGTACAAACTCAGCAGCATCTCCACTTGCTCCCAGGACCACTTCCACTTCCAGCCATGATGTGGAACATCATCCCTCCAGGTCCAGACTCTCTTTCCTCCCTAATTGCCAATGCCCAGCCCTGTTTTGCCCTCCTGATCACCAGCCCCAGCCCATTCTTGGCACAAACCCTACTGATCTCAGCAGAACTCAGCCAGAAATTAGGATGGTCCAAAACGGAGCTGCAGGAAGGAGTTGATGCTGGGCTTGGAGTTGCCCTGGGGTGGGTGGCCATGGTGTGGGAGACAAGGTCAGTGCCAGACCCTCATGCAGGAAGGAGGATTTTCCACCTCCTCCTCCTCCTCCTCCTTGCCATGAACACTTCTCTGTTCCTGGTGCCAAGAGGGAGGCAGGTCCCTGCTCCAGCCTGGGTGATGCATCCCTGCCACTTGTGTCCTGCCCCAGGATAAGCAAACAGCAGTTCCCTCCTCTCCTCTGTGCTTTGAGCCTCAAAAATGGATGTGGCACTGGGATAAACACCCTCATGCCCCAGGCACAAAAACCTTCTGTGGGGCAATGCCTCTTTGGCAGCCACCTCTCCCTAGGCAGCAGCCTCTGCCTCCTCCTGCAGCACTTCAAGAGCAGACAAAGCACCCCCAAACCCCCTCAGCAGATCAGGCAGCAGAAGCAGTGAGGAACCCAAATTGTCTCCTGGGGTGCATTTTTCCCTCCAGCCCTGGCAGGCAGCAAGATCCTGATGTGCCTATTTAATTATCTTTTTATCTGAGAAGGAGAGTGGGATCACTGGAGGCCTTCAAAGGGCTGCTCCAGGGCTGTAAATCCCAGGGACAGCACTGAGAATGGGGTGAGGACTCTCAGGGATCCCCAAGTGGTTCCCTGATGTTCCTCCTCCTCCAGAAACCTGAGTCCTGTGCAGGCTGCTGCTCTCCCAGCTCAGCCCCTGCAGGGAGAAGCTGTCAAGGGGGTGACACTGTGCACCACAGAGGAGGGGACTGAATTCCCCTGAGCTTTCCAGGCAGTTCTTTGGGCAAAGTCCACAGCTAAGCTTAATTATGTTCATCACAAGGAACAAAGCAAACACCCATCACAGAGCCAACCTGCTCTGGACTAATGGTGTAAATGCCAACCTGACTCAAGTGGGGAGATGATGAATGGGGATTTTACTTCTTCCTGTCTGAGTCATGATGGAAGGAGCCAGGTTTTGATGGGGGGGGGGGGGGTTGTGGTGGTTTTTTTTTTTTTTTTCCAAAGAGCTTGAGAAAAAAAAGGGAAACACAGCTGGGACAAGAAGCCAAAGATCTCACCATACCACCATAAACTGGAAAGAATATTTCTGATATATGTATTTGTATTGCAGCAGCATGGACAGTGCTGGCAGCTCTCTAAACACAGTGACAGAAACTCCTCCACCTTCTTCAAACCTTGCAGCCTGAGGCAGCACAGCTCTGCCAAGGAATGAATCCCAAAGCCCTGCCATCCCCACAGCAGGACAGAGACCTGAACATAAACCTCCTGAATCATGGCTTGAAGACTTGCAGAGGCAGCTGTGGTCCCAGTGAAGCCACTTTTGCCCTGCAGATGGGGAGAACAACGATTCTGCAGGGCAGAACCAAAGCAAAGATTCCCCCAAGTCTTGCCACTACAGAATGTGTTATCTGCAGCACATGCTAAACCTGCTCAGGCTGAAATTCGGGTAATTCTGAACACCCAGAAGGAGAGAGGGCCCCTTCCTCCTCCCCTGCTCACAATTGTGGCATTCAAAGCTGTGGCTTTCATTACCCCACCAGGGAAAGCCAAACCCGCTGTACTGATGGGGAAACCGAGGCAGGAGGGAGGGACCCCATGTGTCACCCAGCTTTCCACAGTGGGTCAGCATCCCCAGCACAGCACCAGCCTCCAAAAATACCCAGAAAAGGACACTGAGCAGTAAAGGAGATGAAGATTTGCTGCAGTTTCTCTGTGCTGCTGTGCAGGCAGTGGGAGAGGGCAGGGGGGAAGGAAGCAGCAGCTGGAAAGGGGCCAAATCCGTGCTGGCAAGGCAGCTGACCTTGACACAAGGTGCTCTGTGCAGGCAGCCTGGCTGGGGTGAGGGATGTAGCAAAGCCTTGGAGCTAGGGAGCAGCATTTCCAGCTGGGAACAAGGGATGGAGCAGCCCCCTGAGCCGACCCAGAGCAGCACAGAGTCTGGGGTGACTTTACTGCTCCAGCTGAAATGGTCTCCTCACCCTCGGGTGCACCCACAGCAATGGTCTCCTCCTGGGTAATGCCCTATTCTCCCCCTAAACTCCCTTTTCACACCACTGCCATCACTTCTCTCTGTCCTGGATGACAGTGAGGTGTCCACTTTCCTTGTCTGGAAAGAAGAGTTGAAGCTGAAAGCAGACTCTACCTCTTCCTGAAGCTGGGAGAGCAGCTCCCTTTCTCCTCCCCCATAAATAATAGAAGGATTCTTTCACATGCTTGTAATAGATTAAAAATAAATAAATAAGAAAGAGCTCAATTTTGTTTTGCCAATCATGCACTTAATGCAATTTTCCCTTCTTGTCCCCCCTGTGCCACTGCATGTGGACTCACAAAGACTTTAATAAGCTGGACAGGTGCCAAACCATTTCTGGCTCATTAAAAAAATATCATCGCCTTGACAAAGGTAATTTTTTTCACATCAGTAGTCAAACCCACTTGCCAAATTAAAATCCAGCTGATGGAGAGGACTATAAATTTTTAATGGGAGCTTCCCCACTCCTGAGAAGGGGAGTTGGGGGGGGGAGTCACAAAAGGGATTGACATTTTTTTTTGCAACTGCTCCTCTGGCTTCAGTTTCAGTTCAAATATGCAGCCAATTATTTTTAAAACCTGAATGAGGAATTACAAAGAGCCTTTGCCCACCCCCTGGGCAAATACCCTTCCCAGAGCCTCCCAGCCTGTCCCACCAGGGACCTTCCCTTTTCCCACCACTTGGGCCAGGGCAGGGCACGGGTACCACAGAGGCAGCTGAGGTGTTGGGGACAGCCCAGAGGGGGACAAAGCATCAGCAAGGGTCAAGGGTAGGGAGAAAACTCAAAGGAAGATCTGGCCAAGCAGATAAGTGATGTACATGCTCTGGCAAGTCTGGCCACACAAGCTGCTGCTCCACTTTGGGAACCATCCCTTAGCTGGTGGCAGCAGCCAGAGCTCCATTTGTTAGAGCACAGACACAACAATTTCCTCCAGTCAGTCCTCTGCTCCTGGATGGAACACAAAGCTTTTGCAGAGGAACTGCAAACCAGCTTCCTCCAGGGTTGTTTTTTCCCCCAAGACAGCCATTTTCCATTTTTTCTTTTAAGTAAACCAAGAATGGTTTTTTGTTGGTTTGTTTTTTTTTTTTTTTCCCAGGCTGGGGGTTCAGAGCATCACCTGCAAACCAACTTCAGCAGAAAACAAAAGCAAAACTCACTGAAGTGATGGGTGTGCCTGTGGCACAAGGTGGCTGCTGTCCCCCTGAGTCACTGTGCCCTCTAATCCCAGTCTCACTCAAACACTGACTCACCTGCCCCAGGAGTTGGTCACATCCCACCATAAAATCTACCCTCCCAGCTAGGGAAGCATTCTTGTAGCTTTTCCCCTCCCTGGGACACTCAGGCTGTCTCCACACAACACCCATTTGCTGCTGGGCCACAGCCCCCTCTCCACTCAACAAGACACCAGCAACCCTCATCATAAACACACCTCAGCTCAGGTTCTTAAATACAAGACTAGGAAAAAAAAATAACAAACCCCAAAACCTTGTGAAAACCTCCATTCCAGTAGTGCCTTTAATCCTATGACAAACAGGCTGCCAATCTTCTCCTTTAAGCAACAGGCTGGTGGTGCAGCAGACACAAACCTGCTTCCAGATGAGAAGATAGAACATTTAATTAACTGGCCTCACTGTCCACTGGACCAGAGCCAGCTTTGCTAGTCCAGACACAGAAATTATCATCAGGGACTGGGCTGGCTCCATCTCATCTGCTGTCTCACCTCTGACAGCACTCAATTTCCTACAGCAGCAGCTGTGAGGACATTGGGCTTTGCTCAGGCAGGAGGTCCAGAGCTCCTGGTTTTATCTTGCTCCAGAAGTGAGAGATGGAACCAATGGTTCTTATTATCCTGCTTGAATTAATTTAAATCACTGCTTTTTATCCTGGTTTAAATTAGCAGACAGGAAGCATCTTTTAAGCTGATCATTTTTTATCTCGTTCTGCATTTGTAATTTCATTTTCCTTCAGGAAAGGCACTGGTAAAACCCTTAGGGTAGTGATTGACACTTCTGGGGTCTCTTGACTCTTAAATTCCAGGCTATTTTTTGTGAACGTGAGCCACCACTGTTGATGCTTCAGGAACAGGGCAAGGGAATCCAGCAATATTTCCTTTTCATGTCGTGAAGAAATCACACTTTCCCTTAGTGAATAACCCCTACTTGAAGACTATTCTTACCATTTTCATAAGACTTGTCTCCTACTGAAACACCCAAATCTGTGAGCACTTGGGCCACTGACTCAAGTTCTGCACCAACAGCCTTAAAAACGAGGCCTCATGACCATCTTCTAGTGTCCTTTTCTGAAAGTTTCTACACTGAATAACTTCTTAAGAGGTAACTACAAATTAGACCTTTACAGATACAATTTTGAACTGTAACTCCTCTTGAAACATGTTTAAATTTAATTTTAAATTAAATGGCAGAATCCAGCCATTCAAGTGGTCCTTTCCCCCTTGCAGTCCTGTCCTCCTGCTCTCAGCCTCACCAGGTAAAGACAATTAAATCCCACTCTTCCCAAGGCTCAACCCACACACACACAACTGGGCACATAAAAAAACAACCTTGGCCATGTATATTTGTCTGCTGATTGCCTCCAGGCAACCAAAGGAGCAAATACAAATTATCACAAGCAGACCAAAAGTGTTTTAAAGGATCAGGGATGTCCACTGAGCTTCACTCTGGCTAGATGGAAACGTTACTGAATCAAGTCAGGACTAAACCTCAACAAGAGAAAACATCAGTCAGAGGGTTCCTTTAAACCAGAACCCAGCTTGAACCAAAGACAGGGTTACAAGGTAAACAGTTTGTGTTATGCACTCAAGAATGTAATGCAGCTGGAGAGAGGCAATGTTCCTGCTGCACTCTCTGATTTCTGAGCCAGAAAGAACTCTAAGAGTTGCTGTTCAGGACATCACCTACCTCCAGCCAGTCCCTGGGGTGGGGACCATCTCCCCCTTCTTGCTTCTTCCTAGAGCTGAATGGACTCGAGCAGTTAAAGCCTCTTGGAACTCATCCTGGGAGACCTAAAGTCCAAAAGTCAAACTGTTGATTAAAATCTGGAAATAATTACTGCCATTGTTCTCAGGTTTGATTATCTTTTTATCACCCTTAACAAGAGATACTGCTGTCACAATGACTTGTTGTAAAAACTGAGACCTGATCAAGAGATTTAAGTCCACTGGAAAGTTCTGTGAATATGACAGGGGAGGAAAAACAACTGGAGGAGAGGGAAAACAAGGTACCATTCAGCAGAGTGAAGGAAGCTGGAAAGCCACATAGGAAGGGATTACTTTAAGGAGCAGCAGCTCTCCCTTGCCTGCCAAATCTTTTCTTGGGCTTTGGACTTCATTTCAAGCATGGTCAGTGTGGGGACTGCCTGCTGGACACTAACAACAGATTTAAGCTCACAATGAAAGGCTTTATGAGCAGATGATTCTATACTAAAACCCAAGTTATCACATGGAAATAAAACTCCATCAGAACACGTTTTGACTCCCTGCTGAAAGCTGCCCTCCCAGCACTACTTCTTTTATCCAAACACACAAATGAGGAGTCTGGATGTTTGAGGAAGTCAGCAGAGCATAAAAATGCTCGTGTTCAGCCTGCTCCTCCCAGTTATTGCAGCTCCCTCCCAGCCTGCACTCACTCACCAGTCCTCCAAGTCTGGGCCTCTGCTTGGATTAATTCCTGTCCAACAATGTGGAGCTCAGGAAGTCTGAGCTTTGATGTGTGAATTCTACAGTTACAGCTCTGAGCAGAGAGCCCCACCTTAGTGCTGTTATTTATCACTCAGATTACATCAGCTGCCAGGGAGCACTGGATGTTTTCTAGCAGCAGAATGGTCTTTGTTCCAAACATTAAGGCAATTCATAAATTAGTTTCAGAGTGGGGGAGCTCAGGAAGCTGCTCCATACAGAGCTCCCCAGGCAAATTTCCAAAGTCAGACAAGTGGAAAGATTTAATAATCCAACACTGAGTTTATAGAAACTTCAAATCATTGCACACACCTGCTATTGTCTCATCTGTTGACACAACAAATATGTCTTTGTTATGAACTAGATACTGACCTGCCAGTGACTCACTTCATCCTTACCTTCACTCCTGCAGACTCATTTTCATCTGAATGGTAACAGTCCAATTAAAAGTGAATTTTTCTTTTTTTTTTTTGCATAGTTAAAGTTATTCCTGCAAGTGCCCTACTGAAACCTTCCTACCTGTCACTTCAGGAAGGGAGCTGTGATTAACAAGCAAACATCTGGCATCAGCAGATTGGGAATAAAAAAGTGCAAGCAAGATTCAAGCACCAGAGGTTCCACCCTGTTGCACACCAAGCATCCTGCACGGCTCCTTTCTGAGCTGCAGCAGCACAACTACAAATAAAAGGGCTGAGAAACAAAGGGAAGAGGTTAACCAAGATCAAGTGGTGAACAGATCAGGCAGGTTTGGGTTTGGCTGATGGAATTTACAGAGGACCAGGAGAGGAATTCAGTGATGCAAGTCAACCACCAGGACAAAGTTGCAGAGTACAGACACAAAAGCTTCAGGGTAATCACCTCAGCCAGTGATTCTCTACTAAAAAGCACCTTTGCAACAGTATTTAATGCAGGAAGAAACAGTGTAATAGCTCTTGAGCAGACAAGAGGAAACCCAGGATCACCTGAGTGTTCGAATGGAATGTCAGTACTTTAATGAGCTGACTAAATAGGAAAGAATTAAAATACTGAACTAAACATGATTTAGAAGTTATTCTCTTTTTAAAGAGCATATTTAAATGCTCTTTTTACACCTAAACCAGTCTTTATGGATAGATGCTTAAGAAAACAGAAACAGGGAGCAAGTAACAATAAGAACTCCAAAGGAGAAAAAAAGGTGGGGGAGCAGCTGACCAACTTGGGAAGGTCTGGCCTTCCTTCCTGGCCTGTCCAAAACCAACAGCAAAATCCTTTATCAAGGACTGCAGCCCTGGAGGCAGGAGATGAAAAATTGGTCTGAGGACAGATAAGCAGTCAGTGACTCAGGTATATATTTAAAGAACTTCTGTTAGTGCTGAGATTAAAAGGCACACAGAGGTCACAAAACGCAGATGAAATTAAGATTCAGATTATAAAGACTGAGGCATTAACTCCTTGTGGGACCTGTGCACAGATGTTCCTCTAAGACTCAGTTTCAGCATCATTTGTGCTGCCAGGGAACACCACAGGGGAAAAAAAAAAAACCAAAATGAAGGAGGCAGAGATCAGCACGTTAGGTCGTTAAGTTCTGTAGTTTCATAAGAACCAAATTCACTCAATTGTACTTTTAAAAAAGGTGTTTGTCCAGAAAGTTCTTGGAATTTATTATACACATTTAATAACAGAGGATACTCAACATTCAAGTGGTGTTGAACTAAGTTTACAAGCACTTTAGCACACAATATACTTACGCCAAGGAACAAAAGATTCAGCATATAAGGAAGTGCAGAAATATCTTCAGAGATATCCCCTTCCATCCATTATCTACAGAATATGTTGCATTTTAAAACCCTACAGGATGTCAAGTAAAAAGAGTAACAAAATATCTACACTCCATCACGTACATCACATCTACTGCAGCTGCAGGACAAAAAAAAAAAAAAAAAAATTTCAAAAGCATGTTCCATTCCTCCTTCCAGAGGAACCTCAGACTTCAGAATTGACTTGGTTTCAGAAACAAGAGCTTGAATTTTTAAAATAAATTCAACAGTAGCAATCCAGCAAGTTTGAAATATGATTATGGAAAAAGGCAGCCAGCCACCAGGGTTCTTCAGATGATTCAAACCAGTGTTGATGTGACTAAAGCTTGGAACTGAGTTAATGCAAACCTGCCATTAATTTTTTTTGCAGGACCTTGAAACATTTTACTTGCTATGATAAAGCAATCTTCACCAGCAAATACTGTGTTTGGTTGTTTTAAGCTTATCTGTCCTACCAGAGTGCTGACCAGGTAGATTATTTTACTCTTGCTTTGCAAGAACACCAATCCAGACACAACAGGAGCATCACTGTGTTAACAAAGAGCTATTTCTGCTCCCCCAGGACAGTTAAAAAACAGAAGCCCCAGTTTTTCAGAAGCCAGCATACTGGATCAAATACTTTTTTTCCTTTATCTGTGTATTCATTAACCCTGTACAAAAGAAAGCTGATTAGCAAATGTAAATGTTCGTAGAAAAATAGCCAACATCTGTTTAAATTTAGAAATTTATTTTGTTTAATCCACAAGCTTTATATAGCTTTAGTTAAAAAAAAAAAAACAAAAAAACAAAACCAAAAAAAAAACAGTGAAAACATGACAATATCCAAAGTTCAGGTTCCTCAAACTTTCAAAGAACACATCTGAAAGTTGCTCATACCATTCAGAAGAACCATAACGAGACAAGGTTTATGAATGGGGCAACATCTCACAAACAAAATCTATGTAACTGAAGGAATTCTTTTTTTTTTCTGGGACTGCTGATCATGGAAACTGCCCTTTAAAAAAAAAAAAAAAAGAACATAAAAATACAAATGAAATTCCAGTGTTCCAAATCAACATGTTACATCAATATAAACCCACAGTGTCCTGGTAAATAACATGCTTTCATTTATGTACCATTCTAAATTCCTATTTTTTATTTGCTTTAATGGAGACTATACAGGCAACAGTAGAAAGCATTAAAATATCTGTACTTCCTTGGTAATTCTGCAGTGGTTTTACTTCTGGGCAAGTTTACAAACCACAAAGGTTAGTAGCATAATGTAAGTGGATATAAAAAAAAAGTCAAATGAGACTCTTGCAAATTATGCTCAAGGCTTTGTTGAATTTCAAAGAAACTTGGGAATTGAGGGTCATGTTTAAAGCCTTCAAAACAAATTCCTAGTGCCTCTAAGAAGTCTCACTCTAAATGAATTTATGTTGACTGTCAATGAAAGAATGTCACTAGTACACTGTGGACACCTTTTGTAATGTAAATCCATGCCCTTTGTACATGGTGAACCTCAACCTAGCAATTATTACAACAAATGTTATATTCTAAAGCTCAAACACATTTAGCAATTTGAAATTGAATTCTGAGTACAAACCAAATAAAATGTACATTATATCAAAGGATTCAGCCTAGGATGGTGGGGACACTTGGGCCTTCCTCATCGACCTCAGGGCCTTCTCTCTCAGGTGTTTTTCTAGATCATCAAGGTTGTCTTCTGGTTCACTTTCTGTCTCCTTCAAACAAAGATAAAACATTTCTTCACACACTGAAAACTCAAGCCAGGCTGCAGCCCCTCCCAGTGCTTCAAATCAGAATACTAAGCAGCATTTCTGAAGCAAGACCACCAAGAGTTGTGTGCATGTTCACCTCTACCTATTTCCTTATGCTGGGTTGTTACAGTAAAGCCTAAGTACCAAATTCCTACCTTTTTGGGTTCTGTCTCTGGTTCCTGTTCTTCCTGTACTGACGTGGTATCTGGTGCAGCCACAGTAGTAGCAGCAGCTGCAGCTGCTGCAGCCTTTTCTTTCTTATGTTTTTTGTGTTTCTTGTGCTTTTTATCCTTTTTATGCTTCTTATCCTTCTTTTTCTTCTTCTTCTTTCCACCACCTTCTTGATCTGAATTCTGTAACAAACAATTCAGCAAAATATTACCACTCATTTCTAAGCCTTCAAAATATGAATGCAAACCCACAACCACTTTGGCAAATGTCAACAGACTAAACATCTGAAACTCAATAAACTAAACCCTTTCTTTAGAACTGGGGGAAAGTCACATTCCCAAATGACAGAAGTAATCCCAGAAGACAGATTCTGTAGTGGACACTTGTGCTTTGTCTGTTTAAAACAGAATGTAACACCATGCACACTCATGACAAGCAATTTATTCTCTTCCTATTAGGAATACCCTGGCTTTGCACTTAAGACTCAGCATAAACAAGACCACCTCAATTTT
This sequence comes from Heliangelus exortis, assembly GCF_036169615.1. NCBI lineage: Eukaryota > Metazoa > Chordata > Aves > Apodiformes > Trochilidae > Heliangelus > Heliangelus exortis. Next base: position 3,212,813 of record NC_092445.1, on the reverse strand, counting down.
AAAACCATGAAACTAATCTGGGCTCCTGAAATGGGCAAGTCTTTCAGAAGCTAAAATTCACACATAATAGCACCTTTTTTGACACTCAAGAAATGTTAAGTTTGAAAAAAATTTATGCTATAAAATTTTTTAACAGAAGTTTCTACCTAGGAAAAAAGTCACTCTAGAATTTTCCCTTTTTCTTCCACAAATGAACAACCTTAGAGCTGTTCAGCAGCCAAGTCTCTGGGAAAATAACTTGCCATACAACCTCAACCAGTACTGCTTTTATTAGCTGACAAATACCCTTGCAGGTGATGGGCTCTGAGTTGGGCTTTTAGCCTTCTTTGCAGGTGACCAGTTTGCAGAAGGGGAACAGGAACGAGCAGGAGATGGAGGGCCTTGATGTTTTTTTGCTGCTGGCTCAGGTGATCCTGATGCAGAGCGGGATGAAGACACTCGTTTTGCTCGTGGGCTTGGTGTGGAAGCCCTGAAAAACAAGAGGTGGAAGAGACAAAATAAGACAGGAAAAATTAACAATAAAGCCAGATAAGCAAAGCTAGAAACAAAACTTCTCTTCAACTGCTTTTCCTCTGCTCAGTCCCCAGTGCTGTGCTAACAAAAGACTCCTCAAAAATCCTCTTTAGTGCCTCACCCCATGTTGTACTTAACAGATTTTAACAGATCCTTCCAACCTAATGAACTACCAAAAAATAATGCTATGATGCTGGAAGCTGAACAGAACCACTGCCATTTGAGTAATTTCAAACTCTGAGAGCTATTTAAAACCCATTTCCTAACTCTTCCCACTGCATAAAAAAGCCCACCCCACCCACAAAGCATCAAAGATGGATTTTTTTACTTTGTCTTCTTAGGTTCAGGTGTTCTTGACACCCTCCTGATGGGTCTAGTGCTTGGAGATGGAGACTGTCTTCTCTGGGGTGAAGCTGAAGCTCCCCTTCGTGGTGGTGGTGGGCTTGCAGAGGTATGAGAAGCTCTAGGCCGTGGTGAAGGTGAATGCCTTTTGTTTTGTGGTGGAGACCGTGTTTCCCGATTGGACCTACTGGGAGGAGATCCCTTTCTGTGCTTGGAAGATATGGAAGGTGAACGCCTTTTAGCAGCTGGGGAGCTCCTTTGTTTTGGTGGTGGTGAATGGGAGACTCTACGTTTTGACTGTGGAGAAGGTGATGCCCTTCGTTTGGGTGGAGGAGGAGGAGAAGCTGTTCTCCTTTTAGGTGGTGGAGAAGGAGAATATCGTCTCTGGATCGGTGGGGAGTATCTCCGCGGGGACGGCGAGCGTCTGCGGGGGGGTGGTGATGGAGACCTACAGGGAAAACAAATGCTCAGGTGGCACCTTGGTATGTGAATTAGCTACTGAGTTGTCTTGCAATTTGCCTGAAAAAGGGAACAAGATTCCTCTAAAAATTCTTTAAAACTTGATTTCACACCAAAGGTTTTCAGAGTCACCTGAACAGGCGGGGATTTGACACGGCAATCGAATGATGTCCAACCCACCCGAAATCTCACTTAACAAAGCTAACTAACTTACATCCCCCTTAGTAACTGGGAATCAAGGAACTGGTTCCCCCAATCACAGCACTTCTTACTACACACCAAAAAGAAGCTACTTGATGCCAAACATGCAGTACACACCTCCGACGAGGTAAGGAAGGCGAGCGCCTCCGCCGGGGAGGAGGAGCGGGTGAGGGAGAGCGGCGCCGCCGGGCTGGGGGGGGTGAGGGACTTCTCCTCCTCCTACTAAAGAGAGAAAAGAGACCTCTGAGAAAACCTGCAATTGAGCCATGAGATTCTTATTCTGATCTTCTGCTTGAAATCATCTCGTTCATGCATTTGGAAACAAAAGTCTGTGAGGAGATGGGAAATAAAGTACTTGTCTTTCTAAAAGAGACAAGGATTTCACTGGCGTTTTCAGAGCTCCTTGTAACACTCATGAGGCAATTTCACCTTCCACTTATCCTGGCCTAGTCCCATCTTGTGGCTGAAGAGAAAGCCCCAATCTCTCCCATTTTCTTCTCCTGAAAGCTCTCGTCTGCCATTTATTTCCTTTGCACTGATTCTAACAATCACCTAGTGAGTCAGACCAGCTTACTGACCCACCAGGCTAACCCAACAAAAAAACCTCTGGGTCACCACGCAGGGACAGGACTGCTCCAGCCAAGGCAAGGGAGGAGCTGGAAATACCCAGTGGTGTCAGCAAGACCAAAGTTCAGCAGCAGTCTTAAGCTGGATCACAATGAAGTATGAAACTACCCAAGAACAGCTTTTGTCTGTGGATCTGAAACCCAAAATTATTTATTTCTTGAAGTGCGGGTAAAAAACAGAGTTGCTGCTCAACTGCAGCTATCTGGATAACAATTATGCATCAAATAACCCATTTTCTGCTCTGCAAGATATACTGTGGGCAAATTAAAAAAAATGTTTTCCTAGAGCATTAAAGGAGAGGACTACTGGTACTGTGGAAAGTAAAACATTCTTTTTTTAAAAAAAAGTAATTCAGATAGAATGACTGGATAAAGAAAAAAAATGAGGGTAACAAAAAACCAAAGCAGCTCATCTACATAAACTGAAATTTGATTTCAAGTGTGCTGGCTGTTGTTCTCCATGGCAATGGGTTTCAGTTTTTATAGAGTGGCACTTGCTCTAAAAGACAAAATCCTTTTATGATCCAAAAAAACAAATGTCATAGCTGGCCTAATTAAACATGTATTTACACAACAGGCAAAATTAGTATGTTGCAAACCAGATAAAGATCTTTGAATTCTGATCTGTTTTATACAGAATTGTTTTGACAAGATCCATAATTAGAATGATTTACACTTGGAGAAGTACCTCATCCATCATCATGTGTGCTGCAACTATATCCTAGCTAGGTCTTAATTACAGATTGCTCATAAGGATCATTATACCAGATTAATAACCCCTGTTAAGTGTCAGTTTTCTGCATCTTCCTGCTTTCTGAGCAATATAAAAAAGCAAATAATTTCACAAATAAGTGTTAACAATACTGCCTACATAACAAAACAAAGTAGGTATTAACTACTTGACTACTACGAGTCCCAGATATCTAATGAATAAGACTTCTGGAAATTCCAATTCTCTGTGACCCAGAAGATCAAGATCTTCTGGAAATTCCAATTCTCTGTGACCCAGAAGATCAAGATCTTCATCACTTGTTGCAAGTCTACAGAAGGGTTTTAGCCAGAACATCAATGGCAGCAAGAACACAAAGTTGTGCTTGCAAACCTTTCAAATTTTTGTGTGTGGAGCAAGGAAAAATCCTGAGGAACATGAGCATTCAGCTGAGTAAATGAGTATTCAGGCATCAGGAAAATGTTATTTTTAACAAATATATTTTAACAAATATAATATGTTATATCTGTAATGTTAATGTTATGAGCTGTCACGTGTTTAGGTGAATTAAAAAATAGTGAACAATGAATGTGACAGAGGTGTGCATCCTCTCCTTCTTTATGCCAGTGAAATGGCCCCAGATCCAACACATAAAGCAACTCAGCCTGAAACTCCCTCACCTTACTCCTTCAAATGTGCAAATCCAAGGGATGGCAAGTACTGATTTATCCATGACAAAATAAATGAGAGCCTGTTGAAATTATTTGCTAGATGTAAATCCTATTTAACAGATCAATTTCTAACCAACCTTTTCACCACTGGCGATTGCCACCTCTTTTCCATCTGCATCCTGATAGCAGTGGAGGGAAAACAAAACAAGACAAATCTATCTGCCATGCATTTGAGGCAAAAAAAGATGACGTTCAAATGGAGTTCAGGGTAATTCTTGACAAATGAGCACAACAAGAATGCGATTTTGAAACAAGATTGGGCAAACTGGACCTGAGGTCATTCTCTTGTGTATTTGCTGACAATTGCACAGCAGATAAACAATAACATGAAGTAAATTGTTAGAAAAAACAGCTGTCAGTTTCATCCAATGTAAGAAATTACCGGGGGGAGGATTCCTTCTGTCGTTTCCGTGGAGAGGGTGATGGACTGCGGGAATGCGAGTGGCGGCGGCGTCTGCCGACCTCCCCGTTCTTCACGTTGGATCTTTTAGGTCTTTCCTCTTCAGATGAAGATGAAGAACCAGAATCTACAAATGTAGAATTATCACTCTCTAGAAAATGATTCTCCTGGCAGTATGAATACAGTTGACTGCTACGGTTAATACTGCACTTTAAACTATTAAGCTCATCTCCCGTGATATAAGCAGCCTCTACTTAAATGCAGTTCAATTAAAAATGTTAGTGGGAGTCAAATGATAAATAAATCCATCAGAGCTGGGGAAAAATATTTGCAGCAACACAGCTGTCCACATATTTGACCAGCCAGGTAATTTAAAAGGTGAATTGGAATCACTTACACAAACATTAGGCAGACAAGTCTACACCAGGCCCAGGTTAATTTACCAGTCTCAAGCATACAAGAGTTCAAAATATTAGAAAATAACCTAATGCAATAACAGATTAACTAATCCATGGCAAACAATATTCATATAGATGGTAAGCATTTAAAAATGCAAATTCTAAAGCTGTAAACCAATTGACATGTACATAATAAGCTTTAAAATTATACTTTCTTCTTCATGAGTAATAATTAAACTTTATTATAGGTGGTAAATCCATGATGAAGTTTACAATAGTGCTGTAGTGCACACAGCAAATAATTTTCAACTGTATTTGAACTTAATATTAATTATTTCAAGCAAAAGTAAACTGCAGTTCAGTTTTAGGAAAGCTATGTCATCCATACCAGATGAAGACTGTTGGTTTTGCCTTCTGTACTGACGCCTCTGCTGAACAGAGTCTGCTGCAGCCATTTTACCTCCTTTATCTTCTTCTGAAAAGGTACATACAGAATACTTAAGGTGAAGATACAAATTTGCCTTATTCAGGAAGAAGCAAAGTTGAACTACAGTAGACCATCAAGTGTGCTTTTCTTTTCCAAATCTTAGGAAAATACAGAGGTTTGAATATACTTTGGCTGAGGTTTTATCTAAGAAAGCTTCTCTAGAAATATTTGAGGCAGTCTGAGAGATCATCTTTATACTTCTGAGAATTCTGGCTTTTAATGCCAGCCTACCAAGATCAGCATCATGCATCTTCTTGCTGTCATGCATCTTTAACTAAAAACCCCATGCAAAACCAGTGTTGAAAAGAATCATACCTGATTCAGACAGTTCTGCTTTCCTTGGTTTGGGTGCTGGCGAAGGAGATTCTCTTTTTTCAGTACTCTTATGTTTGGTAGCTAAAAGACAGAGTCAAACAAGTCAGCTGCAACGTTACATTCTTGAATGCTTTTAACATTATAGAAACTGCACAGACGACCCACAATAAACCAAGAGCACAAAAACACACAGCTGCTGGAAGACAGATTTTTAATCGATTACCTGACGCTTTGCCAGGCGAAACAGAACCACGGCTTTTTCTTGCACGATTTGACTGCTGGGGTGTTGGAGACCTACGTGGTTTTGGAGGTGGACTTGCTGGTGGGGATGGCCTGTGCCTTCTCCTTGGAGGGCTGGCAGAAGGAGAGAGCCTCCGTGTTTTCCGAGGAGGACTGGATACAGTTCTTTTAGGTGGTTTCTTTGGCGGTGATCGGGAACGCGAAGAGGAGGAAGAAGAGCTACTGCCAGATAGGGATGCTGATGACCTTCTTCTCCTGAAAATTAAATATAGAATTAGATTCTGACTGGTCAGTTTCAGAAATGGTTGAGCATGAACACAGAATTTGCATTTTTTTTGCAAGCACATCTATAGAGCCACATACAAGAGCACTTCCAAATCATGGTGGACAGCCTTCAAGACTTGGTTTGTAGAAGACGAGAATGACAACCAATCTTTCACAGTTATGTTTAAACTACATAGTGAGCAAAAAATTGTTAGTGTCACCTTTGCTTGTTTTCTGTCAATCTATTGACTACAACTAAGCTTTTCTCCTGGCAGAATTAGTTGGTTTGGGCTCTCTAACTTTTGGATGGTTAAGAGAGTTCTCCATGTTAGCACATGTGATTCAATGATCTTCAGAGGAGATCGTTTTAAGAGTTCAGTGTGCAAGCACACTAAAATGTTTTTTATACAAGGAGGCAAAAATTTCAGACAATTTACTTTAACAATTCAGAATCAATATATCCATTCTTATGTTTTAGTCTTTCATCTTTACTTTGTAATTCTAAAAAGGTAGGGCCTCTAGAATTCTGCGGCAAAATTTGTGGCAAGTTCTGTTGCAATTGTGTACCTGCAGAATCCACCTTTGGCTGCAGAATTCCTGAGAACCTGGAAAAAAGAAACCCTACCTTGAGTGAGATAAACATTTGCTGAAAAGGAGCTCTTGTACATCTTGCAACATACACAGTTGATACTTTTCACAGTTTTCCCAGTAACTGTGTGAAATGAACATCTTTAGAAACTCAGGAAAAAAAAAAAGTCATCACCTTGTCATAAAAAAGGGAGAACTGGTCCTTACTAAAAAATAAAAACAGCTGTACACAGGAAGAATCACTTTAATTCTCTTCCTATGAGGAGGGAAAGAATCTATTCCCTTCCTACAAAGACAAATGTCTTATTCTGACATTGCCATAAGCATGTAATTTTCTTTCCAAGGCAACTCAGAACTTTTCTACTATACCAATAGCTTATGCTGTTAAAAACATAACCTCTACCACAAGAGGACAGACTTGAAGATTTTTAAGTAAAAGAACATGAAGAAACACATTTCAAGTCAAATTTTAATTTTATGTGGTAGAAGTGAAAGTCGTACTTAAAATCTCCCAACAAGTAAAATCCAGTTACTTGTTTACATTTTCCCAGACAGGAAAAAAAATACTAAGGCTGAAGCAAAAAAGTCAGGGAAGATGCCATATCTATCTGTGCTCAGAACTATCCAGTCGTTTGAAGTTACAGCTCTGAAACTGCCATTTTGCAAAGAAGGTGGAATTCTCATCCCTATTTCAACTCAAAAGAAATAATTTCACAACTATTACATTCCCCCAGAACACTCTTATGAAACACTACACTGCAATTTGACATCACTCAACTCATATGCGTGATTACTAAAGTAAGCTAAACAAGGTCATTTGGGTAACACTCATTCCTCACAACTGATGTTCCCTTCAAATGTCAAAGTTTCACGTTTTCAGTTGTCTCAAAAAAAGGGAATCTTACCGCCTGATAGGGGACCTGCTTCTTCTGTGTCTGGGTGGGGGAGGCATTCGCCTTGGAGGGCTCCTTCTCCTTGGAGATGGCCGTCGTCTCGGGCTTGGTCGCCTTCTAGGAGAGTAAGACCTGTCACAATCAAAAATTCAAATGAAAAGCACCTATCTACCTCTTAGATTTGAGGAAATTTATCCTCAGGTGACTGAGCACAAAGGTGCTTTTCTCCAAGTGCATCACGTTAAAGTGAAATGTAGATTGTATGCAAAGTGGTACAGACACTATCAGCACTTTAAAGTTTACCATCATCTCTCACTAAAAAGTAACACAATAAAAGGAAAAAAGAAGCAATTTACATCTTCATCATTGAAACTATCTCCTAAAAGAAACCTACACAATTCCCACTAGCTAACAAGTCAGTAAGAATCCCAGTGCCTTCCCCAGTCCGTGTGAGCAACGCCTGAGCACATTTCTCCATTGAACGCATTTCTCATTTGGCCTGAGATGAGCTCAACAACTCTAAAAACATTGCTGCTTCCAATGAGAACATCACAGTAACTGGCAGCTTCAGAAGAAAACACTCAGTTCTCAACCTTCACAATCAAGTCAAGTTTAACTCCTACCTTGACCGGGATCTATGACGCCTTCTTGGTCGGGAATGAGATGGAGAACGTGATCGAGACCTTGACCTTGATTTGGACCGAGTTGGGGATCTCTGACGAGTCTTCTCCTTTTCCTTCTCTCTCTCCTTCTTGGAATTACGTTCTGGTGAAGCTTCCTTAGCCTCTGGTACAGAAGGTTCAGGTTTAGGAGCTTTAGGGATATCACTGTTAAAAAAGAAAGACTTAATTTATAAGCACGTACAACCCAGAGTCCCTGGAGTAATGTTTTTGAAGCTGCCAAGGTATTCCCCTACTATGAGCTTCCTCCTGCCTATTCTCTGTCAAGATGAGACAACCCACTCAACAACTGTGCAAAAAATTACAACACAGCACAATGATTCCAAGAGAAGAATATACAAGTTATGTGTCAACTTGCTAGAAAACAAGATTATGACATTGTCATAAGTGGAAAAGCATATTAGGGCAGAAACCCCACAGCCACAGCAAGGCACTCTGCCTTTAGAATTCCCCACAGGAAAAAAGAAATCTTAATGAAAATCATTAAATAAATTCTTCTGCCATTGCAAAAGGAGGACAAGGAGATGTGTGCATTCCTCCAAATTAAGCTCAAAAAAGGTATTAAGATACTTTTAAAAGGCAATCTGTAGTTCTACAGGCAGCATTCTCACACACACCTGTTTGAAGTTGCCTCTTGAGCAACAGTCTCCTTTGGTTTCACAGCGGGTTCTGGCTCAGGAGTCACCTCTTTCTTTTCTGGTGCAGGAGTAGCACTACGGCTCTTGGTTCTGTGGTGAGGGGAGCGGGAGTGGCTGCGTTTCCGCTCTCTTCTGACAGGCGATGACCTCCTCCGAGGGGAAGGAGACCGGGATTTGCGCCTAAGGGAAAGAAGTGCAGTTTAACAATGTAACAAATTGAAACGATGTTCGGAAAAACAAAACCTGTGACATTCAGAAGATAAAAGCTCTTCCGAATCGCTCTCAGAACTGAATAACTACAGCAGTTAAAACACAGGTAGGACTGCTTTATATTTTCTGTTAGTAACTGACAGCCCAAGTAAGAAAAACAAGCAAAAAACAAACTCCCAAAATCAAAAAGAACAAAGACCGGAACAGATAAAATATTAAAAACTGTTCTTGGTGTAAACAATACATATGTAGCAAAGTTGCTTTAGTTTACTTGCAATTCAGTAGCAAGTCCAGCTAGCCTGCTAAAATAGCAAAGGGGAGTACTGCCCAATTAATTTTTTATGGCCATGCATTCCTCCTCTCTGTTCTAGTGTTGTTGATACCATATCTGGGCATTTTCATTACCTTCTTGGACTCCTGGATCTGTCTCTTTTTTCTCTGTTGTCTTTATCTTCTTTATCCCTCTTCTCTTTGTCTTCATCTTGCTTCTTCATAGAAGCCAGTTTCTCTTGCTCTATCTACACAACCAAATATCACTTAATAATGGGCTTCACGAAGACATCATCAAACATGCACATCAAACAACAAAAATGTACTGCTTCAGGACTAAAATATGCTGCCCAGACAGAAGAGTTCTGCTGAAAACAAAATGTCTACTGAAATAACAACACTTGGGCACCCACTAATTCCACCCAGTTCTCAAATTTGCTCATTCCCAGTTCTATTAAAAAAACCCCTACCTGTCGCTGTTTTATTTCCTCTTTCTTCAGTTCCAGAAATGCAGTTGGGATACCAGCAATGTTTTCTTGTGCACTTAACAGCAGTGGCCACAGTTCTCCCATGAACTCCCTAGCATTTTTCCCATTCAAAAAACCAGTCAGGTTGATTTGCATCATTTTGGAATCTGGGTTCTGCAAAGAGATATGACAGGAAGACAAACCCGTTATCTGAAAAAACAACATACAGTCTAGAGCAAACTTAAATTAAAACTACTGTAGGGGCTAAAATACATATACACTCAAGAACTATTTTCTTTCTTTCTTTTTTTTTTTTTTTTTTAATCTTTCCCTAGTGATTTCTCATCAATTAAAGCTTATTGTACTATTAATTTTTTTGTGTGTCTTACCATAAATATTCAGAAAGGCCTGTTAACCCTTTGTGGGTTTCATTAAGTATTTTTGGACAGTGTAGCTGTTACACAGGAAATCTGGGGCCTTAAATTGAATACACCCTTACAAGGCTGCTGCAAGTTTTTATAACTCTTTTCTAAGCATTTTTCTCCTGATTGCTTCGATTCTCCTTGCTCAAAAAATCTTTCTTAACATCTGCACAACAGACAGAAGCTGTATAACTGCCTAGCACTGCAGACAACACCCTGCTAAGTCCCTTACATCCTGCTGCAAAAGGTCAAGATTCATGCATGCAATTTCTTACTCTCTGCAAAGACTGGACTAGGTCTGCACTGAGGGAACATATGCTAAGTAAGTGCCTTATAGATTTTTCCTCCCAAGAAATTATGCCATGTCCACAAAGGGTTAAGAGGTCAAAGAGAGGTTACACATTTAAGTGGGCTTTTTAATTCTAATGTTGTTTGTTGGTCAAGCAACAAGGTCCATATAACAAGCACAGCTCAACAGCACAAAGCAAGTACAGATTCCAGGTGTCTTCAGTTTCTTCATGGAACCTTGGGGGGTTTGGAATCGCCAAGTCCCCTGTAGAGAAAGATGTTCCCTTGGCTTGCTTCCGACTCCCTACTGCAACTCAACCACCTTGAGTTTAATGTTATATCATTTATCTAAATTGCAAAAGACGAACAAGCAATAATGAGTACACAACCACAAAAAAAGAAAAGATTGTTTTAAAAAAATGTTCTAAACTTTAATCATGCTTAGTATAAGGGGAATTAAAAGGAGTATTCAGATTATTTATTACACTAACACATGTCAAGAAAACATTTCCTACTACGAATCCTAGCTTTATTTAGCTTAGTACTTAGGCTTATTTCCCCTTTTTGTTGTCTATACATAAAAGTATCTAAATATTAATGAAATAGTTACTAGTATCTTCAAAATCAAATGAAATTTAAAGGTTTTTTCAAACAGCAATACCTTTATCAGTTGAAATGTCAACTGTTCTCTCAAAACACAAGGTTGAACTCTTAGGAAAAAAGATGAATTGTAAAGTACATCAGCATGAGAATGTTTGCCAATAATTCGTATTGTACATCTTTTACTGTCCCTTGGGTTGCAGTGGCACAGTGGTAGATATTAAGAAAAACTGAGTTTATTACTACCTCACACTATTTCATACCCTTCACATCAAGTTTACTGTACCAAATGATCTCATTAATGTTCAGACTGATAAAATATGAACATAAACCAGAGCAAACACAAACACTAGCCTACAGTAATTAACAAAAGAAAAAAAAAAAAAAATAGTAACATAGCTCTGGACTCTAACCTGACTCAAGCACTTGCCATTAAAATACCACCAGATCAATTCAGAATTCCCCTCATGCTTCACATAAAACCTGGTCAACTTTACAGTAGTTTCAAGAGCAGTGTAAAGCTTTGCCCAATTGCTCTTTCCTGGATTTTTTTTTTTGGTTCGGCCACTTTACACAACTCACCTCCAAACACCCACTGCATCATCAAGGGAGTTGGGTCAGAGCGACTTTGGACACTCACTCTGCTGTGACCTAATAAGGTGATGGTGCTATACTTCAGACGCAAGGAATAACTTCCATTTTGGTTCAGGCCTTTTAAATCATAAATCACATCATCATTAGAAAATTGCTGTCAAAGTAACTTAACATGTAACAGCAAAATTAAAACAGTAAGTTTGATTTTTCTTTTTTTTTTTTTTTTTTTTTTTTCTTTTCACCTGAGCAGTTTGCAAACTATGCACCTTCACTAAACTTCCAGCCTTACAGCTGTTTACAAAGTGAATTTCTTTCAAAAATATACATAGTAATAAAACCCCTCCTAATTGTACTTGAGAAATTCACAGATTCAATAGAATTCATAATAATTATGTAACACATTTAGAAACAATATCCACAACAAAATTGTTACCTTCACTTCCAACTGGTTGAATATAAATTCAATTACTACATCATCTTCAAATCCAAGGATTTCTGTTACTCGTTTTGTTATCCATGGTTTGATTACCTCCAGATTTACTTTGCTCATGTCCACCTGCATTAAAAAGCCAAGAGGAACAAGTCTGTTTTTCAGAACAAACTCTTTTGAAGGTTAAGGCCACTAAAACCTAATCAGAGAGTTCCACGTTTTAAAATGCAATGTTTACTAAATGTTTATTACTGACAGCAACTACTCTGGCTGCATCACCCAAACACCTACCTGAGGAACACTCTCTCCCTCACAACCAACTTACCTTCTTTTCTAAGCATTCTGCAAACTTCAACTGCTTCAACAGCTTCTTCTGCTTGTTGCTGAAGCGATTGTCCTGTTCTGCACTTGTTCCCTAAAGCACAGGAAAGATTTTTAGTACCTATGACATTCAACTATCTCTGAGAAATAGCTGCCCACACATCTGCACTGCCCAGTGCACAGTAACCCCACTCTTGTAAGCAAAAAAGCCTTTGCAGGTGCCTTTTAGCACTCCAGCCTTCACCTACTGCTGAAGATTTAGTGACACCTTAATCATACACCTTAATCCCTACCTCCTATATTTTTAAATACAGTATCAAATTGCTAAGCAAAAGATTTTTGCTGGAATTTCCAAACTCCTCAGAAGGAACAAGCTGTTTATTCCTCTGTCCAAGAACAAAAATGTCAGATTTGTTTACAGTGACATCTATTAAACCTTTGGGTAAACTTCTCAGAAACAAGTCAGTTAACATGGACACAGCAGGAGTACAAAGAATACTATTTTATTGATCATGCTCTGTTAAAGTTCACCCATTTGTTCCACTTTGATGAGCAGAAACTATAGGTTAATTCATTTGGAACTGCAAGGCTAGAAAGTCCAGTTCTGGAAAAATTTACTGGCATAGGAGTAAACAGAACCACACATGAACAAGAGTGAGGGCAGAACTGCAGCCAAATACTGATGACCCTGTTAATGATTCAAAACAAACCCACATGAAGTGAAGTTTATTCAGGAAACCAACTGGATTGATGGAAAACAGGGGAATTTAATACATGGGATTTCCTATGCACAGGAGAAGGGGCTGAGCACCAACAATACAGGCTGCTGGGGAACCAAAAGTCATCAGTAAGAAAAAGCTCAAATTCTAAGGTAATGAAACTTCATTTGATCAGAAAAGACCCTGAACAAGCAACATAACCTGCTACAAAGTGACCAGAGATCTAGAGATGAACTCTCAGCATTCCCCTTTGCTATGGAACCTGGAAGTGGCACAAGCACTGCCCAGGATTGAGTCTCTTTAAAACTTTTTATAGTTTTTGCAGTCTAATGTGTGGCAGATACAACAGCAACAAACAAGAGAGAGCACTCAAGAATTTCACATTCTGGACTCCAGAAAAAAAAAATTCCTAACCCAAAAGTGGAATTGAAAAGAATGAGATTTTTTTTTTTTATAAGACATGGCAAGCTGTGATGGTAACCAAACAAGACAGAGCACAGGAATTTCAAGGCAGAGACAAATTATTCTGTGCTGACAACCTGACAGAAATGTAAAGAACTGAAAGAATTACTGAGAGCAGCTTTCTCCATAAGGTGAGCCTGAACTGCTGCAATTGTTATTTCCACAAGGGCTTTGGTTTCTCCAGAATAAAATTAAACCAGAACACGGTTTACAGCCACATTTCAGTGCTGTGGTGCTTTTGTTTTTAGGAAGTCACCTTTCCCAGGCCAGTTTAAAAGAGTACTAGATCTCTGCTCTAGTGTTCTCAGTCCCAGCAATTTTGGTATCAATTGTAACTACTTGATTTGTAAACTAAACAGCTGCAGGAGAAGGCAAGTGTGTACTGAATATGTAATTATTTTTCTCAGGCCAATATGTTAACACAAAATCAAACTCAGAGTTATGTGGGTCCTGCTGCTTCAAAGCCTCCTTAGTTGCAAAAATAGAAAATAAGAGACCTGAACAGGTGAATGAAACTTGGAAAATAAACTAGTTTTCAAAATTGTTAAGGAACCTCAAAAAAATGTCTCATAATAAATATGGGAATGTTGGAATCTATCCTGGGTATCAGCCTCTGCAGAAAACACAGGATAGCTGTAAGAATACAAAACTCGATTAAAAAAACCCACACAAATGCCAACCTAAAAAATAAAGCCTTTTTTCTTTAAATACAGTTATAAACATTTGTGTCACGGTATAAAAATTTCTCTGTGAAGAAAAAAAAAAAAAAAAAAAAAAAAAAAAAAAGCTGTTTCTGTTGATTTGCTTTGAATAGGGACCCTAAAATACATTTCACTGCAACACCACGTTCACCCTACACTCGCTCCCGGCCATTTCTCCCTGACTTCCTCGCATGCAGGGACCGTCAGACCGTAGCTGGGGAACCAGCCGTGACACCAGCCCGCCCAGGGCACCCCCCTCAACGGGTTCAGAGGCCCAACCGCCCCGAGGCCTCGCGTTGAAACGGTCCCAGGCCGCACAAGGGTGCGGGGCCGGGTCGGCCGACGACAGAACCCGAACCCCTCCGCAGGGCGATCAACCGCCCGCACAGCGAGCCCGGGCCTGGGGCGGCGAATCCCCTCTCAGCCGCTCCCCTGCATCTCCCTCAGCCCCGCGGCGCCGCGGCCTGGCGGTTGGGCCCAGCCGCACCGGCCTCCTTCCCGCCGCCATTTTCTTCGCGGCGGCTCCTCACAGGAGCCTGCGCGGGAGGGGAAAGGGGGGGGGGGTGTGGAAGAAAACGGCGGAGCTCCTCTGGGGAGAGCGCGGCGCAGCGTTTTTCCCCGCGGCGGCGGGGCCTGTAGTGATCCGCTTCGACCCCGTGTCCCCCCTCCCGGGGCTCCCCGGCCCTCCCGGCCCTCCCTGAGGCCGGCACTTACGCGGAAGAACCCCGCGTCCATCTTGCCTCCTCCGCCTCCTCCTGCTCGCAGCGCGCTCCCGTCCCGGCGTGCACCGCGCGCCCGCGAGCCCCCTCGCACGCTCACCGCGCTGTGAAGGGGGGGGGGGAGGGGGGAGGGAGGGAGGGAAGGGGCGGAGCCCCGGGCAGCGCGAGGCCTCTGCGGCGCCCGCTGATTGGCGGGCGGTGCGGCGGAGGCTCGGCGCGCGCGCGGCGGGCGGCCAATCGGGAGGCGCGGCGTCCCGCGCCCGGGGTGAGGGGGCGGCCGTGAAACGTCCCTTGGCGTCGCTTCTCCTCTCGCGAGATTTTGACGTCCGGCCCCGCAGCCCCCGCCGCTCTCGTCGACTCCGAACGCGCACGCGCTGAAGAGAGAGGGGGGGGGGGGGGGGGGGGGGGGAGGGAAGAAAAGAGGAGGGAAAGGGGCGCGCGCGTTTCCCGCCCTGTGGGCGGGAGGGAGGGGAGAGCGGCACCGCCTCAGCCTCTGCTTCCCCTCATCGCCTCTTCCTGTCATTCCCTTCATCCCCTCATTCCCCTCTTCCCCTCATCTTGCCTCTGTGCTCAGCCCTGGGGAGGCCACAGCTTGAGTCCTGTGTCCAGTTCTGGGCCCCTCAGCTCAGGAAGGAGATTGAGGTGCTGGAGCAGGTTCAAAGGAGGCAACTGGGCTGGTGAAGGGATCCAGCACAAGTCCTGTGAGGAAGGGCTGAGGGAGCTGGGGGTGTTGAGGCTGGAGAAGAGGAGGCTCAGGGGAGACCTCATCACTCTCTCCAACTCCCTGAAAGGAGGTTGGAGCCAGGGGGGGGTTGGGCTCTTTTCCCAGGCAACTCTCAGCAAGACAAGAGGGCACAAGAGGTCTCAAGTTGTGCCAGGGGAGGTTTAGGTTGGACATGAGAAAGAATTTCTTTAGGGAGAGGGTGATCAGACCTTGGAATGGGCTGCCCAGGGAAGGGGTGGATTCTCCATCCCTGGAGATATTTCAAAAGAGCCTGGATGTGGCACTCAGTGCCATGGGCTGGGAACCACGGGGGGAGTGGAGCAAGGGTTGGACTTGATGAGCTCTGAGGTCCCTTCTAACCCAGCCAGTTCTATGATCTCTTCATTCCCGTCATCCCCTCAGCGCCTCAGCCCCTTCCCAGCTTCACTCCCTTCCATTACTGCCTCCTCACCCCATCTCGGGGGTTTCCTGGTTTGAATCCCTGGCCCTTGGTTGATGAGGGCCCCCAGAAGATGCTGGGAGCTCTGCCCCACCCCAGCAGCCTCTGAGGGGCTGTGCTGCCAGCCTAGACCCCTGCCTGTGGCCTCTCGGCTCCGTGGTGCCTGCTGAGCACCCCTGGTTCTGCACCTCCCTGGCACTGGGTGCAGGGGGTTGTGTTTTGTTACTGCAAACTGTGCTGAGCAGTCTCCAGCAGACCAAGCCACATTTTGGTGTCTCCTGTGCAAGGAAAACTCTGAGGAGGGGCACAGTACTGGCTGAAAGATGGGAGAGGAAGGAAGAGTAAGGTCACAATTCACTTGGGTTAGTATGAATTTAGCTAAAGTAACAGCCCTGGGTTTTATCCAAATAAACTCATGTACTTTTAAAAGGAAATACTGGGTTCCTTTAAGTAAAATTAGATTATACTTAAAGCACAGCAGCAGCTTCCTGTTTTCT
This sequence comes from Heliangelus exortis, assembly GCF_036169615.1. Classification (NCBI taxonomy): domain Eukaryota; kingdom Metazoa; phylum Chordata; class Aves; order Apodiformes; family Trochilidae; genus Heliangelus; species Heliangelus exortis. Next base: position 3,196,466 of record NC_092445.1, on the reverse strand, counting down.
CACCAGTCATTAGTAGGCATCACACATGAGAGACAGATGTTTTTTTGTCTTTTTGGAAAATAAATAGATAATGGGACTCAGGAAAAGCCTGACAGAATCTTCTGTACGTTTTACCTCCTTAGCCTTACAGCAATTGTACCTCAGCATTTTGCACAGCCACACCTGGGATCGCCTGCAGCTCAACTGCTGAACACCCTGGCACCGTGAAGTGAGAGCAAGGAGGACAGGGCAGGTAGTTCCTGAAATGCAGTGAAATTGGCCACTAAACTTGGAATTGCTTCATGGCTTTGTCGGCAGGAGAAACACCCGAGCTGCAGCCTGCGAGATGGAGGAGGACACTAGGTGGAGCTACGGGCTGTGATGAAATAAAGTGGGTGAGGAATCCAGGAGGGGTGAAAGGTGCCTCGCAGAAGTTCTGGGCAAACAGGACTCACCGAGAGTGAAAACCCAAACGTTTTCCTAAGGTATTTGCCAATGTCGAAGATAACCTGCAGTAAGAAGGCAAGGAACAAGAAAAAAAAACCTAATTCTTGGAAGGCCCACTGCAGAAGAAATATTGAGTATGCTGTAGAAGAAACTTTTAGGGAGCAGAATGGTGCTCTGGGGCACTGTGCCACTGAGGGTTCAGCTTGGTATTGATTTGTAGAGCTTCATGGATCATCACTAATGAATCTGCATCAATCAGTCAATGCTGTAAGATTGCTTTTTCTTTCCAAAGGGTCAGGGATTTCTTTAATAATTTGCAGTATCAGGTGTTAGGGTTTTTTTAACCAGCAGGTTTTACCTGATAGCAAGTCCCTGCCCACAAAGGCAGCTAAAGGAGAGCTTTTTCCAAAACTGGGGGGTTGAAAGGGGAAGCTGAGTGCAGGTCAGGTCCAATAAACACTGAAGCAGCTATTGTTAGAGAGCAAGGACAGCATGGGACTATTCCTGGAAAACTGTTAAATACACAGCAAATTAAATAAGCCTGACAGTGGTTGAGTAGTGGAATTAAAGTGCTTTGGTTTTTGTTGGGTTTTTTTTTTTTTTTCCCTCAAGAAGGTGATTTTGCTTGGTCAGCATAAGCTCTGGATTTTGCTGACTGGAGTCAGAATGGCTCAGTGGGGCCTCCCAGGCTGTGCCAACATCAGGCAGATTTCACTGGTAAAACAGCACACTTTGAATTTTTCAGGCTGAGCAAAGCTGCTGTGGTCAAGGCAGCAAATCTCCTGCCAATACCAGTGTTCTACCAAGCCACAATTGCTTATTCTGCTGCAGTGAAAGAAAATGAACATTGTTTTGAATTTCAGAAAGTGAAGAAGGTTTGGTAGGAGCAGGTCTGGCTGGTAATGTTTAAAAAGAACAGCAAGATGGGGTTTATCTTTTCTAAAGATCTTGATTTTGAGGCAGTGGAACATGCTCAGAAAACATCCCTAGCTGTCCAGAGATAAGAACAGGAAGACAATTCCTTTACATTTTTAGACAAAAAAATTGAAAAAATGGCACCTGCAGTCCTTTATGAATTATTATATCTGTTATTCCTGCCACAAAAAAACCCCACAAACAAACAAAAAAAACCTCCCCCCAAAAAACCCCAACCACCAACTAGGACAAGCAAAATATTTACAACAAGATTTAGAAACTTCACAAACAGCTGTCTTAATATTTAGTTTGGAATTCAAACTGCGCTCCAGTTTCAGACCAAAAAAAAAAAAAAAAAAAAAAAAAAAAAGAAATAATCACAAAGTAATTGAATTTAGTTACAGCACAAAAATACCAGCTAGTAAAAATTACCTTGGGGAAAAAAAATTAGATCAACTTCTCCCCCCAGTGCCTCACCAGTTTACTCTGGGAACAGTGCTGTTTTGGGAGGGCTTGGTTTAAGGCTGGGACTTGGTGGCAGTACTGGGGAGAAGCAGAGCAAAAACCTTCACATCTGTGCTCAGTTCCGTCAGACAAAGAGTAACTCTTCTCCCTGGAGGTCCCACAGAGCAGTTACAACAACTTTACTTCCAGTTGGGCTGCTTTACAAACTGGTTGGAGCCCTCTGATGGCCGCAGCGAAGCCCTGGCAGTGCCTCAGAGCAGACACAACCAATCCAGACGGCTCTGCCCGGACATCCACGTGAGAACTTCCATGGATTTCCAGACCTGTGTGAGAAAGAGTGGAGCTGCTTCCCAGATGCTCAGGTAGTAAAAACAAGAGTTTAACTCCTCGGTTTCTTCCTCCCTGTCTGTGCTGGCAGACAGTGTGCTCAGGGCTGCTTTGATTCATGTGTCTGAGGCAGTCTGCTGCTGGATGCCTGACACTGCTGCCCTGGGTTTGCTCCCAGTGGGCTGTGAATACCCTTGGGAATTTCTTTGTTGCATTACTGTGCACCCACCAGCATCAGGCTTCCAAAACAACATCACTTTTAGTTTCTAGAATAAAAAAAAATCTCTAAAAATACTTGAAGCCTCATCTGCATTAGAGAACAGAGCATTTCAGGATGTGAAAAGCACAAAAGTGGCTCTATAAAGCTTTACAGTCCCTTTGGATGCTCTGTTTTTCAATTAAAGAATTTCACAGGTTTTGTGGAGGATGAGGCATTCCAACACAACCCCAGTAATGAACCTAAAGCCCTTCTTGAGATGAGAGTGAAAACCCTCAGATACTGAGTTCATTTGGAAGTGGACAGGTTAGCAAGTTTACAGAAGGATTTTTAAAATACTTGAAAATAAAAAGGAACTTTTTTTTTTTATCTCAAAACATACGTTTGTGGCATTAGAAACACAAAAGATGGGTAAAGATAAATACAATTTTGATACTTCCTGTACTATCCATCATGTAGAAAAAGGACTACAAACGTGTTTCACATAACTCATAACAAACCCAGGTTCAGCCTGAGCTGCAGCTTGCATGTCCAAATTTTTCTTCCAGTCTCTCATCAGTCATTGTCAACCAGAAAAAGCCCAAACTCTCAGAGTCAGCAAAAACTCCACGAAATCTGAGCGTGCATCTTTTCTTCCAACAAATGGCCCTGATTTATTTGGCCTCTCCACACCCCAAGCTCTGAAAGAGGCTTCTGATGATTTGCATGCTTCCTTCAGTCGTATGACAACTGTCCAGACCTTTCCTTTTTCTTCCCAAATTGGGAAAGCAGGATGGGGGGTGGGAATTAACCATCTACAGACATCATCCACCTGCAGCATCGCTTGGCTGAGGTCTCCCAGGGCCATGAAAATAAGAATTCCACAGGGAGGCTGGGTGTTCCCAGTTATCTGTTCTGCATGTGGATATCCACAGGGATGAAAGTCACTGTGGGATGCTGGGACAGGCTGGTGCTGTTCTGTCCCAGAGCAGGAGGCATTGCTGGTTTGGTGGCTTTGGGTTCCAGCTCCCTCTTCACTCTCATGCGTCTGCAAAAGGGAAAGGTTGGAATTGTCACCAAGGCTGCTGACACCTCTGGGGGTCTTTTTCCCATGGCAAGTATTGGGAAGGTTCCTCTGGAGGCAGTTTACATCATAAAGCTACTGAACCATCAATACTAGCCAGGATTTCATCCCAAAAATACCAAATGGTGGAGCATTGCTTCTAGAGCTTCTAAGTCTAACTCAATGCCCTGAAAAATGGGAGCTCAGGCTCCTCTCTGTCAGCCTTGATGCACACAGGGATCCCTAAAAGGAGTTTCCATCCTCCAGCAAGAACCTCTCTCAGCTTCCTAGCAATTCAATCACAGAACACTGATGGTGAGATTCAGGACACTTCAATCAAGCACATCATAGTTTGGATTCTCCTGGAAATCTTCAGCAACAAGCACTGAAATGGTCTGTTAGGTGAGAGTGCACCTACCAGGGATTTTAATTTATTTTGCCTTGTCTTAATGAAGAACAGAACTTTGCCACATACCTGTTATATGTTTTCAATGCAAGCAGAACCACTGTAAAAATAATAATGACTCCTACTACAATGGCAGCAACTATTGCTCCAGAACCTAGCAGGAAAGCAGAAAGGAAAAAAAAAATAATCTTATTTGCAAAGCTGCCATTGTAGTGTTTGAAGTTTGCAAAGTTCAATGTCCACTTTAAAAAAAAAAAAAGCCACCACCCCAGTACTGTTCTTACTTTGATAGAGACTTTGTTCTTGAGACTTTGTGGTCACATTTACTGAGAACTGAGTGTTATTGATGGGTGGTGTGGCTGTCGTCATCTTGATTCAGCTACAGGAGGGAAAAAGAAGAATGAGTTCATAAAATATTAACCCAAATTTGACAGGGATAGTTAAAGATTCTGAGCTACCAAAGTAGAGACTCAGTGAATGGGGGTACCTCACAGGGGTGAAAATCTGGCCCTGCTGAAGTCAGTGGAAATTTTGCTACAATCTAATCCAGAATAATTTGCCTTACAACACATGCTGCTCAGTATTAATGGCAAAAAATAAGATATAAAGACAATAATGCACTGTTACCTATATATTACTGCTGGTATAGAAGTTTAGAATAAATATATATTTTAAAATGCTTTAGGATTTTAGATTATCATTTCAGGTGGAGATTCAGATCACTGAGCAAGTGTGTGTGAAATATGCATTTAAGGAAAAGTCAACACAGAAAGGTTTAAAATCTCATTTATACAATAGAATTTAAAGTAGCTTCATTCATCTAACATGGAGAAAGAAAAAACTTAACCTCCTAACCTGAAACTCCAGAATTCCATGACAAACACCAGTGATCCAGTGACAGAAAAAACACTGCAATGGGACTGACAGAAAGCTCAGAGCAGCTCCTCGCTCATCCCAGTGTCATTTCAGGTCTGTTACTGGAACTGCAAGGGAATAGCTGAAAAAATGCTGGGCCCTGCAGTTTGGTTGGGGCAAAATTGGAGACCTAGAAAGAGCTGCCTGTATGTTTACTGATTTTATGAGAGTTTTCCAAATGTTTTCTAAATGTGACCAGTAACCTTAGCCATTAAAAGACTCCTTCAGTCCTAGAAGGGTGTGAATGCCACTTCAAACCAACCTCTGAAACCATTTCAGCTCCTGCCTTCAGAGAGCTAATACCCTCCAACTACCCATTGAAAATTAAATTATTCTTCAACACCTGATATGGGAATTGAGTTTCCCATTTTATCTGTTGTCCGGTATCACCAGGGAGAGCTTTGCTCTACTCTGTTATGCTCCATTGGGATCAAAATATTGAGTGGATAGAAATCAATTAGTAATAAAAACAATTGGAAATGTGAAATGCAGCCTCCCTTCCCTGCCCCCCTTATTTAAGTTTTCCTCCAAGTTTCTGCAAAGCAGCATCCACCACATAAATAAAACACATCTAGTGGCAGGGTACAGCTTTGGGAGGCCAGGAGGACAAAGCTCTGATGGCTCTTGGCAGGCAGGGTGCTGTTTTGGGGTGGGGAGGCCAGGAGCTGAGTCAACACCTGGTGTGTGCTTGGGAGGCTCCACGAGTGGATGGATGAGAAATGAGAGATTAGAAACCAGCAGGAAGGGAAAGAGTCACTGTGAAGGATCAGAATTGCCAGGTCGATTCATCAAATACTTTGATCCTCTTAAGTTAAGAAGGTTGGAGGTTTTTGGTTTTTTTTTTTTTTTCTTTAGAAAAACAAAAATAACTCTGTCTTGAATCTGTAACTGGGTCATTCTCCTCCGACTGAATGATTCCTTTGTTTAGCTGGGGCCAAATTAATTCAGCAACATGATCAACTGGAGTTATAGATCTTTCCATGCTGACAGAAATATTTTGTCTTTAGGGTTTGCTCAGCCTTATTGTATAGCACAGACACATGATTTACACAAGCCTTGGAGGAACATGTGAGAGGCACCAAAGTTGGGATCTGGCACTGTCACCATCCCTTCCCCCATAAATCCATTTGAAACTACGTTGATGAAAATCCTACAGTGGACAACCAGAGGCTGGAGGGACACACTCAGGGGAAGCTGAGCAGGTATTTTGACTATGGACATGGCTCAGAAAAAGCCACATCTGACTTGTACCTTGTGCTCCTGGCTTGGAGAGGACAAATTCCAGATTTACAGGAGTGTTTTTCTCCTTGCCTGGCTACTAAAAGAAAAACCCCAAATAAAAAAGGCTGAATAATTTCAATATTAAGCTATGTAATATTCATACCTACTAACCTCCATCTGGTTCAAACCACCTTGCTAATGATGAACATGAGTCACCTAGAACCAAAATATTTTTATTGTTTTCAGTGAAACTGCCTATTTACAGAAGGCTTACTTTACCAAGAGGGTGTAACAATCTAAGCTGCAGTTTTAAAAATCCATCAGATCTCTTCTTTGTTTTTCCTGCATTGTGTAGCAAGTGAAGAGGTGCAGGTTTTGTCTCTCAGGCTGGGGTGGGAGTCCTTGGTTCTGCACCAAGTCCTTGGTTCTGCTGCTTTCCCTACACCAAACCTCTGCTCCATTCTTCCCCTGGGAAGCAGCAGGGTTACACCTGACCAAACCTTTGGGACACAGCAAAATCCAGGGGAATCTACCATGGGGCATTGCAGGCTGCCCCTGTGCTCAGCCCTGGGGAGGCCACAGCTTGAGTCCTGTGTCCAGTTCTGGGCCCCTCAGCTCAGGAAGGAGATTGAGGTGCTGGAGCAGGTCCAGAGAAGAGCAAGGAGGCTGGGAAGGGATCCAGCACAAGTCCTGTGAGGAAGGGCTGAGGGAGCTGGGGGTGTTGAGGCTGGAGAAGAGGAGGCTCAGGGGAGACCTCATCACTCTCTCCAACTCCCTGAAAGGAGGTTGGAGCCAGGGGGGGGTTGGGCTCTTTTCCCAGGCAACTCTCAGCAAGACAAGAGGGCACAAGAGGTCTCAAGTTGTGCCAGGGGAGGTTTAGGTTGGACATTAGAAAGAATTTCTTTCTGGAGAGGGTGATCAGGCATTGGAATGGGCTGCCCAGGGAAGGGGTGGATTCTCCATCCCTGGAGATATTTCCAAAGAGCCTGGATGTGGCACTCAGTGCCATGGGCTGGGAACCACGGGGGGAGTGGAGCAAGGGTTGGACTTGATGAGCTCTGAGGTCCCTTCCAACCCAGCCAATTCTGTGATTCTATGGATCCTACTCTTTAGAAAAAAAATTTGGAAAATCAAGAGTGCTCACTAAAAAGCTGTATAGGAGGGGAGAAGAGCTGGACTTTGATACAGCAATCACAGGACATTCTTTCTTTATGACACACACTCTGCACACACACCTGCCCCGGGGGTTTTGAGAGCCACAAATTCACCCACAGTTCTTGAGCCTGGGGGTGGGGGCCCAACACTGCTGGTTACTTTTTCTTCCCCCTGTGATGGGGCTAGACATGTTTCCACCAAGTTAAGCTTTGGGCAGGTTTCCATTTCAAACACCTTGGCAGATAGAGCATACAGGTTGTTTTGGCAAGTGGTAGCAATGCCCCTTTTTATCCAACCATGCTGCCCCGTTGGAGCTGAAGCTCATTTCCAGCGAGCTGGGGATCAGAGCTCATCTGTCAAGCAGCTCCTGCAGCACCTGGCAATTACAGGAGAGGGGCAACAGGGAACAGAAGGGTTTGTTTGAGTTTTTCCAGGAGAGCTGGACTTGGAGAGCCAACTCCCTGCCAGGGAAAGCAGGTGCTGGTTAAGAAGACACACAGATCCAGTGCTTTGCCACCCAGAAAAAAAGGTGGTCTTTGCATCAAGCTGTGCTGCAGGCTTTAAACTAGACACAGGCAGCTATTGTTTCTCCAGTAGTAACATGTTGACCCAGAGGCTCAATTAGAGAATTAATTAATCCTGTCAGCTGCACTGCTGCACAGATAATATTTTCATTTTATATTGTGGCAAAACACAGGCTGAAAACCAGGTGATTTTTTCCCAGAACAGTCTTATATGATCAAAAGGCCACTGAGGGCTGAACTTACATTAACACTACCAGGGTGCTGGAGCTGTACAAGGAGATGCAGCTCCTCAGAGAAATAAAGCATTAATTCCAGGAAATAAATGCCAAGATGTCATCCAAGAAGCCCAAGAGACAGATCCTACTAAGTAAGGGGGGAAGATCTTCCTACCAGGTGAGATGTGGTTGTCCTGGCAGTTGATTGAACTTCAGATTCATTCTTTCCTGCAAGAATTCCACATTCAAGACCCATCACCACCCTTTCTCTTGCAAAAGCAGGGACTGAGGAGCCAGCTACTGTCCACCTCCACCCTCCCAAGGAGCTCAGTGCTGAGATGTGCCTGTTGCAGCCTCAGCTCAAAGCATCTCAGCCCACATCACCCTGAGCAGCAAACTAACTCCCATCCAAGGGAGAAGTTAATCCTAAGTCTAGAGTTTCTCCCTAAAAGTGACAAGACTCAAGAACCTGGCTTGCAAGCAATCCCAGGAGGAAGAGGAGGAATGTTTCTGCTCCACTCCTGCCTCCAGCCAAGCAGCCTGACCTCCCCTCTCTTTGCACTGAGCTTTGCCTTGTTAAGCACAGCAAACACCAAGTGGTTGGGACCTGCACCTTTCATTGCTGTTTTCAAGCAGCAGAAGAGAATCAGTCGAGGCTTTCATAGCACAGCCTGGCAGCAGGGTTATATTTAAGTCACAAACTCAGCTTCAGCTCTTTGTGAACTGGCAAACCATCCACCTTCCACCCAAACAGCCTCAGGCTCCCACCCTCACCTTCCAGCAGCTTCATGAGCCATGAGAAGCAGGAACGTCACCAGGGGGTTGAGGCAAGCTGTAATTTCAGAAAGTCATAAAAACACAATGTGCTTCAGTGAGACCTGGATGTGCCTGAATTTACCCTGTGAGGCTCTAAAGAGGGAGGAAGAAGGAAAAAAAAAAAAAAAAAATAAAAAAGAAACCCCAAGGCCAAACGGGGCTGGCGGGAGCGAAGGCAGAAACGTGGACTCAGGAAAACAACCCTGCTCTGTATGGAGCCTGTGTCCTGCTGTCAAACCAGCACCTTTATATAAGCATTTGTCTCAGGTTCTGGCACAAGCTCTCCAGGTTTCACTGTTGTTAAAATACATACTAAAAGCATTTCATTTCCTTGCCAAGACAGAGTTACACAAAATACAGGCAGCTCAGCACAGTAGCAGCACCAAGTAAAAAAAAAAATAAAATTCTACCTGCGTGGCTTATTGAGAGGGGCTAAAACCCCTCAGCTCACACAGATGACAAGAGATGAGGAAGTGCAGACAGGTCCCCAGAAAGAAATGTCCTCGTTTCGAAAGCCCTGCCTGGAAATTTGAACCAGAGAGATTTTGTTGTTGACTTGCCCAGAAGCAATGTCTAAACCGGACTGTGAACTGCAGATTTCCCAATTTTCTGCCTTAAAATTCTGGGCCACACACGTTTCTCATCTCCCTCTGTGTGAATGCACTTATTCATGGGAATAAGTAACTGCACCATGTTCAGCAAAGTGCATTCACATCATAAAAACCACTCCAGATCCTTCAGGGTAGGACTGTCCATGCTGACAAGACAGGATATGGAAACAAAACAAGCTGGAGGTATTTTCCCACTGGTTACAGGCCAGGATCTAAGGCTCACTTGGATCAGAGGACTTGTTTAGATACTTTTTAGGTTTATGTCAGAATCAGGATGTCAACTTAAATGGAAAAAGCCACCATGCCACTACCACACTGTTGAAATTCCTGCAGCTCAAAGCTTGCACTGCTCCAACATAACCTCCCCTCCTCTTCCAGAATGATTCAGTGAGTCTGTCAGGTTAAGCTCAGGTGCCTGTTGTTGATTTTTTAATTTTTTCAAGCACCCCAAATCCCCCTCTTTTTCTAACAAATATTGGATGTGTCATTTAGAGCTTCCCACTAGCTCTGGCTGGGATTTCTTCACTGCTTGTCTAAGTTTCCAGGCAGACCTGTGGAAACTGGGATATATAAAACCCATTCCATCCAGAAATCCTAAATGCTGAGATTTTAAACTAATATATCACCCAAAATAAAACCTGCTCTGTTTAATGTGCAAAAGCTCCTTAAAGGAAAAGTACAACAAACCATTTGGTTCAATGGTTGCACTTGCAGTAGGTGGAGTTACTTCAATATCTGGATCTGAAGTGATTCATTTCAGAAATGGAATAGCATTTTTAAAACAAAACTGTCATTTACATGCAATGCAGGGATGATACAGAAGATAGATATATCATATGATTGATTAATTAATTCATCAGATAGTGAGACCTGGGAGCAATTCTGCAGCTTATTTCTAAAAGAAATGCTAGAGGTTTTCTTTTAAAAGGTTGTCATTAAATTATTATTAGTAGGCTCTTTAAAATTATTATTAGTAAAAAATTTTTAAAATTATTAAAATTTTTACTAGTAGGCTAAATTATTTTTAAAATTTTAAAATGAAAATTATTTTTTAAAAATTATTTTTAAAATTATTATTAGTAGGCTCTTACTCTGTGTTTTTAACTTATGTGTGTACACACACAAGATGCTAAATTAACCAGCTCTGAGGGGTGTAATCAAGAGCTGGCAAACAAGAAGTCTCATGGGATCCACCTTCATATAACAGAGTGGGAAAGATGGGATACACTGGTCTATTTTTTTTTTTTTTTTTTTTTTTTTTTTTTGAGAAAGGATTCCTTACTTTCCAGCCACACAGAACCACGTCTCAGGACTTCGAGCAAAATAACACAGAGACTGAGGACACTGATTTCCATGTTCATGAGGTGCTCTTCTGGCTGTGTCAGGAATCCCTCTTCTTTTGTCCCTGCAATCAGGAAAGCTTTTTCTGACTCTGCATGAATATGGCTGCACACCTGGGATATATCCCACACTTTCTGGAAGGGATTGGATGCACTTCTGTTATTACATTTTGCAGCAAGTTGGCACAGAGGTACCATAACCCTAACCCTCCCCCTCCCCCAAACCTCCCCAAACCTCCTCAAGCCCCCCAAAATTTCCCAAAATTCGATTTTTTTTCCCCATTTCTAAATTTTTTTTTTTTTTAATTTTTTTTTTTCCCATTTCCTAACGAATCCCCAGGAATGCTGTGTATGTGCTAGAGGCAGTTCTCAGGCACACAATTCAGCTGGGAAAGTCTACATGAGGGACAACCAATTCAGAGCCCAGAACTAAGCCTGAGGCTGAGTCCCAGCTCATCTGGATTCAGCAGGAGCTGGAAGCCCTCTCCCATGCACAGGGATTTTAGCAGAACCAGGTTTCTGAGCAGCAGCTCCCACCAGTGCCTGGCAACACATTTAACTTCTGATTTGGGAATGAAAAATGCAGGCTGGTGGATCACATGATTCACCACAGCAATGGGGGAAGAAAATCCACCTGCTGGTGGATTTTCACACATTGAAAACATCACAATTCTTGTGGCAGGTGGAGCAGCCCAGAGCCCACCTGGGCATCCCAAACACCACCCAGTCCAGACTTTGGACTCTAAGGTGGCTCTAATCCACTACACACCAGTAAGGTCCCTCACACCCTGTGTGTTCCTGGGAGGTGGGGGGCACAGGAGGGAAGGATGTGTAATTAGCAGTTAAATATTATCCAAAAAAAAAAAAAAAAAGATTCAGAAAGAAGACAAATGCCTCCAGGCACCTGTATGAATCTCAAGGCAGGAATGGCTCAGGAAGGAGGGTGACTGAGAGTCAAGGTGACAAATTTTAGAAACCACCAACATGTGCACTCAGGTGGAAAGCAAGAAAATTCATCTGAGCTGAACCCTTGGCTGGAATCTGGCAGCCACCAGTGGCATCATCTCGTGCATCCCTCAGATCACACCACCTGATAATTTGTGTCCAGTGTTTAAAGAAGTCCCAGCAAATGGCATGTTGGTGGTAAATTGAGGGGATATGGGCAAATAAACCACACAAACACACACACAAACAAAGCATCTCACCCTTGAGGACATCCTGCTGCTCTCCATGCAGCAGAAATTCCCCCCTGCTTTGTGCATGTGAAGCTCTAGAAAAAGCTGTTACTGCAGGGCAGCAATACCTCTGGAAAATTGTCTGCAGCTTTTCAAATTAAATTAGAATCATAGAATCATAGAATCATAGAATAGGCTGGGTTGGAAGGGACCTCAGAGATCATCGAGTCCAACCCTTGAACAACTACTGCCTCAGTCACCAGACCATGGCACTGAGTGCCACATCGAGTTGCTTTTTAAATGTCTCCAGGGACGACGAGTCCACCACCTCCCCAGGCAGCCCGTTCCAATGTCTGATCACCCTTTCCGTGAAAAAATTCTTTCTAATGTCCAACCTGAACTTCCCCCGGCACAATTTAAGACCATGGCCTCTTGTCTTGCTGAGAGTTGCCTGGGAAAAGAGCCCAACCCCCCCCTGGCTCCAACCTCCTTTCAGGGAGTTGGAGAGAGTGATGAGGTCTCCCCTGAGCCTCCTCTTCTCCAGCCTCAACACCCCCAGCTCCCTCAGCCTCTCCTCATAGGATCTGTGTTCGAGTCCCTTCACCAGCCCAGTTGCCTCCTTTGGACCTGCTCCAGCACCTCAATATCCTTCTTGAACTGAGGGGCCCAGAACTGAACACAGGACTCAAGCTGTGGCCTTACCAGGGCTGAGCACAGGGGCAGAATCACCTCCTTGGACCTGCTGGTGACGCTGTTTCTGATACAGCCCAGGATGCCATTGGCCTTCTTGGCCACCTGGGCACACTGCTGCCTCCTCTTCAGCTTCCTGGCAATCCAGACTCCCAGCTCCCTTTCTGCCTGGCTGCTCTCCAACCAATTAAATTAAAGAGAATTAAAGAAAAAAAAAAAAAACCCAAAATGTTGCAGACTCAGCAGTGGTTTTGCAGAAATGATAACCAGGCTCTGCACCTTGCTGGAGCTGCCATTTATTGTCAGGCTGGAGCCTCCCTGGCCAATCCCTTCTGTTCTCAGAAGCCTCCATTGCCTGGGGAACAGTCACTTACCCAAGGGCAGGAGATGCCAGGAGCAATCCCATGGGAGGAAGGGAATCCCATGGAACAAGCACCCAGAGCTCACAGGATGATGACCCAGGACAGGCCCCCTGAGCTGCCTTCCACGTCAGAGAATTTCTGACAATTTCTCTGCCCAAACCCCAGTGCTCAAATCTGCACAGCTCCTTTCTGCTGGAGCTTTTGGCTTCTCTAAAGACATTTGCCAGGTCGAGAGTTTTGAGACTTATTGAGAAATAAATAGGGAACTTCATCTTTCCAGGTCATTATTTGGGTTTTCTGTTTTGCTCTGAAGCTGCTGGTGGCTCAGCTGGTGGTTCAGCTCTGCAGGGAGAGGCAGCCCAAGGTCCCCAGTGCTGCTGTGCTGGGGTTATTCCACCCTCCTCAGCCTGAGCACTGCCAAATCCTACCCTAAAGCACCTTCTCTGCAAGAGGAGCAGTTAAGTGCTGATGTTAGGTGGGATGACTCCAGGTGTGTGTTTGGGCCAGGGGCTGTCTCCATCCAAAGCATCCTGACTCCAGGCCCCGTTGAAATGAGGTTAGAATTTTGTTGCTCCATAGGGGTGGTTGGGAAAACATTAAGCTATGTATGGCAGTGGGAAACTGGGTGACTCAGACATCCCAGCAGCTTTTTTTTCTTGCTTTCCTTATCTGTGATCTCCATTCATGCCTCTGATCATCTCTCCCTGCAAGAAGCTCAGCAAACACCATAGATTTTGGCTGCATTTCCCAATTCTTCTCACTCAAGAAAGGCAGCACAATCATCCCCACCACATTTTTTTTGATTCTCCTACATAACCAAGAACAGGGCAGCTCAAGTCTCACTCACCAGCCCCCAACCAAACCCCCTCCCAGCACAGCTGCTCTTCCACAACACTGATCCCAGCACACGAGCACCCAGCACACGAGCACCCAGCACACGAGGTGCCATCCCAAAGAGCAGGGACTGCTTTGGGCAGATGCCAGCACCCTGCATGGGTGCTCAGCATTCATGGATTTATCCCAATGAGCACAGCAGCTGTAGATTAGAGCCCACTGTAGGTGCTTGGCATATCACTCACAGGCTTCTCCAGCTCCCTTGTTCACTAAATCCTGACCAATTCACTGTTCAGTGCCATAAAGTTAGAAGAAGAATTCAGTGTAACTAATAAAAGTCACACTTTCAGCAGCAGCAGCCAGATAGGAGCAAGGCTGGACTGGAAACCCTCCTGAATAACTGCCCCCAAGGGAGCCAAATCTACTGCCAGTTGTGGGTTGGAGTTTTGGGACTGTTGTCCTCTGCCTGCAGCTCAATGTGGGGTACAATGGGCTCCCCAGCTACTGGGCTGGATCTCCTGCAATTCAAGCTGTTTATTCACAGCTTATTATTATTGGGACACAAATCCCAATACTGCTGTAAGAACCTCCACAAGTTTCTTAACCTTCAGGTTTTTTCTCTCTTCAAAAATACAGAGAATTCTGTGAGCAATACAGAAATGCAGCTCCTTTCAGTTTGCAGAGAGCAGGAAAAAAAATTAAAAAAAAGCAGTGTGAGATTTTTCAAGCACTCAGATATAAATTTGTTGAATCCAGGAGGCACCTTCCCCTCTTCTAAGAGCACTGTGGAGGCAGACTCAGGGGCTGTGCAATACTTCACACCTGATCCTCCAGAACTGTTCAAACTTGGCATGCACAGCCTGGTGACCTGTCAGACAGCCCCTGTCCCAGAGCCATGAAGTCACTGTCACTGCCTTTGTCTGCTCCTCACCAATCACCAAACCAAACCCTGCTGCCCCAAACGCTCCCTGATGGATCCCATTAGCGAAAATCGCTTACAAACTGCTATGCCTCCTTTAGCAAGGACTTCCCGGGGCATTAAGTGCATTAATTACCATGAAAAAACAGAAATCACAGCTCAAATCTGTCAGCAACTTCAGCCTCTTGCCAAGTACTGAGAGCAGGCGAGTTCTGTTCTGTGCTGGAGACACTCAGCAAACTGGAACACAACGCTCCAAGGTTGTTTTTTTTTTTTCCTGTTAAATATTAGTCTGCCAGCCCTTCCCATCACACCGCTCAGCAGAGTTAAAACAAAACGAAAAAAAAACCAATAAAGAAAACAACAACAAACAAAGTGACAAAACCAAAACCAAAAAAAAACCCAACCAAAAACCAAACCACCAGCAAATCTCATTTGTGGTGCTGGGGTTGAGTGAAGTCAGGACAAGAGATTCAGCACATCCCCAGGAAGAGGAGAATCTTTCAGTAGAGGTACAAACTTCTCTCTGGGGAGGAAACAACTTGCCAGATCAGTTCCAGTTCCTTTACATTCAAGGTTTCTAATTAACGAAGCAACAGCTAAAGCAGCAGTTGAGCAGAAAACCTTCGGAGGACCTCTGCTCCCTGCTGGTTTCGAGTTCCCGATAAGGAACTTTGCTGCACACGGGCACATTCCCTGCGGTCTGTACAAACCATTTGCCCCTAAACCCGGAGTAACCCCACTGAAAGCCCCATTCACAGCCACCTCGCTGACAGCAGAAAGCAACGCAGAGCAGAAAAACAAAATTCCTATCAATTCAAAATACAATACCCAGCCCTCCTCCAAGCTTCTTTCCCCCCCCCGCCCCCCCAATGCCCGGGCTACTCACGGGAGGATGCTGCAGCTTCAGGACCTCATCACCACCCCCGATGTCCCGCAAAGGAGGCGGAAAGCGGGGTCCCCCTCACCCCCTGTTCCCGGACGAGCCGCCGCCGTCCCGCTCCTTCCCAGCCAGCCCGGAGGGAGCCACCGGCAGCCCGGAGCCGGTACCGGGATCCCGGCTCAGCCCGCCCAGCCGCAGGTGGGTCTCCGGAACCGCCCAAGCCGGCCCCCGGCACCGCCTCCCCGGCCCGGCAGAGCCCCGGCTGGGCCCCGCAGCCACCCGCCTGCCGGAGGGGCTGAAAAAGGGGGCGAAAAAAAAAAAAAAAAAATAGGCGCAGAGGGGTCTGAGGTGGAAGCGGCTCGGTTGTGCGGTTTGAGAAGCAAAGCGGCTGCTCCAGCCCGGCTCTGAGGTGGGAAATCATCCCAAGGTAGAGCCGGCACAGAGTGGGAAGGGACACGGAGCTGAGAGGACGGCTGATGCCGTCTGAAAAACCCGTTCTTGTCCCTGGTACAGTTGTGTGGCTTGACAGTGCTGGGATATATAAAACCCATTCCATCCAGAAATCCTAAATGCTGAGATTTTAAACTAATATATCACCCAAAATAAAACCTGCTCTGTTTAATGTGCTGTGATTATGTAGCAGAGCTCCTTAAAGGAAAAGTACAACAAACCATTTGGTTCAATGGTTGCACTTGCAGTAGGTGGAGTTACTTCAGTATCTGGATCTGAAGTGATTCATTTCAGAAATGGAATAGCATTTTTAAAACAAAACTGTCATTTACATGCAATGCAGGGATGATACAGCAGATAGATATATCATATGATTGATTAATTAATTAATCAGATAGTGAGACCTGGGAGCAATTTTGCAGCTGAGTGGTTTCATGGAGACAGAACCTGATCAGGTCCTGCCGGGCTCCTGGCTCAACCAGATCTCCAAAGCTTTGAGAAAACATCCAGACTTCTGGAGAACTTCAATGCCCAAAGGTCTCCCAGGCACTTTCTGAGATAAATCCCAAGCACATACAGCCCAAAGTCCCAAAAAGTGGTTTTGTCTGCTCAGGAATAGGATTGAAAGCATCAGACTGAGAAGGAATTCTTGCCTTTAACCTGTACTTGGCTTTATTCTGCATTTCCCACTAATGTGTGGGGAAGAAGCATGTGACCCCAGTCCCTGTTTGCATTTTTCATGCACAACTCACACTTAGGAAACAGGTCTGACCCCTGTCTGGGACCTGACACTGCTCCCACTGGAAATCAGAAGCCCTTGGTCTAGCCTCAATTAATGGTTTATGCTTGTTGGACTGCTGTGCAGAAGACATTTCCCCCTGTCCTGCACCTCAGCTTCTTCATCTGGGTACAAACATAACACCAGAAAGTGGCAGACCAGAACCAGGCAGGCATTTGGGTCTCTGCAGCTCTGCTGCATCTTTGGTTTCTTGGTGCTTTGAGCTGGGAGTCAGAGCAGAGCTCGAGACTCCTGAACAGATGCAATTTCTCTGAGTTGCTTATTCGAGGTGGCTGGGAGAGGAAACAGGGAAAGAAAGGGCAGCAAACACATCTACAACCAGCAGCTCACCTCACCTTGCTCTGGAGGAGAAATAAACTCTGAGCAGACACAGAAGTGTCACCATGTAAAGCACTTGGGGAGGCAGTGATAAAAAATGTCACAGAGAACCCAAACCTTGCCTTGGTGCCTGTCACCTCGGTGCTTCCAGGGACAGCAGCAGCCACACGACCCATTTTATGAGCCACTACTCAAATCCAAGTGAAGATGGTAAGGAGCAAACCAAATAGCACCATCAGTGCAGGAAGCAGACACTTACCTCCTTAAGACACATTTGTGTTCTCCTGACACAGGTCTTCTTCACAATGGACTGGTTTCTATGGTGAACCCCACGGAACAAAACCACAGGGGCTTTCTCCCCAGAGTTTCAAGATCCAATTACTTAGCAAAAAATTTCTGTATAGCTCCAAAGACCCACATTTGTCACTTCCAGCTCAATCCTTTGCTTCAATCACACTAAAACCCCATGCAGATACCACAGCTCCTTAAAACCACAGTCTGACAGCTCACTGAGTATTACTCACCATTCATCTTTTCAAGGCAATACATTTTGTTTGCTGGGTTTCTTTACACTTACTGCCTCATCCTGCATAAACAAGAGTGAACATGAGGCTCTGTTCTGGGAAGAGGAGTGGTATTCCTGTTACAGACTCTCCCTGGGCTGTATTTCTCTCTGAAGTGGAAGGGGCTTCTTTCAACAGCACACACTCACAACTTTGGAAGAAGTGCAAATATTACATGTCAGTTCATAATAACATTTAACAATAATAGTCCTTACTAAATTTAAATAGTACAAGAAAGGAAACACCAGCAACTGTCAGGCAGCCCATAGTGATGTGGAAAGAGGAGAAAGTTCCATAATTTCACCAGAGTCCCTTCCTGTTGTCCCCAATCCCTGCTTGCTGTGCCACCAAATGCCAACAGGAACGCGGCCACTGGCCACGGAGTCAGAAAGGATACAGAATTTCTTAATTATTTTTCATGTAACACAGCAAAACAACAGATTCCTGTAAGTATCTCTCTCTGTGCCTCACCCCAGCACTGCTGACATCTGGGTTCCCCTAATGCTATAGCTGGGATATGCTGGCTTCACCAAGGGAATCCAACATTCCCTTCTGCACGCCTCAACATGCCAACACGTTCCAGTGCAAGCAGCTTTGTTCAGAAGAGGATTTTCAGGTGTTGGTTAAGATGGAAAATACTGCTTGTTCTCTGGTGCAACTTAGCACAAAAACAACTTGAAGACAAAATACATCAACAACCAAAGCACAGTGTACCCCCTGTCTCTCCACAGGGATGAGTTCTGTGACACCAGCACCGTGTCTCTGGCTCCCATCTTTAGGTGGAGAGCGTGGACACATCCAGACACTGTGCAAACCTTCCTCAAGTGAATGGTGGCTGGCAGGGGACAGCCCCACAGTCACACTCAGATTTCAGCTCAGTCAATAGCTACAGGAGAAAAAGAAGTATTTTATCTCGCTCAGAACAAAGCTGTCAAAGCACAGAGGTAAACAGCTGCAGAACACATTCCTCTGAGGTTTCAAGGACCACAGTTCCCTCCTGTGTCACCACCCAGCTCCACTGTGGCCCCCTGCCCCTTGTGCTGACCTTGGCTTCTACAGAAGGGAGAAGTCCCAGGATGATGTATTGCAGGTGCTGTGTAAGCCCACACAGGAACAAAGGCTCACAGATCCAGCCAGGTGCTCTCCTCCTGTTTGGTTTAGTAAAGGAAATACTTCTGCATTTTTCTCCAAGGAAACGAGGCTTGGCTGTGCTCTCTTTCCACATTAAAAGCACACTGGACCATGAAAACCTCCTAGAAAGTTTTATACATTAAGCAGAGCAAGTTAAAAACCAACAAATTGGTAAGGGTAAGATTCATAAGACAATCTTCTGTTCTGAACTAAAAAAGATCAGTAATTCAAAACCAGACAAAAAAATGGAAATTTAGCCTTTCAGGGAATAAATTAAGCAAGAGACCCTTCATGGGTGAGGTTTTTCTGGGGGGAAGCAGTTCAGTAACAAGGTAGAAAGAGAAGGGGTAATGACAGGACTGCAAAACCAGGGCCCATTCTTCACTGTTGTAAAATAAAACCAAAACACCCCCAGCAACTTTTTTCCAGAATACACAGACCCAAAGAAAAGAGCATACATTTTTCAGCTGCTTCCCCAGAAGAATGCTTTAAAGGAATTTGGGATATTTATTTATACAAAGCACAGGCTCAGAAAGGACTGAGTTGGTGCCTCCGTTCATGTCTCTTCTAAAAATGGCACATCAGTATCACAGAATCATAGAACTGGCTGGGTTGGAAGGGACCTCAGAGCTCATCAAGTCCAAGCCTTGCTCCACTCCCCCCGTGGTTCCCAGCCCATGGCACTGAGTGCCACATCCAGGCTCTTTTGAAATATCTCCAGGGATGGAGAATCCACCCCTTCCCTGGGCAGCCCATTCCAATGGCTGAGCACCCTCTCCAGAAAGAAATTCTTTCTAATGTCCAACCTAAACCTCCCCTGGCACAACTTGAGACCTCTTGTGCCCTCTTGTCTTGCTGAGAGTTGCCTGGGAAAAGAGCCCAACCCCCCCCGGCTCCAACCTCCTTTCAGGGAGTTGTAGAGAGTGATGAGGTCTCCCCTGAGCCTCCTCTTCTCCAGCCTCAACACCCCCAGCTCCCTCAGCCCTTCCTCACAGGACTTGTGCTGGATCCCTTCCCAGCCTCCTTGCTCTTCTCTGGACCTGCTCCAGCACCTCAATCTCCTTCCTGAGCTGAGGGGCCCAGAACTGGACACAGGACTCAAGCTGTGGCCTCCCCAGGGCTGAGCACAGGGGCAGAATCCCTTCCCTGGACCTGCTGGCCACGCTGTTCCTGAGCCAGCCCAGGATGCCATTGGCCTTCTTGGCCACCTGGGCACACTGCTGGCTCCTCTTCAGCTTCCTGGCAATCCAGACTCCCAGCTCCCTTTCTGCCACTCTGTGCCCAGCCTGGAGCTCCCCATGGGGTTGTTGTGGCCAAAGTGCAGGACCCAGCACTTGGAATGTTGAACCTCATCCCGTTGGGATCAGCCCAACTCTCCAGTCTCTCCAGGTCCCTCTGCAGAGCCCTCCTGCCTTCCAGCTGATCCAAACTCCCCCCAACTTGGTGTCATCTGCAAATTTGCTGCTGATGGACTCAATCCCCTCATCTAAATCCTCACTAAAGATATTAAACAGCACTGGGCCCAACACTGATCCCTGGGGGACACCACGGCCGCCATTTTGATGCAGCCCCGTTCAGCACCACTCTCTGGGCCCGTTCCAGCCAGTTCCTGACCCAGCACAGATGCCCCTGTCCAAGCTGTGGCCTGACAACTTTTTCAGGAGAATCCTGTGGGAGACGGTGTCAAAGGCCTTGCTGAAGTCCAGGTAGACTCTAAATAGCAGGTCAGTGATTAAGAGAAACTGGTGCTGATTGTCATTACTGAATCATCACGGGGGGTAATTAAAACAAGCTTGAATTTCATTCATTTTACAAGGAAGGCTCTGTCACCCGGGAGATTATGGACAGAGTGGAAGTGGAGCCCTATCACTTCTGATCTCCATCAGTGGTCCCCAGGCCCTGTCACAGAAAGGAGGCTCCACAGCTCCACAGGCAGTAAAGGATTTTAAATTGTATTAAAATGCTTCAATTCTATTGCCCCAACGTCTTAGGAAAAGGGCACAAAGCCTCCCTCTACTGGCCAACAGAAAAACTCTGCTGAGATTTGCCTCATCTGGGAAAGAGAAGGGTAAAAAGCAGAAGCAGCACAACGAGCTGATTGATTTCCACTGTGATGCTGAGCAATGCCTGCACGTTCTGTATCAAAGTCTCACAATCTCCCTCCTGTCAAAAGGGGACCTTGGAGTTTTTTGAAAACAAGTCATTCTTTATTTCAAAATAACTTCACAGAACTTCATACAGCAACCCAGACTGGACCTGAAGCAGGTGTCAAACTCTCAGTGAAAATTCACAACATCCCAACAGAACTGTGCTGTGACAGGCACCCAAAACCAGCACAAAAACCTCCTCAGTCCCTCCTTCAGCCCAGCTCTTTTCTGTTGAACTTCTTCAGCACTATTTTTCCAGTAATTTGCTTATGGAAAACCACAAACTATATTAATGACTGTTCCCTCAACTGCACAATGACACAATACCATTGGAAAACTCATATATCAAACTTGGGGCAACGTGGAACACAGTTAAAAAACAAACCAAACCAAAACATGAATGGCACTGCATTGTTTTTATTTTAAATGTCTTTACAACCATGAGAGATGTTGGAATGCAAGTTGTTACACGTTTTACACAAGATACATTGACAGCACTAGTTGCTTGATTTGCCTTATAAAACTGTTCTGAAGGTTTTCCACTTACTCCTACTCACAACTTCTACAACAGGGTAGAAACGGAACCACTGACAAAATATAAACACCACAGAAAATCCAAAATGGACTTCTGGAAATTTTAAAATGCACAAGCCCGATGGAAGAGTCTTTTGTTGGTTTTTGTTTAATAATGTGAAGCAATGAGACAGAGAAGTTGGACTTGGAGTGATTTTCATACCTGAAGAGATACATAAATATCACACCTGTGGAGACAAACCCAGTTTCCTACTTTTTTTCATGTATTCTGTTCCTGCCTCTGGAACAAGGACCTGCCTGCAGGATCCCATTTTGCAACTTGAAGCTGGTGGCAGGAAGGGATCACGAGCTGGCACAACACAGAGTTGAAAACTACTCTGCCCAAGCAAATTCATCATTACTGTTTCTCTCTGCCTTTCACCAAGTGAAAACACACTCAAAAATTCAATAAGCACATCATGTAGAACTGAAACACGCTGAAATTAATTTGAAAAAGGCCAATTTCTGAGTGATTTATTTATATAAACTTCAGCAGCCTGGTTTGTTCACAAATAATTTTTTTTTTTAATAGAAAAAAGAAGAACCTGTCTACACTAAAAAAGGTTGATTATAAAAAAGCATCAAAGCAGCGGTGCCTGTGTCATTATGCTGAGGTTGTTTTCCTCCTACTAAAACACTTAACACAAGATTACAAAATTAAAAGATCTGCATTTTAGAAGATGCATCCAGGTCTCAGAAGCAGCAGATGCTCTGTCAGACAGACAGGATGCCACACAGAAAAAGTTGCAATGAGAAACAGCAAACGAGGGCTGAAACTGCATAAAAACTGCCTGAGCCAGGCAACTGATTGTCAGACTGAAGAAGTTTAGGTGCACAAGTCAGAAGTTAACCCTAGATGTTTATCTCTTTAATTAACTGAATCATAACTTAGCAGTCACTGGATTTATTTATAAATGAAGACCATCTCTGGGACTGTAGAGGAACAATTGTTCCAGTTTCAGAGAGGATCAGAGACAACACATTTAATAGCTGAATCCATATTTCACTCTGCATAATTCCCTCCTAATTAAGTGTCAGTGCAAAAACCATTGTTCCTGTTGCTGCACCATCACCTTGTCCCTTTTGGTGAACCCTCACAGCTCACAGCAGCAGCAGTGCTGGAGACAAGGGGGAGTCTGTCTGCTCAGCCACCTGTAGTTCTTCCTCCTGTATTATATTCCCTGTGTAGTCATCAAAACTACTGGAATTTAGTTCCATACATGTATTTGTGCCTCATGTCAAATTAAAAACACACACTTGGCATTTCTAAAAGCAAAGATTATTCTTCACCTCTGAAGATTACTAGCTGAGGGGGAATTTTAGCAGAAGGAGTAGGTTTTGCTTGCACTTAACACTCTATTAACTGGAAGCTGTTGTACCAGCACAGATCAACTTTTAAATGCTGTACAATGAACTTTGTTAAATCCAATTGTGACAGTGAGTAAAGAAACTATTCCAGCACTTGGTACATCACACTGTACAGTACAAAGAAAAGGGTAACACCTTTAAAAAACAAAACAAAACACAACCAGACTTCCTATTTCTCACTACTTCAAGTCAGGTGGATTTGCTACGCTTGGGGGACTAGTCCCTAAAATTAAAGTGCTTTTCAGAGCATTGGCATCCAAAGTCTTGAACATGAGAGACAACTACAAGTAAAATCTGTTGTCGCTATACATCACATATAGCAGCAGTACAGACATCAACACATGGACTCAGGAAGTGTCTGGGCTTTGATACTGCCTTGAGCATCACAGAGTTTAACAGTGCATGGCACCCCCTACCTCCAGTGCACAATCAAAGGCTTTTGGGTCACTCCGAATGGTTGCAGGTGGCTCTGGGCGCCTGGTCTGCAGGATCTTCTGTTTGGGATTTTTTATTTCATCTTCCTCTTCTGTTTCACTTTCACAGACATGGACAACTACACTAGGAGTTGATTCTGTTCCTGCATGAAGCTCATATTTCTCCCCTGAGGAGCATCAAACAAAAGACACACTGAGCATAGCCTCGAGGAACAGCATTAAGCCACTTGGATCTCAAAAACTCCTTCATGCCTTCAGTAAATCAATCAAAAATTAATTTATTCCCACCTCATCTTTAATTTGCTCGACTTCTACGCTTCACCAGACCTGGCAAGAGTTTTAAAACAGTCCCCTTTTCTATTATATTATACTTGGAATACAATCAACTTTTTTACTGACATTTAAAGGGAGGGAAGAAGTATTGTAGAAAAGTCTTGTGGAGCACTGAAGACATCAGCTTCTTCTCACAAAACCAAAGATAAGTGGATGAACTGCCTTGACAGCTATTCTTGAAGTTTTGAGCACAACAAAAGCAGGTCATTATTCCTACCTGGTCCCAACTTGGAGACAGCACAAAGCAAGTCATAGTTTATCAGGGGAGTTGCATCTTCACTCTGTTTCCATCCAACTGGTGGAGATGCAGGTGGTGATATCAGGAACTGTTTAACAGGTTGGGGAGGAAGGAGGTAAGACTTGTCACCTATTTCACTGGATACCTGCACCTGAAGACAAAAACCAGGAGGTACAGAATAAGATGACAAATATTAATTCTCTTTTTACTTTACTTCCACAATTCATGCCCATGTATCAGTGAAGCTTAATTTACCCTAGCTTTAAAAATAAAAGTATTGGAGCTTTTGTCAGTTCTTGGTGTGACACCTTGGAGAAATCCTTCAGGGAAGAAACTGGTGTGTGTAAATATTGACAACACAGCTGCATG
The DNA here is from genome assembly GCF_036169615.1 of Heliangelus exortis. NCBI lineage: Eukaryota > Metazoa > Chordata > Aves > Apodiformes > Trochilidae > Heliangelus > Heliangelus exortis. The sequence goes on along the minus strand of NC_092445.1, from coordinate 3,172,285 downwards.
AGACATGTGGAAGCTGCTAATCCATCAAGAACATATCTTGAATATAATCCATCAGGAATATATCACTACCATTTTGATGATGCATGAATAGACCATATCTGTCAAGCATCTACTACAGAAATCTTTGGATTCACTGATTTTCTTTCAGCACAGTTCTGTTTATGGATGTGGGAAGATAATTTCTGTCACTACTCAGGGACTGTTCCACATCAATTTATCTCTGTGAGCTCAAGCTGAAAAGCAAAGTTATCCCCTAAAGCCTGAATTTCTCAATGAGTGAAAATAACCCCTCAGTGGGGAAGAATGAGGCTGAAGGGAACTTCAGATTGTTCACTACAGATGCAACTCAGGGGGAAATGTGGAACAAAGAAGAAAGAGGGGCACATGTACAACACAATACCTGTGCAAAGTACAGCTTCAGCTTTTTTCCACTGAAGTCTGTTTCATGCAGTTCTATCCGTGCTCTTGCTGCTGCCTCTGGATTGCTGAAGTTTATCCTCACTCTTCTAAAGCTTTTAAACAACTGGAATGTAACTTGATTATCGTAGACAGTGAAAAGTGCTTCAAATCTTTCCTAGAGATGAAGTACAAAGAATCTCCAAACACAAAATGAACATTTTCACTCAGTGAAAGCACATTTCCCTCTCCCAAGTCATTTCAGTGTCCTTCATCACCTTCTAAACCTGCAAATTTCAAACTTCTCTGGGTTATCTCAACTTCCAAGTCTGGATCCAGTGCTGCAGTGTTGCTCTTCCTCACTAAATCTGAATTCCAAGTGGAGTGGTGTGACCAGAGAACTTCACACACCAACTGCCACCCAGCGACAGTTACTGAAAGTGCAGATAAAACCAGGAATCCTGGTACTTGCCCGTGGCTTTCACCCAAGCATCTCCAAAAATACTATGAAAATCTGTAAGTTTTTATATTACATAAACTCTACATAAACTAAGGTACTGGGTGCTTAAGGGAAATTTAGTTTATTACAAGGTCTTTATAAGCCACTTTAAAGGTGTTCAAGTCAGAACACACACCCTGCAAATTTACAATGCTCTTTTAACACAATTCTTGCCTTTCAATTTCCTTTTAGATTTTATTTACACCTGTCCTTGGATTTTGTACCTTGGGTAGTGACCAAGAAAAAAAACCAAAATCAGAAGAGCTTTTCACAGTTAGAAGCACTGTGTATCTATTAAAAATTCCAAATGTCAGAGAAGTGTAGAACTATCTGCTCTTTGGTAACTGCACTCATTCTGATCAGAGCTTAAAAGTTAAATACTTTGGACTGCTTTTTTCCCTCCAATCACAATATGCAGCAGCACACTGAAATCCCCCCCCAAAAAAAGGTCACCATCTGTATCTATACTAATACTATGCCCCCAATATGCCCCTCTCTACCTTACCTTTTCTTCCTGTACCTCAAACACTGCTTCATGAACACTGCAAGCAAAGAGAGAGGTAGGCAAGTCACTTAAATCCATCATCTCTTCCAAATCATCTTCATTTTCTCCAAAAATCATCTGTTCCTCTTCTTCTTGATCACTGCTGTAGAGGTCTGACTGGCTGTCACTCCAGGACTTCATAGTATCTCTGAGCATTGTTCACTCAAGGCAAGTCCTCTTTATGTTCCAGTTCCTAGCAGGGATCTGCCATTCCCAAAACCAAAACAGTGTCAAGACACTTGCTAAATATCAACTTAAAGACATAAAGAATGCATTATAGGAAAAAAAAAAAATAATAAAAAAAAAAATCCCAGTTCTTCCTTCCTTTGCCAAAGGAATTCAAAGAATTGAGTTCAAAGATCCAGCATGAGGAGGTTCTAAAACTCTGTCACAATCTGCTATTTTATGTTCTGAAGGAAAGAAATCCCTGTGACTTCCATGCCTGTCTGGTGTAACAGAATGGGGTGATCTCATAAATGAAAAGGTGACAACATACAAAGATGAAGTAGTAAAAAAAAGGCAAGAATGAGAGCCAGGTAAACAAAACAATTAAGAAAAGGTCTTTGCTAAAATAACATAGAAATTGGAGAGATCAATAACAAACTGAAATGTTTGCAAACAAACACCAGGAGCTCAGATACCACCGATAACCTCATCTACTGTAAGAGAAGATGGGAAGAAAAAAAGAAAGGAATAAAGCCAGCAGCCTCCTCACCCCAGGATCCTGGGGTGGGGAGGATCCTAGAAGATCCTTCTTCTAGGATTTTATTTATATAACATCAAACAATTCTGATAACCTATGAAGCAGACAGAGATAAAGTGATGGCTACAAGGTCACTACCATTTTGATGATGCATGAATAGATCAACAGATGTAAGCAAAACTGTCTCATTAGCATCTTAAAATTAAAAAAAAAAATTAAACTTGCAGTTCCTACACTGTGAAACAGGCAATCAACAACTACCACTGTATACCCACCTTCAAAATGCACACGGATTAAACCAAACTCTGAGCAGGACAGAGCTGAGATGACAGCCCTGGTGCTTCTGCCTTCTGTTCAGCACATAAAAAAATCTTCCCAGTAAAACATTTAGACCATAAATAGCCTTGCTATGTGGAAAATGCTGCTTTTTGTTCAACGGCAATTTGTGGTGCTGTGAAACACATCTGATTCTGCCCAGGCATGGGTTACTGCACAGAAGAGGTGCTCTCCAGATTTCTGAAGATTAAGAATCCAGATTTTTGTAGAAGTTTAAGAATCCTGATTGAAAACACAGAGTGCACCTACCACTCACACAGCAAACCCTCACTGCCCTAAAGTTTTACTGTGTGTGGGTTCATCGTGTTGCAGCATTTAAATACAGCAGCAAAAATGCTTCAGTGTAAGACACTTTCTGCCCTGTAAAAAGGAAACAGGTCTCAAATGATGTGTGTAAATGAGACTGGAGAGCTGGGACAGTTTAAACATCCCATGGAGTAGACAGTTTAAACACCATGAAGTAGAATGTTTCATTTTTTTTTCCTCAAGCAGCAAAAAAATGGAATTACCACAAATTGTCCTGCTCCTTTAAAGAGCAAGAGGAGAAACTTGAACATTATTAAGCTGCAGGAAACAATGCAGTTATTCCCTTGAATTCCTGCAAGCAGTCTGCAGGGAGAGAAGCAATCATAGTCAAAATGAAGGAAATAGTTCAGCAGCAAAATCAACAATTTATATATATATATAATTTATACTATGGTATTTATTGCTAGCATAAAAAAAAAACAACCTGAAAAGCTTCTATAGAAAGCACTGAGCTATAAAAGCTACTTCAATTCTGTTTGTTTTTCTTTTAAGAATGCATCACAGCTCTAGGTTTTTAAGCATGAAGCTACACAGATAATTCTGTATTTTTTTCAGATGTTTTTCACACAAATCACTATCAAAACACCATGGTTACTGCAAGAATACGTAAGAGCTTCCCTGACATAAGGATGAGACAGCTAAAACTAATGGATGATTGTTAATTAATTGCTACTGGAAACAGTACCGTGGGAAGTGATATTTTAGCAGATGAGGTCGAAATATTTTACTGTGCAATGATCAGAAAGCAACAGTTAACTGCTCTGCTTCAGTTTCCCCTCTGCAAAAAGGGAATTACTTCTCTTACCTCCTTGGCAAAGTGACAAATACCTATTGACAAGGCAGCCTGAGACAAATGAAACTGTACAAATGCCAAATAACTTATTACTATCACCGAAAAGTTGTGATCATCAATTTCAAGAAACAATTCAAAATCATAAGCAAATTCACTGTGTAACACTCATTAGCATGGTAGTTGGTCACTTGCTCCTTCTTAGATTTTTAGATGAAATGGCCTTACACAGCAGGACTAAATGGATGCCAAGAACTAAAGCCACTTGGATAAGACCTTTCACTAAGTCCCTTGTTCTGAGAATTAATACCTGCTTATCATTTAAATACCAAGTGACAGCTGCCTGGGAAACACCTAGAACCAAACTCTTCAACTTCCTACAAAGCTTGAGGCCTTCGGAAATTTAAGCGAAGCGCAGAAACGCAGCTTTAAGTTCTTTTTTTCACCTTCCCACCGTCTGGACCCCCTTCCCAGCACCCAGCAGCTGACATCGCATCGATTCCCCCAAAACCCCGAATACAAGAAGTAGGAACGCCAATTTCCACCTGAAGATTCAAACCTGCTCTCAGGAGTTTCTAAACTCAGCTTCAAGCTCGCAAACCCCCAGAAATCTGTCCCGGAGGAGTGAACGGGAAAGGGGGGAAGCAACACCCGAGTCCAAAGAGAACCCGGGATGTGACAGACAGGAGGTGGGGGGGGGGAAGGGAGAACCCCGCTCTGAAAAGAAGAAACACCCCAAAACCCGCGGGATCTGCCCTAACGAGCAACTGCTAAAGGAAAAAACAACTTCGCTCCGCCCGGCAGCCGCAGAGGGCTCGAGCAGCAGCCGCACGGCGGGACCGGGACCGGGACCGGGACCGGGACCGGGGCGGGGAGGGGGGGGGGGGGAGAGGGGGCTCGGCCAGGCCCCACCGCGCCCTCCGCCAGCACCGGGAGGTGCTGAGAGGTCCTGGGCGGTGCTGATCGCTGCTCCGCGGGCCCGGGCCTCGCCGCCTCCCCCCCCCGCTTCCTCCGGACGGGACTCCCGGGCAAGGGGCGGCTGAGGGAACGGGGAAGCAACAGATGGCCGGCGGTGGGAAAGGGGGAGGGATGTGCTCACCGTCCTCCTCCTCCTGCTCCTCGGCGGGGATCCCCTCAGCAGCGGCGGAGAAAGGGCGCGGCACAGGGAGCGGGAGCGCGCAGTGCCCGCCGGCGGCCGTGAGGAACGGGGAGCGGCGGGAGGAGCGGAGCGGCGGGAACGCGGCTGCGTGCGCGGCCCCGCATCGCCTCCGGGTGCTGCGGGGAGAGGGGGGGTGTCGGTGGCCCGGATGGACGGAGAGCGGTGCGCATGCGTCAGCCCCATCGCCATCTTCATCTCTCATCTCCATGTCCATTTCCATCTCCTTTCCCATCCCCATCCCCCTCTCCATCCCCATTCCGGGGTGGGCTGGCGGCTGCCATCGCCTCAGGTGTGAGGAGCGGCCCGGGAGCAGCGCTCCCGCCGTCCGTCTCCCCTCCCGCAGCCGCTCCGCGGTTTCTGCGGGGCGTCTGAGGGGTCTTCCCCTTCCCCCTCCTTCCCCACGGCCCCCGAGGATCTTCACGGCAAAGGGGGCGCGAAGCGTTTTGGGGACTGGAGCGGTGTTGTTGTACGCGTGTCCATCCTGCAGCAAGGAGAAAGGTGGCCACCCTCTGCCCGGCCTCCAGGAAAGGTTTACCTGGGGGTTTTTCCCTGGGAATGGCCAGAGCTCGGAGATGAGAATCGATTGGAAAGCAGCAAATGGCGCTGGGAAATGCCTCAGAGCCGAGCCGGGAGCCTGCTCCGAATGCAGAGGCGGGAAAGGCTCCCCGGGCCCTGAGGGAGGAGCAGCTCCCGGTGTCACCGCAGGACGCTCGGGTGACCTTGAAGGCGGAGGAGAGGACATTGGGATGGCCCTGGTGCCATTCGTGCCGGGCGGGATTTCTGCTGGGAAAGGCCCTGGGACGCTGCTGGGGTTGAATCGGTTTTCCTTCGCATTTGGCCTCAGCTGGCGGGCAAGGCTCGGGGCGGTGCAAGTGGTGACATTTTGTGACCCTCTGAGTAAATCGTGTCTTGACCCAGCGATGCGGTGGTTGGAGATAGTGGCCATCTGAACTGTGTGATAAACAGATGCTGCTCTGCACTTAGAGCTAAAGAAAGGACAAAACAACCAAAAAAACACCCCCCCCCCCCCCAAAAAAAAAAAAAAAGCACAAACCAACATCCTTTTTTCTTCTTGTCATAGTCCAATTACCACAGAAAGCACACAAACTTCTACTGACACATTTAGTTCAACAGGTTTGTCCTCACGTGGAAAGCCAGAGGGCAGGATTTTTGACATAAATACATTTTTGTCGTTGAAATGTTTTTTTTTCTGAATTTTAGGTAGAGAAAAAAACGCAGAAAGTAACACTAAGCTGGTGATATTTACCAGGCTTGTAATCTGTTCACAGTGCAGACCTTTCCCTCATAAGACAACAGGACACAGCAGAATTAATTTCTAGAAAGGTAAGGTGACTCTTACTCATCTGGGTAAGAGATTCTGTGATTTAGATACAGTGCAAGTTTAGAAAAAATAATTGGTTAGGCTCAATTACCTTGGCCTTTCCTTGCGGCAGTCACATACTTTAGATATTCAATACCACTTTTTTCCCCCTGCACAGCAATATAGTGCAATATCACAAGCACCCAAGATTTGTATCCATTTTCAGGGGTATTTTAAATCCTCTTTTTGTAGTAACACCTCTTCTGTAAAATGTATCTTAGTAATGACCCTGACAGCTGCCTTGATTGCCACCTCTTCCCATCTACAGATGTCTCCTACAACAAACTAACCCTTAAATGATGTATGTTAGCAAAATATTACATTTATCAGAGCCTCTGGGGTTTAGGCATGCTGCTGCTGAAAGTAAGTGCAAGTCAGTGTTTAATACTCATTTCCAGGGACATCTGTGGTGTTAACTTTGGTGTTAAAGCTGCTCTTTTGGGTTTTCTCCATTTGTGGTTTGGGACCTCAAGAGATACATTTAATTAAGAGTATCCTGGGGGTTAACTTCTGCTTATCCCCCTGGACTGAAACCCATCTGCTGAGTGTTAATTAGGTTGGCAAGCATTCGATTAAGCCAGGTTATCAGTATTCTAAATTTATGGCTGTCTGTATCCTGTAATAACATTGTTAGGAAATGCCTTTGAGCTGTCTGCTCCTGCAACCAAAGACAGGAGATCCTCTGTCTGAAGGATGGCAGCTCCTACAGTGTAGTGTTCCCAACAGGAGAGGTCTTTGCTGTCTCAGAAAGGTGCTGGTGTCTCACTTTCAGTAGTGAGTTGGCAGGCATGCAAAAATCATGAGTCAGGCCATCAAGAGAATAATGCTTTTGGGTTTGCCATTTGGCTCATCTTGTATCATCACCCCCCTCTCCTATACTTGGATCACATCTTCAAGCTCTTCCCCAAAATTGTGAATGCTAAGATTTGTTGTGTTTTTTTTTTTTAAACCCCACAAAACGAAGATTTTTAAAGTAAATTGCATGATTCCTAAAACCAACACCAAAAACTTGGAGACTCATGCAAAACAGCAAGGATTAGTAATGCTGCAGGTCCAGACATGAGTTGCAGCAATCTGTGCTTCATTTACAAGCATCCTGTTTAAAAAGACAGTTCTTCAAATGCACACAGGACATATGGTAGTAAATTAAATTCTGCCTTAACTTTTCTCAAGATATTTACATCTGATGAAAGTTATAACCAAGAGTATGGAGCAGGCCAGAATTCTATAGATTTTACCAAAATGTTTTATTAAGTTTCATTTCCAAAGGTCTTACCCTAAAAGACATATAGAATAGACATGCAGCAGTGCTTATGAAAAATTAAGCAGGTGTCCTTATAATCCAATCCTGTAAAGCTCCATTTATTTACACATTTTGATGTGAGCAAGAGAACATTGTAGGCAGATTGTTTTGTACATTCAGCCAACACAGGAGTTGTATTCCACAGCATTAAGTTACATGGAAGAGAGACACTGAGGAGGTATTAAGTGCTCTGGTGCACTGAAAAGCCACACGGTGTGGAGGCAACAGATGTCAGTTCACATTTGATAAAGAAGCTGGGAGATAGAGCCAAGGAGCTATCCTACCAGTTCAGTAAAGGAGACAGCAAGTCAGTTGGGTTTTGGGCACATTTTTTCAGCTCTTAACGCTGCACACTTGGAAATCAAGGTGTTCTCTGCTGTTTGCTGTGCCCTGCCCCTCTCAGGATGGCTCTGAACAGCCACTTACTGGCAGTAAAGCCTACATGTGAGCCAAGGGCAGATTTTAAATGCTACAGCAACATCTGTAAGAGTTAAACACACTTCTTACTGCTGTGTAAGAAGTGGATTTTGTAGCAATACATGGGTTAGCACAGCTTGTTTTACATCAGTCTGTTTCTACAGTTTCAGAGCTAATAGGTCAAAACAGCCACTGCCTCACTGATTAAAAAGGGGAGAGATAAGGCAAGCCAGCATTCTTGTACCCTTCCCATTCAACCTCCCCTGTAGTGCTTTGGTTTGTATTGTTAATGAACAAAAGCTGCACATAAATTCACAATTGATTGCCAGGGATACAAAGCCAAAAGGTAGTAAATCAGTGTCACTTCAACTCCAACAAGATGGATGTTCTGGCAGTATTAGCCCATAAACATTGTTATCTTACTTAAACACAAAAAGTATTGAGGGGAAAAGAAAAGCTGTTATTTCTTGAGGTTTCATAAGCTGCAGTGTATGAGCTGCCCCTGATAAGATCTGGATTTTGCAGACATGCCAGATTGGTGAAAAATTTCACATTTAGGTACACATACAGACACCAGGCATCTACTCGTTGCAGGGGGAAAGGTTCTGATTTTTCTAAGATGCACAAAAATGTTAAAGCCATCTCACCTGTTTCCAGATTAAATTATTATTCACAGCTGGCAAAGCAAACATCTGCAAAAGAACAGTCCTGTTGACATATGTAACAGCAAGAACCTGGGGTAACTATATACAAATCAATTGAGTTCTTGGGAATTTTTGGTTGTGGGAACAGAAACTGGCCCTAAGTCAATTTAAAATAAATAAATAAAAATGTAAAAAGCCACTGTTACAAGTCCCCAGATCCTCCTAAATGCCTTGGTATCAGAGCAGCCACTTAAAAAAGCACAGAACACAAGCACTATTCATCTCAAACAAAGTCTCCTGAAGTCCTGGAGACACTCTACTACACATACAGTCCAAAACACACCAAGAAAACTTAAAATTCTGTTTCCCAGCAAAATAAAGGCTTTTGGAGAAGATGATCTCAAAGTGCCAGCATAACCTGCATATGCCAGGAAATGCTGAACTTTGCCCTTTTCATTTGACAAGTTCCCCCCCCTTGTGTCTATTCTCCCTTCGTATCAGCTTCAAGCCATCTCTTGGAAGCTGGAAAGATAAATATCATAAGTACACAATGTCCCATTATTCTCACAGTCCTCACTGAGTGCTGGACTGTGCACACTTTTTTTTTTTTTTTTTTTTTTTTGCTTAGGTCAGACTAGTATCCTTTTTTAAGAAAAAAAAAAAAAAGGGAGGGGATCCCAGCCTACACCATTTAGACCAAACTTTTAACCTAAGGAATGTCAAGACCTTTAAGTCTTTAAGACCACTAAACAAAGCTGGAAATCCTGCCTTACCCAGAAAGAAAATAAGTGACAGAGAACCATGACCTCATCAAGAACCACAAAAAATTCCACCAGCTACCAGTCACATTACAGTTCTCATTTCTTCTTCTCATACTTTACAGTGTTCCCTCTGCACCATTTAATCCAACCTGAAGCTCCTGCTTATGAAACCAGAAAACAAGCAAATAATCTTTGTTCTCAGCTACCAGTGGTGCTGGAAAAACAATTCCCATTCTCAGTGAAGATGTTCAACACTAGCTAGAGAAAAGTTGTGCAGAAGTGCCCAAGATTCATATTTTGAAGGAATAATGTAGCTTGCTTACTCTAACCAATTATGCTGCTCTAAAGACACAGTGTCAGTGCTCATGCTTGAAAACTATTGTATTTATTGCCATGTTAAGGTAGTTTGGTGGTCACACTAGAGACAGGAGGATTGACAGCATTTCTGGAAACCCACCACAGTCTCTGTAGATAAATCCTGCCCTCCTCTGTCTGCGACCAACTCCTAAAAACATCTGTTTGGAGATCAAACTCATTCCCAGCAGGACTGAAAATTGCACTGTCACTTCTCCTCCCACAGTTCTGTGATCTCAGGGGTTTCATGCTGCCATGATGCTGCACTCACCATTTCATGCTTCCAGGCAGCAGCTTTCAATGGAGAACTGTGAGTTATTCTGTGATTCTTTCAACTTCTCAACTGTAGAGAGTTGTTTATTTTAATAATCAGCCTTGAAAGTGAAGTTTGAGACCAGCTTAAAATCGTATCAAGGTTGGCTTTACACTGGCTTATATTTTAATGGGGAAATAAATAAAGGTCCTACTTCTGATGATTCAAATCAGTTCCTTAAAGGTCACTCACTCCTTTTTGCTGTGCTCCAGCACCCGGTAAGGTGGAGCAGAAACTCCTTTGGAACCATGCTGCTCCTGCACGATGGGCAGTGTAGCTGGAGTGTAAATCTCTGGCATGTTGTCATTGTTCTCTAGGGCACCATAGGAAAAAGAAGCTTTGAGGTCAGGCTGAACTGCAATCCCTTTATCATGCATGTTCTGCATGCCTGAAAAGAGCAAAAGCAGAGATTCAGTGCTTAGGAAGAAAAGTGCATTCTTCCTGCACTCTGTTAAATCAGTAAATTAAAGTCTCTGTGTTTGTGATTTGCAACTCATTGAGTGTTAAGTGAAAGACATCGTGGGTTTTCTGCTTGGCTCTAAATCAACTAATGGAGAAAGAAGCTTCAAGTGAATGAGGGATGGCAGCCAGTTACTTCTCAAGTGCTGCACATTTCTACACAGTTCACCAAAAAGAGAGTCCAGCTGTACTTCCCGAAAGAAATCTGGGCTCCCCCTGACTCTGCCTCAGCCTTCCCCAGGAATCAATTCTTCCTGCTGGGTGATGAACCCAGCCCAGCCCAAGCTGAGGCTCAAAACTGGTTCATCTTCCCAGACAGCAGCCAACTGCAGAAGGCTGTTCTGACACAATGTGACATCCTCCTGGTGACAGAGGAACCAGGATAAAGTGACATCTGAGTGGGCCATCACCCCATTTCTGCTCCATGCAAAACAGGGACATATCCCTCACAAGCAACAAACAAACAAGAGAAGGGAAAAGCAGAAACCACCACAGCTGACTGAGACATCTGGATACTTAACAGAGCCCCAAGCTTCACCTTCCACTGGGAAGCCCAAAACTTACAAGAGAAGGCTGAAAAACCACCATAGCTTTTCTGTTACCTGGCATAGCATCCATTGATATGTAAGGTTCAAATGGTACAGGTTTCTTCCTGTTTCTTGTGATCAGGAAGACTCCTAGAAATGCTATGAGGCACCTGAGAGAGAAAACAAGATCCACTGAGGTAACTGTGAAAAGGGAGAGGAGCCAATACTGCATATGTTGCTTCTTCTATGTGCCCATCATGTAGCACCATAGAAATTATAGAACTGGAAGCAAAAGAATGGTGAAGTCAAACTGACAGGGAACTGTCTAAACTGAATAACCCTCTTCTACAGGACTGAAATCCACCCAGTAATCAGCTCCGTTTCATCTTTATCAAAACAAAGAGTTTTCACACTCATTAATTAACCTTGACGAGCTAAAAGGGAAAGGAAGCAAATCAAAAGTTGGTTTTCTTTGATGGATTTCCAGGCTATAGCAGCCTAACCTTTTGAGAGGCTTCCCATAGGTAAACACTTAACAGTCAAGCTTGATTTTTACAGCATGTTGACAGAGAAAGGCACAGTTCATAACATTAATCTCCCAATTGTGGTTTTTTTCCTGTACTAACCTGAAAGACATTTCAGAATGTCCCATGATTATGAAAAGGTAATCACATCAAGACCAGGATTCAATACTGAATTACACAGCCTATGTTTTACTGATCATATCTGCATTGTGTGAGTGCCCATGCCCTAACAAACAGGATTCCAGTACAGGCAGCAAGGGATTTAATGTTTAACATTGTACAATTATGTGTAACCTTGCATTACACAATTCCTCTAGAGTATCCATCATCAGTCAGATAAAAGACTGAGCTCTACAGGCCATTGTCTAACAGAGAAAGTGTTTTAAGTTTGTCCTCCTCTCCAAGACAATATGTACCTCCAATATATCTTGAGTGACAGGTAGGTATTTTTAAAAATTTTAGTCATATGAAGTAATACTATCTAGTTTTCCATTAAAGAAACTTTAAACACTTACCCAACTGCAAACATACATATATGGAGAACATCTTCACCAGTGAAGTCCAAATAAAAAGTTGCTCCTTAAAAAGAAAATAATTCATGACACCTTTCTTCCCAGTTTATATGAGCCATCAGTGCTACAGCTCCAGCATTAGTCCTCCTCCAAACCAAATCATCTCAGATTCCTATCTTTATAGTCAGCACCTTTGTGGTTTTTTAACAACCTTAAAATTAGGAAATGGTGACCTGGTTTTTACTTTAACACTATTGACAAATCTTTGAGAATTTCACTACCAGAATAGTTATATTTGTGTAACTAACACAGATGCAAGAAAATTTGTACAGCAGCACAGCAAATCTTTCCACACTGGGGGAGCACAGAGCTTGGAAATAACCATTAGCCATGCAGTAGGTCATACTCTGATGACCTTGAAGAGCATTAAATGTGTAATTTAGAGGGGAAGCTATTGCCCTTCTATGCCTCAAAGAGCATTACTGTTTACACAGCTCATATTTGTCATTGTCAAGCAGATGCACTTTCTTCAGCCTTAAGGTTTTGGGGGTTTTGTTTGTTTTTCCCAGTTTTGCTCCTCTGTCTAGAACAGCCTTCTAAAGGCTGCTCATCAGGGTTGAAGCCTAAGGCAAATTAAAATGCTTCATCTTTGCACAAAGCTTTTCCTGTGTGGGCAGGGTTGACACTGGAGTAAACTGTTCAGAAAGAGAAGTGTCTAAAATAGTAGCTGCATGCTAGACTATCAGGAAGAGAATTGTAACACCTCTGTACAGGGGAAGCAAATGTGTTTATACATATATTGTAACCTTTTTAACAAAACTTAGATAAAATTACACAACGAGAAGTCGTAGCTGTGTATTCAAGTTCTGTATTCCAGAGGTCCATCTAAGAGCATGCTCATCCTAAAGGAAGGGGGTCCCTCCTAAAGGAAGGAAGGTCCTTCTCCTAAAGGAAGGGAAGGTCCTTCTCCTAAAGGAAGGACCATCACACTGATTTTTCTGGACTCTTACCTGCTGTGATGGCTACAGTTGTGGACAGGATATAGCTGGTGCTGGCAATCTGAGAGGAGTCATAGAGCTGGGAGGCTTGAGCTAAAAACCTGCAATATAACAACAGACAAGAGGTTGATTTGGGAAGGATGTGCACAGTGTGAAGCAGTTACCAGGGCCAGGTCTTAGAGACAAAAAGAGAGTGAATGCCTTACGTTGCTTGGAAAATGGCTGTAGCAATCATGCACACCAACATGATGTAAAATATGGGGTAGTCGAGTTGTAAGTTGCCTTGGATGGAGACAACAATCATTCCTGCCACAGCCTTCACTGTCACAACAGTCATGGAACCTGTGAACAGCCCCCAAGATGCAGCTGAAACACTGACACATGCTCATGGGACAGGAACCCTGCCAACGAACCCCAGATCTGCAAGAACTTGAAGCCTTCTTTCATCAGGGCAAACAAGGGATGAAAACTGAATACTTCAGCCCCAACTCTGCCACTTTTATTCCCAACAACTTCACCACACTGACCTTCAAGAAATCATCAAAAAGCATCGTTTGACCCCATGCCCAGAGGCTCTCCCAATTTAAACAGGGAGATGCTGGCATAGCAGAGTATTTCTCATTTCTTTAGCCATGCAGCAAATCTTCCCAGAGCCAAAAAGATTCTTGTAGGTCAAATTCTCTCTTTTAGTCACCAAATCATCCACTGACTGGATAAGACACCATCCCATGCTTTGCTTGCATAGCTTAAAATCTTAAACACTAATAAATACCTTGCACTTTCTGTAGGTTCATCATCCTTGTGGGAAATAACCCTTCATTGCTCAAAGATCATTTGCAAAGATACTAAACACCACTGCAAGGTATTAACTTTATCTAATTTGTAGTACCATTTCTGGAGTGCATTTTTTTTTTTCTGGTGCATTTTATGACACTAATCAGGTCAATATAATTCCCTATAAGCCACAGATGACTCAGTTTATTCCTACAAGCCAGAGTTACATCTTAGCAGCTCATATCAACTTACCCAGCAAAGCTACTAGCAGCAGAATAACTACAATGTAGTTTGCATTTCTCTCCTTGTAAAAATATAGTAGCAGGCAGAATATAATGATCTCCACAAGCTACAAAAGATAGAAATGAGAATATTAAAAGATGCAGCATGTATGGGGTTGGCAATAAATGGGCTTCTGAGCCAGTCAAACACTAGAATTACACAAAGGGACAAATTGAAGGTAAATGAGGATCTCACTCAACTACAGATCAAATTTTGCATAATCTTAAATTATAATCAGATGAGATATTCAGTTGCTTCTTGCAGAACAGGAAATGTGGGACATTTTTGACATTACATTCACAGTTCAAATAATCCTGACTGAATATTCACATCAGAGACCTCAGCCCATTTCCTGTAACAAGGTTCTCCCAGTGATCCCTGTAGTACACACCTGTAAGGGCTAAACTCATCTCCATTAAAAGCCAAGAGATTTCACAAATTTTTCAATGAGAGACTGATGGCTCCAGAGGAAATCAGAGCAGGAAAAGCCCAGAGGCAAGCACAGAATTTGGACACCTCTGGAGCAGTTGCTCTCAGCTTCCATCAGTACTGCTGCCACAGCAGGGACAGAGCAACCTATTTTAAAACTTCTCAGGGAAAGAGATTTAAGTCCTAAGAGAATAATCCAGGGTAAGAATGGGAGAGTCCCACATTGTACATGCAGCATGGAAGTGACCCCAGGAAAAAGCTGGCACAGGCTCATTAGCAAGTCCAAGGAATATTGACACTAAACCTAAGGAAAAATAATGCTCCAAATGAAACTCCCAAGGAGGCAGAGAGCAGAAAAACTGTCCCATGGTTTACATATGGGCCATCTTACCATATACAACAGAAATGGCCAGCTCACTAAATGCCGAGTGATGTTTTCTCCTGTCATCTTCTCATGGCTGTTAGGTCCAAATGTTATCAGCAGATAAGTTCCAACAATTGCCAAACCACAGCCTACAAAGGACAGAACATAGCGTCCTTTGGCAAGCAAAGGAGAAGAAAAAGAGAGGACAAAGTCAGTGGGTTAGTGTGGATGTAAGGAATTAAGATCACCCGTGCAGAGTGACCACGAAAGACATTGTGCACCTTCCTCTGAAGGAGGGATGCACATTCCTCTGCCCTTCACACCCCACTTCCAAAATATTAGAACCAAAAAAGGCTGGAGTCAATTTGTGTGCTGCAAGTTGGGGGAAAAAACAAAAAAGCCCTTTTGTCAATTTGTGTGCTGCAAGTTGGGGGAAAAAGCAAAAAAGCCCATTTGTCAATTTGTGTGCTGCAAGCTGGGGGAAAAACCAAAAAAGCCCATTTGTCAATTTGTGTGCTGCAAGTTGGGGGAAAAAACAAAAAAGCCCATTTGTCAATTTGTGTGCTGCAAGTTGGGGGAAAAAACAAAAAAGCCCATTTGTCAATTTGTGTGCTGCAAGTTGGGGGAAAAAGCAAAAAAGCCCATTTGTCAATTTGTGTGCTGCAAGTTGGGGGAAAAAACAAAAAAGCCCATTTGTCAATTTGTGTGCTGGAAGTTGGGGGAAAAACCAAAAAAGCCCATTTGTCAATTTGTGTGCTGGAAGTTGGGGGAAAAACCAAAAAAGCCCATTTGTCAATTTGTGTGCTGGAAGTTGGGGGAAAAACCAAAAAAGCCCACACCAGGTAGCATCTGCTAAAAACCCAGGAGCTACAAGTTCTATATCTGGGGCTTCTCCTGCCTGGCACTGCCCACAAGCTTCTTCTAGGAAATGGGAGGATGAACACCCTCAGCTCATACTGGTCCATGTACAAAATTCAGTTGGTTCATGTGCAGATTCAAGGCCCTAGGCTGCAGCTTCAGCCCAGAGAACCATGATTCTCAAATCCTGCAAACAAACCATTTCCATGTATTTCTAAAATCTGGGAGATTCAGCTACAAGTCAAAAAAAAAGCCCCCACAAAATCCATTTTTAACAGTGGATAAAATGCCACATTTCTTTGAAGAGGTACTATAGCTAATGGAGATCTTGCCATCCCTCTGACTCTTGAGGGACCATGCTAAGTGTTGGACAGTTTGTAAACAGAGAGGGAAAAATGAAAAGCAACTGTGGAACTTACTCAAAAAATCCTTGGGCTTCCATTTTTCTTTAATAAATATAATTCCTATGATTGCACTAGCTATGAAAAAAAAAAAAAGGGAAGGGGAAGGGGGGAGAAACAGTGAGTTGTGTATTAGTCCAATGAGCAGCAATCACACACTGGAACACACACAGACTTCTCCCTCTTTCTGCCTTACCTATAACTGAGACTGCACTGAGTGGCACAATCAGTGAAAGAGGAGCAAAGGCATAAGAGGAAAACACTCCCAGTTCACCCAGCACCAGCAAGAACAGCCCACACCACCATGTCTTGGTTTTGAAGTAGGCTCGGGGGTCTTTGGAACCTGCCAGTCGGATGTGGCTGTATTTCTAGGAAAAAAAAACAAAGGCAAAGAATCTCTGGTCTGTTTGATGCTTTTTAATGCAGGGTGCTTGAGGCAGGATCAATATTTGCTTCATGATACTCACCTGGAGGTTGAGTGCAATACTGATAACAAGATGCCCAAAAATAGCCAGTAATGCACCAATCAAGTTCTCCTGGAAAAACAAAGTAAACACACAGGTATTAAATTTAGCCACTGAACCCTGAAGGAAGTTGGAGCTTTTTGCACAACCTGGAAAAGAGCAGTCTTTCAAAACAGCTCCTAGATCAATAAAATCTGTTTATCTTTTTCTCTGGGATCTAGGGCAATTCAGTGAAGTTCCCTGGGGCTGTGTTCCAAATCTGTGAAACACAAGTGAAAGACAACTCTTCCTTAACAGACTCTTTCTACAAGAGACAAACTATTGTGCATACATTTGCATTCTCAGCAGTTTCTTAGAGGGGAAAAAGATAAAGCTAAACACAATGACACATTCACTTGTTCTTCCCTCTGAAACACTCTTTTCATAAAACATTCCTTGCCCTGAAATCCAGCAGGGGGTGGATCAGTAACCTCTGCATTTTGTGGGTCACATTTTAAGAACTATTCTGCTCCTCTTCACTTACAGCATCTGCTGGTTCAGGAGGTAAATTCAGCCCTTTTGAGGAGGCAGCCTGACTATCCCAGATTTTATGCTGCTTTTTATATCAACCAGTTATTCCAAGTAAAAGGCAACTGATAGCACCTCCTAGCAGGCTCCCAACCCCTTCCACATTAGCATTCCCACCTCACCAAGAATTCTCACGAGCTGAAGACAGAATTTGAAATAAAAAAGGATGTAAAGCAGGCTGAGTCACAAAGGCAGCATATATTTGGAGTGAGCAGAAGAGCCCGAGGAGGAGGAGGCAGCCCATTTAGCCTTTGTGTTCTTCCAACAACCACCTTGAACTCATCAGATGCCATCAGCACTTCTCATTTCAGTGCAGGTCTCTAAGTACTCCCTCTGATCGATTTGGGAGAACTGAGCTGACATCCCCACACCTCCCTCCACACTAAGTATGTCCTGACTTTCTCATACATGGTAAGAAAAGAACTTAAAAGTTTCAAGTTCTTATCAGTGGAACAAGCAGCTTTTTATCAGGGTTTAGGAAAATAAGATCCACCCAAGCAGCCTCATTCAAAACCAGGAGTTGTTTTCCCACAACAGGCAGTAAAGTTGGCAGAAAAATGTGTGACCACACATGTAGCCAGAGCTCAGCAATTTGCTGGTTCAGCAGTTGGACTTCAGGAGACTCAGAGGAGTTGGTGCCTCAGCTGAGAAGCCCCTGAGTGCAGCCCAGATTCAGGATCAGCTTTTGTACAGCCTGGTCTGGGAATGGCTCCATTTCCAGTTGGAGCACAGGGAGGAACTAAAGCAACACATCCTGCCTCAGCTGCAGGGTCCCTGCAGGACCATGGGCTGACCCACCTGAAATTCAAGTATTTGGATATGCAGCAGGCCAGACCATCTGGTCTTAGTTACTGATGTATGGGTTAGTCTGAAAATTCCTAACAGAATTCTGCACTTTGTCTGCCTCTTCAAGAGATAAAATTTCTCTTTCTTTCTTTAACTGCTTATATGCACAGCATATATTGCACTGGGATCTCCAGGCATGGATAAATGCACAGACAGTGCACACTTTCTGAGAAAAATTAACCAAAATACAGTGGCATTTTCAGCTTACTGGAATAGTTATGGCCTCCTAGGGATAGACTGGGGTCTGACCTTGTATGAAAAGGAGTCGGTGTGTGGCTGCACAGAAACTGCTGCTGTGGCCAATGGCAGCTGCTGAAGTTGCAGATTTGGACTGTTGCCTCCTTCCATTTTGGTTGGTTGGTGTGTTTGCTTTTCTTTGATGCTGAAACTTCTTTTTAAAGAGACCTGGACCCTGCTGCATCCATCTTATCTGAAACTTGGTAGCACTTCTTCATATCCATCTCCTTTTGTTTGTTCAGTGAAGCACAAAAAAAAAAAATTCTCTGTAGCCTGCCTGCTGCTTTTCTCCCCCCAGCAGGCTGCACTGAGACAGGACAAGCACTGCTGGCAGTTTAGATGAGACAGTATTTCCAGCCCATCAGTGGGACAGCAATTCCTCCAAGGTGATGCTAAGGGGGGTGGAAAAAAAAAATATAATTAAATCAAATGAACGCAATGGTCCGAAACTTGCAATAAAATCCTGCTGAAGGAGAAAACTCCTTGAAATCAAACTGACCACTGCACATATCAGCAGGGAAAGTCAAGTTCAGATGCTTCCTCACCAAAATCTGAATCACAGAACTCACAAAGACCTTGCTTTACAGGCTGGCTCAGCCCCAAGCATGACATCTTCAGCTGGCATTTAACATCAGGCCTTGCCATTTGGAAAGCTCTTACCAAAAAGCCTCTGAAGCCCTCCAAGCCCTGCTTTACATTTCTCTGTCTGTGTGCCTCTGTTCAGGACACAGCATTCATTACAGCAGTCACACCATCCCCACGTGCTGGGGGTGCCAGTGCTGCTCTCCATGCAAACTGAGGTCATTTCAGTGCAATTGCTGGGAGGGAGAGTTGGGAAGCACAATTCCTTCGAGCCAGACTCTTTGGAGGTGTCTGGAAAGCTCTGCTCCCAGCAAACCCATCTCAGGTCTTTACAAACTGGAGTGGCTCCTTTGACCAAAGACCTCCAGGACCCCCAGCAATGGATCCCGGTGGAAAAACCCTTTAGTACAGAGGGAGATGTGGGTGTGGGCATTGCAGGGGGTGTGATCCTCAAGCGCCTTTTTGGGTCTCCTCAAAGAGATGAAATGGCTGGGGCTCAGCAGGTCTGGGCTCACATCCTCAGGTAGCAACCCCCATCCCCCGCTCAGGTCCCGAACTGCAAGGGCCAACGAGGGATTCTCACAACTCCGAGGTTGTCCCAGTGCTCCAGCACTGAGGGGACAAGGCTCGGGTGACATCGTCAGCCCCGTTGTGAGGGGAAGTCGGGGGACAAAGCCCCCTTCACCCTCAGGAAGCCCTTCCCGGGCAGTGCCGAGCCAGGTTGAGGGTGTCCCCGGGGGACTTTCAGGCGGCCTTGCCCGGGGCCGGATCTCAGCACCACTTTGTTCCGATTAAAACCTCGCAGAAACCCCGCACTCACCTCCTCCTCCTCCTCCTCCCTCAGGGAGCGGCCCCCGCGCTCCGCCCCCGCCGCTCGGCCCCCATCACCCGCACCTTCGGCCCCCAACTTCGGGTCTCGGCCCGGCGTCGCCTTCGCTCCTTGCCCAGCCCCTGCTATTTGCCGCCAGCCCTGTCACTCCGGATCCAGGCAGCGGCTGCCGGCGGGGAATGGCTGCCGCGGGGGGGTCGGGCGTGGCCTCTGCGCCGAACCCGTCGCAGGGTCCCGGGGAGGAGCCGGGTTCCGCCGCTCCTTGCGGGCGGGGCTGTGTCGCTCCCGGAGCCTCGGTGCTGTGGAGAGGAGGGGACGTTTCCCGGCCCGGGGTTCCAAGGACAGCGGCCGAACCCCCCGCTCACCCGGCAGGGCACATCCCCCCCCCCCCCCGTCCCCCTCGCACCGGACCCCGCTGGGGTCGCCGCCTCCGCCGCCACCTTAAGGCGCATGCGCACGGAAACTCCTCGGCGCCACCTTAATCAAGCGACGGCTCTGAGAGCTCGGCTGTGATTGGGCGCCTGCCAGCAAAATAACAGGCGCAGCGATTGGACGGGAGCTGGGTTGGCCTTTGCCTCAGCCGCCGGTACCGAAGACCGGAGCGTCCCGATGCGCACGGTCAGGCACTGGCGGGGCCAGCCCGGCACTGGCGGGGCCAGCCCGGCACCGGCAGGGTGAGCCCGGTACCGGCAGGGTCAGCCCGGTACCGGCCGCACGGCACCGCCTCAGTCGGTGAGGCACTCAATCCCGGCATGCCCCGCGCCATTGGCGGGCTGGTGACGCACTTCCGGCAGCTCACCTGCGGGAATCGCCTCAGTCTCCCCCCTCAGACTCACTCCCTCCTCTCACCCCTTCTCGGCCCCCCGAGCACCCGTCCTGTGCACAGAGCGATAGCGGGGGATGCTTCAGGGGACTGCGCGGAGAAAACAAACCCGTTCCACCTGTGCATCTGGTGGCAATAAGCTTGAGTAGCTGAGGGGTCGTGGGTTTTGTCATGGTGTGACTGTGGAAAAAAAACCCAACCTGAAAACCTGTAGTAGCTTCTGCCTCACCAACTCTTGGTCTTTAACATGGGCCAGACACAGGCTTTGATTCCCAGCCTCCAGTTCTTGGGTGGCACCGAGCAGCAGCTCCACGGCCGGAATTCACCACAGGGTGCTCAGTGTCGTCCCTCGGATTTTCAGTTTAGAGAGGGTGATTCCCATGGAGTGAGTTTTTAAAATGACTTAGTAATTAAGGACAACATGTAGAAGTGATTTAATAGCAGTCACCCTTACAACACATTCATAAACAGCAGTCCTTCAAAGTAATATTTTTTTTTTTTCACCTTTGATTCTTGAGCAGGGAAATTAAGTGCAGAAATGACTGCTGAACACTGCATAAATGTCAGATTTGCCTTTATCTTACACATTTTATATAAAATGAAAGCTGCCATTGTTGTTACCTCTTTCCTGTATCCCCATACTTAAGAATTGTTACTGCCATTTCTTTGTAGGTTTCAAGATTTCCTCCAGTCCTCATAAACACCATAGGGAAGTAATCGCAAACTCAGGGAAAAAAGGGATTTAATTCTCAGAGATCTCAGTATAACCAAGTGAGTAACAACACTTTTGAATCTTTTTGCAACTCATAATGGTCTTGTTTTGTAACAATGATAGCACCTAAGTTTAGATGAAGGCTGCTAAATCAGCTTTATAATCACAACTGGTAACAGGATGAGAAAAAATGGTCAAGGTATATTAGTGCTTTAAACCTTGAAGTTGCTCCACGGTGACTGAACGATCTCCCCATCTCTCACCCACACAGCTGTGGCCCTGGCCCCATTTTTTTGAGCTCCCCAGGACACATATTTCTACTGCATTTCTTCTGAAAATCTGGAGCAAATTCAGTCTGAGCAGTGGAGTTAATGGTTGTGTAGTGGTGGCACAGGATGACTCCTTCTCTTTCCTGCTGTTTTCCCTGATTCTTCCCAGATTTTTAGGTATTATATCGGTACTTCTGCGGTCTGGCCAGCAGAGGGGAGCAGACAGATATTTTAAAACCAGACTTTCTCCAGCCTGCACTCAGCAGTTTCTTTTTTAAGTCCGGCCAACACTGAAAGGTGCCAAGGGCCTCCTGGGCTTTCTGGATCCAGCCTTAAAGCTGCTTCCTCTGCTGGTGGAAAGAGGAAGCCCGTGGTCCCTGCTGACAGTCTCCTGCTGTCTGGAGACTACGTGGTAACCCCAGAACTCTGAAAATTACATACACGAAAAATTCCTGAAACTTTGTGCACTGGGTATGTAAAGCAGGTAAATCAAGGAAGCATTTGGCATCTTCCCTCTTTCTTCTGCCTGTGGCATCTTCTCTTTCTTCTCCTGCCTTTGATCTCTTCCTCCTTGCTTGTCTCTCCCATCTCAGTGATATCAGGAGTGTATTATCTCAGGATTGAATAACAGCAATCAAGGACATAAAGGACAAAAGATGAGGGAAAATGATCAAGGTGGAGAAGTTGCTTAAATGCCTTCTGTAGGCGCCATCAGTCTGTCTGGTCAGCTTCCAGGAGTTCCCAATGACCTGATGTTAAGTTCTGACTAAAAGAGCAGAGGCAGAGTCTTAAGGTGGCTTCACAAAGCACTCCCTTCCCTTTGAGAATTTCCTCCTTGAAGGGCAGAGCAGGCAGGGAGCCAAACCACAAGCTACACAAGGGCTTGGCTGATTTTTTTCTTAAAGCTTTATCCCTAGAGAAAAGTTGCTGCACCAGGCAGGGGAGGGGAAGCATTAGGTCCATTAACACCAGACTGTTTGGGGGCTGCTGACTTAGTTGCCTCCATCAAAAGCACTTGACTGTGTCAGCAGAGGCCATTTTGGAACACATTCCTTTAGCAGGGTAGTCAGGGATGGTTGAAGGATGGTTAGTCAAGGTTACCTACTTGTAATTTAGGCAGTGTAAAGAGCTTATTTACTCCTTACTACCTGACCTAGAATACCTACCAGCTGAGCTGACCCACTTCTGTAACTCTGCAAAGTTTACCACTGTCTTCAGACATCCATTCTGGTACCACGGGACTTTGCAAGGTGGTTCTGTTGGACTTCCCTCACAGCTCAGCACCTCCAAGCATTCAGAGGGCACAGAGGTGTGTAGTCACTTCAGCAAGAGGTGAATTTCCAAGGGTGTGGAGATGTCTAATCTCCAATTACTTTCAACACCACTGAGGTGATGCTGGGCATGCCAAACCCTGAGCTGGATGCACAGGATGGGAGAAGGGCTCTGGAGCTGTTTCCCTGACACGTGCACTCCTGGAAGGTGCTCATCAGGAACGTGCTGCCAGAGGAGGGAGTGACTCCTCTTTACAGAGCAGGGCTGAGCATGGGATGCATTCCAAGCCTCAGCAGGCTGGTCAGCCAAGCCTGGGCAACAGGGAATGGAGCTTGCAGATGCAGTTTTTTATCAGCTTCTTTGGAAACCTGCTGCAACTTTAATAGCCAGTTCTAAGCAAACTGGCCCAATCTTGCTTCCCTCAGCACAACCTTCTCATCCCTGGAGCACAGGGTGGAGAACCTCATGCACGTGGCAGGGCTTCCACATGGCAGGGACACGTGGTGATGCAGGCTGAAGACCAGAGCAGTGGCTGTTTTGCTTCTAGTTGGTAAAAAATAGCTCAGCATCTATCTCTGCCTTCTCCACGTGCACAAGCCCTCCAACTACATCTTCAGGAATCTCCATCTCTAAGTTTGGCATCCCAGGGGTATCCCAGAGGGGCTGAGCTGGAACACCAAGTAAGTCAGAGCAGCTCTGCTGAAGCTGCATCCCATACCTCAGCTTTTGGGTTGTCCTGAAGCATTCTCCTACAAAGCAAAAATATATGGAAAATTATTATTTGTTACCATCTGCTTTATAATTTCGTGGGGAAGGCCAAATCCACAAGGATCACACCTTCAAATAACAAGAATTGGAGATCTGGGATCTGATTCCTTGCAATGCTCTCCCAGTTTTCATGGAAGTGGCAGATATTTGGGTTTCATTATTTTCACCACTGCAGGAGCACTATTAACACTTGTCTGTGCATGTAGCAGGAAACAGTTCAGCTCCAGTGGAAAAAGAGACTGGTGATTTGCCCATGATCTCACTATAAATCAACAGCATCTTTTCCAGTAGACAGCACTGCCTGCCCACTTCCACCAGTTCCTCTCTGTAGTCTGCTCTTTTGCAACACCAAGCAGAGCAAGAGCCTCCATTCTTCTCCCTTCTGGTAGTTTCTTAAGGGAGAGAAAGTCACTCCAGGGTTGCTGCTCTATGGCCATCAGCACAGGGTCTGCCTGGAGGGTGATTTTTAATCAACCCAACATTTGTCCTACACAGGCTTCCATTTCCCCACTTTTAACCCTGCATCTTTCATGCTCCTTCTTGATCCTGCAAAAGCTTAGCTCAGTCTTGTGTCTTTCCAGGAGAGGAATAATGCCCAAACAGCTCTCTTTACTCTCAACTCCACATTGCCTTGCTCTTTGAGCCTCATGTATCTTTGTGTCTTTCTCTCACTGTTGTGTCTGTGCTGTTTTTTTGGGGGGGCATCTTATCATTGTCAGAATCCAGCCCTCAAATCATCAGAACAGGAACTAAGTAACTTCCAGAGTATTTCCCATAGGTAACTGTCAGACAAGGTAATTAATGAGGCTCACATAGTGGTAAAATGCTCTCCAAAATCATGAACTTCAGCTCTTTTCACCCCCCATACTGGAATAATTTCACATTTATGCTAGTACAAAGTTATGTCTTTCACCTTGTATGGTCCCAGACCTCCCAAACCCCACAATTTTTTCCTTGGGATTGGCAGAAGTAGGGAATCCTACCAAAGGCATTCAGCACTTCATTGCACAATACCTGAAAAGCTGGAGACAGCACGTATGACACAGGCAGGTTATGATTTATTTGGCTCTATAAATAGAATTCTGTCCAATCCTCTTTTTGAAAAGCCCAGAAAGAGAACAGAATCAGGAAAGGTGTGGTGACTGCAAATAATGCATTCTGCCCACACACTGAATTAATTAGGTCTGTCTCAGGTGTCACAGGTGACATTTTAGATTTTCTGTGGCTGCCAGTCCATACAAACTGCCATGTAGACAGCAGAGAAATATGATCTTCCTCATCCTCAGAAATACTCAAGTTTTCCATGCAAGCAGAGCCTTGCATTAAAAGATTGTAATTTTGAAACAATGAAGACATCTACCTCAATGCACAATTACAGTTAAAGCATAAAATTTGGGGGTGCAAGTGGTGGTTTGAACAACAACCCAGGAAACACAGTAGTGCCATCATTTATGCTGCTGGCACACCTTCAGCTGGATGCTGTGTTTAGTTCTGGCCACCTCAACTCTAAAAAAAGGAATAGACACACAGAAACAGACTTAATTTAGAAATAAGACCATTAGAGTCCCAATAAAGACTGGAAACACTGAAGATGTCTAATTTAGAGAGAAGGCAAATAAGATGGCTGGAAATGTATGAGATAATTAAGAAAAAGGAGATTGTGAGCTTCACCCCTATTGTATAAACCAGAATATCAGCATAAACTTCACAATCAATAAGTGTAAGCTTAAAAGAAGGAAGTAATTGTACAAACTGTACAATTTTGTAAACTTTGATGGTAATGAAAGCTGTTTGGAGCAACAAATAGAGAGAAATAAAAGAAAAATATTAATAGTAATTAATTCGTGGGACTGGCAGTTGTGAAAACCCAGTAAGACCCAGCAAGCAGGGTTTAAAAGTTACTTCAGTCCATATGGGCACTTGAGGACTCCACAGAGCATTGCTCTGTTCTGGGTTCACAGTTCTCAGAGTTATTCCTAAAAGAATTGTTATGTTTTGGTCTGTGCCAAGAAATACAAAGAGCAGGGATGTACAGGGGAAACCCTACAACCCATTGCTAGGGAGACTGAGGTCTCCACTGCAGCACCCAAATCAGTGCTGTGTTAGATTTGCAAAGGAGAGGGGGAACTGCTTATCTGTGGCACTTTTGTGATGTTTGATTTTGTGCAGGAGGGCTCTGCAGAGGGACCTGGACAGACTGGAGAGCTGGGCCGATCCCAACGGGATGAGGTTCAACATTCCAAGTGCCGGGTCCTGCACTTTGGCCACAACAACCCCATGGGGAGCTCCAGGCTGGGCACAGAGTGGCTGGAGAGCAGCCAGACAGAAAGGGACCTGGGAGTCTGCATTAACAAGAAACTGAACATGAGCCAGCAGTGTGCCCAGGTGGCCAAGAAGGCCAATGGCATCCTGGCCTGTATCAGAAACAGCGTCACCAGCAGGTCCAGGGAGGTGATTCTTCCCCTGTGCTCAGCGCTGGTGAGGCCACACCTCGAGTACTGTGTCCAGTTCTGGGCCCCTCAGTTTAAGAAGGATGTAGAGGTCCTGGAACAGGTCCAAAGGAGGGCAACCAGGCTGGTGAAGGGACTCGAGCACAGGCCCTATGAGGAGAGGCTGAGAGAGCTGGGGCTGTTCAGCCTGAAGAAGAGGAAGCTCAGGGGAGACCTCATTGCTGTCTACAACTACCTGAAAGGAGGTTGGAGCCAGGTGGGAGCTTTTCACAGATGACCTTCAACAAGACAAGAGGACACAGTCTTAAGTTGTGCCAGGGGAGGTTTAGGTTAGATATTAGAAAGAATTTCTTCACGGAGAGGGTGATTAGGCATTGGAATGGACTGCCCGGTGAGGTGGTGGATTCTCCGTCCCTGGAGACATGTAAAAAAAGACTGGATGTGGCACTCAGTGCCATGGTCTAGCAACTGCTCCGGTGGGACAAGGGTTGGACTTGATGATCTCTGAGGTCCCTTCCAACCCGGCTAATTCTATGATTCTATGATTCTATGTTTGATGGTCCAGAAGACACAGGAACTGTCTGTACCCAACCTCTCTGGGGAGGAGCTGCAGCTAGCCCAGAGCTTTGGGCCAGGTTCCTGTCCTGTGCCCAAGCTGTTGAGAACCTGGAGCACACATTAATTCATCAGCACCACGGGAGGATGGACACATCCCCAGCCCTGGGACAGCAGCTACCACAGCACCAGTTTGGATACAGAAAGCCCCCAGAGCATCCCATGAGTTTTCATCCCAGAAACCTGATCTGCCTTGCCTGGTTGTAGGGAATTTCTGCCAAGAAGCCCAAGGCAGGTGAACATTCCACCTCCAGCAGGCACTGGGTTTTGAGGTTCAGCCTCAGAGCTGGGAATCAGCTCTGCATGCAGACAACTGATGTAATTGTCTGTGCCCTTCCACTTGCTGTGGAGCTGTGCCAGTTTGGATCAGCTGAGGACTGAGCCTTAAAGGTTCAGTGCCTGAACCTCCTGCTGATTCACCCTTGTGTAAGGCACTTAACTGTTCTCTGCCTGCTGCTCTCCACCCATGCCATGGTCACCAGGCTTCACTGGGGTGTTGTAAGCTTCAGTCCACAGGAATTCAGCCTCTGTTTTGAGATGTAGGAGAATGTATTAACACAAAGTGTTATTAACAATCATCAGATAGTTTATAATAATATACACACTGCTAATAGACTTTCCTGTCCCTCCAATAGTGCCTCGCTGTAGCTGTGATGGCTTCTGGATTGTTTTGTTATTCTTTAAAAAGGGTTTTTGTCTTTTTCTGCACAGCACCTCTGCATCCCAGCTGGTTCCTAGTGAGCTGTGCCCTTTGAAACTGCACCTGAATCCAAGACACATCCACTGGGTGGTGAGAAACAGCAAGTTGACTCGTCCCAAAATTTGATGACTTTGCAAAGCTTTTCAAGACAGAGCCAAGACAACACAGTTTAATAAGCTGCCACTCATCAGCTGAGGCATCTTAACAGCCTGCATGCGTGTTCTTGAAGCAATTCAAGCTTTTATAAAGTAATTTGAGACAGTTTAAACATCAGCAAAGGTGTTTTAAACAAACATGTCATACCTCACAGCCTGGGTGTGCAAGGAGCACAGGTACAGAGTTACCCAGACTCAGCTGACGTGGGGTAATTGTGTTCACTCACACAACCCATATGCCAAGACTCTGAACTTTCTTATAATGACTCAGTCCAACTGAGGATCCGCCCCAGCATGTCCTAAGTTGATTAAACTCGTTTGCAGGCCATAATTATTTTCTATATCATACTCTAATGTATCCGCATCATATTATTTTTAACATTGTAAGAATTTGCTTCTGGGAACAGCCTTCTTGAATTAATCACTGACTCATGATTTACTGTAGGAGATAATATCTAACCTACAAGAGGCAGAACAGGAAACTATCTATTTAAAAGATGGCAGTGTCTGATAATTTATTACTATAGACAAAGAGACATCTGAGAAGAAAAAGAAGGCCAGATCCTGCAATCTTTACATGGTCTCTGCTCTCGCTCAGGCAAAAGGAACTTTTGTCCAGTAACTGGAGGATCTGCTTTTGAGGCAGTGGCAACTGAAAGTTGATGAATACTGAAGCAAAAATGGATGAGAAACAAGAAAATAGCATCCCACACTATTGCCAAAGCTCTGGGACCAAACCCAACATTAAATTAAATCCAGTTAAACATGATTCTTGTAGGCATTTCACCAGCTGAATACAGGAAGTGTAAGGGAAAAAAAAAAAACAAGCAGGGAAAAAGCATCATTATTATTGTGCCAGAATCTTTTATGCAAGTTTCTTGCTGCCTGCACTCTTGTGCATAAACTGGACTCTAACACATCACTGAATCAGCCTTGACTGTTAGATGTTTCCTCTAGATACAGCCCAATTAAAACCAGTCAATTTCAGCAGCCAGCAATAAAAAGCTTTAAATCCTGGAGAATGTTTCAGGAGGTTTAGCTTCATCCTGGCAATCTGAAGAATCCTTTGTCCCATTTCACCAAGGATCTATTCTGTGATTTTGGGTAACTCATATGGGTGTCTTTGGCACCATAGGGTTTTTTGGGGGGGCTCCTGTACTCCCAACAGCCCATTAGAGCCCCTCACAATGGAGACAACTGGATCTTAAATGTAGGCTTTCCTTTGCTGGTAATTACCTACAGGTAAAGTCAATTCAAAGGCATTCACAAGGCCTTTTTGGCTTTTTCTGAAACAAACCTCCAAAGCAGCAATGTTTCTGACAGTGTTTATGTCCTAAACCACAAGAGGATTACATGGGAACACATGGAAAATGGCCTTTTCCACATGGATAAGCCTTGAGCTGGGAGGAACAATGTTGCTGGTTGCTGGTTTTGGTTCTGATTCTGTGGGGTGCAGAGCTTCATCTCACACAAATTCAGGTCACTCAGAGCTTCTTAAGGGGATGTTATGTTTAAGTCAGGACACTACAGAGCCTCCTTTCCAAGAGCTGCAGGTAGGTCCCTTGGAACCTCTGCTGAGACAACCATCCAGAAACCATCCTGACAGTTTGGAGTAGCCGTAAGGAATCACTCAAACACCCCACAACTCAGTGTAAGTGCCAGAGGCTTCAGCAGAAGCCACATTAGTGCATAATGTACCCAGCTGCAAGAGAAGTCTCCTCCTGGCCCACTGCCTGGTGAGGTTTCAGACCTGGAGTGTGAGGCCACAGAGCTTTGTTGCTTATCTTACAAGTTATACCACCTGTGAGTTCTCCTCTTGTTTGTTTGATACCTTAAAATTGCTAATTTCTCTGCTTTGTTCCTGTGCTCAGGACAAAGTTTAGTGTTGCCTTATCAGTGTCCCTCGAAATAAGCTCTGCCCAGGACAGCACTTTTCAAATCCAGCAGTCATTTCCCCACACAGTCCTGCTACACCAGTTCTCTTTCCTTCTATTACATTCACCCACTGATGCACTCTCCTCCCTCAGTGCCACTGCTGTGTCTTTGTTTGGTATTTACAGCCCTTTCCTGTTTATTTTGTAGGTGACTGATGCATCAGTGGTTCCCTCCTCACTGTGTCTCCCAAGGCTCTCACATCTTGCTTCAAGTCAAAGACCTACTTAGCCCTCACAAGCACAGATTTACTCCAGAGCCTCCAACCTACCAGCCACATAAGCCTACCAGAAGCAAAGAAAACTCCTTTTGGGTAAGTCCAGCCTGGAAGATGTGCCAGTTTTCTGGGACACATGAAAAAACCAGACAGCAGAGTGATCCCACAGTGTCCCTCGTGGGACCAACGTGGCCAGCTATTGCCCCAGGTACACAGGAACTGGCCCAGAGGGAGAAGAGCTGCAGTGTGCTGCCTTGAAGGGGAGTGTGGGTTGCTAACACCCTGGAGCAGTGTATCAGAGGTACCTTTATCAGATGATCTCCAAGACATCTACAAATAATCATTAAATACTGCACCACCCTTACAATGTAGGGGTGATTTCTTATCCCCATTGTACAGAGCAAGAAGCCAGAGCACACATGACCTGGAAAAAGCTCCTGCACATCCCAGGCAGAGGCTTTAAGCATTGGGCTGTGTTCCTTCTGCATTGCCAGAGCCTAAACTCATCCCTGGGGGAGCACACTGGCCATAAAGAGTCAAATCTGGGAACACACTGGGCAGGGGTCCTTGTGGTTGTGCAGCAGCTCCAGGAGCCTTCTGGGTAAAACATGAGCATGAGGCTGGGAACTGGAGCTGGAAAGAGACTTGTAAAACTTTCAAGTGCTTCCTTCAAGCCAGATTCCCACCTATTCCATCCTCCTGCTTGTTTCAAAGAGATTGAGAGGCACAAAAGGAAACTGCCTCCTCCCAAGCCCTCTTCCCCCTTGGTGTCCTTATGAGAAGACAAATAAATGTGCCTATCAGCAAAATGTTCAAGTGAATTTATTGTCACCATGCAGTGACATTGCCTGGCCTGAGATTAAGATCAACAATAAATTCCTGACCATGGAAAAGAATGAGAACACAAGAAAGCCCATGGCTCTCCTTACCCAACAGACATATCTTTACTACATCTCTCAGCAGTTATATCTTCTAGCAGGGGTTTTGTAAAAAGAGTGGGAAGCTGGAGGCTGGGAAAGAAGCAATGCCAAGTGGCATTTGATGAGGACAGAGGGCTAGAGGAAAAGGCAAATTAAATATGAGAGAAGATCTGCCAGTCTCTAAGGTCAGAAAACACAGAAACCCCCAACACCCAACTGCTGGGGGTAGAGCCTGCTTCCCCTCCCCTTTCAGCCAGTGGGAGAGAATGGGAAGAACTCCCTGTTGGAGTCACTTGGAATGGGTGTTTGGTTTCAGAGTTATCTTGCTCAGGAGCAGCTGAGCAGCCAGGTCCCTACAGAGGCTGAACCACTGGCAAGTTGGTTTTTTTTTATAATAAACAAAGGGAGCAGGCTGTGGCATTACAATTGGACCCTTTTTCCCCCAGATTGTTTCCCAAAGATATTGGCTTAGAAGGATAAAGCATCCACCTCCCCAGGGCACGTAACAAAAAACCACAGCTTTTATTTCCAGACATAAACTCCCATCAGTGTGGGACCAGTTCCTCAAATCTTTGTCCCCTAACAGCCTGGACTCTTTCTGCTTCAGCCATCCCACCTTGGAAAGACCTTGGTTCACCTGGGAAGTGCAGCCTCGAGGATCACAAAGTGCTGTGTTTTTCTCAAACACAGGGTGATGGACAGGAAGTGGGTCACAGGTAAAAATAAGAATGTTCTCAGTACCAGAGACAGCAAAACTAAATGTAACTAAACAGCACAATTGTCCACTCAACAGGAAAAACAATGAAGCACAGAAATAAGGAGAGCCCACCTGCAAAGGCATGTGAACACCTGAGGATACATCATGTCTCAAAAAGCACTTAACTCTGTAGCAGGTGACATTTGTGTGACTTTGTGTAGGACTTTGTGTGAGCAGGAGACAGTAAGTTTCTGATGAGCACCAAAGGCCTAAAATCTTACCAGGGCAGAGCATGGTGTCTCCTGACACCTTCAGAAGGTCCAATGTCATTGCAAATCCAGGCTGAGTGGCCTCCAAAGGTCCACACAGCAGCAACGTGGCAGAAGCAGCACTAGATGGCTGCCTACCAGCCCTCTATTCAACTTGTTCATCAATATTTTACAATATTATTTTTAAAGGCAAGAGTAGAAAAAAGCCATTTTAATCGCCTTGACATTGCAAACAATCACAGACTGTCAGTGCATTTGACAAACAGGTTCTGTGAGTCTGGTGTGTGTGTAAAGCTATCACATAATTCTGTCTGTTGGTACAACAGACATTTCACCTGCAGTATTTTTTTATTTGATTGGAAGTCAGGAGTGCTTGCAGGGAGAGAGAGGAGAAAACACAAAGCTTCCCTTCTTACAGCAGAGCCTCTGTGCCCAGCTGGAGAACAGTGACACAGAGCCCTGCAGCACCATCTCCTTGGTTTTGTACCCTTCTGCCTGTCCTCTCACCCCTGGGCTTCACTGGAGCTTCCCTGGCCTAAAGCTGAGGAAAAAGGGAAAAAAAACCATCCTGGAGTTTGTCAGCAGGAAATGCCTGGTGAGGAGGGCCCCACCCTCAGTGAGGAAGGGGTTAAACACACCATCCTGACACCAGCACCAGAGGTCACAGCTCCGCTTGTTCTTAGCAGCCAAGTGACAGCTCAGCAGGAGCTCTGACACCGGCGGGGATAACAGAGAGGCAAGTGCAGGGACAGCTCCGCTCCTGCTGCGGTCGCTCTGTGTTGAGCTGCTCTTTCCTGCAGCGATACTGAACTGTCATGGGGTGGAGGCAGAGCTCAGCTCAGCCCGGGCGGATCCTGTCCCTCGGTGCCCGTTGGCTCATTGTTGCCAGGTGCAAGTAACATTATTTTTTTCAGTTAGTCAGACTCGTATTTCTTGCCCTGTTTCTTTCTCCTAAAATTCTTTATTCCTCTGAAGAGCTGGAGGAGCACACAATAGCAACACTCTCTACAACTCCCTGAAAGGAGGTTGGAGCCAGGGGGGGGTTGGGCTCTTTTCCCAGGCAACTCTCAGCAAGACAAGAGGGCACAAGAGGTCTCAAGTTGTGCCAGGGGAGGTTTAGGTTGGACAGAAAGAATTTCTTATAGAGAAAATGTAGTTATACAGAAATTTAGTTATACAAATCCAAAGAACTAACCAAGGAAATAGGTGAGAAAGCTGAGCCAGAGGGGACCTTCACTGACTGCACTAGAGCTTCTCACACTGCCAGGATTCAGGCAGAATTTCATTTTCCTCTGTCTTGATCCTCTCTGATTCCCAATCCAGCACCAGGGCAGCTCCAAACACAACGTGTGGGTGTCCTGACAAAACACAGGATGCTGTTTTTCCCTTGATAGTGATACAGAACCACACCACACACCGAGATCCTCAGCTGCTTGGGTGATGATGCAAGAAATGAATAAGCATGAATAAAGACATAGAAACTGGGTGTTATTTGTAAAGTGAAGAGCAGAGCCCTCCACCCAGTGCTGGGGATACCAGAGCTCTTGCACAACTCAGCTCACATCCTGCTGTGTTCCTCTTTTTTTTTTTTAATGCATCTTTATCATTGCAGGTGCTTGTTTACCCAGGGCACATGGGAAATATTCCTCCATATACAGCAACCCCAGGGCTGTGAGCAGCAGAACCCAGACATCAGGGCAGGTTCCTCAAACTGGACTTGGTCAAACCCTGCAGAGCACACACTGCCTCACAGCAGGCAGTCCTGTTCCCAGCCTGCTATGGTTGGCTCAACTGGTAATCAGCAGAACTTGGTAATGTGCATTGAAAGATGGTCATTAGCTAGAGTTGATTGGAAAGCTTCCATTTTTGTAGATATTGAATTATTAATACAGTTAGTGGCCATTGCAAAAAAACAAAACAAACAAAAAAAGCCCCCAAAAACCCCACCAACATCCTCTTGGTGTTTTCAGCTGGCAAACCAAAGAGAAAAGGTGCTGGAGATAGAGGATGTCCCTAGTAGAGGTTATCCTGGTGGGACATCCCTTCTTACCTGGGTAGGAACACCCTAGAAGGGCAGAGTGGGCAAATCCTGCAGCTCTGCCACTTCCTGGCTCAGGGGATGGCTTTGCCCCACAGCATCAACCCTTGGTGCAGCTGCAGAACAGATCCCACATCCCTGGTGTATGTGTGTGTGTGTGTGTGTGCGTGCGTGTGCGTGTGCGTGTGTGTGTGTGCGTGTGCGTGTGTGTGTGTGTGCCCAGGCACCCTCTGCCACACTTCACAGTTTGAGTGTTTCTGACTGGAGTCACAGAATCCTAGAATCCTAGAACTGGCTGGGTTGGAAGGGACCTCAGAGCTCATCAAGTCCAACCCTTGCTCCACTCCCCCCGTGGTTCCCAGCCCATGGCACTGAGTGCCACATCCAGGCTCTTTTGAAATATCTCCAGGGATGGAGAATCCACCCCTTCCCTGGGCAGCCCATTCCAATGGCTGAGCACCCTCTCTGCAAAGAATCCTTTCCTAATATCCAACCTGAACCTCCCCTGGCAGAGCTGAAGCTCTGCCAGGGGAGGTTCAGGTTAGATATTAGGAAAAAATTCTTTAGTCTGTGCCCTCTTATCCTACTGATATCTGCCTGACCCCCCCCTGGCTCCAACCTCCTTTCAGGGAGTTGTAGAGAGTGATGAGGTCTCCCCTGAGCCTCCTCTTCTCCAGCCTCAACACCCCCAGCTCCCTCAGCCTCTCCTCATAGGATCTGTGTCAGCACAAACCAACTGCTGACTGCTCAGGAGCAGCCCCTGCTCCAGAGGAAGCTGCTCCCATTTGTCAGGCTGAACTTTTTGCAAAACACAAGTGGGTTCATACTTTCACACGACCTTTGGTTGGCTCGGAGGTGAATTGCCTTCATCACTCCTATCTTAATCTTCAAAAGGAACTGGTGGGCTCCGGGCAAAGAGTCAAGAATGCTTTCACATACTTGGGAGCTCTGCTTTACGCAACCTCCCCAGCAACTCGCCTTTGCTGGGAGGGATGAGCGATACTGAGCCAGTCAGCAAAACACCCACCCTGGGCAGGGGTGGCAGGGGGCGGTGCCTGACTCTGCTCTTACACTGCTGGCAATCGACTCCCCTTTCCCTGAGCATTTAAAACCTGACAAAGTCAGGATTACCCGGGACCTGCACAGAAAAAGTAGCTGCTCCTTTTGCCTCCACCTCACGAACAGAAGATGGAGGGGAAGTCATTTGCACCGTGCAGACACCTGTGGGTCCAGCCAGGGCAGCTCTTACCCTGCAAAGCTGAGGATGGGTTGGTAGCCAGTGTGGAATGGACCACTGGAAAACCCAGCAATATCCATCACTGCCCTGCTGGGAACCTAAAGTTACCAGGGACGTGACTTTTCTGGTTGTAAACTAGGAGTAACACTGCCAAAGCCAATGGAGTAAGACCAGTGTGACTGAGAACAGGCTCAGTTACTGCTGTGTTTCCATTAGTAGGAAATTACCCCCAAAATCACACTTCCAGAGCAATTCATTGTGGGATGAGGGGTGACCAAGAGCCCATGACATTGCACGTACAAACTCCCCCCCTGAGTTTCCTGCAGCTCCCCCACAACGGGTCCTGCAGGGCAGCACCAGCCACCTCCCCCCCCAGCAGCTTCCTCAGGGCCCCACAACCTCTCCTGGGGAGCTCTGGGGGCAGAGCACCCACACTGTGCAGAAACCCAGAATGAGCCATGGGGCACCCCAGCCCTCTCCCTCTGCTGTTTGTACCAATTCCTTGTCTTCAGGCCCCTCCCGTGGTGTGGAGAGCTCAGTCCTTCCCCCAAATCCACCCATTCCTTCATTTAAGGAGGGTGAGTGCTCCCTCTCCCCAGGCAGAGGGAAGGTTCTGCTCTTACCTGAGCACCCAACACTTGTCCAGCCAGGATCCCTTCACCCTCCCCAGGAGGTGGCACTGTCCAGGTGTCCTGAGCATGGAGTCCTGCTGCAGAGCTCTCTGTGCCACCAAGAGGGGCAGAACCTCCCCCCTGGTGCACCAGGGCTGGGAGGGGACCTGCAGGATCCACACCAAGCACTGGGGGGCTCCTGGGAAGCCTGTTTGTAACTGGAGCTGCATTTCTGCTGGAGCAAGAGTGTAGGCACTAAGGCTGCGTTGGAGAAACCCTGCTGAAGAAGGAGTTTATGAGATGAAGGAGTGCAGAGTGCTGGGAGAGATCGTCAAGGGTTGATAAGCCCTCAAACTTATCTGAACCTCATCTTGGAGGGCCTCCCCATCGTGATAACAACACTTAAGTAATCCAAAATTCCACAGCCTGATGCATTTCAACATTTCAAAACCCCCTTCTCAGTGGGAGTAGAGCTGTTCCCTCTTCCCCAGCTATGGGGCTCAGAGGCTTCTCCCTTTAGCAGCGAAAGCAGGAGAGAGAGGAGAGAGAGGAGAGAGAGGAGAGAGAGGAGAGAGAGGAGAGAGAGGAGAGAGAGAAGTCCCTGTCTTTGGCCAGAGGATTGATGAGGAAATGCAGGGCTCCCTTTGGGATGTTCTTACCTAAATGGGAAACAGCTGCAGACAGTTTCAGAACAGGTGAGAGGAGCTGAAGCAGCAGATGGAAGGAGGGGCATAGCTGACCCACCTGCCAGCAGCAGCAAACCAGAGCTTTTCTCCTTGACTCGCTTAAAATGTCATCAAATCTGCTCTGCATCACTGGTTGTGCCCGGAACATGGATGGCATGACTGCAGCACCAGGAGGGAGAGCCCAGGGTGCAGGAGGGGAGGGATTTGGAGCAGTCTGTGCACCCATCCACCTGCACAGGGGGAAGCAGCAGCAGCACTTGCTGTCCCTCACCCTTTGGTGGAGAGCCAGTTCATACAGATCAACTCCTTGTGGTGTAAAACCAGCCCTGAGTCCTTTCTGTGCCTCTGGAGTCACCTCCTGGGCCCTGCCAGCCCATTCCCAACTCCATCCTCCAGAGCTGGCTGAAACCAGTTCACTTTCCATCTTTGAGCCTTTATTACTACAGAATATCCAAAACAACAAAACCAACAACACAGTTACAAAAGGAGTTCACGGAGAAATGTGAAGCAGCCTGTGTTTGAAATGCTCTGTGTCACCGTACTGAGTCAAATATAAAACAATGCAGATTTGTCCGTGTATAAAATATAAAAGGAACAATACATCAGAAATGTATAAACAAGGGCTATGGAGGCCTGGGTGGTATTTACAGAGATGCTGAGGGCTGGAGGGGTGGTGGTGGTGTGGGAGCAGGCAGTGTCCGTTTAACAGTGAGCTTTAAATGCATCTGTAAAAGTCTCTGTGCACAGAGGGAAGCTCGGAGCTGAGCTCAGCCCTGCTGGAGATGGTTTGGAGAGGTTCTGCATGACGGATGCTTTGGGAGGGAGCCAGAGCCCCGGGCTGGAGCAGTCACGGGCCAAGGGAAACAGCGAGCAGGGGCAGTCCCGGTCCCGGTCTCGGTCCCTGCCCGGGCTCTGACAGCCGCGGCAAACAGAAGGTCAGGCCCATCGCCAGAAGGGAATAAAATAATAAAATAAAAAATAATAATAATAATAATAATAATAAACTCAACAGAGAGAAGTTCACGTGGAGATCAGATCTTCCAAGCAGTCTCCAGGGCCCAGGCTCTCCCCAGAGGCCGTGAATTCAAGTAAAGGCAACAAGTTGAGGCACTAGGGCTGAGTTCTGGTGGGTCAAACTTGCCAGCTTTGAGAAAAGTCCCAGTAAGTGCTGCCTGCGGCTCTTTATAGCTCCTTGAGGATGATCTGGAATTTGTCTTCTGCTTCCACCATGTCCAGGAGAAAGGCCATGTGGTTGCTGTAGTGCTGGATGATGTTGTTGTCCATGTTCACCAGGATCCTACAGGAGAGGGAGAACATCTGGGTCAGAGGCAGCACATGGAAAGGTTTGCATAGCAGCTTTGTTGGGAGGGGTGGACATTACTGCACCTCGGGATTCCCAGGTTTGAACTGGAAATAGCATCACTGCCAAAGCCTGGTGGCACTGGGCTGGGCCTTCCCAACATCTCCCCACACAAAATTCCCATTAAAAATCCCCTGTACTGCCCTGTTATTGATCAGCATTGTGTTATTACAGCCACACTCCTCGCTGCCCCTGGGAGACACAGCCCTGGGCAGGGACAGGGAGGCACCAGAGTGTCCACCTCCCCCAACCTGAGGGGCTGAACTGTGATTAATTAATTAATGAAAGCCCCAGTACTCCACAGAGGAAGCTCCTGCAGAGCTTTTTGCAATTCTGCCCGCGACATGCCCGGGCCCAGCATTGGCTCCACAGGCAAATTAACCTGGATTAGGGCAGGGTGTGAGTTTAGAGCAGAACATGCTCACTCCTCACTTCTTGCCTGCTTGCTTGGTAGGGATGGATTATTCTGAACAAGCTGGAACTGCTGTGGGAGCAGGTGGCAGTGGTTTGGAACGGGCCACCCACCCTTCTCCTGCCCAGAACAACCTCCTGTGCAGAGCTGCCCCACACACAGGTGGCAAATTCCTCCCCTTGCCCCCTGGCAAACCTCCAGCCCCACTGCAGAGCACAAAGCTTCTCTGAACTGGAATCAGTTCCATGGGGAGAAGGGAACGTTTCAGGAGCTGATTTAAACCCGAGGCTGTGGTTCTTTGCCAGGCAAGAGCCCCTCACTATTGCAATGGCAGAAATGGGGCAGCTTTGCATCACCCACCCCACTGTGTTCCCATAAATCAGACAGGAAATTTGTAACCGTGTGGAGGAAACAAAGAGAACAAATCATCTTTCTTTTGCAGAGAGCAAATCCCCTCCAGGTTCCTGCTGGGGTCATTAATGGGGCAATAGCATTAATTGTGCAATGCTCTACAAGCCAAGATTGCAAACAAGAAAAAGAAGAGGCTGAGCATCTTAACAAATCCAGCAGTTTAACAAACACAATCACAGGGCCCTTGAGTGCCTCTGGGGAATGTCTTGGAGGTCAGGGCAGCCACCCCAGGCTGTTTGATCACAGCCCTGGCCTGGAGTTCCCACATTTCAGAGGTGAAGGTGGGAGCTCTGCTCTCACATCCACTCTGCTCTCATCCCAGCTTCGTCCCAGGGCTCACCACTGCACTGCCTTTCAGCAGAGCAAAACTTCACCCACAAACAGGCTCTTAATTCTCTCAGGGCCCTCTCAGCACCCCACCCAGCCCAGGGGGATGCTGAGACCCCCCCCCCCACCACAACCCAGAGATCTTCTTGGTCAAGCAGAACCTTCATGGCTGCACCACACCTCCTGGCACCGGACAGGAGTGGCCTGGGGGCTGTCTGGGCAGGGGGCCTGGAATCCCAAGCCCTGAATCCCAGGGAGTCTGACTCCAACAGGTACCCCCCAAGAGGCAGTGTGGACACCAGTGGGTGGGCTGTCACCAAGAGCTCCAGTTATCTCTGGCTATCTCAGTGCAGGAAGCCAGAGAAATCACCTGTGCCTCTCACTACCTTCCTTCCATCTGATTTCTCAACCACAAAAGACTCAAGGGAGTGTTGATCAGGAATCTGAGCCCTGTATTGTTTTTCTAGACCAAACCTCACCAAGATATGAAATTACTTATTATTATTGTTCTTGAGTCACCCTCAGACTAAGTTCATCTTGGTGAACTCATCACTCCCAGGAGGCCCAGGGCTGGCAGGAGGTCCTCACCTGATGTAAATCCAGGCAGTACCACTGAGCTTCACTGGTTTACACCAGATGAAGATCTGAGCCTCAAGCTGTAATTACCAAGAGAGGGTTGTTTAGGGTGGAGCAATAGGATAAAATTATTCAAAGGAAAATTAAATCTGGGGGAGCAGGAAACTGACCCTGCCCTTGGACGGACTGGAGGAAATCTTGTATATCCCCCACACTTCAGCACTCACCTCTGACATTGGTCATATTCAGCTTTCACTAAATTAGGTGTCAAATTTGTATTTTTAAAAAATCTAATTGGCAGTTGTTGCCTTT
The DNA here is from genome assembly GCF_036169615.1 of Heliangelus exortis. Lineage (NCBI taxonomy): Eukaryota > Metazoa > Chordata > Aves > Apodiformes > Trochilidae > Heliangelus > Heliangelus exortis. The sequence continues at coordinate 3,132,957 of NC_092445.1, read as the reverse complement.
TCATTAGATTCCTCTTTTCCACTTCGGGGAAGAGCTGGAAGGGACACCTGCCTGTTTTCCCTCCCAGTCATCATTAAACAACATTCACGACCTATCAGATCAAGTAATGAACAAAACCAAAGCAAAACAAAGCAGAAGTGGCCTCTCCCCTCCAGCAGTGCCATTTCCTGGTCCACCTGCAAACTCATCTGTGCTGGGATCTCTCTTGCTGCACAGATGCTCACAGTCAGCTGGTTTGGGAAGCCTGAGAGGGGTTGTTGTCTGATGACAATCTGATGACCTGTGATGGCCACACCATAATCCACCACCACAGGTGACACACCTGAATTTTGGCTCGGTCCTGAAGCTGTAATAATAAACTGACCACCCCTGTCCTTCTCGGTTGTTCTGATTTGAGATCAGACTCTGAAGGGGGATGGGACGATCTCTTGAGGCTGCCAGCACTGCTCTTTTCCTCTGGGGAGAAAAGTCTTCATTTCTGAAGCTCCTGGGTGACAGGACACTGAGGGCCTTGAGTTCAGGACAGGTGGAGGAGCCTCCTGACAAATTTGGAAACCTCACTATGGCCCAAGCCCCTCATCTTAAAATTAGGACCCTCTTGAATGGGGAAAGGTTCCTCGGCTGTGGATCTGGAGGTGAGGGTGCTCTAACAGCTCCCCAGGTCACTGACACCACATCACACATGGAGGAGAAGCCACTGGCTCTCCCCCTCCACCTTGCAGCAGCCCCCAGACCTCACTGAGCTCTTCTCCCCTTGAATTAACAGCCCAGCTCCCACGGGGATCGACTTATGGTGACACCAAATGAGTCAGAAGATCCCATCTAAGGAGCTTTGGGACTTTCTTTTTCTTTCCCAGTCACCCGAAAGCAAATGCAGAAGCTGAGCTCTGGGCTGCCCTGCAGCTCCCAGGTTTTTCTCCCCTTGTTTTGTTGGGCAGGGACCTCTCTGGGGGCTGAGCTGCTCACTGCAGGATCTGTCACCAGCCTTGCTCCTCTGCCTGTCTCTCCCCATTCTCCACCTCTGGACCAGGGCCAGCAACAACAATGAGTTCATCTCCCAGGCAGTCACTGCTGCTTCCCCAGCCTGATGGGATCTCACTCGCTTTGCAAGAAGGGCTCTGGATTTTACTTTATGAAAATATGCTTGGGAGTTTATGAGTTGTTCCTTTCCATCCGCCGAAGGGAGAACTCACTGCCAGGGATGACCCAGAAGGAGTTCTTAGTCCAGAAAACATTTCTGAAAGTGGTGCTTGGCTCCACATCAAGACCCCTGCCCTCCATGAAAGGCTCAGTGGCTCTTTTTGTACCGGGGCTTCACAAGAGCCACCAGCACCCAGAGAGGCTGATCCATCACCTCCCAAAGTGAGTGTGAATTTTCCTACTGACCTCCCTGAGCTGGGATGGCAAAGCTGGAAGCTGCCTTGCAGCTCTCCCCTCTTCACCCCCAGGGCTGCTCGTGCTCTTCTTGAGCCAGGACAGTCCCTTTCAGAGCCAGGGCCATGGAGGCACTTGGTGAGGGGAAGCAAACATTTCCACCTCTCTGATGGCAGCAAGATAAATTCTCCCTAACCTCAGGCTTTTAGACTGAGACACAAAGGATCACCCATTAAACCACCCAGACAATTCTTCCTTCATCCAACTTCCTTTTTCTAGGGAAACTTTGCACTCCAAATACATGTAATACAAACAAGCATTATCCCAAATCTTTAAAGCCCAGAAAGATCCAAGTTTTATATGTTCCAAATAGCACAGACTCACATGGCTTTAGTTTTTATTATCTTGTTAAAATGCTATTTCAGCCTATGGCAGGGTACCAAAGAGAATGGGGTTTTAGAGGCACAGCATAAAAGCAGATGAGAGATTAGCTTACCCTCTTTTGCATTTTTTGTAGACTTTATAAATGCTTTCTTCAGGAAGCCCGTATTTTTCTGAAATCTGTGAGAGAAAACATGGCAGTTCTTTGCACTTGTAAAATGAAATTCCTATGATAAAAATCAAAGATAACACCAAGCCAGGGGTGTTCAGCAGCAAAGGAGTTCCTCTCCCTTTTACTCATGAACAAAGGGCCAAAGCAGTGACCTGAAGGGGACAATTTGAACAGGTCTGTGGCAGGGGGCAGAGGGCAAGGCTGCAGCCTTGGTTCCTTTTCTGATGGTCACTGCCAGGCCCAGAACATGGGGAATAACCTGCATTTTCTTTCTCTCATTTCCTGGCATGTTTAGGGCTTGATGCTTCATTCTGCTGGGCAAGGAGAGCACGGGGCTTCTCCTTTGGTGATAGATCTGAAGGTGAGAAAAACACAGACAGTGTTTGTGTCTGCTTGTGATTTGGTCTGAGTGAGGCTGCAGAGCTCTCCCACACAAAGTGCAGTTTCACTCTCAGGATATCAGGAGTTTTGCAGCATTTTCACAAGCATTTCCTGAAGAGGATTTTGATTCTGTGTGGTGAGGGATGGGGAAGGGAGCAGGTGGCAAAAATCCTCTGTGCTGTTTCTCTTTTAAAAAGTTTGTAAAACCAACAGAGCTTAAAACGCAGCCCTAAAGCCACCCCAAATGTGGGAGGTTTATTGTTTGTTTCCTTCCCAGCAATCCCCAAGGAGAAGTGGGTTATCAGAGATGCTGCTGATAATCATCACAGAAATATGTCTGTGTGCTCCTCAAACACAAGGCAGGGAATTCCAGCATGAGGACTGCCTCACATTGCACATCTCCAGCCTTTGAGAAGGGAAAGGGTGGCTTGCAATGGAAAATATGAATGTGTTGTCACAAGAGAAGACTTACATTATGATCTGAAGAAAACAGCTTGCCATAAGGTGTGTTCTGCCTCTCTGCAGCACTAAGAACACACAGCCAGGAGCTGTGGGTAGAACTCACTTGCTGCTCACAATTTCCATTCTCAAGAGAAAGCAGCCATGAGGTCTGAGCAGTCTTATATCCAGCTCCCTAGATACCCAGTGCCCCCCATCCTTTTATCTGCAGTTTGTTCCTGTGCCACAGTTTTTTGGTAACACTTACAGCTGTCCTGAGGCCCTGGAGATCTGGTGTCTTCAACATGAGAGCATCAAACACTTCCTCTGACTCCCTCCTCACGTACAGCAAGACTGAAAGAGAGAAAGCACAGCCCTGAACCAGGGCTCTTCCCAGCCTGGCCTCAGAGTGATTGTGTAATTCAAGATCCAAAATTATTTGAGTCTATAATGAGGTTGAAGAAGAGTTCCCATCCCTTGGGTTACCTCTCTGAGGATCTTCTTCCTTGGCTTGTTTGGGAGGTATTGGGTCAAACTCATCCGTGAAGGAGGCTCCGCTCCGTTTCAAGGGCAGCCTAAGCCAAAGGGATACAAGAGGCTCTCAAGAGGGCAGAACAACAGAATTCCAGTAATTGAACTTCTGATTGAACAATCAATTACTCCAACAAGGATCCAGCAATTAAAGATTGGGTTTGTAATTGTGGCAGCAAAGTGCCTACCAGGGCTGGAACTTCCTGCCTAAGGCACAGCGGGGGCAGCAGCCAGGGCATCACTTCACAAACAAAAACCTTTTTCACTTTCCTGTCACTGTTTCTCCACTGATAGCACCAGGATCAAGCCCAGTTAAATTCCAGTTCTCCTCATCATAAGTGTGATTCCTGGTTCATTACAGATTTTGTTACAGCAGTATCTGCCTCTGCTGACATGAACCCTTCAATGATCATAGAATCATAGAATCCCAGAATGGGCTGGGTTGGAAGGGACCTCAGAGCTCATCAAGTCCAACCCTTGCTCCACTCCCCCCGTGGTTCCCAGCCCATGGCACTGAGTGCCACATCCAGGCTCTTTTGAAATATCTCCAGGGATGGGGAATCCACCCCTTCCCTGGGCAGCCCATTCCAATGGCTGAGCACCCTCTCCAGAAAGAAATTCTTTCTAATGTCCAACCTAAACCTCCCCTGGCACAACTTGAGACCTCTTGTGCCCTCTTGTCTTGCTGAGAGTTGCCTGGGAAAAGAGACCAACCCCCCCCTGGCTCCAACCTCCTTTCAGGGAGTTGGAGAGAGTGATGAGGTCTCCCCTGAGCCTCCTCTTCTCCAGCCTCAACACCCCCAGCTCCCTCAGCCCTTCCTCACAGGAGTTCTGCTGGATCCCTTCACCAGCCCAGTTGCCTCCTTTGGACAATAATGATAATTTGGTGATCTTATTTTTTTTCTCCCTTTCAAACACTCTCTCAGCAAGAACAGCAGAACAGGCATGGACACCACTTCAGGCTCACTGATAGGGAAAATGGATCTGCATTTCTGCATCCCCTGAGCCTATTCCAGCCCATGTTTAACACATCCTTTGACACTCAGGGCATCAGGGAGATGCTGTGCTGTGTTATTCTGCACTGTGGAGATGCACTGCCTGTGGTTATCAAACAACCCTGACATACCCAAGAGCAACTGATGGGTGGGAATGCAAACTGCAGCACCCTTACCTGTTTGCAGAGTTGGGAACAGCAGGAGGGAGCACCTGGAAATGGAAAAGAAATGTTGATCTTTTAGTTTCACAGGCTCATTGCATAGCAGTGAAACTGAGAGGGGTTACACAGGCACATGTTAGACATGATTTCCCTCCTCCCAGTCCATCCTTTCTCTTGCACAATTAAACCCAAATATCTGTATGTGTTTCTTAGCTTAAATTAAATGTGATCTAAAGAACCTATCTAAATTCTTCTCCTTTGCCCTGAACAGACCTGAGCACATATCTAGCTGGGCCCACAGGCAGTTCAAATCTCATAACCAGCTTGGGATCAAGGACCAAGTTTCTCAGTGAGTTCTCTGGTTGCAAACCAGATTCTTCTAGTCCCTGGGTTTGGTGTGGATATATCAGTACAGCAGCCCCTGCTGTGTTTTGCCTGAGGTGACTTTTTCTCCTTTTCTGGCAAACAGGTTCTTGAGGAAACACCACTGAGCTCTGAAGGATGCTGGGTCCAGGTTTCCTCCAGGGGCTGGGGAAGAGCTGAGCACAAGAGACAGATGTCCCACACAGGCAGGGACTGATGTGGTGGTATTTTTCTGTAGTCTACTTTCTGCTGGTATTTTTGCTACTTCTCCAGTGTGGAAGCTGCAGATGATACCTGTGTAAACCACAGGAATATCTGGCTGGAAGGAACCCGGGGAGGTTATCTTGCCCATCACTGCACATGACTCTCCAAGGCCTCTCCAAGGCTCCTCCTGTCAGCTACGTGTTCAAGTTCACCACATTTCCACAAAACTGTGGTTTGGATTTTTTTTTTTTTTTATTTTTTTTACAGATAGAGAACTGATCAGTTTGGCAATGATGGGGGGGGGAGAGATGAGGGGGTTTTTTGAAGGGACTTACCGTGCCACACCTCTGCAGGTTTGAAAAATGGACGTTGGGGATAAACAGGACTGGCTGGGTTTCCAGGTCAGTCTCTGGCCTCAGGAAGGTGATTTCATTCCCTCTGAAGCCAGAAAGCAAACAGCCTTTCAGACCTACAGAAGGAAAGTCCAGTTCAGCTCGGTTCGAATGGCAGCTTGAGGCGACTCCATGCAGAGAGGGGAAAGCACCTGCCCAAGGGCTCCCAACAGAAATATTAGGAAAAAAAACCCCCAGGACCCTGCAGAAATAGGACTTTGGGGCTCGCCTCCCCCAGGGAAGGCTCCTGCCATGGCCCCAGAAAAATTCAGAAAGGTTGGGGTAGCATTAATAAAGGGTTTTGGGAGACCAGGCAGGGATCTGCCAGCCAAGCTCTTTCTGATTTCATCAGGCTTGGAAATATCCAGGGCCAGATCCTGTGGAAGTTTAGGGAGAGGCCAGCATAGATTGCAACACCCTGCAGCTCAGGTAACAAACCCCAGCACTGACCATTGTTATTGGAGTCCAGGCATTTCCCTTTCCTTCTGAACTGCTTCCTCTCATCATCCCGCATTTTCCTCTCTGCTCCCTGTGGGGAAGAGAAAGCAGAACTCAGGACACTGATAGTTCAGACATTGGCAAGAGGGGGTTTACTGGCCACCTCTTGGAGGACACTAAGGTAAGGGCAGCCCTTATTCAAAAATGCTCAGCTCAGAGACCTTCTACAGGCCACCCAGAACTCCCTGCTACTTGTCAATAAAACAATTACAACAAAAAATTGCTTTTAAAAGTGAAAAATGCAGACAAAAATAGCTGTGAGAAATTTTCCCATGGGAAGGTAGTTGAGACTGGGAGAGGCCCTCTAAGGAGATTCTCACCTCTTCTGCTATTTATAGATTTGGGCAAAAAAAAATAAATAAGAGTTTCTGATGAGGTACAACCCCCTGTAGGTCTGATGGAGGAAAAACTTCCTCAGAGCTCTTCTACGAAGACCTCAGCAATGCAGACACATCCTCAGTCCTGGCTCTCTCAGCTGGGGGGGATTAATCTCCGTTCCTCATAACCTTTTTTATATATATATATTTTTTTTTTTTTTCTGGAGTCACTGGCCACCAATTCAAAATTTCTGTTGGACAACCTGGTGGAAAAGCAATGTTCTACCTTATCACAGAATATCTTGATCTGGCAGACAGCCCGGTGCACCAGCTGGCTGGTTCCAGTCCCATAGTCATAAGTGTCTATCTGGAGGTTGAGAGGGACACCTTTCACTCCTTTCTGGGAGGAGAAGTCAGTGCTCAGGCAATTCACCCCAATAAACACCTGTAAAAAGGGATAGGGATTGATACAGCTTGTTGGTGCCTAAAACATGATTTTCAAACAGAGTGGGAGAGACAAAAGCAGCTCCTGAGACATCCTTCAGAGCCCCCCAGCAAGCATGGGAGCTGCTGGTTTCCCACCTGAGCACAACCAATTCCTTCCTAGCCCTTGGCTCCCCTCACACCTCTTGCAGCTCTCCAGCTCTTTATTAAATCTCAGGCTCTCCCATCAGCTCAGAGAAGCATCAAGAGGAGATGCAAAGTCTGCCTGGGGATGTTCTTGCTGATATTTTAGATCTTTCATTTGCACAAGGGACCCTCAGACAGCAATGCCCTGGAGGAAGGGAGGAGAGCAAGACTACAGCTTCAGCAATTACAAATCATTGCTGCTACTTAAATAAATATTCATCACACACTGACCTCCTTTATCACAAAGCTGGAGTTATCTCAAGGGGGAACTTTTGGAGAAAAAGCTGGGCACAGATATAATCCACATTGTATCTCCAAATCACCAACTCACTCGTGTGACCTTGAAATTTCCCCTGGGTTCTGGGACAGCTTTCCAGCTCCCACAGCTCCCTCAGCAGGGCTTTGGCTGAGGGTTTCAGACCTGAAACCTAACATCAGGTCTAGACAGTACCTTCCAGATAGAGAAGAAAACCACTTAACTGTGGTGTGAAGTTTCATTTCAAGAAGTGCTAGAGGAGACCCAAATACCTGACCCCTCCTCTGGCTGATCCCAGCTCTCTGAAGTCTCACCTTTACCTGTCCCAGGCTACTGCATGGACAAAGTTTCTGCTAAGAGTTAACTCCAGTTTTGCTGAGGTGCCCCCAAGGGCTCACCACATACCTGACATATTTCCATTTCTGACAACTTTGCCTTGAAGACATTTGTTAACCTCTTGCATTGTAAAAGCCCAAGGTTGCCTTTGGGCTAAAAGAGGGCTTAGTGAGATCCCAAAGCCAAGCAGAGTTTTCCCAAGCTACCAGCTTCAGAGAGATGAGGTATTTATGCTTTGTTTTTTGCTTAGTTACATATCTCTTTTCATATATATATGTGCTCCTTTCAGTCCTCACTTGTTACGAAGTGGGAGACTCTGCAGAGATACAGATGAGACAGCAGAGCTGGGAAGATGTTGATATAAGCTTTACAGACTTTAAGGCCAAAAGGAACCTTGTGACCTGCCTGGCTCCCTTCCACATCACACAAGCCCCAGAAGGTGGTCAGTCATTTCTGCATCAGAATGCTGCCCTGAAAGGAGGGTCTTTGTTCCCTAAGCTGTGCTTTATTTAATTAAGCTTCAACTAGATGTGAGTGAAGTCCTGATCTGGGCTGCCTGCTGCAAAAGGCTTTCTTCAGACTTATCCATCAGCACTAAAAAAACATCTCTGAGCCTGGCTCAGGTGTACCCAGAGTGTTTGCTAGCTAATGGCAATGCTTAAACACACAGAGAACCACGGTGTCCTTCCCACTGTCCTGCCAGACAAACACTGCCTGAGGCCACTGCAATGCCAAGGTTTGGATTTAAAACACTCCCTGACTTGCAGCTGAGAAGTCTGGGGGAGTCTGGGCCATCAGAAAGGAGGCTACAGTACCTTTGCTTCTTCGTGGATGTTCCAGACGAAGGACAGAGCGTTGTATGCCAGCTCCTCAATGTTCTGCACTGTGTTGAAGTTTTCTTTGCAGTCAGCTGAAATGCAATGGGGAAGCAGTTTATCCTCTGGCTGCAAAACTGGTTACGTGCCCTGGCTCTTCCACACCTCAAAACCCTGCTTCCCGTGACCCTAAAACTTGAAGATGACTTCTAATATGACAGAGCCCATCCCTGACACCCCTGGGTAAATCTTCAGTGTGTGTGTGAGGCCAGAAATGGCTCTGAGGTGGATGCTGTCTGGGCAGTGATGTGAGGCAGATTGCTCCTGAATTCAAGCAACTATGTCCCTGACCAGGAGATGCTCAGCAAGGTGCTCAGCTGGACAAAACCTTTGTCTGTCCCAGCACAAAACACTTGTGGTGTCAGTGGAGAAGGATGGGCAGCACCAAAGCCTTTCCTAGCTCAGATTCCTAGAGTCCAAAGGGCCATGAGTCACATCTGTAAGAGCCAAAATCGTTCAGCACTTTCTGTCCCTCTGACTGAGGGTTCTCTTTGATGTCTCTTGGACTCCTAGAGCATGTCCCTGCACTTGGCAAACACCATCTTAAACTTTCAAGGGCTCCTCAAGAGCCAGAAAGGAACCGAAGCCAACAACAGCTCAACCTGCTCCTCCCAGCTTTCCCCCCACGCCAGAGTCTGGAGTTTCAGCTGTCTTACTGTGTGCTGGAAATGCAATAAAATGGTGTCAGAAGTTAAAGCCCACCCCAAGGAGACAGCCCCACTCATACCAACATCAATGACTCTCTGCTTGGCCGTGGGCTGGCGGGAATGCCAGTGCTTCCAGAACTTGAGCTGCTCTGTTGGGATCTTCTCGTTGTCAAAAACAATCATCACAACACTCTGTAAGACAGGGAGGATGTGTCACATCAGTACACACAGCACCTTAGTGCTCCGTGCCCTCATTGCCCTTTTCCATCCAGGGCCTCCATGGGCAGCTTAGGGTCACTGCTCATGTTTTATAGCTGGGGAAACTGAGGCAGGTGAGGGAAGGGACTTGAACCCGGTCATGCAGGTGGGCAGTGACAGACCAAGGGACAAAACCAAGATGTCCTGTGTGCTCCCTGATTGTACTGCTCTTACTTCTGGGTGGATGCAGCAAGTATTGGGCCGGGCCAGTCAAAAAGGACTTTTTATAGACATTCTCAGCTCCAGGAATCCTGTAAGTCTTGAGATGTCTGAATTCAAGCCCCTAAATACACTCAGGACCAGGATTCTTTGCTGGGAATTCAAGCTCAGCTTAGTGTTGGGGATGGCTCTGACCACCCATCACAAGAACAAGACAGGGAATCTCTTTCCAACTCAGAAGACTTCCCACCAGGGCCCCCAGCCAGGGAGGCCTTTTGTGCATCCCTGACCTTACTGTGAAAGGGTTCAACTGCCAGGTAACACAAGGGCTGTTGCTGTGCATCAGAGGATTAGTTTGCTCTGAGTGAATCCATCCTATTCATCACTTTAAGCCAACATGAACCACAAAGCCATTACTCTTCACGTTCAGCTCTGTTCCCAGGCCAGTAAAATTGCTGGATGTCTGATTACAGCATGTGTCAGCAAAAATTGTCAGCTTGTCTCTTACCTTCACTTTATTTGAGGACAAGTGTAAACATTTGCTGTCTCCAGCTGTCCGCAGCGTGATGGGGTAGAACTGTCCTTTGTTGAGGTAGGCCATGGGAGAGTCCCCAGATTTGATGTGGATGGCTTTGGGTGACCCCAGAGTGTATTCAAAGTCACTTGGAGGAACAGAGAATGATGAATAAGCACAGGCTGCTCTTTCACTCCAAAAGCAAACCAAGGAGCCAGGTGAGGCTCCATCCTTACAGGTTTACACACACTGTACACCCAGGAGTCTCTGCCCTGCTCCCCACCTCACACTCCCCTATAGCTGGGATCAAGCATGGCACAGTCTGAGCCTCCCCAACACCCTGAGGAGCAGCAGGTCTCAGATATCCTCATTTTACCCATTGGTTATGGCTTCAAAACCCCTGTACGTTATTGCAGCCAGCATTTTTCTGTGGATGGCTCCAGAGCCAATGCATAATAAAAAAAAACCTAAGCCAAAGCAAACAAAAATAGGGACCTGTGATGAGACACTTAAAAGAACTGAAACTCAAAATAGTGTCTCCAAGTTCACACCCATAAATAGCTGACCCAGGAAAACTGTGTCCTAATGGGTCCTGCAGACAGAGGAGGCATCTGCTTGTTTATCCAAGTGCTTAAAAATGGACTTAGGGACACTCTCAGCCTGGTGAGCAGCAACCTCAGTTTTTACAGAAAAGGTTCGTAGTGTTACACAGAGAAAGGTGTCACTGTTGACAAGCAAATTTAAAAGAAGAGCCTGATTTTCAAAGCCCTGCTCTTGGGAATTCACCAGCACCTATGAGCATTCAAGCCATCAGGCTGAAGCCCAGGCTGTTCTCTTCTGTGAGGAATCTGTGCAAGCCACCACCTGTACACAAACCTTCACAGACCCTTCAAGTGCCCTGGAGTTGAAAGTGATCATATTCCTGGTTAGTCACCAACCCTTCTCTTCTTCCTGCTCCACCTCCCCCTGTGATGCCATCTCTGAAGCTACGCTTGGCAACTCCTCTTATCTGGAGCCAGGAGAGCCAGAGAACTTCAGTGCACAAATAAACAGCAAACAGAAAGCCTCTTGCTCACCAACACGAGCTGCTGTCTGTGTGAAAATCCCCACGTCTGACAGCTGAGTCACAGTCAGGTGACTCAAGAAGCAAATAAAAAGTGGGAGGTGGAATAATGTTACCTACTGGGAGGTTTGATGCTGTAGCTAGAGCAGGAAAGCTCTGCTTGAGAGAGAGGTGGAAAGGAGGAAGAAACCTCTCCTATGTTTTAGTAATGAGAGGCAGTGGTACCTTCTGAAATCAAGGCTGACCAACAGTGCTGAAGCCCAAGTGAGAACCAAGACCTTAGTTTAGGAGGAGGGTGGTTCTCACCCTCATCAACTCTCATCCTCGTTTTCTCAGTCATTTGCCCCGTCCCAAGCAGTTTGTGGAAAGTTTGTGGATCTCTGTAGCAGAGAAACCAAGCAGTGTTCCCTGGGAAGTACAACTCATGGGAGACCTCAGTCCTGCATCTCCCCTGGTGCAGGTCAAGAGGTGAGATGAGACCAACAGAGCACGGGCTGGACCACACACCTCTCGAGCTAAAAACATGAGAACTGGTGCAACTCTGTCTAGTAACTTGAATGGGGTTTGACATTTCCAACCCTAATTCCTGCTTTATACTCCAAACACTAAAATTCATCACTGCTTTGTCTCTAAAAAGTCCCAGAACAACAACTTGCTCCTAAGGCACCCAAGGGACACAACTCGTCTCTGCAAAAGCTCAAGATCTTTACATTTGAAATGGTCACTGTCAGGGCTGGAAAGGGACAGGGAAAGGGACACAGTCTTTCCCCAAGAAAGGGACACAGCCAAGAGCACTGGAAACACAGAGACCACAGATCTGAAGTTACCTCTTAACACCCTCTGGAACAAAACTCTCGGGGCAAGGTGGCTCTGGCTGGGGCTTGAGGATATCACTGAAGAGCAGAGACTGGAGACAAGTAGAAACATAACAGTCAAAATCAAAATCTTCCATTGCTTCATCCATCCACCTTCTCCCAGACATTACAACAGAGGCCAAAGATAAAACCCAGGCTCTCATTTCAAAGCCTCCTCCTCCTTCCAAAATCAATGCATAACCCCCAGCAGTTCAATGGGAATGGCAACAAACTTCTAAGGCAAAAGCAAAGCTCCCACTGACTCCAGCACGAGCAAAACCCCACACTAGAGACAACCTCCTGCTGTACCCCAGGACTTCACTGCCAGCATGCAACCCACTGATGGCTCTGACCTCCTGGGGATCCTCTTTGAAAGTGCTGTCTGGCTGCCACCTCTGCTGGGCTGGGGCTACAGGGATGGTCTCGAAGAGGGAGTTCAAGGAGCTGCTGTCGTACACATCCCCTGGAGGGACCATGTAGTTCTCTGGGGTGGCATCCAGCTTGCTAGTGCCTGGTGGAAGCATGGCTGGCTTGTGAGGAGCAGGGATGCCTTCAAGACTTAAGCCATTCTTCTTCTGTGGCTCACAATATTCTTGAGTCATGGAAACGTTCTCAGACAAGAGCTTCATGAGATGGGCTGAGCTGTCAAAGGATGCGATCTCGGGGTCGTACTCCATCCCGTGGCAGTGCCTGGTGGAGAAAGGGTCCTGTCTGAAACCAGGGCAACCCAGCAAGTTGTCACAGCAAGGAGCAAGTGGCTTGATGTGCTGCTGGGAAGCAAACTGCACGGTCTGGCTGGCAGGTGACCTTGAGTCAGCTGCATGCATCTCCTGCTTCATAGGGGAGATCTGACAGGCCCCTGGGTGATCTCCACCCACAGCTCTCAGGGCAATCAGCAAGAACCAGAGGTGCTCAGCAGGTAAGGGGAGATCTCATGAAATCAAAGAATAGTGTTTAGATGTGGTTTGGGGCTGCAGATCCAGGGCCTGCCTCTGTGATTTCTTTATATACTCTATGAAACACTCAAAGCAGCAGGGACAGTAAGATACAACTGCTTTGGGGTCTTCCCATCTTAGTCTTTTTTAAGGTTCATTGATATGGAAAGTTGATTTCTCAGAACTTTTTTCTTAAGGAAAACTGACCAGACTTCAAAGCAGGAAAGACTAAGCACAGGAGCCATCAAGTGAGAAATTCACATACAAAACCACGTTCCTCTTGCACATGGAAACCACCCCTTTGTGCACCATCCCAAGAACTGGTCCCTTCTGCAGCACTGACTCTGTGACCCTGCTGACTCTGCAGCCCCAGCTGTGCTGGGAAAAAGTGGTTTAGTGCCCCTGTTACCATGCTCAGAAAACAAACTCACCCCCATATTAGCAACCCACACACCTCTTGGCAGCATGTGCTACCCCAAGGGAAATAAAGATGAACGAGTGGCTCCCATCCACTCTGCTTTGAAAGCTTCACCTTCAGGTATGTGCTGAAATTTCCTTAGTTAATAAAAATTAAAAAAAAAAAAAACAAAACATACCACTGTCCAGAACACAGAGGCCTTTCAGAGAGGAGAAAGCAGCTTAACTCAGTTTACTTATAAAGAGGGTATGAAGCTTCAAGAGGCTTATTCTGTCAAGTAGTTAAAAACAGCCAGCCAGAAAAGGTTGCCAAAGTACACAGCACCCAGGAAGGGGAACTGAACTCCTAGTGGCAAATGAGCCATTAATTTAATAGTTAATTATCTGAAAACCTCAAAGGACAAATGGGAGTCACTAGAAGAGAATCCTAGGAGACTGGAAGCAAGTGGAACAGAAATCCTTGTCAGCCCAGTGACTGGAAGAGGACTTGATCATTCCCTTCTTGCTGCCAATGTTTAAGCCCTTTCCCCTTTCCAGTCCTCACAAAGTAGGAAATAATAAAGACAAATTCTTCAGTTGCTACAGATCAGTGCAGCTCCTCTGAACACAGCTAGACAGATCCTCAGTTGTGTAAATGGGTGTAGCTCAATTTATACCTGCTTGGGATCTGGCCTAAAGAATTTTAATATATGTCTCAGGGTTAATAACCTCCACTGTTGTTGGTAATAACACTGTGCTTTGATGTCTACTTTATGCAAGCTAAGAGACCCAGCATGCATGCAAGCAGCTGCAGGAGAATCAGACAGCTCTAGAGAGCAAAAAAAGGAAGCCAACCTCTTTCCTAGCTCATTGCGTCCCATCGTACCAGATGGAAGAATCCTCTTCTCCTTTGGGACCTAGAATAAAGGCAGAACAAAAAAGGGGGTTGATTGTTCCATTTTATTAATGGAAAACAGAGGGAAAATCAGCCTTGTCTGTGTTGCAAGGGAGGTCTCAGGGATAAAATACCAGGTGGATAATAAACACAGGGTGAGGACACAGGAGACCTGGGCTCTCTTGCTGGTTCTGCTGTGCATTCCCAAGGTAACCTGAGGCAAGCCACATCACCTTGGTCTGGGAAGGACTGTCAAAAGCACCCTGAGAACCTCAACATCAGTCCTCTTGGTTTCAACTAGCACCAAATCACACCTACACTTCTTGAGGTCCCATCCTACAACAACACTGGGACAATAAAAATTCTGGGGTCTGCAGGGCACCTGGCTGCTCCAGCTCCACATCTCTCAGAGCATTCCTGTTTCTTATAGGGGATGTTGTTGGATAAAAACCCACCCAGGCTGAGACTCAAGAAACCCAGTTTTCCACCTTCTTTTGGGTTCCTTCACAGTATAATGGTGTTATGTGCCTCAGTTTACCATCTGTGCACTGGGAAGATAGAGACACCCTATATCTGGGGGTTTTATGAATTTCATGGCACAAACAACGTGGAGAGCTCAGGAGATGGGTACCCTCCTCCCCAGCTGGCTGAGTGTGTATTTTACTCTCATTTTACTCCTCTGGGACAAACTCCCCCCCCCCAGACACCTGGCCCCAGGGGGGATGTAGGATGTACCATGTAGTAGTCATAGAGGAGGCTCAGGGCAGCCACGCTGTCATCATCTCCATTCACCCTCATCATAGCTTTGGTGGCTGCAGTCAGGGGGTTCTCTAGGTAGGTTTTCCAGGCTTCATCTTCGTTGGTGTAGGGGAATTTCTGGAAGTTCATGGTGTCATTCTTCATCAGACGCACAGATCTAAAACTGAGCCAGAGGAAAGCCAGTGAAAGATTTTCATTTTCCCCAGCCACTGCCACTCCACCCTGCTGAACACATGAAGGGCTTCCCAAAGGCACTCCTGGAATGGAGGAGAGACAATTCCCCAGTCCTTAACTCCCAGAGCCTTTGGGATTACCAATTCTTCTGCCTGTAGCTATGCACAGAATTAGGCCAGAGCTTCTCTGGTGGGGCTGTGGAGCAGCAGATGTTCCTCTGCTTCCCTCCTCCTGCCCCAGGGATGTAGAACAACACAACACCATCTGCAACCACTCCTCCCTCAGCAAGCCCATGCTACCAGCCAGCCAGGTCAGGCACCAAGGAGGGATATTGGTCAATAACCTGGATGCAAGGCTTTGCAAATTCATGCCATGAATTTGGAATTAAGTCCAGTACAAGTCACAAACAAAAGTGACCACTCGGTGTTCAGAAAACTTGACCTACCCAGATGACACCAAATCCCATCATTTTTCTTTGCTATAGTTCATGGTTTTTAAATTTAGTTCAAATCTGATTTTTTTTCCTATTATTTGTATATGATTTTACTGAGGGGGAAACAGGCAGATCCCAACACCCTCTCTTCCAGTAAAAAATTCCTGCCAGAGGTGAGGCTCACAGGACTACGTGAGCTGAGAAGCAACAGACCAAAATAATGCCCTGCCTGTCCTCTCTTCTGGGACTTTCTCCAGGTCTCTCCATCTTATGTTAGTAAACTGTCAGACACTTAATTACCCAAACATTGGTCATCTTTCCTTTTCCTCCAGCAGATCCTATTAGCAGCCAGCACAGAAGCAGCTCCACACATTCCCTGGGTGCTCCATGCTGTGGGTTCCCCCACTCAGAGGAGAGGACAAATCAGTGGCCATGATCCTGTCGTGTCCTTCAGCCACATGGACATGGTGCCACCACAACAGCTCATACTATTCAGTGTTAGAAAACCCAAAACAATAAGCTTCACGGACAAAAAAATTCACTTTTTCCTCAAAATGAGAACTTCCATGAAGGGCAGGGTGGGTTTTACTATTGAAAGGAGTTTTTAAAACAATTATAAGAAGAAAGACTTCTTTAAATCTCAGAAGTTGCCAAGAGCAGGACTTGTTTAATTGTGGGGTTTTTTTATGAAAAGGCAAAGAAAATCAACAGGAATTTAGGTAATGAATGTTATGTTCTAATGACATTTTTACAAGGAATGTGTTGTCTCCATTAAGCTACTCTGGGTGTTTATAAGAAGCCTGGGCTAGACTTTTCAGTGAATCACTCAAAGAACAATAATTCCTCTTGAAAGGAATCTAGCATCTCTGAAACTCCCAGTTCCTGCTGACCACCACAGGTCCTGCCAGCCCATTTGGTGGGAGCTGCCCATGCTGCCAGGTGCTCAGGGGATGTTTCCTGGGCTGGAAACTGGAAGGAGGTGGAGTTGGACCTTGGATGGAGTAAAAGATGCTGGTCCAGCCTCCCTGGCAGCTCAGCTCCAACAGCTTCATTCCTGCACACACACTGACCTCTTCCAGCATGGAACACACATATAAACCATGCATGGACAGTCCTGGTGATGCTCCAGGATGAAACCCAAGAGTCTCCTCAGTTTAGGAAGGAGATCGAGGTCCTGGAGCAGGTCCAAAGGAGGCAACTGGGCTGGTGAAGGGATCCAGCACAGATCCTATGAGGAAGGGCTGAGGGAGCTGGGGGTGTTCAGGCTGGAGAAGAGGAGGCTCAGGGGAGACCTCATCACTCTCTCCAACTCCCTGAAAGGAGGTTGGAGCCAGGGGGGGGTTGGGCTCTTTTCCCAGGCAACTCTCAGCAAGACAAGAGGGCACAAGAGGTCTCAAGTTGTGCCAGGGGAGGTTTAGGTTGGACATTAGAAAGAATTTCTTTCTGGAGAGGGTGCTCAGCCATTGGAATGGGCTGCCCAGGGAAGGGGTGGATTCTCCATCCCTGGAGATATTTCCAAAGAGCCTGGATGTGGCACTCAGTGCCATGGGCTGGGAACCACGGGGGGAGTGGAGCAAGGGTTGGACTTGATGAGCTCTGAGGTCCCTTCCAACCCAGCCCATTCTAGGATTCTATGATTCTCAGCTGAGCAGAGTGCCAGTCCCATAGTGACACACAGACCCTATCAGAGTACCCATCAAGACCTGCCTCTGCTGTCCTTGTCACCTTTTTATTCAAGAACACGTTGCTTCCACCCAAGAATCCCTCCACACCTCAGCTGCACAGCAGAGGAGCTGGGAACAGCTCTGTCGGTGGCCCGGGGCACCCAATTCCCTTTGGGTTCTGCTGGCAGGTTCTAGAGCTGAGGTTGGTACCCAAAGCAGCTGCCTCCATGGTCCCCCTTTTCCCGGCCATCCCCACCTCCCAGCACACTCTGTGGGAGATGCTGAGCTTGCTCCTCTTCTCCCTCCCTCAGTGGGATGATGCAGGAGCAGCGGTTTCACCCTCACCAGGTGCTTGGGGAGTTTCGTTGTCTTGTGCGTTTCTCACGCAGCCTCCCCCGTCCCTGCCGCTGCCGTCTCCAAGGAGAGCAATCAGCGTGACTCAGGTTTCACTCCTCTCGACTTGGCGATGGGCTGTTCAGTCCTGTCTGGACAGGAATCCTCACCCCTGCTCAATCCCATCTTCTCAAGGAAGGAGAGGCAGCAACCGAGCTGCCTCTTGGAGTGAGACTCAGCTCCTATCACTTGTAAGAAAGCCAGATAAACACAGCACGGGGTGATGGAGCAGCAAAGCATTCAGGGGCTTTAAAAAAAAAAAAAAAAAGCAGAGAGAGCACAAGGAAAAATGCTCTGGGCCTTGTACAGCTGTCCTGCTGCCCTGCACTGTCACTTTGCCACAGCACAACCACCGAATGTGTAAGCAGCTGAGGTTTGGGCATTTGATCTCCTGCTCTGCAATCTGTAGGCAGAGGGAAGCTGAGATCTCAGCCTCTTGCAGCTGCATCCAGTTCCTGAAGAACACCAGTTTGCCTTGGTCCCAGGGAGCTTGCATTGAGTCACCCCAGATGAAGAATTCACTTCAGGCCTTGGACAAAGGTGACACAATAAGGACTGCACGTGTATTCTGTCTTGTTTCTCTTTCCTGACTTTGTGTGAGTCCTAACAGACACTGAAATCTAGCTGAGTGGAGCCAGGAGAGTCACCTCAGGTAAAACTCTGCAGCCAGGACAGCTCTGCAGATGAGAAGTAACACAGATTTCATCCCATGCTCCCTATCCAGAGAGCTCTGCTGTGCCTCTGTTCCAGAATCCCACCAGAGCTGAGTTGTGAAGACAGAGGCTGCTTTGAGGAGACGAGCAGATACCAAGACATCTTTAGAGGCACCTTTTGGACACCAGATGCATTTCAGTTCCTGCAGCTACAGCATATACCATCACACCAGTTTGCTTCTACAGCCTGCTTCCAACTCAGCATTAAGCAATCTGTGGAGCAGAGATGCAGGGCACATCCAAATCCAGAGCCAAACACACATGAACTTTCCTTTCATCACTCTCTGTGATGCCCCTGCCCTGTTTGCCCACTGCAAACTGCTCTCTGTTTGGCAAAACAAACTTTCCTTTTTCCAGGCAGTCACCTTGGTGCTGTGGCTCAGACAAAGGGAGGATGGGTGGGTGAAACACAAACACGTGGGGCTGGAGGGCCCTTCTTGTGTTGCACAGCCTGGGGGTCACGTGCAGTGGTTTGGGGAAGGGAGCAGCCTGTTTGTTTCCAAACAGTTTAGAATTTGATGCAAGGTGATCCCAGCCCCCTTTCCCTGCTCCATCCCACCCCAGCTCTGTCTCCCCTAACTGTCTGCCAAGTCTACAGTAACAGTGGCCTCCTGATGATGAATAAACAACTCAGGGCTAGGCTGAAAGAGGAGAATATGCCCAAAGGGTCTAGGTGGGGAGATCAGCCAAGCAGGAAAGAAAAGCTTCTATTCCTTTTGCCTTTTGTTGGGTTGCAGTGGGTGGTTTTGCTGGCCTTTAAGTTTTGTGGTGTTTGTCTTTCTTCTCTCCCCTATAACTGATCAGGCCTCCAACCTAAATATCAGCCATGCCAGATGCTGATGGCTGCAGAGAATCACCACACTGGCAAAGGAGCAGAGAATCCATGGCAACCAGCAAGAGGACTTCAAAGCCACAGAATAAAGACCTCAGGACACCAGTGAGCCCCCAGGCAGTTCCCACAGGGGCTTTCATTAGCTCTGTTTCTGTCCATTGCCCTCAGCTCCCTGTTGGAACAACACTGATGTTCCCTGAGGGCCTCTTATCAGTTCTATGGAGAAGGATCAGCACTCCACTCCAGAGAGCAGGACTGATGGAGAGCACCATTTACCATGAGTGCTTTCTGGGCTAGGGATTCCAGCCTGCAAACCAGGCTCCCTTGCTCCTTGCCAAACTTCTCAGCCAAATTCTGATTTTACCCTAGCTGTGCAAGTTTAATCAAGAAGCACATCTGAAGACAACGTGACAGTACAGCCACCAGTAAGCAGCCTGTCACAGGCCCATTCACAGTCAGGCAGAGACAGAACCAGGGGAAAAAAAAAAAAAAAAAAAAAAAAAAAGCAACAATGAAAACCTTAAACACAAGGACTAATGATGCAAAACACTGCCTAGATGCCAAGTGCAACACAGTGTTGATCCACAGGCATCAAATCCCTAGGAGACCATTAATCTCATGGACCCTGACCTGCACTGTTGTGTTTTCTCTGGCAGATGGATAACAATGTGGGCTCTGTCCCTGGATTATTTCAGGGGCATTTCCCTTGGGGCAGTGCAGTTTGTTAACTTAGCACCACAGGTAGATGTTTCCTGCCCATCCCTCAGCTCTGTTTCAGCCACAAAGACAGAGCACGAGCCTCTTCTTTTCCTGGAAGGCCTCGTGGTGTGTGGCACAGGGACCAAACAGGCTGAGCCCAGCACCACCAACCAGAGCCCCTGCACAGACACACATCAGGGGGCATCTCCCTGCAGTTCACAAGTGCTGGACAGGAACGTGTGGTGGCTGGGATGGAAAGAAAAGGGGACATCAGCAGCATCTTTGAGAAATGGCTCCTGTTTCCCAAAAGGGTATTGAGACTTCTCAGCATTGATGCAAGGCAGGGGTGCTCAGCACCCCCCTGGGATGATGGAGCAGCCATGGTGAGATGGAGGAGGCTGGGGACAGGGACCTCGTGGTTCCAGGGGACAGGCTTGTGCCTCATGGTGACACTCAGGGAGACAGAACCCTGACAAGCTTTTTGCCTGAATCTCCCAACCCAACTCTCCCACAGAGCTGGAACACTTTGCAGGCTGAATCCAAAGCATCGTGGAGCCAGAGAAACCTCCCAGGGGCAGGTGCTACCTGGGTCATCTGCAGGGAACTCACCTGCCTCTTGGCCCTCTTGGGTTACTTACAGCTCTTCAGGACCCACAAACCCAAGATTTGGGCTCAGAATCCTTCCATTTTTACAGCAGCCTCATTACCTGATTTTGAAGCGATTTACTCTCACAGGAGGAGAAACTGAGGCAGAGAGATTGACATGAAAATGCCTTATCTAAGGCTGGTCTGGGATGATGAGAGAACAGAATCAGACCTGAACCTCTACTCTAAACCTCAGCAGCATTGGACTGGTTCCTGCCTTTCTAGCCTGAAGGGCTCCATGAGACAATTCAGAGCTGAGTGATGTTTGGGGGACACCAGCTGGTATTGTGTTTGCCCTGATAACATCACCCTCGAGGTATCCACCCACACAATCACATTTCACAAATCACTCCTGCTTCAGTGCCCTCCCTGCCTAACAAAACAAATTACAGCACAGAATTAGTTTGCAGTTCAGGAATTACAGCTGATTTTTTTCCAGAACCACTTTATGATGTCAGTTGCTTCAGTCTTGAGGTGTCCTGAGTTTCAGGGTGAGCTGGCTCCAAAAGGAGGACACAAAAAAAGCACCTCTGACAGAGCATCTGCTACCAGCTGGCAGTTCTGAAATAGTGGTCTAAATTTCACTCTCTTATTTTCATTGTAGATAAGAACACATGTATACATCTACTCAGCTCCACCAACACAACACTCACACTGCACTGAAGCTCCCAGTCCTTCAAACACTATGAGAAAGATTACACATGATGAGAAGAGCTTCATAACTCCAAGAGTTGAGGTGATTTCAGTTTTGGGTTTTTTTTTCCCCTTCAGTGCTTATGGATTTCCTTGCCAGCCTCCAAAAAACTTGCTATTTGATTTTTTTAAATTCTTCTATAATCACTGACTCCAAGAGCTGTGGCTTTTAAATGAAAAAATAAAAAAGCTCAGTTTTGCAAGATTTGGATTTTAAAGAACAAACAATGGTAGCAATAAAGGGACATAGAAACTTTTGCAGCAAAGTTTGTTTCCTTTTTGCTGCACTCCAGGTAATCTGGCTTGAACCTAGTAATCAATTATTATGGGTTATTTGTACAGAGGCCCAGGCTGAGAACAGAGCCCAGTTTTCCTCAGGTTTCTTCTCATCATATCCCATCAGAGGATCCTGCAGTAGCACACTAAATGATGGTTCATGTTTCTGTGTGAACCCCAGGACTCAAAAGAACACAGCAAAAGCAGAGGTGAATATTAACCTCATGGAGTTAATGCCCTGGGAGCAAACAGGGCAGTTTGATCCCCCCATCATTTCAGGTGGGGATGTGCTGGGGCTTCCTACTGCCTGCAAATTTGGTCAGGTAACAGCCCCAGCTTTCAGCTGGCTGAAGGTGGACGAGGGGAATCCTCCTGGGATGGATCCCAAGAGGATGCAGGGACCTGACACCAGCCCCACAGCTCACTGCTCCCCTGCCCCATTGGGCTCTCATGGGATCCAATTCCCCTGCCTGGCAGTGACTCCACCTCTCCAGCTCTGGGAGCTACCTGCAGACCTGCTGGACCTTCAGGCTTGGCTCTCCCCTTTTGTTTTCCTCTTTCTTCCCATCCTGGAGGGACTTTTCAGGCTGCCCAGACCCCCTGTAATGTACCTGGCTGATGTGGTCTGTATGGAGACTCTAAGGTAGGCTGTGAACACAGGTACCTCAAGCTCAGGCAAACCTTTTGCTTTACTGTTTAATACAAAAAAGCAGGACGTTTTTGGTTTGTTTTGGGTTGGTTTTTTTTTTTTTTTGCCAGACAAGTAAGGTTTATCCCATTCTAGGTCTGACTCGACTAAAACAACACATTTCTGGAGAGCAAGCACCACAGCTCAGACAGCAAAGACAAAATGATGCAAAAAAACCAAAACTTGACCGAGCAGGTGACTGGCACCCAGCAGCCAAGTTCCTTGGTGAATGACACCTGCTCTTCTCCTCTGAACACCCGAGGTTGGGAACACCTTGGGGACAAGGAGCATTTTGGGATCAGAGCTCCCATCCCCCATAACTAAATCACAGCCACCAGCCAGAACAACCTAACACCTAAAGGAGTAACAACAACCAAGCCATCACATCTTATCTTCCAGGCCTTTGAGATGTGGGTATTACCCATGGAGCCAGAATATAATCATCTGCTGTATAATCAATTCACTGTTTAACAAGTTTCTCAGCTACTGCTTTGTGCCCCTTGAGGTGCTCAGGGTCCAGAGCCCTCTCCCTGCTGCTCAGCTGACCTGAAATGCTTGCAGGTGCAATGGGACTGCAAGTGCATTTTTGGATGAATACTTCACACTGCTCAACAATTTAAACAAGCAAATGGAACAAAGAAAGGGTAGATCCTCATCAGTGGAATAGTCTTTATTCTACAAATTTATCTGGAGCCAGAGCAATGCACCAATCTGTTGAAAATGTGACCCAAAGCATCAAAGCAGAGATACTATGTAAATGTTGGTTTATCTCTGCTTTGAGTCTAGAGTTTATTCAGAGGGCTTTCACTCCTTTGTTGCGAGTTGCAGGGCAGTTATTTGATTGTTGTTTCTTTTAATTTACAAATCTCTTTTTTTCTTTACATAACTTAAAAATAAAACCCACGTCTCCCTTGAAAGTGTACCTTGCTTCAGCGTGGTTATCCCTTGTGTGCTTTCCTGCCAGGATTTTATAAAAGGGCTTTAACTTTTCATTCACCAGGAGCATAACTCAAGTTTTAATAACACACCTTATGCATGACAAAAATTTGCTTCTGGCGATCATGGTTTCGACCACAAAACCACAACTGGGAGTAACTCCTGGTTAACTCTTTCAAGCCCACGCATTGCAGCATTAGACATGAGTTCAGTTTAGAAGACTATGGAAATGATCAGTTAGAATATTTTATAATAGGCAAAACATCTAATTCTCTCATGCCACGCTAGGCTCTTCCCAGTCCTTTCCGTGAAATTAAAGTGGCAAAGGGAGAGCTGAGAGTCTTTTGTCGTTTTGTCTGCCAGCATCAGTCCCTGGAAACCACCTGGGCACACGTTCCCAGCTCGGATCCATCCTCCCTGTGCTCAGCTTGTTGTGGGGGTTGTGGAAAGCACGTTGGATGTGTGAGAGGCACAGACACACTCTGCTGCCCTTATCAGATCCTCAGAGAGCCCTTTCCTTCCCCCCATGGCTGCAAACTGCACCCTGGATGTCTTTGGGCTGGGTGATTAACCAGAGCTTAACAGCTCCTTCCACAGCCCCGTTGCCCAGATGAGGGACTTTAGCAGCTCTTCACCAGGTCCCTCCTCCCCGGTGACACCTTTTCCATTCAAAGCAAACCCAAAAGTTGTCTGAAGGTTTCAGCTGTGCCTTTGGTACCACGAAATTCCCAGCTTTTTTTATCTCCTATCGCTGCTGCCCGTCAGCCCCTGGGCAGCTTTCCGTGAGGTTCTTTCCTTTTTGGCGCTGGAGGATTCCTACAGGAGCCGGCAGTGTCCCTGTCCCCGATCATGTCCCTGTCCCCTGACAAGGCACCAGCAGGTTGTACACCCACCCGTCCTCACTCCCGAGAGGATTTCCCTCCCCAGCTGCTCTGGGTTAAGGAACTAAAGTGAAATTTTCCGAGCTCTGCAAACGCAAAGTCTCAAGGAAAACGCCGGAGGTGATGGAGCAGAGCCCCGCACCGGTCCTGGGAGGGATCTGAATGGCAAAGGGATGGTGCTGCCATCACCTGCCCCTCTCTCCTGGGGCAGGCAGAGGGGTTAACAGCCCGTTAGGAAGAGGAGAGGCAGGCAACCGTGTAATTCATCAGGTAACTTAATGCCCTGGCCCGTAATTAGCAATCCATCAATCTCAGGCTGCACACACAAACTGCAGCAGAGGAGCAAAGCATCAACTCCAAATTACCCAGAGAGTTCAGAAAGGGAAAATTCAAGTCACTGATTCTGAATCGATCCAAGTATTCCCATACAGTATCAACTAATGCTGCATCTTTTCAGGGTTCTTAATAATTAAGAGATCAGCTGTCCCAACCCCCCTGCCAGGCTGGCAAACACACCCAGGTATGTGGTTTTCTGTCAAAATACAGATTCTGAAGCATGATATTTGTACACAGATGTACGTATGACACACAGCTCTTGGTAGCCACAAGTATTTAACACAGGGCTATGTACCTAGAGAGGTTTTTTTTTAAGCCTGGACTGACAGCAGCACTCACTGAGCCTTTATTCAATATTCCTCCAACCTTTGCTGTACCACGTCACACCAGGAGGACATTTGTTTGCTTTTATTCCAGAGGTGTGAGGCAAGGGATGCTGTGCAAAATCCATACCATCAGCATCCAAATTCCAAAATTCTATGGAGGGCTCAAGATTAGAAGCAAGAGTTACACAGGATCAACAAAATGTTAAGAGCTTTTTCGTGTTTAAAGCAAGAAAATAATATTATCAGGCATAACTACTTGATAGAATCAGGATGTGAATCCATTTACTTAAAAACAAAACAAAAAAACCCCCACAACAGTCCAATGAAAAATAAAACTGCACAACCTCCACTTCAAAAAAACTCATCCAAAATTGGTAAATTATTTAAAAACCAAAACAAAACACAGAATAGTTAGGCTTTGTTGGGTAGAGGCAGAGCAGATTTGCCTTTAGAGAGAAACCCTATGTGTCAAATTTTAGTCTGAAGGGAAAACAAAAAAACAAGAAAAAAAAAAACCACACACAAAAAAACCCCAACCAACCACAGCAAAAAAGGATCCTGTTTTCAAACAACTCTTAGACAACGACAATACTAAGTGATTCCTCCTAAGAACAGCAACAGGGCAGTGAGAACAGAAAGTCTCAAAAAAGCTCCCATCCCATTCTTTTCCTTCCACTTGCCAACAGCTGGACAGACAGATTAAGCCAAGGAGTCCAATTCACTCTGACCCAAAGCACTTAACCAAATCTCAGAAGAAACACTCACCCTTTAGAGAGAGCAGTGAGTAAACAGAAAAAAAAAAAGAAAAAAAAAAAACCAAAAAAAAACCCAAACCAAAAACCCAGCTCTACTTACTCAAGTTCATTAGACATATTTCCCCTCGTTTCCAAATCTTTGCAGCCAGTAAATTCTGATGACTTCTCTCTTCTAGTACCTGCTAAAGACAGACATTGCCTGTGAAGTGTTTGATTTATGTTGAGGTTTTGCGTTCAGGTATTTTGCTGACAGGTCGGTGTGCAGGGATTGGCTGTAGGTACAGGTGCCCTGGGACAGGTACACCCAGACAGGTGCAGCCCTGTAACCCTCTGCCTGCCGGCCCGGGAAGGATGGAGGAGAGGGAGGTGGGTGGGGAAGGAGGGAAAAGCCCTGGGGGAAAAAAAGATAGGATAAAGGAGTGGGATCAGTTATTCATCTGGGTGATAATTAGTTTCAGTTTGGTGGACGTGTTCCATATAGTGCAGTGCCAAAGAGCTGTCAGTTTTGTGAAGTTGGGGGTTGATTTGTCTTTTGCTGTTTGTTTCTTTTAGATATAAAGGTAGAGACAAAAATACAGAAAGGAATAAATTAGGAAAGAAGAAAAGCCTCTTGGTTTCCTAAATGGTAATTGTACTGACAGGCTAACCCTTTCCTTCCTGTTCTCACCTCCTCTTAGCTGCTCACTCAGCCTCTGTAGGTGTTGTGGTTTGGTTTTTTCTTCCCACTTAAAAAAAGGAACTTTGAGCCCCCAAACTATTAGATGCCAAGACATTCACTGGCTCAAGGAACCTTTGCATTATGCTGGCCAGGTGAGGAAATCAGCTGTGTGGGATAACCTTTTCCATACCATCCACACTTGCTGCCCTGCCTGCTGGTACCCCAGACCCACGGGAGGGCAGGGGGAAGCTTAGGAAGAGGAATCCCACCCAGGCAATGACTCTGTAGCAACTCACCTGTAAAGGGAGAGAAGATTTATGCAATAGAACAAAACTCATCAGGGATTCAAGCGCTCCTGTTGGATGGTTTCTGTCATCCGTGTTGCAATGAGGAGGCAAAGGATGGGCTCAGCGGGTGACTCATGTTGACTGGATTTGGGAGGCAGGAGAGGATTTTATGAGACAAGTTGGTACAAGCCTTAAAACAAAGGGGAAAAGCAAGGCTTCCACCACTCCTTCTCACCCCGATCACTGCCTCACTCCCCAGATCTGCCCCACTCAGTGCCCTGCACCAGCAGGTGAACACAAGAGAGCTTGGTCTTCTTCCACATAACAGTCAGCTCAGGTCTCCCAGCCTGGTGACAAATGTCCTCAGCAGCCCCTGGGGCAGGCACAAGGCATGTCAGCACAGGCAGATGTGAAGACAGAGCATACTAATTTGGGTACAACACCCTTCAAACACATCTCTGTGGCTTGTGGCTCAGAGCATGGCCAGCTCAGAGGGCAGGATGAAGAATGCCTGTGGTGTGCCTGTGCTGAGCTTTGCCTGACCCAGGCAGCAACTATCAAAGTCCTGCCTGCCAGGGAGCCAGGGACTGGAGGAAATCTGTTTTCTAGATGGAAACCAGAGGTCTGGAGCAGTGCAAGTTCCACTGGGGATCGCTGGAGAGCACCAGCTGCCAAAACCTTGTGGAGCAGAGGACAGCGATACCCAGAAATCAGCTGAAGGAGGGCTGAGGAGGAGATGACACCAGAGCAGAGCTCATGCAGTGGTGAGAGTACAAAAAGCAGAATAGGGAAGAACATTTCCTTCTGTTTTCAACCAAGGAAAGCACAAATCTTACCAAGTGGTGGCATTAGTTGATCAATATTCTTATTGTACTTGTAAATTAAGAAGACCTTGTCCAGTTCATGATGACCAGAGGTGTAGGCCTGGGTTCTTGTCCCTGTCCCCCAGCCAGGCAGAGAGTATTTCACTCACTCTGGGTAGTGCAAAGAGCAACAACATCCCCTTAGGGGGTTTCTGAGTTTCTTCTAACCTTTCAGTGAGATTTACCAGATTCCAGCAACAAAAGTGAAGGAGGAGAAAACACCACCTGAGCCAGACCATGCAGAGGAATGGCAGGGCATGGGACTCTGATCCCTGCAGGAAAAAGCCTGTATCAAAGAAAAGAGAGAGAGATATATCTGGCAAAGCTGAGCAGTGACAGGCTTTGCCTTGGTGAAAGGTCCCCTGCAGACCCCTTTGTCACCACAGCCAGGCCAAATCCACCTCTGGATGGAAAC
Organism: Heliangelus exortis; assembly: GCF_036169615.1. Lineage (NCBI taxonomy): Eukaryota > Metazoa > Chordata > Aves > Apodiformes > Trochilidae > Heliangelus > Heliangelus exortis. Next base: position 3,105,506 of record NC_092445.1, on the reverse strand, counting down.
ATTTATTTTTTCAGCCTTTTTTGCAGAGCAGCAGGGATCACAGAGCAGCAGACAGGGTGATGTGGGACAGGAGGAAAATGAAGCCATCAGACTCCTCTCTGCCTGCCTGGAGCTAAGCTCTGTAACCAGCACGCTGGTGACAAATCCCTGTTTGTATCTCTGGGGTGGTTTAAGCCCACCCTTGGTGCACTCACAGCTCATGTGCCACAGTTTGGGGTGAGGTGGGGACAGCCACGGCTGGTCTGGGCTTTTGGTGCTGCCCACCCATCACCAGGGAGGCTGCCCTGTCCTGCTTCAGTGTGCCTGGAGTCTGCCTGAGAAACCTCGAGGCCCCTTGGGGAGCTGGGAAGGACCTGGCAGAAGGGACAGAAACCCAAATTCTCCTTGGAACAAACTGGGACTCCAAGAGGAGAGCTCTTGCCTGCCTCAGTTTCTCTAGCTCCACATTGTTAAGCACCAAGTTTCTTCTTTAGTTTGGCTGACGCTGCTCCAGGACCCCGAATTTTATTTTTTTTTTAATTATTATTTTTGCCTCCGAGGATCCAATTGCAGGGGCAGAGGCTCTGCCAAGCAGGAGGATGCATCCTGCTTCTCCCATCCCTCCTGCTCTGATGCAACGAGCGCTGCTCCTGCCCGCGGCTCCTCCGCTCCCGGGTTACGGTGCCTCGGTACCACCCCCGGTACCACCCTCGGTACCACCCTCGGTACAGCCCCGGGGAGGACACCCCAACGCTGTCACCTATCCGCAGGGCTCTCTGCTCCATGCTGAGCCCGGGGTCAGTTTGTCCTCTCAGCCACCTCTCCAAGGCCAGGTGAAAGTTTAACCCAGTCCCTGCCACCCGTGTTCCTGCCAGGACCCTCACAGCCTCCCCCGAGGTGGCTTTAGGCTCCTGTCAGTGCAGGGGGACCAGGACCACTCCAGCTGGGATGTGTCCTGGTGGGATGAGAGGACCTTTAGAAGGCCCTCCCAACCCAAATTATTCTGTGACACGGGGAGAGGTGGCACTGCCCGGGCACCACGTTGCCTTCAACACCTCCCCAGGTCCTGGCAGACAGGACCACCCCAGCCCTGCCTCTGCCACCCTCTGGGCACCTTCTCTTTTTTGTGATAATAGAAGTTTTGTGGCGCCTGAGAGGCCTCCAGGCCTGGACGCCCAGACAATCCCTTTGACTATGATTTCAGTATTTTTAATTATTATTTTCTCCTTTTTTTTTTTTCTTTTTCTTTTTTTCTTTTCTCATTTATACTCCACCCTCCAAGAGTATCTGCTGAGGGGGTGGGTTAGAAGAAAGAGACCAAGAGATATATTCCCTATGCACAAAACCCTCCCACTTCCCTTCCACTCCCCTGTTAAATATACCTTGGAACAAAAGCCCTTTATGATGCTCTAAAAATAAAGCATGCAGCAGTCAAGACAAAATGCACAGTTTCAAAGAGAGGGCCAAATTTTGCTCACAGCTACACCCTCTCTAAGGCAACAGGGTTGCACTTGTGTTTGGCTTGTTAAACCCTCTCCAAACATCCAGGGGCAGGCTGTGATCAGCTGCCTTTCATCAGTGAGACATCAGCAGCCCTGTGATTGAGGACAACTTCACTGCTCAGCTCTCCAGCCCTAGGATGCTGCTGCCTGTCAGGAGCCAGCTGGGGCAGCACCAGGAGGTGCAGCAGGGTCCTGTGACCACACCACCCTCCTCTTCCTATTTCTCCCTTCACCACTGATTTGTGGTGTGACCTTGGAGAAGTCATTTCAGGTTCCCAGCCTGGCTTCCATGCTATATAACTTGTAAGAAACTTCAAAGTGAGGGCTGCAATCCCTTTAGGATACACGGCTTTTCCCACTGACAGCTGTCAAACATCCATCCCAGTTGTCCTCTGATGTGCCAGGAATTTCAGCCATCTTTGACCAAAGTGTTATTTAAACACTTCAGCAATTAATAGACAGTAAGAGGAAGCAGCCTGAAGCAGGTTAAAGTGAGTTGTTCTCCAAAGGGAGATGTCACTGCTTCGGGTGCTTTTCCATCAAAAAAAAGTCCAGCTTGTGCCACCTAAGTTGGTGGAAACCTTTGATGTCCAGGGCAGACACTTTCCCAGTAAGACTCCCTCTGCCTCCCAGAGCCTTTTCCTTGGGCAGGCAGAACAAAAAGTTGAACTGGAACTCCCTTGGGCTGCGAGGCTGGCAGGAGTGTCCTTGTGTTTGTACAACACACAGCACAGGAGAGGCTGCAGCAGTCACTCTGTGCTGTTGTCACAGCAATAACAAGGGGAAAAAAAAAAAAGAATTTGGCCTTCTGAAGCAAGCAAGAAAACCCCTCACTGCCCGTCCTTTTCCCAGCAGTGTTTTCCAGTTAGGTGAATCCCTCTGTCTGCAGGGTATCTGGGAAGCTGGCTGGCTCTGCTGGCTCCTAGAACCACTAAACAACATGACCCAGTGTTTAAATGTCTTTTTAATAAGAGCCAGGCCATTTGGTATTATCTGTTGTAGCCCACGGGGCTGTAGGAAAATTCCTGTTGTTTTTATCTAGTTCTACCAGGTTTCACACAGTAACAAGTTTGGGTTGCAAACAACTGACCCAAGGAACAGACTTGGGGGCAGCCACCTTTAGGTTAAATAAACAAACATGACCCACCTCTCAGCCAGTTCTCTTGGTGGAAGAAACTTCACTTTTTCTCTGCCTGCTCTGACCTGAGCTTGTCCTTTTTGCATTTAGCTGACACCACTCAACCCAAAGCCAGGGACAAGGAACCCCCAGCTGGGAATGTTCAGCTCAGCTGAGGCTGTAGAGGGAGGGAGGTGGTTGGAGGTGTTGCAAGGATGTTCTCCATTTCAGCCAAACTTGCTGCCCAGGCTTCCTGAGATGTTCAGCTACAAATACAGGGAAGGAGTCAGGGGAAGATGTCACAGAGGGACCTCTTTAAAAGGGATTTCAGAGTGGCTCCAACTAAACTTTGTTTTCTAACCCCAGCACCCAACAGAGAGCATATTCTCCAGCTTTTCAGCCATGCCTAACACAGGGGGCTTCCATCAACTGTCTCACACATCCAGCTTGAAACACAAAAGCACTTTTCCTTTTGCAGAAACCCAAAGAGTTGAATTCCCCCTGCAGTGATCACCACCAAGGAGCAGAAGGTGCTGTCAGTGATGCCAGCCAGAGCAAGGAAGGGCTCAGGGCTGGGCCCACAGCTACTGGAGTGCTGTGATTCCTCAGAGAAACTGATTTTTAAACATGAAAATCGTTCTTAAAATGGACCAGATGCAAAACATCAAAGCTGCCTCCCTTCAGGAAGTTATCTGATGGCAACCCAGGAGGCTCCAGCAGAGCTGAGCCAGCTCTCTGATACCTCAGTTGACTCCATTCATCAGCCCCTCATGAGCAGAGATATGGAAATGTCACTGGCAGAGGTGTCCCAGGCTGCTCAGAATAAATCAGCCTTATCAGGCAGTGGGTTGTATCCCAGCAGCAGACTGGGCTCAGATTCAGACTCCAGCTGAAGCACAGACTGATTTTGGATCCTCACTTATGTTCAGTTCCTGCAGTTCCCTGAGGTGCCAGTTCTGATGTAAGGACAGCACAGAAATGGGATTTCAGTCAGTAAAATCCTAAGTAGCAAACAAAATGGAAAAATCACAAATAAATGAATATCCAGCCCGGTGGATTAGGATCAACCTGCTCAGAGAGTCTTGTAGGACATCTTTATGTCACAACTTAGTTTCTGCAGCTAATTGGAAAAGCTCAGGCCAGAGATATTTATCTGTGTGCAACATCTGGAACTCACAACATCTCAGGTTCGTCAGCCCTCTCGGTTTCATCACAAATCTGCCAATACTTGCTGTTGTTATTAGTTTATTTAGTTGCCTTTTTAAACCCTGACTTCCTGTAACCACATGACCATGTGAAAGTTTTCTCTCCATAAAAATCTCAGTCTTTCATGGTTGTTACAAAATGCCTCAAAACACCATCCCTGTAGTCTCAGGAATGAGGAGACAGAAATGAAAAATAACTCCCTCACACACCCCACACAGTTAAGCAATTTAAAAGCCAATCCTACATCTACCAGGGCCCTGGGTTTTGTGGTTTTTAAGCCAGCCCTGTGTTTGCCAGGCCCACAGCTGCTGTTGGACCTGATTAGAGAAGAGGAAGAAGTTGGCTCCACCATCTCCATTTGACTCTAAAATTGTCCCTGGAGCTGGGATTCCATGCTTGGATCTCAGGCCTGGCTTGGAGACAGCTTCTGCTCCTGGAGCATTCAAATGAGAAGGCAAAGGCAGAGGGAGGGGAGCAGCAGTGAGGCTGGGCAGGGGTTTGGTTCATCAACTGTGGGAACTGAATCTCATTTCCACTGAGAAAACTGGAACCCCCTGCCAAAAGCCCTGCCTGAGACTGCAGGGAATTCAGCACCAACTTCTGAACCACCCCCTGTGGAAGAAGAGGTACCTGGAGCTCTTGTTCTCAGCTCTCTCCAGGCAGGAAGGGATTTCCCTCTGGAAATCTGCAACCAGACCCAGGGCTGGCCCTGCTCCTTTCCCGAGGGCTCCAGCTTTGTCCTGGAACACAGAGCACTCCCAGGGAAAGGAGAGCCCCTTACCAAAAATATGCTGAGCCCAGGGTGTGTGGAATGCAAAGACCCAAGCAAAGCTGGCAGTGCCAAAACCTCCTCTTATCCAGAGGAAGTTCACTGCCAGGGAGCAGTTATCCCATGGAGTGGAAAAGAAGCAGGTAGCTCTGCAACATCTAAAGAGATGCACCAAGAACATCTTGGGTGGCAGCCAGCACGGGGTGGCTGCTGACCCTCAGGGACCTGGGGATTTTCATTCCTCATAGGAAACACCTCCTGCAAGAAGCACACACCTATTGCAGAACAAATTTAGCTTTGTTAAATCAATCAAATCTTCCTCAAGACCCGAGAATCAGCATCCCCTCAATGCTGACACTTCCACACTTCCCCCACAAACACTGGAGCACCCCAACACCAGGTGCTGGTGGAGAGGGTGGCCTCCTGAGACCAGCAAACCCAATTTACCTGCACCCAATTTAATTCAGGGAGGATCTGCTCTCATAGCTTGTCTCCAAGGCACTGAAATGGAAAGCAGGAGACCAAAGCACTGCTCCCTGCACATCACTCTGCCTGTGCTTTGCCTCTCCCAACCTTTGTGCCTGTTCCAGCTGGAGTCCTGTTTGGGCAGTCCCACACTGAGTTTTTTGGATGGATGCCACCCCCGGGGCTCTCATGGGATTTGCAGCCATGACTGTGCTGCAGGTAATTTTCTGTGAGTCTTGGAAAAATTTGCTTACCCCAAGTGTCTGCTCACCCACGCAAACCACGAGTGGAGATGTGACTTATAGCCATGCTTTTTTACCCCAGTTTGAAACAAGATCAAACAAATTAGACTGCACCAGCATAAACTGTGACTCTGCTCGAGCCGGAACTGGGACTTGTGGCCAAAACCCAAGTAGAGCTGAGCTCTAAAAAGGCACAAAAAGGAAGCTACAATTTAATCTGAAGCTGCAGGATTTATAACCTTGACAGCAAGACTGCTTCCTGGGAGCTCTGATGGCAGCTGTAAGATTGATCACTGCCAGTGAAATCAGTGCCTGCTGCTTTGATTTTCAGCACAGAATGAAATAATTTTCGGATGAACAGGAAAGGTCTGAGTCAGACCCTTGAGCAGTCAGATTCAGAACTTGATGGAGAGGAGATGCTGAAGGCTGGGTTCAGCTGTAGGATACCAGATGGGGAAAAAAAGCCTTCCTATAAGAATTTAAACACAGTTTAAATCCGTTCTTGAAAAAAAAAAAAAAAAAAAAGTCAGACAAACAAGGCTCAAAGCTACTTAATCCCAGCAGATGAGATGATTCCTGGGGATCCCAATGTCCTGTCTGCAGCCAACACTGAAGCTTCAGTACAGCCAAGTGCTGAACAGGGCAGTGCTGGGCCACTGCCAGCATTCCCAAAGGAGGTCTGGGATTCTGGATGGTTCCTTTCTTTCCAATAAGGAAAAAGTGCCCTTTGCAGGGCCCTGTGGTGCTGGCTGGCACTGGGTGGCAGGGTGCAGGCCAGGAAGGGTATTTGGAGACTCCCCCTTGACCTGAGCATGACACTTGGCTGACATTTCTCCAGAGCCCATCCCTGCAGTATCAGATCCTTTCTCCTTGTCAACTCCTGTGTCCTAAAGACCCCAGGCTGCTCCCCTGGCTAAGAGGAACCCAGATTGAATTCTGACCATTCACTGCCTCAGGTCAAGCTGTAAAATGAACAATCCAAAAGTGCCCCGAAAGGCAGATGTACTAATTAGAGAAACCTTGGGTGGCAGTTCTGAGCCTGATGCTTTTAATAACTGCAGGGATGTTGAGGAGCAAATAAATTATATGATGAAAGTCTACCAGGCTGCTGAACCCAGATATGTAATAAGCAAGACTGGCACCAAGACTGAAATTTTGCCCCCTGGGCTTGGCATTTTGTCTGATTGCCTTTCCAGATGAGAAGGTATCTGGAGCTTCCTGTCCTGCTGACTACTTGGCAGAACGGGATTTCTCAAGAGCAACCTGGAGAAGCATCCTGGGAAGGCTGGAATTAGAGAGCCAGCACTCACTGGCACTCTGGGAAGTCCAGATTTTTACCAGGAAAGAGTGACCATGGTTTCCCTCTTGACTTTTGTACCTCAAGTGGACGTAAACCATGTGGCAATTTTAAATGTGCTCAGTATTGTACAAAGTTTGCTTGTTAAAGCCTTCAGTTCCTCTTTTTGCCAGTGCACAGATTAGAATTTTCTGGCAGCTCCAGGGGTCAGGATTGTTCCCCCTTTGTCTGTGGCCTCTGATCCCACTGGGTTTATCTTCCCAGCACTCTCATGAAGCTGGGAAAACCTCTCATCCCTTTATGCTGCCACCCTCAGCACAGCTCAGAGGTCCCCACAGAGTCACAGCTTGTTCACATCTGCACAGCACAGCCCCACACTCCTGGGCTTGCCAGCCCAAACCCACACACAGGGGGGTGACAGACTCTTTCAAGTCCAACCCAAGTTTGTCCTCCCAGCCACAGAGGCCCTTGCAGGGCCAGCACCCCCAAAATGCCCAGCCCAGGGGTCAGACGAGGAACCCCTGCAGAGCCACTGCCCCCCCGCTCAACTGGGTGGCAGTGGGGACAGGAGGGACACCCACCTTCTGTGGGTCCCTGGCGTGAAGCAATGCTCCTGGAATCACTTCCCTCCCTCCAGCTCAGTGGGTTACACCCTCCCACGCTTCCTTCCATCCCTCTGTGACCTTCTGTGCCCTCCATCAGGGCTGTCTGTGCCCACCTCCCAGCTGGGTCACCCTACAGCAGCCTGGCTGACTCTCCTCCCATGGCTGGGAGCTTCTGGCACCCATTAGTCCAGCGCAGAGCTACTGAGATGATTAAGGGAGTGGAACATCTCCCTTATGAGGAAAGGCTGAGGGAGCTGGGGCTCTTTAGTTTGGAGAAAAGGAGACTGAGGGGTGACCTCATCAATGTTTTCAAATATGTAAGGGGTGAGTGTCAGGGAGATGGAGTTAGGCTTTTCTCAGTGGTGACCAGTGATAGGACAAGGGGTAATGGGTGTAAATTGGAGCATAGGAGGTTCAAGTTGAATATCAGAAAAATTTTTTTTACTGTAAGGGTGACGGAGCCCTGGAACAGGCTGCCCAGGGGGGTTGTGGAGTCTCCTTCACTGGAGACATTCAAAACCCACCTGGACACGTTCCTAGGGGATGTACTCTAGGGGGCCCTGCTCTGGCAGGGGGGGTTGGACTAGATGATCTTTGAGGTCCCTTCCAACCCCTAGGATTCTAGGATTCTATGATTGCCTCACCCAGCACACACCAGGAGCACCCATAGCCCCAACCTTTGTGTTAAGAGCTCTAATAAATCCTGCAAACGAGGGTCCCCACTTCCAGGATGTTTATGGCTTTCAGAGTTTGCTCAGTCCCAGAGGTCATCACACCTTTCCCTCAGGGGGGACCTTGCTTGAAAGCAAACTCCTACACACCCCTGGAGCCCTCTTCAGATGTGTCTTGACCACCAGAGAGGAGGAAGAAGGTGGGCTGGAAATGTCTGCCCATCCCTAGCCCACAGCTGCCCAGGAAAGGAGGACAACAGGCTCTGGATCAGACCTCCAAGAGCTTCCATTCAGTCTCGGGCTGTGTCCCAAACCAACCACACAGTTATTTTGTGGCAATTAGAGCCCAGCTCTTGTTTCAAGGGCAGGACAATGAAATTGCAGGAAGAGCTGCCCTGACCCAACCACCATTATGTCAGGGAATAAACTGGCCTGAGAGATGCTGACACCCAACTTGCCTCCAATTCACTTTTCATTCTCCTGGCCTGAGACCTTGCTGGAATAATATGGGGAGCTTGTAGCCATTGCATGGGGATTTGGGAGCAGCACCTGTTTTAGGAATAATCAGCCCAGCAGGAGGAAAGTTTCTCTCCAATGGCCTCCAAGTATTTACATTTTTGACCCCATCTCAGCATGATAATAGTGCACTTTGTCAATCTTGCACAAAACCTGGCAGGGCTCTGTGACTGGTTTGTCTTGACTCCTGCATAGCTCTATTATGATTTTTAAAGACCTCCCATAAGGGTTAAATGACCTCACATTAGTGCTAATTTGGGGCTAACTTTCCTATTCAGCACATAACAAAGCAGCTGGTGTTTACCCAAGTCCCCTAAAATGACAGGGACCACACACAACCCAACTGCACACAGCCAAAACTCCACCCCAGCCCTTTCACAAGCATTTTTTAGGAGAGAATAAGAGAAGCTGAGGGAAAATTGTCATCCAGTCTGTGCCCAAAGCAGGACAAGCTGAATAAAGGCCAGGATGGATGGAGCTTCGAGCAACCTGGGGCTGGAACTAAATAATCTTTAAGGTCTGTTTCAACCCAAATTGTTCTAGGAGTCTCTGAATTAAGCACCCAACAGTCAGCCTGAAGCAGCTCCACTGCTGTCCCCTGCACGACTGCAATGGGAAGGGACAGAGGCCACCCCTTCCATCCCCCTCCATGGCCTAATTGCAAGCTGCTGACTCACAGCCCCACTTGGCTGCCTCCTTCCTTCACTGCTTCTCCACGGGCTCCTGGTGAATTTAACTCCTATTAATTTGATGCCAGTAAATCACCCTGCACAGCTAATAAATTAAATGTCTCACTGCTCCTGCTGCTGGGGAAGGTTCAGTGGGAACCAGAGGCTGCCTGGCAAAAGGAGCTGCCAGGCTTCTCCTTGTCCCCATCCCAGCCACCTCTCTCTCCGTGATTAACAAAGCAGGGCAGGCTGAAAATGACAAGAAACCATGTCTGGTGTCCCCAAGCACAGAGCTAGACGTGGGTCTGCAGCTCCAGCCAACGGGTGTCACAGCTGGGGCTGGAGAGTACATTTGTCACCTTGAGCCACCACGGGGCCACCAGACCCGGCGACACCAGCCAAGGGTTTATTCAGGGCATCGTCCCACCTCAGAGGCCATCTATTTGTCCCCTTCCCGTTGCAATTAAAGAAGGTAAAAAAATAAATAAAGGGAACACAAACATGTTATTGGCCAAGTGAGTAAACATTACAGGCTCTTTTGCAATCATTAATGACAGCACAAGCATGTGTGAACTTCCTGTGCTGCAGTTCAGGCAGAATTCACCAAGGTAATTAGGGTGGCTTTTCTGCCAGAGCTGAAATTCATCTGGATTGATTGAAGGAGTATAATTTCCTCTTTGGAACTGCTGGAAATTAATCATCACTCCCCAAGATGCAGCTGGAATTCACTCAGTCAGCACAGCACACAGCCACGATGGTGGCACCCAAAGAAGAAGAGCGTGCTGGCTGTGCTCCTGTTGACTTTCTCAAAGCATTTCCTACACTCACAATGGGAACCATCTCAAATATGCAGCAAAGTCAACTATCCCAGCACAGTGCACACTGATTTTTTTTTTTTTTTTTTTCCTCCAGTGACAGCCATCACACAGCCAAGAAACCAAATTCTCCTCTGGCTCACACCAGCTTCCACAGAGGTGACTGCAGCAATGGAATTGGGTTGACCCTAATTTGCAGCAAGTGAAAGTGGCAGAAGAAACTGCTGGAATATTTGCAAGAAAACTGAAATAAATCCACCTAACCAGTTACATCTTTAAGAAGCTGCATTTGCATATAAAGTTTTCAGTTTGTGCTTGCATAGCAGGTAGCCAGCCACCTAATCCCATCTTTTTAGGGCCCCCTGCCCAGTTTAGATGTAGGATTTGAAGAGCTGTGAATGGCTCAGAGAAGGCACATGCCAGTGACAGAATTATTTGCACTCCAGGAAATCTCTTCTTTCAAACTCAATATAAATCTACAAATGGAGACAGAGAAAAGAAAACCAAAAAGACCTTCACAGCATCCAGGGACACCAATTCAGTGACTTGTAGCTAAGAGACTAGAAAGCTCTAGAAAGAAAACTGTTTTGTTTATGAAAACAATTAACACAGCTTAAAAGGAAGAGCACTGAAGGTGTGAATGAAGTGCCTTTCTCAAAACTGAGGTGTGGCTGCTCCAGAGGTTTTCCCAGCATTTTGGTGTCTTTTGATGTAAACCACAGAAACTAAACCAGATGAATTAAAATCAGAGCTCCTTAAAATTCACTAGTTCCAGGATTATTCTTGGGAGCTGACCCATCCCTAGAATACCCCACAGGTGTACAGTCACAAAGGAACTCACATGAAAGTTTGAGCAGCTCTTTGACTTCTTCCATCCCCATGCTGACCCATTTTTTAGCCATCAGAAGTTTTCAACATTTTTTTCAGACAAAAACCTCTATAAATTTTCCTTTCTTGTGTATATAATCTGTTTAAACTAACAAGCTTCCTTTTCTCAGTTACCATCTGCAGACCCACAAGGAGTCACACAACCCCCCTGGGAGTTTTTGGTTAAAAAGAATTGATCCCCACCCCTTCACCCTTTATTCCTACTTCAGCACAAACACCACCCTTTATTCTGCCTCTTGGGAAGGGCCAGGACTTACTCAGCATATTTCTTTTGCCCTGGACATTAACAGTTAGCTCTGCCACAGAAAGCTGCATATTGGAAGTTCTCTATAGGGACCATCTAATTAAAGATTACAACATTTCCTGGAGGTATATCCAAGCCCATTTAATTCTGTCTATTGATACCTGGGGAAAACAGACTCCAAGCTCAAGTGTCTTGCCCAAGAATGAAGCCTGAGAGAGCAGCAGAGCTAAAAGAACAATTAAGCACTGCTGGTTCCTGCCAGGTTTCAGATTCTGGTGGGGACTAGGAAAAAACCACAACTCTTACTTTCTTTTTTTTTTTTTTTTTTTTTCCCCCCTAAGTTTTTGCCTCTTTGGAACAAGGGCTGTTGGAAATCAAATTAATACATCTCCTTTTAGAAGACCTCCATCCAGTTCTGCAAATAAACAGATAAGCAGCCACCCAGTGGGGGTAAAAGATAATAACCAGGAGGCTCCAGGATCCAAAAAAGTGTGTGAAACAAAATAATTCAAGGATGGCAAGATGGATGTGTAGGAGATGGAATTACAGACAGTCCTAATAAGGGAAGGGAGAGCTTGAACTTCCTGTGAAAAAGAAAAACCACAAAGAAACCTGGGAGCTTCCCAGAACCATGGAGAAAGGAGTAGGGAGAGCAGAGGTGGGGTAAAGCTGCACAAAGTAGGAAACTGCTTTAAAAACCTTTAAAAGTCTTCCCTTTTATCTAGAGAGCTTTGGGGGAAGAATGGAGTAAGAGGGAGTAATAAACAGAGGCACTAATTGCATGGAGCATCTCCATGGAGCTTTAAATTAAAGACTCCAGCACCTGGGGGGGTGCAGGAATCAGTTGATCTTGGAGACAGCTGCACCCTTTGTTACCAACCTGCCCCCCCTCCCCACCTGATCATGGAAATGAGAGCTCCAAATGCTGGAGTTTACAGCATGCAACATCTGAGTTGGGATCTTGGGAGAGACAGGGATGTTATTTATTTACATGTTCTGAGTTATCTTTGCAAATGATCTCAGAGGGGCCCCTTCCTATCTATTGAGCCCTGATGAAAGTCAAAACACTGGACCCAGGTATTTCTGTTTGTGCTTGTGGCACTGGAGACAAAGAGGTCAGGTTCTCTGCCTGCCTCACACCCCCTTGGCACAAGCACCCTTTGTAACCTGCTCCTGTGAAGTGTGGCACATCCTGGCTGATGATTGTGTTTTTCAGGGGAAAAACCTGGCCCATATTCTGCCTGTTTTGCCAGCCCTGCCTCAACTTGGCCTCAGATGTCCCTTGGGGCTGATGATCCTGACTCCTGTAGCCAAGCTGCATGGCAGCAGTAACTTCCCAGAGAGGCATCTCCCATAGGGCTGGTGGTGGGACAGGGGAGGTCAGGCCAGATGAACCCTCCTCAGGGCTCCCAACTGTGGTGAAACCCTCCTCGTGCCCTTGCCACCAGGGCCTGGGGGAAAATGACTTCTGCACCTTCAATCTGAGTGTGAGTGGAGCCAGTGCTTGGCAGGAAGGAGCAGCCTAGGTAATCCTGTTTGGAGCCAAGAGAAAGGGAAGGCAGCAACCCCTCTGCTCTCCTCTGCCAAGGGCAAAGAGGGAAACAATAAAAAGGAAAGCCTCAGGTGCTGGAGGAGCAGGAATACTCCTCCTCCACAGGCACCAGACCTCCTTGGCAAAACACACCCCACTCTGTGCCCACACTGCCATTCCCAGGGAGATCCAAATAGGGGAAAAGCAGCTCCTGCCCTCAGAGGAGATGTTGGGTTCTATCAGCTGCCTGCCCACCCTGAAATATTGAAGTACCTTCTCCTGCAGCAGGATGGTGGCAGCCCAGGGCTGCAATGTTCTTCCCACCCTCCATGCCTCCTGTGTCCCTGCGTGGCTGGCAGAGCTTCTTTGAAGAGCAGATGCTCCTGGGTGAACTGAGCAGTCCTCCATCCTTCAGGAAAGTTTGCTTTCCCCAAAGTTTGCCCCTCAGTGCTGGTGCCAGGAAGGAAGTGTGTAAGGAAAGAGGCAAAAAGAAGTCCAGGCTCTGGAGTTATTTGTACCAGAGGTACTGGCAGGTGTGTAATTGCCTCCCTCCTCTTCTCAGCTGGAGCTCTGCACCTGGGACCCCCAGCTTTGGCCTCCACCCCACTGCACCCAGCACATTCTTATCAAGTCTTGAGCCTCTTTGCACCCCAGAACTGCCCTGCAGGCTCAGCACCCCCTGTGACAATGGCAGTGATTGTCTCTGAGGGCCATGGCTTTGTCTTGGAGCCACTATGAGAGGCTCTGCTAAATCTGGAAACTCAGGAGGTGGATGGGAAGCAAATCTTTGGATTCCTAGATCTCTGGATCTCATCCTGTTGCCTTCCCTTTCATGTGGGTTACTCACGAAAAATATCTGCTACAGGGCAGTTTGTGCCTTTCCCTGCCACATCTGCTACAAAGAGTGTCAGTGCTGGCTTAGAGGACACACTGTGTTGTGCAGAAGCAATTTGTACCTTCTACTGTTACCAGAGAACCCACACTTGGGCATCTTTGGAGATGATTTTGCTTTCAATAGTATTCTTTCTTTGAAATAAAATTATTTCATAATTTTTCAAATAGCCCCAGAGCCTGCAAACCTTTCAGTTGGGAAGAATCAGCATGATTTGGAAAGAAAATAAATAAGAGGTGGAGGGAGAAGTTCTCATCCTTATTGGGAAAAAAAAAATAATTAAAATCTGGAACCAAAGATCAAATAAAACTGAGCCCCACAATTCCCAGAGTGCATTTGCTAACCCTTGTATGCATAAGGGTCAGTTAAAGAGCAACAACAGTGGGTGGGGATGCCCTGGAATTTCCTTGGCCTGTGCTATGGGAAGATGGTTCAGGGATTCAGCCTCCCACCAGGGCTGCCTGGTTTATGGAGGGCACTGCAAAAGCTGCCAGACCCAGGGTGAGGAGCAAATCATGCAGCTCCTCCACCTCCATCTCTCTTTGAAGTCCTGAACAGGGAGCTCCACCCTGAGAGGTGCTGAGCACCCTCAGCCAGAGCCTGTGGAAAAAAAAGGGCTCTGAGTGAAATTAAAGGGCAGCACACGGCGGTCTCCTAAAAGGAAAGAGCTGTGTCCAGGGCAGAGCAGAGGAATTTGCAGCCCCAGGAAGGAGTCTGAGACAAACAATGTCATCTGGGTCTGAGACTTGAACTGGAAAATTTTATGACTGCAAATAACACTGGCAGTCATACAACCCCAGGGAAAAAAATAGGGGTAATGAAACCTGCTTCAGGGCAGGAGCTGGTGGCCTCTAGGGACAAGGGAGGAATTTTTCCCCCCATCCACAGCATTGCTCAAGTAGCTGGGTGCATTCTGGAGGAGTTTCACCATCTCCAGAAATACCAGGCATAGACTGTTGATGGGAAAGAAAAAGAAAAGAAATTGTACTGGGCAAGTCACTGGCTTGATTTGGTAAGGACATCTAAGAAACAAGTCAGGCAGCAATACTGACATGGAATAAAAGGGACATCGGATGGGAGTCCGACCCTGGGGTCCTAACAACTCAACAGAGATGCTCTCCAAGGAGCAGAGAGAAACACATCAGACACAAAGGAAAAGGAAAGTGAAGGCCAAACTATTGTTTTTTGACCCTGAGCTGGAGCAGACTACCCAATATTGTTATGCTGGCCAGGCAAATAATACTGTGCCTGTGAAACTGATTTGAAATTCTCTCCTTTGGTAGCTAAAGACTTTGTAGTTGGATCTGTGGTTCTGGCTGGGCTCCTCCTCCTCCTCCTGAATGCTGGCAATCTACTGACACAGGGAGGCTGTGAGGTTTGCTGGAATCTCTAACCTCCTTCCTGCTTAGCTTCCAATTTTTACCTATGGCTGAGTCTTTCATAGAATCCTGGAACTGGCTGGGTTGGAAGGGACCTCAGAGCTCATCAAGTCCAACCCTTGCTCCACTCCCCCCGTGGTTCCCAGCCCATGGCACTGAGTGCCACATCCAGGCTCTTTTGAAATATCTCCAGGGATGGAGAATCCACCCCTTCCCTGGGCAGCCCATTCCAATGGCTGATCACCCTCTCAGTAAAGAAATTCTGCCTCAGTTTCCCTGTCTGCATCAAGTGAATTATCACATCCAGATAGAATCTCATTTTTATGAGGTCTCAGGCATTGCTACACTCAGAGCACATCTGAATGCCCAAGCTTGGCTGCTCACAGAGGACACCTGCAAAGAATCCATTTCTCAGCAAAAGAGTGATGGTCCCTGCAGTCCTGAAGAGGTCCAAACCTGAGCTTTCAGGGAGCCACTTTGTAACATCACCCCCAGCACCCCCATTATAAGTAGCTTAAAAACCCCAGACACTGGGATTCAGAGATAACAAATGGGCACAACAGCATCTTCTGCCCCATAACACTTCCAGCAGCTCCAAAGGGTGGAAAAGGGATGAGATGGTTTGTAGGACCAAAGCCTGGCAGATTTCCCTCCAGGGCCCCCAGCCACTTGTTCTGTTGGTCATCATTCCTGTCAGGCTAGTTTAGAGTGTCTCTGTCTTTACTCTTAGTGGATTAAGGGGTGGTTGAGTGGTTATTTTCTCCTGCTTTGTTGCTTGGAGCTGGGGCTGTAGAAGGGAATGAATGACAACAGATAAATACAAGAAAGTGTCACTCTGAGAGTTAACTGGAAGCCCTGGTCCCTCCAGGAAAACACTACAAATGGCAAGGGAAGAAAGTGCCATAGAAGGCATCTCTCCTGTCATCCACATGGATGGATCAACACAGGCATAATTTTTCTTCCCAGTAATTAATTTCAGTGTATTATTAACTGTAATAACCATCAACTTCTAATGAATACACTGGGCCTCATCAAAATCCTGCCACTGAGTTTGCACAATTAAAGTAACTGTAGGGTGCCCGGATCAGTGGGCTCAGTCCAGAGCACCTCAGAGCCAGGAGGAAAGCCAGGGGACTGCAGCTTTATCCCACAAGATTTTCTAGAGGACTTTGAGGAAAATCTCTCTTATCTCATCCATCAGGCCTCTACTGCACTTGTTTATTTGGAGGCAAACTTGTTAAAAATGCAGGGATGATCCAGATGTTCAGATAACAGGGTCCACAACAAACCTTACAGCTGAGAAAAAACCAACCAAGGGAACCCTGCTAAAAGTGTGTCCAAAAAAAGACCCAAGTCAGGCTCTAGGTGTTGAACTACCTTAACTCAGCACAACTCACTTGTCACATCAGGAGGCAATGAGACTGTTTGAAAGCTTCATCCAGGCTCAGAGAGCTCCAGCAACTCTGAATTTGTCATTTCCTCTGCACAACTTCACCAATTACAAACAAAACAATGGATTGCTACATCTGCCATTAACCTTCTCACATCACAGGTGCACTATAATCAAACAGAAAGAAACAAGCATTAATTACAGCATGAATATCTTGTGTCACAATCCTGATCCAAACAAAATCCAAGAATTTTATCACAAAACACTCTTTCAGATGAGCAGGGAGATAAGCACATGAAGGTACTGCTGAGGCATCCTGTGGTAGCTCTGTCTCTGTAGGACAGGGACTGCCTTCTGCTCAGAGCTGGCCCAGAACTCAGCACAGGGGTTCTGGGGTTGCAGACACTACTACAACAGCAATTAAGTTTCCCATTAAGATGCAGGTACCTTATTATCAAGAGGTAATGGTTACCATTCCTATAGCAAAATACTCCAAGGTAAGTGAGTAAATGTATCAGTTAATTGTTTTCTTCCATCTCACCATATTCCTTAAAAGAACTTTTTCTGAGAATGGCATCAAGGCTGTAAGAACCACAACAGTTCAAATAATTTTTTTGTCCTGAGAAGGACTTGATGTGCAAGATAAGGACTAAAGCACACCTCTCTTCATCACAGAAATCCTGACTTTGGGAAGCTGAGTGGGGAGCTACTGCTGGTGAGATGTCCCAGGGCATTCAGTCAAGGCAAGACCTGCATCCAGGGGCATCATCCCTTCCATCATCCCTTCCCACTCCTGCTGATCACAGTGCATTTAAGTAAGGCAAAGATTTGTAGCAGAGATGCTCTTGGGCACTCTAAGCCACATCTGACCCAGAAGCAACAAATTTCAAGCTACATTCAGGCCAAGAAAATTGTCTTGGAGTTTAGTGAAACTGGGCCGATCAATTAGACAAGCTGAGAGAAAAAGTGGTTGAGACTTGAGCCAGGTTTCTGCTTGTTGGCACAAGCTCATGATGTTAACACAGCTAATGGACTTCCAGGCTGAAACAACTTCATATTTTGTTGGCTCAGGGTATGGGCAGATGAGACTCATGATTGCTTGTGCCAGCCCATGTAAATATGGCCTCAGCTGTGGGCAGCTGTTTATTTAGTCATTTCCTTGCTCTGACACCATGGTGATTTACACATCATGTAAGCAGGTATAATTTTATCACCTAGCAATGTTGTTGGTTTTTTTTTAATGAAATTTTTTAGTTCTGTCTTATGACCCAACTAGATGGTGCAGAACAACAGGTGAATCTCAGGATCTCTGCTGTTGTAACCTCCATCCTCCCTGACAAGTCTCCTCCCCTTTGTTTACTGCAATTTCTTCCTTTGCACTTAGATTGTGAGATCCTGGGAGGCAGTGGGGCCCTATCCAGCCTTTGTTCAGCCTGTGCTACACCAACACCTCTTTACATCCACTGGGAGATTTACCTGACCCAGGACTTAAAATGCTGAGATGAAGATTAAACATTTCCATACATGTAAATTTTTGTCATTTGCTGTGCAAAAAATATCCTCTCTCTGAGATAGGGGAAAATATGGTTCTGACTCAGAATTGATGCTATCTTTCCAATCAAGAGTAGAGTCTAGATTGTGCAATCCAGTTTAACTCACAGTATCAGTTGCTATGCAAAAGACAGTGTTTCATACAGAGGTGTGGTCTTTCCAATGATTGCAGCAAACACAGACCACAGCTGGCTTGTCACTCAGATCCAATGCAATTGGAAAGCATGGCTGATTTTTCAGGTTTGATCCTAAAAGAAACTTATTCTTCCTTGTAAGGTGCGGACTGACCCTAAATCATGGTGAAATTAATGGGATCAAGAGCTTTAGAATGCCTGAGAAGAAACTGCCCCTAAAGACAAAAAGCAGAAAAGGTGAAAGCACTTAAAAAAAAAAAAAGAAGAAGAAGAAAAAAAACCTTTTTTTCCCACAGGAAACTTCCATCACTGTTGTATTTTCCCTAAGGACATTTCTGTATCTGTCACTAAAAATTACTGCTGTCAGTGGTAATGCATCAGCACAAACCAGAGGGCTGGGTTCTGGTGGTCTGAAAGGGGATATAAACCACAGTTGTTTTGAACCACCAACTCACCTTAGCTCCAGTGAATGCATTTATTATGCAATAAATCTGATTTTGCCTGGAAAAAAAAAAGGTTGGAAAGCAAACTTGCGTGTTGTTTTCACAAGTGGCTGCCTGGTGCCTGATCAAGACTGAGAGAGAGGGAGACATTTCCCTCACATCTAGCTGAGCAATTGCCAAAACTGAGCTGGGAGAAAGGTACGTGACAGGGAAACGATTGCAAATGAATGCTAAAACCCTTCAAACCCCTGAAACAGCAGAACTCTCAGCCCTCAGAGCCCCAGAAAAAATGCCTTACCATTTCAGTGTCAGAAGAAACAAGCCTAAAACAGATTTCCTCCCTAATGTCAAATAGCACCCTAGAAAAAAAGCAAATTAAAAGGTCCACTGGGAACAGTTTTGCCCTACAGATAACTTGTCCCTCCTGATCTTAATGAATTCACTGCAATTTTGGCATGCTTTTATGACAGTGGCACTCAACACCCTGGAAATCTCAGTGCTAGGTGCTGTTCAAAGAGATGGTCTTTGTCCCAGGGAACATGATGTAACTCTTAAAAAGGCAATGATAGAGGCTGCTAATTATTCATTGTTTGCACAGGGAATAAAAAAAGGTTTATATGGATCTAACGTATGGGTAAGTGTAAGTATCATTAGCTGTAATTATAGTAACTGCCTCTATGATCCTCCTCTGTTATATTTGAGGCAGATTTCATTTCATAACTACAGGTTTGTCTGCTAAAAAAATCCTCTTTCACAACAGACAGCCCATTGCAAGGTGATGGCTGCTGCATCCCGAGCTCTCTTGTGGCCAGCACTGTTCTCCTTTGGGCTCAGGCTGGAGAGAAGCTGCAGCAGATCAGGGCTGTGCTTCTCTTCTCAAAGATCTTTCCCAAGGGCTGTGTGTGGAGAGACCTCATGCCAGAAATCTGTGTTTTTTTCTATAGAATTTTCTATAGAATGGGCTGGGTTGGAAGGGACCTCAGAGCTCATCAAGTCCAACCCTTGCTCCACTCCCCCCGTGGTTCCCAGCCCATGGCACTGAGTGCCACATCCAGGCTCTTTTGAAATATCTCCAGGGATGGAGAATCCACCCCTTCCCTGGGCAGCCCATTCCAATGGCTGAGCACCCTCTCAGTAAAGAAATTCTTTCTAAAAGAAGATCGGGTTGTCACACAATCCAAGGAAAGAGAGAGGGGAAAGCCCTTACCCTCTACTTTTTGCGCAGGCAAAATAACCTCTTGCTTCAAACTGACACTGGCCCGGGCACTGGGGAGGTGAGGAAGGGAATCTTCTGCCTAAATTGTTGTTGCTGGGTAAGGGCAGAATTAAACAGGATGAAGAGGGTGTGGAGTGAAGATAGGGAATGGGACCTCTCGTGATGCAAGAAGCATCTTTGTGTAATGGCACAGCCCAAACCGGAGCTCAGAGGCTGTGGCAGTGTCCACCCAGCTGGAGGTTCACCACCATCCCCCTGCCCCAGAGGAGAGAGGTTTTGCTTTCCCTGCCTCCAGAAAGCCAGAAGCAGCCCAGGTGAAACGGATTTTAATCCCTGTTGAGTAAAAAAAAAGCCACGGTAAAAGTTCTCTGCTCAGCATGTGCTGAGTGCCGAGCCCACGCAGGCTCAGGGCGGGTCTGTTTGCCTCTGTTTGCCTCTTCAGGGCCACAGAAACCAACAAACAGCAGTGGGGTGAGGAGGGACCAGGGCCCTATCCTCATCACACCCACACTCCCATGAGTGGCCTTCTTGCTGCCTAATGAAGTGAGGATTAATTACAGGAGGTAATGGGCTTCTACGGACGGCATTGGCGAGTGCTGCTTATTGCTGGCTGTTGATTCAGCAGGAGTTTTGTAATCCCTCACCTTGTTTTGCAGTGACTAGAGGAAACAGGTTAAAAAAAAAAAAGAAAAGAAGACACTTAGCTTTACCAAGTCCTTCTGCAGACCCTTTAGGAAGGCTGGCTGGTGCTGGATAGAGTAATAGCAAATCTACAAACAGTCCCATTCACCTCCAGAAGAAAGCAAACTTATAGCACACACGGTGGGGAACAACAAAAAGAATTGATTTTCTGTTTCTGTTCAAAAAAAGGGTGAAATTTAAAGGCAATTTGCCTTTGGCACTTACTTCTTTTAAACAAAAAAGCTATTTTCCCTTAAAATTTTCTTACTGAAAATGTCTGTGTAATGGGGGGAATGCTCCTCAGAGAGAGGGTGGCGACTTACCCAAAAGCAGAATGGGGAGGAAAACCCAGTGGTTTTTGCTTTTCTCCTTGACTCTGCTGCATACAGTACACCTCAGAGTCTGACTTTTCTTTGTCCAAACTCTTGTACCCATAAAAAACACACTGAGTCCATTAAACAATGGGCAGCACCCACATGAGGCATCAGCAATCCAGCCCTTGCTGTTCCCAGGCTTTCCATACAATCCTGCTTTGGGCTGGGTCATAAACTAATACAGAAAAGGGTCTTCCAAAGTCTTCCCTGCAGAATGACTTGGCAAAGGACAAAGTTATTTTCCTGGGGTTGAAAGAACTCTTATCTCCCTGGCCAACCCACCTGGATGTTAGCAGTCACTCTCCTGTCATGTAACTCAGTCTGGAGAGTATGAACAAACACCAGCAGGTTTCAACTGCCACATTGCTGTGTTTGGGCTAAGTAGAGCTCAGGGCAGAGATCCAAAGTTGTCTTTGTGTCTCCAAACCCACGACAAAAAGTCATTAAAGCACTGAGTCCTGATTTTTCTCCTTAGCTCCTTTCAAGAAGGGTTAGAACATAACTCTCACACTGGAAATTTGAGGCCCCTTTAGCCCCCCCCCTGGATTATATTTGCCCACCCAGCAGGAGAGATGACACATTAGATTTAATTTCATTTTCTCAAGACGTGACATTTTTGTTGGCTCCTGTGAGGGGAAGGTATTTCATGCCTTTCTAAAGATCTTCCCACACATGAGCAACCCCCAGAGCAGCCAAAGCCTTTGCCCTTCCCAAGAGAGCTCTTTTGAAGAGGGATGTGCAGGGAGGGGGGGACAAGGCAGCGCCCACCATGGAGAGAGAGCAATCCTTGGCCCGTTTGCTACAAGATCCATTGGGAGCTATGTTGAAAAAAAGAGCAGCAGGGTGTGAGTGGCTGTGTCCTGTCCTGCAGGAACAACCTCTGCAGGATGGGGTGCCAAGAACTCCAGATTCCAGGTGGCAATGTCCAGAAGAGTGGTCAGTGGGTTTGGGTCCTTTCCTGTTCCTCATTTTTCACACCTTCACCTCACAGCCAGGGAACAGATGAAGCTTAATGCCAGCTGCAGTGGCCTGGGGACCAGGAAGGATGAGGCAGGGACACATCTGGTGGCAGCAGAATCAGAGTGCTATGTGAAGTGATGCCACTTCAGCCAGTGCCTGAGGCAGCTGGGACACAGCCTGTTCCTAAACAACAGGCTCAGGAAACCTCCTGCCTGCCCTCGGGAGCCACAAGGATGACTTCTGTTCACGAAGGATGCAACTGCAGCTCCTGCACACCTGCAAACAGGCTGAGCCAGCCTGATGAACTATTGCTCCATTCTCCTCTTTGGACACAGAGGAACTGTCCCTTTGCTTTCACGGAGAAGACAGATTTGCTCTTTTGAGGTATTTCCTAATGGTCAGACCAATGACCTCCTTCACTTGCTCACCTTCTTGCTTCCTTACTCCTCTCCAAGGTAGCTGAAGGCTATGAAAAACACTGGAGGTCTGGTGGAGTCATTGCAGATGGATGCTGAAACTCCTCGAGCTTGTCTCTGTGGCAGAAATTCAGGGAAAACAATCTGAGTTCCTGAATGGCAATAATTTAAAACAGGTCAGTAAAATGGCAATGAATTCTCAGGCAGGTGCTCCAGTGCTGGACCAGACAGCCCCACCTGCCCCAGTGAATCTGAACTCACTTGCCATTAAACTACAGGAAATCCAAAGAAGATCCCTTCAATTCTGAATCTGTATGGACCACATTAATCAGAATTTAATCTAAAGTGATCAGAAAGTTCACTTCAAATTCACGCTTCTAAGACACTGCCAAAAGAAGTTTGAAAACACACTGGGAATGGAACACTACTTTATCTCAGACAACACTACATGATCTCATTATCACTACAGTATCTCATATATCTGCAAAATACGTACAGATTTTTAAAAATCTCATGCTTCTTCTGAGCTGGTTTATTAAACTACAGAGATGTCACCTAACAATGTCTTGCTCTCTACAGCTTCTGTCTCTGTCAGGTCCCTAAAGCACACATCATGTGCCAGGGTACCTGGAAATCCCACCTGTAGGCTCTACCCTGAGTCCTCTGGCTGAGGACACAGCAGGTCAGGAGTTGTGTCACTGGGTTGTGGGATCTCCTCCTGACCTGGCCACCTAGGAGCAGGAGCATAGCTGGGCAAATGTGCTGAGCTACACATTCAGTAATGAAAGCAAAGGGCTGGCAGGGATAGGAGCAAAATGATGATCTAAAAGGTCTTTTCCAACCTTAATGATTCTGTGGTTCTAAAATGAGTGTTAGGCCCCCTAACAGTTGTTTCTTCCAGGTTGGAAGAGCTTGCTCTGGAGGAGGTGTCTCTAGTTAGAGGCTAAGTCAGATCCATGATGGACCAGTGAAAGGAAAGAGGATGGAAGTTTGGACCTTCTCAAGGAGGGTGTGGAGCACTTTGAGCTCTCAGAGCTGCTGTGCTGTGCCACGTGCCTTTTGCCACCATCACTTTCACTCATTTATTACCAATGCCAGCAAACAGAAGAGCTCCACCAGGCTGCCTGAGGTACACAGCCCCCCCCAAACTGCTTTCAGTCTTAGGAAACAAGAGGCAAGAGTGAAGGCAAACCCTGCTCCAGCAGGGTGCACCTCTTGTTCAAAGTCACTCCAGAGGTCCACGAGCAGAACTCAGCTCAGCTGCCAGACTGATGCTCTTTCTGCTGGACCAGGCTGCCCCTTCCTCAGGTTCATGGATAACTGGGCTGGGTGTTTCACTCTCAGTCACTTCCTCTGCTCTGTCATAACCCTACTGGGACCCTACTGGACCAAGGTTAATGCTGTACTGGTTCTCCTCAAGGTTGTACAGATAGATTATGTGTTACCACACCCACCTCACCTCCTCGTTAAACACCAGGCACAGCTTGCACCATCCTGCACAGAAAAATCTGTATACATGTGTTCTTCATGCAAACACATTCCTAGGAGCACAAAGGCACCCAGTGGAGATATTTCCTCATTGTTGGGTGCCTGTGCCCAGCTGCCATTAGCACTAAAGAGAAGCAACAGGAGCCTGGGAACAGCCATCCTCTTGGGTGGAGGGTGCCAGGTCATCTGAGGAGATTTTAAGGTGATTCTCAGGGATTAAGACCTCCCCTTTCAAATCACTGACACTTGACATTTCCAGTTCAGCTGTGAATTTGTAAGATGACTGAAGAAAGTGAAACAAGCCCACATGGGCACCAAAGAAACCAGAAATAGGTGCAGATCCCCTCTCAGCTGTGGCAATGCCCCTGTTCTCACTTAACTGAACGCTTGAGCAATTTTTTTTTTGTCTCTGACCATTCTCAAATTGGTTTCTTACAACATCAAAACTGACTACTGACAGTCTTTCAACTTATCTGATAGAGTTAAAAGAAAACACCCTGGCAACACCACTGCATCACAAGAGAGGCTTTGATCATCTGGAACAGCCAACACACCTTGAAGGCTGTTAAACACACAGCTTGGCTGATTGCATCTCCCTGGTGCCATTCATGGACTGCAATGGAGCCACCCCTGAGAAGAGGCAGGAGGAGGCAGGGATGACCTGGGCCTTGGGTTCCTGGATACTCCTTGAAGTTTCTTCACAGAAAGAACTTTCAGGACTTTGCGTTTAGCTCAGGTGAGCAAAGGCCAGGTGAAAATGAATTTCTGACCAAGCTGTAAGCACAGCTTTCAGCTGTGGTTATGAATGGAGGAACCTCCCAGCAGTAAAAAAATTCAACAGCTCTCAGGGGCTGCAGGTGCTCAAGTAAACTCAACACGTGAGGTTGAAGTCTCCTTGGATAGCAGGTGCTCCCTGTCCATGCTGGTGATTCAGAGTGCCACGCTGGACCCTGTTATGTTGGGGATTCCTCCCTCCTACCCCTGATTACAAAGGGCCTCCTCGCTGAAACCAGCTCTAACACTGCTCAGCAAAAAAAAAAAAACAAAAAACAGAGCATAGATTTATAACAGATTTTATACTCAGATTTATACTCAGCTGCTTAGAGAGTGGAAAATTGTGGAGCAGGAGACACTGCTGGTGATATGCTGTAATGCTTCCACAGCCTATGTGGGGAGATCTCAGGAACCTCCTTTTTGTTACAAGAAAAAAAAAGCTCTTGCCATCAGCCTTCTGTTTCCTGCTGATGTTTCAGGACTCTTCCTAGTTCTCTTGGAGCATCAAACACCAAGGCCACCTCATCCCCTGCCCTCTGGGAATGGGGATTCTGGCTTTGTAGGTTATCAGGGGTGGGGAGGAAACCCATGGTGGGTGCCATGTGGATGATTTTCATTAATTTTGGAAGGAGTTATAAAAAGTAAGCTTTAAAGTCTATCTCAAATAGCAGGATTCAGCTGATTGAGAACTCATCTGCTTCTATCTCTTGGGTAATCGTGAATACACTTTTGCTGTGTCACTTCAAAGGCACAGCACAGCTGGGAGGGTTTTCATCAAAGCTTCTGCATGTCTGGGGGAGGTTTTCCCCCCCATGAATATACATCACTGGAGGCTCCTTTTCCCAGCTTTTCCCATGCCTCTCTCTGATTGATCCTCATTTCATTCAGATGAGCTCTTCCTCTCTGGATGGCTAAAGGGCAAAAACAGCTCTCTCCAAAGCTTTCCCACTCGATGCCTCTTCGAAGATTTTCCTCTCATCAGAGTGGGGGAGGGTAGGAGCTGTTCAGACAAGAGATTGAGCCTTTCAATTAAATTCTTGTCATCTGAGGGCTGGGCTGATAGCAGTGGGGGTGGGAAGTGTAATTCTCCCAGTATCGGGACCCTGGCCAGATCCTCATCTGGTGTAAATATGTGCCAGTGGACTGATCTCAGCAGTCGTGTCATCAAAACTAGGAGCCTCCAAACACCCTGCTCTCTGCCAGGCAGCAGCTTGCTGGGCAAAGGCCCCATCACCCTCTGAGCATCTGCCCCACGGAGTACGTGAGCCCCATGGACTGGGAACGTTTGCTGAAATTGCTCAATTCTCCCTCTTTTTCAGTGGGGAGGGAGGGCCGGGCAGTTCGGTGGAATTTCAAATGTTCAGCCACCCTCAGCCAGGCTGGGATTTCACAAGAGCCCAGACCCTGTGTGCACCCAGCACGTGCAAAGTGCTGGTGGAAATCTGGGCCTCTCTCCTGATCTTAAATGGGAGCTCGGCCCTCCTGGAAATTCTGGGCCCGGTGCCACTTGGTTACAGCATGTCTCCTGGATGGTGGCCAGATCAGAGTCAGAGCCTCATCTCAGCTTCTCTGCCCTCCACCCTCTAATTGCATATTCTTGAGGGCCAAAATGACCCCAGCAACCGTCAGGTGAGGACCCTGCTGAAGTCAGTTGATGGGAGCTTTCTTGTCCCACTGACAAAGTTTGTCCCCTGTGAATGGGAACTTGTTTGCTGCTGACAACTTCAAAAAATCTGCTGTGAATTTCTTATGCAGTGAGACACAAAAAAGTGACAACCTTGGAGATTATCAGTGTCTGCTTGTCCAATGAGATCTTCCCCTGTTCTTGTGAGACCCCCCCAGCAGATGGGGACCCTCTGTGAGAGCAGGAAAGCTGCACAGCCACCACCAGCAAGTTTCAGGAGCTTGTGTCCTCACAGCCTGCTGTGCATCTTCTTAGCTCCCAGACCCATAAACCCACATCATGGACATTTCCTAGGTCCCCAAGAACATGTAACCCTCACAGGGACTGTTGCAACACCCTAAAATCTTTTGGTACCTATAAATCCTCTGTGCTCATTTCCAGGCTGTAACCCTTCACTTTGGAACAAGAGGGGCATTCAAAGCTGGGTCAGTTGTGCTGGTGCTGTGTGTGACTGAGAACCTTTCTTCCCCCAAACAGTTGAGGGGGATTTCCCCACACCAGTCCCCTGACTGGTTAATTAAGATCTTGACTGGTTTATCACTTCTTTCACCAAGGTGTGTGGCTGGATTTACTTTGACACAAGCCCCTTTCTGAATTGCAAGTTGGCAACAATAAAAGGGAGAAGTCTTTAATTAGTTATCTGGCTAATTAACTTTTACAGCTCTATATAGCTTTGGCATCCAAATACTGCAATGCAAAACACTGCAAACATTCAAACACAGACTACACACCCCTCCAGGAAGCTTCTGCCACCAGTGGCTGTGGGGTAACAGCATCTCAGCCTCTGGTGGGCTGCCTGCAAATCCAGCCCTGGCTGCACTGAGCTCCCTGAGTTCCCTGCACATCCCTTTCTGCAGGCAGCTCACCTGCTGCTTCCAAATCACAGATACACAGCATGTGGTACACAGATACCCCGTGGTATCCCTGGGGTACTCTTGCCTCCAGCATCTGCCCTCACTCTGAAATACACAAAGGATAAAAGTTAAAGGATGAAACGTCTCGCTCGAAAGGAATACTTAGAGATCCCTGCATCCCCTTGCCATGCAGGGGAGAGTTTCACAGTCAG
Source organism: Heliangelus exortis (assembly GCF_036169615.1). Taxonomy (NCBI): domain Eukaryota; kingdom Metazoa; phylum Chordata; class Aves; order Apodiformes; family Trochilidae; genus Heliangelus; species Heliangelus exortis. The sequence continues at coordinate 3,078,543 of NC_092445.1, read as the reverse complement.
GGCCAGCATCCCAGAGGGCCTGAGGGAGAAACCCCTCATATCAGGCAGGGTGATGTTGTATCAAGCAGTCAGGAGAGGCTCTCAAAGAGGGATGAGCTCTGAAGCTTGTGGGATGACCCCCAAGAGCAGAGTTTGGCTCAGAGAGTACAACGGGCAGGTTGCTAGAATTCAATCTCTGTTGGAACATGCAGGGTCCCCACCACTTTTCCCACGCTGATGGGTGAGAGCGAGGGGTTTCGGGAGGCAGAGTGGCCCCAGGCTGTTCCCGTGGTGCTGTATCTGCACCTTGTGGGCTCACACACGTTTTACTCTGTGCACACCGGAGTTTCGCCGTTACGGCGTGTCCAGGCAGGCTTCCTAACTGCTCTCAGCATGAATAAAAAGGCACTGTGAAGGGGAAGGGACAGGTTTCAGGAAAAGCAAGAGAAGCAGCATGAAACGGGCCATCGGCTCCAGTCCACTGGCTCATCAGGACCATCCCACACGTCTGCTCCACTGCACGGGAAGGCATGGAGGGAAGGGAGAGGTCTGTCTGATCTCAGGCTGGGATCCAAGCTATGTCTGCTTTGTTGTAGCTTGGGTTCTGAGATCTATTTAAATGCTGTATTTAATTTATTTAAGGATTCTGCTTGCTGTCAGGCCCAACTGACCCAAATAAAATCAGGGGTGATGCTTCACCCCTTAACTGTGCCCATCCATATGGGATCAGGGGAATCAGCTGAACTGCCAGCTGGCAGGAGCAGTTCCAAGGGGCAAGTTGTTGCCTTGAATGTTTTGCAGACATCAGCCCAGGGAGGGTTGCTAGAGGAGACTTTCAGTAAAGCAGCACTGTGTTTGCACACCGTGGAGTTGCACACAGAAAGGAGGTCACAGGGAAGGTAAAAATGAAGTCAGCCCAGAGCTGTGGCAGGAGCAAACCTCTCCACATGTGTTTGCTGCAAGCCAGGAAACCCGTTGGAGGGAATGATTACACTCTGGGAGCACAGTGCTTGTGCCTTGTTCTGTAGGGGCTTCTCTTTGCTGAGGAATAAAAAAAAACAGTCTCTGCAGATTTGCACTTGGAAAAAGGAGAGCAAGTGAGGGACAGCAGAGGACAGCATGGGCAAGATCACTGATGCAGGGGAAGAGATGGGGGGGAAGCTGCAGTTGCTACACACAGGCAGAGCCCCGAGTTCCTTCAGAAACCCTGCCCCAGCAGAAAACATAAAGGATACAAAATGATTCATAGCACTTGTATGGGGAACATTTTATGGTTTTGTTTTTGCTTTTGCTTTTCATTTTGAGTCTATCCAAACGCAGTTTAAACAACAAATCAAGCCCCTTCTCTTCCTCCTGGTGACAAGTTGCCCAGATGCCTGTCTGGGTCAAGGGGACAATGCTGCATTTTATTTTACCATCTAGAATCACTCAGCTCTGCAGATTTTTTAACCTCTTAGTTCCCAATAGCATTTTCTTCTTTGCTCATCCCACCGTTTCCCCCTATTTGCTTTCCTAAACCTCCCAAAGTAATTCCCATCAGAGCCAAACATAGCAGCCTGTATGTCAGGAGACTTTCTAAGTACAACATGGAATCTGTTTCCCCTCCTGAGCTGCAGAAGACCAAGTGCCTCCAGGTCCAAGGGGCACATCCAAAATGGTTTTCCAGGGACAGGTAAGAAGGTTCAAGTTGACCAAACTAGTTCACTGAAGGCAGGATCAGGCTCACTGATAGAGCTCCTTGGTGTTTACTGTTTCAGGCTGTCATTTTGATAAATCTCCTTCTCTTGGAGTATGTGCCTTGCACTCTGCTGCCAAAGCCACAGCTGCAGCCACTTGCAGGGTGTTGGCTCTTTCTCCATGTTCCTGGATGGTACAAATGCCTTTGCCACACGACTCATCCATCCTACAGACTGACATAATCCATGGAGAGAGAAGGGAGAGTTGGGCCCAAGAACCACCTGAGAGATAAATGTCTGAGAGATCCCTGCACTTCAGGGTCCTCTTGGTGCAAGACACTTGGGAAAAGGGAGAAAGGTTCCAAAACTGGTGACTTTTGAGTTGTTTGTGAATTTTCTGCTCCTCCCCCAAGCCCAGGTTTCCTTGAAGAACAGGATGTTCTCCACAGAAATAAGTGGTTTCCAAGGAAAACCCTGAAACTGGGTGAAGCCTCACTTGCAATTTCAGATTATGTTTTTTGTTTAGATTGGGGCTAACAAGAGACACTGCCGTTTGCTTTTCCAAGCAGGCAGTGAAAGCTGTTGAAGGAAAAATTCCTCTTCTGCCCTCAGGTTTTACTTTGCCCAGTTCCAAAGACAGGCCCATACTGCACACTTTTGCCACCACAGTTACATCAGCTCTGCCACCTCCAGAAATAAAGCTATCAAGCCAAGAAAAGCACTCTCCCCCTGGTGAAGCTGGCACCTCTGCTAGGGAGCTCTTAAGGTAACTTTCCAAGTCAAAAACTTGACTTTCCAACTGCCAAGCCCTGGGCTCACACCTCTCAATTGCTAAGGTGAAAGTCAGGAATTTTTTCTGTTCCTCGTCCTCCATCTGCACAACACCTGTGTACACAGCTGTGGGGAGAAGGATGCAGGGCTGAGTTTTTCAGAAATGATGAGAAATGCTGCACAGGAGCAGTGCCTGGTAGCAGGTGCTGCCAGCACTGTCTGCAGCATCATGCCCTTGGCGAAGCAGAGAAGTTAATTAAACAGCAGGAGGGGAAAAGACCATTTAAAGAGCTGAGTCTGAATGACTAAAGGTCTTAGTCATTCATTTGCCAACATCTTAAGCAAAAATTCCTTTCTAAAATAATTTTTTATCTGGATCATGCTCCTTAAAAGAAATTTCTCAAATCATCCAGCGAGTACTACTGGGAAATGTCACTCTCACTGCTTCAGACTTGCAGTGTCCAGCATGTTTGTGACACTGCCACCTCCTCTCTCCACCTTCAACATTCTCTTAGGCAGAGAAACGTCACCTAGCACAGAGCCATGAAAGCTGCTAGAGAAGAATGATTTTTGTCCTGCAGGAATTGAACAATTTCTTCAGCCTGCTGCACTTCTGGATCAGTGGTTTGGTTTCCCAACGTGCCACTCATACCAGAAATGCCCTCTTAATTTTTTAAAAATATGAGGGTTTTTTCTCAATGGGATCAGGGGTCCTCCCAAGCTCACAGCAAGCAGCACACACAGCTCTACACAGACAGCTCTCTGGGTGGGGTAAAAACAAAAGGAAGGAGCTGGGCTGACAGTTCTTCAGTTCATAAAATTAAACCACAATCCAAAGGGCTCCTTCCTCACAAGATGAAGGCCACGTTTCCTGCAGTGCCCCTCCTCAAGAAAGAGAAGTATCAGTCAGACTGACTCAGGAAAGGTCGCAGGGTTTGCCCTTGGGGTCTGAATCATCTGTTGCAGGCAGAGATGCAAGAAGTGGCAAAATCACCCGAGTCCCCCAGGGACCATCAGGATTACAGCAGGATGGAAAGAAAGGTCCACCTACAGATGAGGCATTGTCCTAAGGAGTGTCCCCATCCCAAAGCATTTTTGCATCATATGAGTAAAAAATGCAGGCACAGAGGCATGACACCCTCTGATGGAGACACCTTAGGACACTGACCTAACCCCAGTCCCCTGCTGCTGCAGGAACCTCCACCTGCAACCAGAAAGTCTTCACAGACCAAGAGACCCCAGCGCAAGCTCCCAGCACCCCTAGTGGTGCTTCCTGCCCCTTGCAGGGGTAACAAGTCCTGATCCTGCCAGCATCTGCCCTGTCACCCACCTGAGGGCGAGGGTTAGTGGGGACAGAAGAGCAAAAACTGGTTGTGTGCAATGCAGACTCAATGCCAGCAATTAGAGGATGTTGTTGCACAGGAGGAGGGTGCAGAATGATGAAGTTTTAGTGAAGCTTGCCAGGTTTTTCAATAGGTCTAGACGAGAGCCTGTGGCTTGGAGGAACAAATTTATTTTGTTTGATGGGCAGCGACACCTCGTGGCACCTCCCACGTCCCCCCCCCCCCATTCCCAGACCTGGCTTGCTACCCGCAGGACTCTTGTTTTTCCCTGGATGGCTTCTCCACCGTGCTCAAATCAAAGGGAGCTGAGATTTCAAGGCTGACTTTCCACAGGAAGCAGTGATGATGTTAAGATTCACCTGGTGCAAACGCTGACTGAAACTCACACGTCACCTTTAGGGGAAGCTGCCCAAGGGCTCTCAGCAAGATGGTGATGAGCCTAGCCCAGAATTGCTTCCCATTTTGCTCAGGCTGCCTCAAGAAGCCATGTGTTGGTACTAGCTCTGAAGTTTTGATGCTAAAGGGGAACAGACCTGTGACCCTCCAGCCCTTTAGCTTTGGTTTCTTACTTCCGAAGTAAGGAATGAGGAGAAATTTAATAGAAATCAAACAGAGGTATCAAAACAGCCAAGGAACAATAAAAGCATTGGTAGGAGAAGCCCATAGAATGAAGAAATGGAGATTTGTGGAGAAAGTTGTGACTGAAGAAACTTGTAACTGCATCTCCTCCTGCAGCTTGAATCATACCACGTTCAGGGAAAGGAGATATTTGGTATCTTCCTGGTAAACATAAAAGCTTCTGACAGGGAAAACCCCAGCTCCATCAGCTCCTCTCCTTCTTAGTATCCTGAACCTGACATTCCCAGGTAAAGCATCATCTGGCTGCTGGGCTTGGTTTTCCATCTGGGGAAGACCCAGAAAAGCCCCTTTTCTCTCTGCTGGTGTCACCTTCTGTGTGGTGACTTCACTGAGCTGTTTCCTTACCTCACAGGCCTGGATGTGACTGTGATGGGAAGAGCAGGAAACCAGCCATGGCAACCAAACAGCTGAAAACACAAACACCTCGAGAATTTCATAGCTGTAAATGCCAAGGCCAACAGCAAATGTGCTCATTGATTGGGCAGTGCAAGGGTCAAGAACCATCTGTGTGGTGGCATGGTCCCTGCAGGGGGTCCTGGTCTTGACTGATATTTTTTGGGTTGATGATAAATAATTGCTAAGTGGTAACTAAGGCATAAGGAAATCGCAGCACTGGCATTCAATAAACCACAGCTTTTATCAGAAGGATCCGTGTCCTTTCATTCCCCCAAGCTGTATAAGAGGCAGATCTCTGTCCCATTTCTGCACTTCCCCCATTCATAAAGTGGAGTAATTCCCTAACTTTAGAAATATTCTTAATCTGGTAACAGATCAAGAGAAAAAACTTTTGTCTCCTGTAAACACCAGACTATCAAAATATCACTGGTTTTTATTATCACTAGGTTATTACCAGGTCTCTCATTCAATAAAATCTTATTTAAATTCTGTTAATATTTCACAGCCCCACAGGCAAATCCCAAAGGTCAGTTTTTTTAAACAGGTGCCTTCCAGGAGGAAGATCACACTGATTATCGTCCTGCTTTTGCACAAGTGACGGGGATAGTTAAGTGACACTTGGGGGCGCAGTACCTCAAATTTTGCAGCATTTTTCTTTCCCCAAAACCACTCCCAGCTCCTCCTTTCAGGGTCCGGAGTGGCTGTGGCAGGAAGCGAGGTGTGCGCATGGGCACAGCCGATGAAGGGCGAGGTCTTCCGTGACCCATCGAACTTCAGGTGTGAAAAACAGCATGAGGAAAAGGTAGCAAGAAGAGAAATCCATGACGAGAGGAAAAGTTCTGCTTCGGCATGTCAGGCTGCAGAGCTGGAGTCCTGATGGCACTGTGCTTCCTGCAGCAGACCAGAGGTACAGTACGGTTTCTTTCCACTATGCTGTGTGGCTTTGCTTGTAGGAAAAAAAAAGTCACATAAAGGTAAATTTTCAGCAGTTTAAGCGGGAATTATTTACATGAAGTGAAATATTCCACTGTGCAGGAATGACAGTCTGTGGAACGTGTCTTGCTGAAGGCTGGTGATGTACTCATTTACCTACCAGCAACAAGAAGTGCAAGGAAAGAACAAGTGGGAACTCTTTGGCCTGCATCTCGATGCGTTCCCGGTGGGACCTGCCTTGGAAAAGTTGGGATGGAATGAGTGGTGTGAGCCAGCTGTGTCTGCCCCCTCCTCCAAGGGCTGAGAGCTGGGGGTGCAAGGCAGTCAGGTTGGAGTTTTGAGAGTTGTAAACTTGGTTACAGCGAAATGCAGTGAGACCGTGGGGGGAGCCACTCAAAATTACCAAATTGGATGTTTCATACAAATTTAGGTCCCAATTCTGAAAGCTGCTGAGATGAAGATGTTGTATGAGAGATGAGGAAAACACAACTAGATCACAGGCATCCTTGCTTCCACAGCTGCTTTCCAGCCTCAGATGAACTGAGCTGCTTTGCCCCAAATTTCAAAACAACCTTGGTCAAAACCAGGTGATATTTCCTATCCTCGAAGTTATTATTAATTATTCACATAATTCTCTCTTTCAATCAGGGCATGTTCTACTTCCCCCTCCTCAAAATGTTAGACTGCTGTCAAAGGATTTTGACATGCTTTTGACATGGGCTCCAGGAGGAGGCTCTCCCCCAGATGTGACATACACTGTGAGGTATGAAAGGTAAGAGCTTGCAAGGAACACTTGAAACTCTGGCACAGGGCAACCATCTGGGCCTCTACGTGCATCAGTGTCCTTATGATCAGTAACCTGGATTCACCCTTTCCCCCAAACCAGTCCTTACCCATCTGCAAACTGCTACAAACTGAGCAAGATTTGGTACCCATCCCGCAAAACCTTTCCTTCTCTTGCTCTACAAGTTGTAACAAACCAGCACGTTTAATTTTATGGTATGTTTGTTTCTTGTTTTAGCTGGGAACGCAGGGGCAAATGGATAAAGGTTCCTCACTGCAAAAATATTTACAGAACCTCTTGCAATCTGACCTGTGTGATTTCAAATTATGTTAAAGTTCGGGCTCGAGTAAAAGCTGCTTCTGGAAGATTCTCATCACCATGGGTAGAATCACAATTCAAGGAATACCTTTTGGATGGTGAGTGTCTGTTAGGTTACAGCCTGGATGGAAAGACACCCCAATAATAGTGTTTGCAGGAGAAAATGAGTATGTCACCCACCACAGAAAGAGAAACAGGAGCAACCAGCTTTGTGAATTACAGAGATTTGAGTGAGCACAAACAAAGCATCATGATCATAGAGTCATAGAATTGGCTGGGTTGGAAGGGACCTCAGAGCTCATCAAGTCCAACCCTTGCTCCACTCCCCCCGTGGTTCCCAGCCCATGGCACTGAGTGCCACATCCAGGCTCTTTGGAAATATCTCCAGGGATGGAGAATCCACCCCTTCCCTGGGCAGCCCATTCCAGTGTCTGATCACCCTCTCCCTAAAGAAATTCTTTCTCATGTCCAACCTAAACCTCCCCTGGCACAACTTGAGACCTCTTGTGCCCTCTTGTCTTGCTGAGAGTTGCCTGGGAAAAGAGCCCAACCCCCCCCCTGGCTCCAACCTCCTTTCAGGGAGTTGTAGAGAGTGATGAGGTCTCCCCTGAGCCTCCTCTTCTCCAGCCTCAACACCCCCAGCTCCCTCAGCCTCTCCTCATAGGATCTGTGATGTGAAAGTAAGTTTTGTAGCAAGTATCAGAAATGGTTTATCAATACTCTGGCTTCAAGCTTTCCACCTACCAGGGGTATGTTAGATACAGAAGGAGCATTCCTTTGCCTTCCTCCTTCTTTCACATCTATCACAAGACAACTGAAGTGTAAATCAGTCTCAGGGAAGCTTCACTTCTGTGTAGCTACGACACAAGCAGCACTGCTGTTACATCTTGTCACTCCATTACAGTGGAATTGGCTCCCCCAGTGCTACAAGTCAACGTGAAAGAGAACTCAGTCCATGTGAATGCCTCCTTCCCTTTGCCCCCCTGCGTGGAGAGTTTCCACTGGACCTATGACTTGAACTTTTGGGAAGCTGGATCTGAGGACAAGGTCAGTACAAGGGGCACTCCTTAGATGAAACAGAGGAACAATGTTCAGCTTGAATTGAAATAGCTTCAAAATTCAGGGCAGGGTGGGCCTGGGCCTGGCAGAAATGAAATGGCCAAACCAGAGGTAAACCAAAACCAGAGGAAAAAAGTAGATGTGTGTCTGCAACCTTATTTATTGGTAGTCCCTTGTTTTAATTATGAAGATGTGATGGGGAGGCTGCACTGGAGTCAGTATAATAATTAAATATCTGAGGTGCAAAACAGATGGTTCAGGTACCACTGCCATGGCAGTACAGAGCACAGCACCAGGTAGAAATCCCACCCTAGAATCCATTAGGAGAGGATGCTTGCTACAAACTGTGTGTGAGGTATGAAGTGCTTCTCCACACCCCTTACATCCATTGGAGCCACACAACACCATGAAAAGACTCATGGCCTAAAAAACATCACTCAGATAATGAAAGAATAATCTTTCTAACTCTCTTTTTGTTTCTAAACAGAAGCAATATGAAAATAACTTTAGAAAGGAATCAGTGACTATCAACACCACTGCACTTAGAGGCAACTACTGTTTAAGTGCCAGATCTTCCTTCCAAAGTCCTGACTTTAAGTACAGCAACTTCTCTCAACCAGTGTGTGTGCTATTAAACCACAAAGGTATGGTCCTACTGTGAAAGTCATGTGGTGAGACATCAAATGGGTTTAGGGCAAATTAAAGGTTTCCACCAAAATTAGCTTTTCGACAGCAACCAAAAAAATGGGTTTTCTGTTAAATGGACTGGTTGGGCTTTCTAGTGAAAGGTTCCTGCTTTCCACAGAAAGTTTTCAATAAAAAATCCAACCCTGAAATATTTTCTGAAAATCCTGAAATACTGTACTTGATTTACGCTTACAAAAAAAGTTCTGAAAATGTTGAAATTTATCCTGAAAAATACACTAACAAAGCTTCAATTTTTAGCCTGCTCTGAGTAAGGCACTGGTTGCTACCAATGTTCTTTTTGGCCTGTGACCCTGAGTTAGAGTATGATCTTAGGCAAATCTGTTATTCTTTCTCTGCATTTGTAAAATAAGGATCTTGAGTCTAATAGATTTTGAGATTTCTGAAAGAAAAGCTGAGAATAAGAGCCCATTATTAATATAAAGTCCATTATTAATATAAAATATGATACCAGCAGGAGATAATTTTTGTCTTTTTAATCAGTGGAATGGAAGTTCTCATTTTCTGTCACCACTGCTGTGTTTGTCTTCCTCACCCTGCTGACAAGTGCCTTTGCCACCTGCTTGCTGAAACAAGATGCAAAGAGAAAGAAGGTGCCTCGTGCTTTGGTATGGCCCAGATGCTGGGTTCCCCTCCTGTCCTGCTGATTTTCAGAGGGTAACTGGGGAGGAGTGGGGGGTTCTGCACTGGGCTCTGCACTTCTCAGTTGTGCATTCATAAATCCACTCTAAGTAAGCTTTGCTACTGGCATTTTCTCTACTCAAACTTTTCTTTCAAAACCATCACTGTCTTCTGGCTTTTCCCTGGTAGGATTTATCACGTTTAAAAGCTGCTGAAGGAGCCTTTCACTATGAGCCCAGTGAAAAGGAATTCTTCAGGGACTATCTCATCTGCACACAGAAGCCAGTGTCACAAAGGAAGACCAACAGAACTTCAGCAAGAAACAACCTACCACTGATGGCTCCTTTTCTATCCTCCTCCTCATCATCATCATCATCAGAGGATGAAGAAGACAGCAGTACTTTCATCCCATACACTGAAATGAGGTTTCCAAAGAGACATCCCAACTGCCAACCAGCCAGAACAGCTCAGGAGGAAACTTGCTGGGGCTCTGGATCCGGAGGTCTCTCTCTGGAGAGTGAATCTGTGCTTGACCTGAGTACCTCAGGTTTCTTGTTCCGTCCGATGAGGAAGGATGAGGTGGACACCTCAGGATTCCAAGGGGATGAGAAGGCATCCCTTTCCCCCAGTTCCTCTTTGGGGAGAATCTCTCTCACGGATGTGAGATTCCCAAGTCCCGTGGAACATGGTCAGCATGAGGCAGACACGGACGAATGCCTGGAAGTGACCTCTCTGATGGAGGGAATCTGTGACAAGTTTCCAGCTGATGGGCACTACCTGCAAAGGCAGGCACAGCCCTTCTCCAAGTATTACCAGAAAGCAATAATTGATCTGCACAGCCAGGTGGGTGAGGTGCTACAGCTCAGGGGGGATCCCAGCACGGAACTGCTCATTTCCTTTCAGACAGTCCAGGTGGCAGAAGATGAAGGTATTGCAAGTGACTGTGACAGTGGTCATTTTACTGAAGGGACACTTCCTGCATCTGTGGTGCTAAATTATGCATTTGAAATTTCAAATGTAGAGGAAAAATATGATCACAAGTTTAAATTCAAAGGCTACGAGCAGACATAATACGTGGGATTAATAATAATAATACAGAGCCCCATAATACATGGGGCTAGAGTTCCCCAGCAGTTCTGTGCCATGCCTGGAACATGTTAGACAGCTCCAGGTATCCAGGCAGGGATACTTAAACAAGAGTAATAACAAATAACTGAGAGTGGTGCCTATTTTACTTATTCATGTTGGCTGAGTTTTTGTAACTGCACCCCTGCTTGACTGGAAGTACCTCAGGGAGACACTTGATAACCTTTGCTTTTTGGAGGATGAAAAGATCTCAGCCTGCAGAGGTCAACTTCTGGGTTTCATCAGAGCTGAACTGTGTAGTATTCTTGCTTATTTATTTATCTTTTGTTTTATACAAGTTTTCCTATTGATGTTGAAATTCTCCCTGCTGTGAAGAGTGTCTGAGAGCTTTATGCAGAGGCAATATATTTTTATATATAACTCCTTGTGTGTGTGCTTATTTTTCCCAGAAATACAGAGGGTGAGTGCTCATCCTGAAAAGCATTACATTTTAAAACAGGACTCAGTTGCCATTCCTAATGCTTTGGAATCCTATGAAATTTTCCAGACAGTTTTTTTTCTGAGTCACTGAAAGACCAAGACTGTGACCATCTCTCTGAGCAAAGAATCAAATCAGAAATCCACCAGCAAAAGAGAGGCAAGTCCTTTCATCCCTGCTCAATATTGACCTTTTCAGTGTGGTTTTGATCCCCACTCTTCACATCTCACAGAAATGTACTCTCCCATTTTATTCCAGTAAAGTAAAAGGACACACAGAAAAGCAAAGCATTAAAAGAAAGAGGGAGGCACACAACAGCCATTCTCTGCATTCAGAGAGAAGTGCCTCAGATAAGGGCAGGGAGCTGATGGAGGGTATCAAAGCTGACATCTTGGGGGTGAGAGGTGGGGTTGGGAACTGGTTTCAGACAGGAAAGCAAGATGTCCTACTCAAGGTCCCAAATTAAATTAAAAAGGGAAGATAGGATAAAAGATTAATCAACTTGAATTTCCCTTTTTTTTTTCCCTACCTGTCCTCTGCAATGTCCTTAGGTATATCCTGCCTTGTAATCCCTCCTGTTCATTTAGAAAGATAGTGATCATCCCCATACAATCACCACCCATTTTCTTGTGCAATCAAGGGAAAAACCCCAGGCTTTGAGTTACGGGAAGCTCTAAAGTTGTGTAACCTCTAAAAAAATTATTTTGACATGTCACCACTCTACAAATAGTGCCTGGGATCAGTTCTTTGTCTTGTCCAGCTTTGCTCAGGATGGAACCTGGAGGAAAGGCTGCAGGCCAGGTGAGCTCTACAGGCAGAGACAGCATCCTACTCCTTGGTTTCTTTCAGCAGGACTTGAGAGCTGGTTTCCACTGCAAAAGAGTCAGGGATGGTGCAAACAGTGTTCATGCTTCCAGAGCACTCAGTCCATATCTTGCCCCTTAACAGTTGGAGATGTGCAATAAGTGAAGCAGCTCTGCCCTCTCACTGGAATGGGCAATATGACCCAGCAAACCAAAAAAATGGGCATTGCTCCTCTACTGTATAAGTGCAAGAGTTGAAATCAAGTCTCTTACATCTTGGATCAGCAGTCACCAGGCTTCATAGAGTCCACAGAGGGGAACTTTGCAGCCTGAGCCCTGCTGCAGCTCAGAGGAGATAACCACCTTGGTCTTTTTGGCCTCAATCTACTATCTTCATAAACCTCTGGCGTGCAAGATTTTTCTCCCTTTTTCCCAAATATATTAAGTTGCAAGCAGAGCTTCCTGGAAAATCTGTATTATAAACCTTTAATCTGGGTTTGACCTTAGGAACTAACTTCTGACACAGGCTTTACAGTTTGGAAGTTGAAAGCCAAGTGTTTCACTTTCAACTTGAAACCAGACTGTTGGAGACCTTCAGGTACCTAAGGTGGGCTACTCAGAAGGTAACATCTCTCTAGAAACAAGGGCAGAAATGAAGTTTTAAGTTCTATTTTCTAAAATAAAGGCCCGGGTGCACTACAATCTCCCTCACCTCCGTGCTCCCATGGATCATCACAGAGCAGTAGCATGAGGCAGTGACGTGAGGGAAGGAAATAAATGGCAATACTTTATCAAGGTATTCAGGAAACACCCTTAGAAAGATTCATGCTTGATGAGATGTAGGCCATACCTGTGATTAGGTGTGTCTGGTTTAATAAACCTGTGAGGCTTCTGCCATTGTCCAAGTGAGATGAGAAAGGCCAAATGACAGCCAGGCATCCATGGCCCCGTTAATATTGACACAAGGCAGGGACTAACAATAGCTTCAGGAACAGAAAATGCAGGAGCTGAAGAGGTAAGCAGAAGGGGTAATATTTCTATTACAGGTTTGGCCCCAAGGATAGAGCAATGGAAGTCGTGTGCTTTCACTTTCAGAAGCACACATAGTTTGTATTTCAGTTACATTGGCTGCAGGTGTGATGTTGCTTATGGGACACAGTTGTAATAATAAGAAAAATAATCTAGCATTTAGGAACTTTAAATAGGCTTTAGACAATATAAAAGCACTGCTCATAAGGAATTTATTTAATGCACAGTTGTCCCGTGGGGTTTAGGGCATGTATTTCTCCTAAAGCTTCTGTAGGGCTGAAGCAATCCCAGTTGGAACAGTTTCCAGTGCTTAGACAGTCCAGTTGGTTTTGCTTTGGTAGAACCTCAGCTTTATGTAATGGCCCAGTTAGTCCTAGGTAAAACTAAGGGCTGAGGACAGGACCTTCCTGTTTAGTGAACAGTTATGACTATCAGATAAAACAAGCCAGAAAAATAAGCCTGGGAGGTTATCCAGTTTGTGTCCAGGGAACAGCTATACCATGAAAATTCAAAAGCAGCTCTATGGGAGTTTCCAAAGCCTCAGTTGCAGGCTGGATGTGCAAAGCTTTCTCTCCACTTAGGACAGCTTGGGTCAAACAGCCAGCACAGAGCTGTACCAGCTCTTCAGGTGTTATACACATCTGGTGGGTCTAAATCTGCATCTCCTGGAGGGATGTGATTTGTTTTCACTTTTGACTGAGAAGGAAAGATATCTTCCCCTTCTGAGAAAAGCCTGAAATTGTAACTTAACAACACCCTAGAAAAACTGCAAACACTATGGAAAAGGAACTCTATAGCTTGTTTCAGTTTCATACAAACTCCCAGTTCTTACCACATGGCATTCAGGATATTCAGAATATCCTTATATTGTAAGCAGCCACAGAAATAAACTGTAGCTCTGCAGCAGCCTCCAAGAAAACCACAGGGCAGCACATGCCCTTCCTGTGGAAAGGTTCCCTCCTCTCCACGTCAGCTGAGAGAACTTCTGCACACACCTGGTAGCACAATCACAACACACTCGAGGTACTGGTGTCCTTTGGCTCTCAGCTGAGGCCAGCATGAACAATAGAAGAGCTAAAAAATTAGTCATCTGGCTGACTTTCATTTTAAGAAAGTATTCAAAGGTATTTCTTAAAGAAAGAGGTGTTTTGCTTGCAGCAGTTATAAACCCAACCAGGTGCACAGCTCTAAGTTTTAATTTCTAGAGTTCTAATGAGACAGTTACCTGACCCAAAAAGCAAGCCCCAAAACTATGAAATCCCGGTGAGGCCTTTCAAGCAGGAAGTTTTTTATCAGCAAAATAGTATTTGGCTCTCTTTCAAAAGCTGGGGATTTTCTCAGCCTGTGGCTTATGCACCTTTGTACAGTTCACAGTGAGGTGTGCACACTCAGAAGGGGAGAGGCACTCCTGTTGTCACCCTTCCTTTCTCTCTTACACATGCGCAGGGAGCTGGTGAGCTCAGAGCTGAACACGGGCAGGTAGCAGCTCTGCAGCCTATTGCTGAGCAACAAACCCAACCTGGCCTCACAAACCAGAATTTAGCTCTTGTAAAAGGTGATTCACCCCCAGAGAGGATCAACTGCCTGCTCTCCCAGCCCAGCTGGCAGAGTTATTCATGAAGCAGTATCTGGTCGTGTTGGCTGTATTTTCAGTGGTTGGTAAGTCCTCACTTCTCTTTTCTTATCACTGATGGTTATTGTTTCTGTTTGAGCCTGTAACACGGGAGGTAGTTGAATTATGTTTGCTGAAAAAAGATCTAGAGAATGAGCTGCTGGCTGAGGTGGTTCAACATCTCTGTTCTGTGTTACTCTCTCCCTTTAATAAGTTTGTTGGTGTGATCAGTGCTTTAAGGCTCAGCAGTGAGAATAAAAGAATGCTTCTCTTCAAACCATTTGCCACAAATGTGTTACAGCCCAAATCCTACAGGGAGTAAAGGGTATTTATTGACTTCAGGGGGCTTTGGATCACTCCCCTTGTGTCTTAAGCAGAGGCACAAATGAATGTAAGAATGGCACTGATTTTAGAAGAAGTATGAACAAGTAATATATTCCTAAAAGCCATTTAGTGCTACTCCAGATGCAGCAAACTCACTCCTGGGTGAACCAAGGATAAACCTGCTATTTCCAAATGCCAGCTTTTGAGCAAGCAACCCCCATCTGCTCCTGTGTCCATAATCTTATCCTGTAGGGAAGGTGCCTTCAGAAGCCTCTGACAGAAAGGGACTTTCACACCGTGAAATATCCTGCCTTTTCTCTGCCCACGCTTCACTGTGCTTATGTTACACTGCTTTGCATAACTGTGTTTCAGTGTGGAAAAATGTGGGAAGATGAAGATTGACTACTTTTGATATGATCAAGATATTGGTTACTCAGTTCTGGTGGTGCTCAGACAGGGAAATCCACACCCTTTATCCCAGCTGCTCCCTGTCTGCCTTGTGCTGAGACCTGAGCTGAGGGAAGGCTTGAACCTCAGACGAGGTCAGGATAAAATCTGGCCTAGACTGAAATCCATTTCTGTGTTGCTTCCCTGCCAAAATGCCACACACAACAAGACTGAGACCTGGACTTGTTCCTTTCTGTCTAATTCTCCTCCTCTGCAAGCCAGAGGAAATGGAAGACCCTCAGTTCTCCATGGAGGCAGCTGGAGGGAAAGCTTGGGGCAGGTATGGTTCAGCCCTGGCTCTACCACCAATGCCCAATGTAATCTTGCCACCCCCATTCTGGTCCTCAGTTTTCCCACTTGTAAAATGGGGCTACTTTTACTTGCTTATCACACCATTTTTCCCTGACTCAGTAACTATGAGCTTCCATTTACCAGCCCTATGTTGGGACTGCTCATTTTCAGCACGTGCAGGCTGGAGCCCTGTGGTGGTGCAGCACCCCTTCCACTCTCTGTGACAAGCCCATGCATGTTCAAGGAGCTTATCAATACTGTAAACCAGGAGCTGAGTGATGTATAAATTCTCTCTCTTTGAGGATGTGCCTATAATTTAAATTTACAGAGCTTTTCAAACTCTGAATGTTACTCTGTGAGTCAGAAGGTGTGAATCATCCTCAAGAAAAAAAAATAGCACTGTACGTTCTCATGACAGGGGACAGACAAAAGTCTCTGGGACACTTTTCTGCAATTCTTGCTCAGAGCCAATCTGCTGCGTGGTGATATTCTGTTCTACAGAGGCAGCTCAGCCCAGGGACATCTTTGTCATTTCTGCTTACCAAAACCAGAACCCATCCTCACTGGGGAAGAAGCACAGGGCTGAGAAAGCAGGGAGCAGAGCCCATTGTTTGCCTTCACCCTGGCACACCCAGATCAGAGTCCAGACATCAGGACTTGATGTTTTGTTATGTACAGGCAATCTCCATCCAATAAAACACCCAGCACGAGAGGGTAATGCAAGCCACATCTTTAATCCTGTGCAATTGATCTCTCATTACCTTGCCCTGAGTATGGACAAAGAACAGGTATATTCAGAAACACAAATCTAGCTGAGGAAACGTGTTGGTGTGCTCAGTTTTCCAGCCATTTACCTGCTTTAAAAGAAAACTGATGAGGAACTCAAAGATTCTCTTTGTCACTCTGGAGTTTTTTAGACTTTCCTGGCTGATATTTCTTTGGCATGAGTCAATAAGCTGCAAGGTGTGTACAGTGATGCTTGCATGGTTTGAATTCCTGTTCTCTTCAAGCTTCTGCTTGCAGCCCATCTCCAGCAAACTGAACATGGAGTCTCTATCTCTGTTCAGTAAATGGCTGAGCAGCACTGGTCTGTATCATCTGAGGGATGAGGTGACAGGATATGCATTTTAATACAAGTTTCTTTGCTCCCCTAGGTATTGTGACAACAGAGGTGCCACCATGTGTGAAACGTCCAGCATTTTCTTCTACAAACTTTGAGAACATCCTGACATGGGAAACTGAAGCAGATATTTCCCCTGGCACTGTGTTTGATGTCCAATATAAAGAGTATGTGAAGTTTGCTTCTTTTTGGAGTACTGTTCTTCATAGGGTCACTGTTCTCAGAGAGAGAAGAGCCAAGAAAGAACAGCAGATTTTGCAGTTTCTGTTTCTTGTTTTACTGTTACTGAAACAGATCTGCTTAGACAAAAACTCAATGAAGGACAGGGTTATTTAGGCTGGTAGATGGTGCTTGTTAAGCAAATACTTTTACATCTTGGGTTGCCAGCCTTATTTCTACTCTTTGTGACTTGGTTGTCTCTATTCTGCAGTTTCCTCACCTATAAATACAGGTAGCAGCAATTGTCTTCCTCTGGTTCAGTCCCTAGAGCTAAGAAATGAGACAAGTGTTACCCAGCAGCTTTGTTGCCTTTGGGTAACTCTGCAAACTCTGCAGCAAACTTGAATTCAGTCTCAGAGAACTCCGGAGTCACTGACTCACAGAACACTCCTGTTCATGCCTTGAAATAATCCACACTTTCTCAAGGCCACATCCACCCAGAAACCATCAATGGATTAAGGATTAAGAAGCTTCTCTGTTGTTCCTTTCCCCACCATTTAATTGCAATAAAGAATTTTAAAACTACCAAGAGCTGGCAAAGCAACCTGTTTGGATCATTCTGGAGAAGGGGTGTTTTGCATCTGTTCTATCAGACTAAAAGCTTTTTTTTTTTTTTTTTTTTTTTTTGGTCCTAAGGTATGGAGGAGCATCCTGGCTTAACAAGAGTGAGTGCCAGGGCATCACACAGCCTTTCTGCAACCTCACTCGTGAAACAGAAAACTTCACAGAGCATTACTACGCCAGGGTCAGGGCCTCTGCCCAGAACTACTGCTCCTCCAACTGGGTGTGCTCAGACAGATTTGAAGCCAGGCAAGAGAGTACGTACAGCTGCCAAAATCTGTTCAGTCCTGGTTGCTGGGGGGGTTGTTCCAAGTTTCACTGATGTTTAGGACAGTGTTTTCTCTAATTTCAGTATTGCAAGGCTCAGTGCTTGCTAGGAAGGGGGTGAAGGTCTGTAGGAACTTGTTATTGGGCAAGGAGGGAAATGGGCAAATGGTCAGGGCCTTCCCTGACAGGCATGAAGGAGGATGGCTCTGAAGTAGCATGGAAGCAGTGAGAACATGGTCCTCAAGGAAAGTTTTGGGCAAGGACTTCTAGGGATGAGCAATGGGTAAAGGTGGCTGAACCCCAAGGGAAGACAGCATCTCCACTTGCCTGATTTCTCCTATGCTCAGCAAAATACACCCGAAACACCCTTGTGAATATGAACAGAAGTAACAACTGACAGTGAGTCTGGGGAGGGGTGTGCACAAGTTGTGTGCAAGGTGATCTGATGATGCATCAGCTTGAACCTGAACAGCTGACACTGCCTGTTCTCTCTTTTCCAGCTATTATTGGAGCACCAGAAGTGGAGTATATTCCTTCTGTACGGTCCATAAAGTTTCTTATCCAGCCCCCCTATACTCCACTGAGAGGTGAGGATGACCGCCAGCTAACCGTAGAGGACATTTGTAGCAAATTTGGTGCTGTTGATTATCACTTAACAATTATTAACCAAAGGACACACCAAAAGGTAAAGCACAACCTCAGGCCACTAGCCCACTGACTTTTGTGAATCACATTTCATTTAAGAGGGAGGAGGACCTCAGAGCTTAGACATGATGGATGAGATTGCTGCTGTGCAAGGGAAAGTTTCAGGCTTTGACTCCCAGTGGAGAAGAGGAACTGAAAGCATTCCTGTAAAATTCTGGGGAGGAAACTGGAGTTTCCCAGGGTACTGTATAAGTAGCAAAAAGTAAAAATTGCTGGTGACTAAAAAAGAAAGCTACTTGATTACTTCAAGTCTTAAGAAACTGAAATTTAAACATTAAATGCAGAAACAACAGAAAGCAAATTATGTATTTAGAATTCCATATATACAGGATTAGTGCAGTCCTATAATACCTTATTACTAAACACATTTTTTTAGGCTGAGCTTTGCAACCTGATTTAAAGAATTTATATGCACTTAGCCTTCCTAAAATGCAGAATATTTATTTTAAATAGTGGACAAAGTATGAGCACAACAAAGAATTTGAAGTTTCTGACTTGGACCCAGATACTGAATACAATGGAACAGTGTACATGTATCTCCTCCACAGAAGCAGCAGATACCAAGTATTTTGGGTTAAAACACTCACAGGTAAGGCTGTTAACTCTGCTTATTTTACAAGTCCAGTTGGGATACTGGAAACAAAAAAGAAACAAATTTTCAGCTGGTATAAAATAACATAGCTTTGCTAAAGAACTTCGAATCATAGAATCCTAGAATGGGCTGGGTTGGAAGGGACCTCAGAGCTCGTCAACTCCAACCCTTGCTCCACTCCCCCCGTGGTTCCCAGCCCATGGCACTGAGTGCCACATTCAGGCTCTTTTGAAATATCTCCAGGGATGGAGAATCCACCCCTTCCCTGGGCAGCCCATTCCAATGGCTGAGCACCCTCTCCAGAAAGAAATTCTTTCTAATGTCCAACCTAAACCTCCCCTGGCACAACTTGAGACCCCTTGTGCCCTCTTGTCTTGCTGAGAGTTGCCTGGGAAAAGAGCCCAACCCCCCCCTGGCTCCAACCTCCTTTCAGGGAGTTGGAGAGAGTGATGAGGTCTCCCCTGGGCCTCCTCTTCTCCAGCCTCAACACCCCCAGCTCCCTCAGCCTCTCCTCATAGGATCTGTGCTGGATCCCTTCACAGCCTCCTTGCTCTTCTCTGGACCTGCTCCAGCACCTCAAGCTCCTTCCTGAGCTGAGGGGAAGCAACACTGAAGCTTGAAGCAACACTGGCTTTCCTAATTTAAAAATCTAGTTCTGTGAGACCAGACCTGTAACATCATTTAGCCAATCCCATGTGGTTTTTCTAATCCAACTTGTTCTATTCCTCACTAACCAGACAACACGTGGCTTCTCTACTGGTTTATTTTGTTTGCCTTCTGTGCTGGGCTGGCGTTTGCTGCAGTGAGCTACATCCTCTACAGATACATCAAGCAGGACAGTGCACAGCCTACATCACTGGTGAGTGCTTCTGAGCCATTGCATCAAAGCTCTAAAATGATCAGGACTGTGTGGATGCACCTAAACAGCACTGCTGAGGATGAGTGAGCAGACAAGAACATTGCCTCAGCAAGCATTGCAGTTAAAATCTGGTCATCTCCCTCGGGGAGACAAAATTTGTTACCTTCAAACCCACAGCTTCTTGTTTTAATTCATGCTTCTCTGTCTCCTTCTTCAGGACTTCAGAGGGATTTCATCATTCCAGCCTCTTACACTGACAGTGGAACATATTATAAAGCCCTTTAATTTAACCATACCTTCACTTTTCATCCCTGAAGTGCAATTACCACAGATCAGCCAACATTTGGACAGAGCACTGGAGCCACCACAGCCTTTCCATCCACCAGAAGGTGCCTA
Source organism: Heliangelus exortis (assembly GCF_036169615.1). Classification (NCBI taxonomy): domain Eukaryota; kingdom Metazoa; phylum Chordata; class Aves; order Apodiformes; family Trochilidae; genus Heliangelus; species Heliangelus exortis. The sequence continues at coordinate 3,058,530 of NC_092445.1, read as the reverse complement.
CCAGGACCAGACAGATGTGCTGACATTCCAGCTTCCCTCCTTGGCAAGCACAGCCCCTGGTTATGCTCCTCAAACAGCTGAGCAAAGCCTCCCTGTTGCCCCCTCCAGCACAACTCTGCCCTTAACCTATGGAGTGTGTGGAGAAAGCATGGACCGTGCTGACAAGAGGAGTCTGCAGCCAAACCAAACCCTAAAGGAAGTTTCTCTGGAGAGTTTTGCTGGTGGAAGTCTCATAACCCAGGTGCTGGGGGAGAGCTGCAGCTGTTATAAAGAACAGAGGCCAAAGTTGGCATTGCAGTACAGCAGGGACACAAGAGCTCTCTCACAGGGGAGCCAAATACAGCAACTGCTGCTGCAGGGTGAGGGGATGGCAAGTCAAGTGTACGTATCCCAGCTCCAAGAGAGTCAAGAAACAGAGATGTTAGCAGGGAAGGAGCTAAACTGCATGGAACAGAAAACTGCTATGTCCCAGGACACTCTCTCAGAGCAGGACAATGGCTCTCTTCTCACTAAGCTTTTTAAATATTTGGACTTAAAAGTAGCAGGGGATCAGGATGAAAACACAGGATTTTGCTAGGATGACTTGATGATAATAAAATCTGGATTATATTTGCTTGCATGAAACAGTAGCCTGCTAAGACTGCTATGCAGATAAATATATCTGGTCTTGGATGTGTGAACACAGCACAGGGTTCCCAGATTGTTTCCACTCCTGTCATGCAGAGTGGTACCTTTTCTGATATTATTACTTCCTGGTACTCTGCAATATTGGATCTCCACACTTAAATAATAGGCCTTTATTTCCTGCATATTCTTCAAATTTATTACGAATTGGACTACTTTAAAAGCTGAGTTGATTCAAGTTCAAATTCCAGATTCAGCGTACTGAAAATTTAGCAAAATTCACAACAAACTACATTTGCTTTTTACCAACAACCAAATTTCCACCCTTCAAAGAAACTCAGGTGTAGGTTTATGCAAACCTAAAGGAGCTGAATGTATGAATGGTACAGTAAGAGCTATACTGGTTCTCCACTCTTGGATGTGTAATTCATGCAGAACAACAGGCTACTTACATGAGCTGCACTTTGCCTTTAAAGCAGTTGCTGAAATGGCAGGAACAGCTCCTGATGCAGCAGTTCTGATAAACTACCTGTCCTCTGTCCTGCTTGTAGAAATTAAAAGCCTTTTTCATCTCTGCAACAGATTCATGCAGTCTTGACCCAGTTCTGACCTATTGCTCAGCTGCTGCTCATTTTTTTCTCTGAAGCAGCCTGGATCACAGCCTCTCTAAAAATCAGAGATAGAGAACTGAAACCATTTAAAAGCAAGACTTGGAGGGGAATGGGGAACTCCTCACTTGAAGAGCACCACCGGGGGAAGGCTGAGCAGAAGTAAAACTCAGCTGTTCTTACCATGAGGGCACTTAGGTGTTTTCTCAGTCCAGGGAAGCTGAGGCTAAAGGTTAAATTGCACTTTCGTGGTATTTTGCAAATAAACCACCTTATGAAGGAAAGGGGTTTGATGAATCAATCCGGCATTAAAGGAATAGTTTTAAAAACTTTACTGGCAAAGGATCAGCTCCTCAGCCCAGCACCAATAATGAACTCAGCAGTATGGCCTTGTCATTTGAGGCCTAAAGGTCAAAATGCCAGATGTGAAGAGGTGTCCCAGGGATGAAAGGGATTAACATGTGCATAGTCTGGGCAGCAACCTGAAAAGATATTTCCATTACACTGCCTTTACTTCACACCATTCGGTACCAAAGGTTTTGTGGAATGTCATTTCAGCTGTTTCATGCACTCTGTGTGCAAAGGACACCATCAAAACCAATACACCCAGGAATGCTGCAGTTCCAGGAGTTGCAGCAGCCCAGCTGTGTTGTTTCCAAGGAGTTTCCAGGCCCCAGGGTTAGTATTGCACCCCACTAACTCCCTCCTGGACAGGCTGCATTTCAAGCCAGTGATGCCAGTTACCTTATTCAGAATTGCCTGTGGGCTGCATATCTTGTGTCAGCAACATTCCCAGTAATGCTGCTTGGGGAATGATCAAATGCCACACTGTCAACATCTTGGCTCGTGTTGTGAAACACAGCATCAGCACAGGGGCAGGATGGGCAGCACAGTGCAGAAGGGAAGGGGTCCTTAGGAGACCATTTGAAGATGCTGCTAAAAAATCCAACGTTCACTATGTCAAAGTCTTTCCAAATCCCTCTGCAGACCCCCTGCCACAGGGTCTGATCATGTCCAACCCTTAATAAATCATCTGGTGGCCCAGGAGAAGATGAGAACTGAGGTGCAGAAAGCCTAGGACCAGATTTTTAGAATGTATGTAGGTGCCTGGAGATGCAAAGTGTCCTACAGCTGGGACGCTGACCTCTTCTTCAGGTACCTTAAATATCTTAAGAGTTACATCCCTCTGACAACAGTCAAAGGCTGCATATGGCAGGAGTGATCTTAAAGGTTTACAACCCATCTATTGTCCCACCCTAACCTTTTCTGTTCTACCCCTAACAGCACCAACTGTAACAAACAGGGAACACAGTCAAGAGACTTGGTAAGCCGTGTCTTCAGGAGGTGCCTGACAACAATATTCTCAGCTTCCTGCCCTGATCGTGTCTAAGTCAATATTTATCTTTTAGGTCTTGACAGCAGGAGATCAATTCTTGCTTCATCAAATTTAACAGGAAGAGCATCTAAAACTATTACTCTTCAAGAAAGCTTGGAAAGAGATGTGGATGCTACTGAGTTTTATCACAGCTGTGCAAAGAAAGTGCTTATCCATCTCCCATCAACATGTGCTGACCTTCCTGCCTTCTGCTCCATTGCTCTTCATTAATCAAACCAATAGCCTTGTTAGCTGCAAAAGCACCACGTCAGACAGCTACAGTGGGATCTAATTACCTCATTCTAATTCAGTGGAAGGACATTTTCAGATAAATAAAACGGTTTCGACACCATTTCAAGGGTCATCCCACGCAAACCATCTGTACCCAACAGACTGTTCTTCATTTATCTTGACTTTTCCAGGTAACAGTTTTGATAACACTAGATAATGAGAGCTAGGAGTGCCACAAAGACTGTGCTTATCCCTGGGCAGATGTCATGGCAATGACAGGTGAGCACTGCATCTCCAGTTGTCACAAGGAGCTTAGCATGGCAGGTGGCAGCTATAACCCTGGAGCAAAGCAGTACCCTCTGTCTTCTCAGTCAAACCTGGGAGCTGACACTTGGCCACTCCCCATGACAGCAGCCCTGCTGCAGCTCTCCAAAGATCCTTGAATAGGGATGAATATATTGCTGCAGACTGAGGCTCACATTCTTAGAATCCTAGAATGGGCTGGGTTAGAAGGGACCTCAGAGCTCATCAAGCCCAACCCTTGATCCACTCCCCCCGTGGTTCCCAGCCCATGGCACTGAGTGCCACATCCAGGCTCTTTTGAAATATCTCCAGGGATGGAGAATCCACCCCTTCCCTGGGCAGCCCATTCCAGTGTCTGATCACCCTCTCCATAAAGAAATTCTTTCTAATGTCCAACCTTCCTCCTTTTTTGCTCTTTATTTGTTTTGGCATTTACAGGTGCCCTGTTTGATTAAATCGCCGATGATTTTTAACAAGTCCTTTGAGGAAAATCTTACTCAAGGACAAATTAAAAGCTCTGAAAGCTGGAGACAGAATGAATCCAAGTTGAGGGTTCTGAACGTATGAGCAACCCTGATAAAGTACACTTTATATCTGAGCTCAGCCTCACATTGCTGTAACAGTATTGCTGTTAGTTGTGCAAAACTGCAGCAGCTGAGCAGTGGCCTTACACTTGCTGGTTGAGATGATTTAAAATGTCCATGTCTATCTTCTTTCTTCTCACTCTCAGACATGAGAGCTGTAAGACATGATTATAAGATACTTCTGTAAGAAAAAGGTGATAAAAGTGGTCAACATCCAGATGAGGCAAGTGGAAGTTAATGACAAAGCTGAATTTACCTTGTAGTTCTAGAGCTGATCCTGCTAGAGTTCATCTTTGTTTTATCTTGATGGTGAAACAAACAAAGGTTCTTAGAAATGGACCCTACTGATATGTAGGAACTCACATGGAACCCTACCCACGGCACCACCAACAATCAGGCTACGAGTTTGCATTTTACCAAAAACATCAAATATACCACCCCTGTGCTGCCACTCTTCCACATTCGCTCATATGGGCTCCCAAAACTCCAAAATACCAGAACTGGCAAAACAATGCAAAATTTTTGCTGAAAATTTTGAAAATTTTCTACTGAAAATTTTTGCTGGCCCTAACATGGAACCCTACCCACAGCACCACCAACAATCAGAGTACAGGCTTCCATTTTACCAAAAACCTCGAATATACCAACCCCTGGCAGACACTATCTCACTCTTGCTCAGTAGGGCTCCCAAAGCTGCGAATGAATGGGACTGGCAAAAAAATACAAAGAGTGACCACTGAAAACTTTGGCTGGCCCTAACCCTCACATGGAACCCTACCCACAGCACCACAAACAATCAGGCTACGGGTTTGAATTTTAACCAGGATCTCAAATATATCACTGCTCGGTGGCCACTGTTCCACTGTTGCTCAAATGGGCTCCCAAAACTCTGTAGAAATGGGACAGGCAAAACAATGCAAAGAGTGACCACTGAAAAATTTGCTGGCCCTAACCCTCACATGGAACCCTACCCACAGCACCATCAGCTATCGGGCTACTGGTTCGCATTTAACCCAGAACCACAAATATACCACCCCTTGGGGGCCGCTCTTGCACTCTTGGTAATAGGGCTCCCAAACCTCCAAATGAATGGGACTCTCAAAAAGATAAATAGAGTGGCCACCAAAAACATTCGCTGGCCCTAACCCTCACATGGAACCCGACCCACAGCACCACCAACAATCGGGCTATGAGTTTCCATTTTACCCAGAACCTCAAATATACCACCCCTCGGCGGCCACTCCAACAGTATTGCTCAAGACGACTCCAAAAACTCCGAATGAATGGGACTGGTAAAACAATGCAAAGAGTGAGCACTGAAAATTTTTGCTGGCCCTAACCCTCACGTGGAACCCTACCCACAGCACCACCAACAATTGGGCTACAGGTTTGCATCTAACCAAAATCCTTGAATATACCAACCCCTCGGCGACCACTCTCCCACTGTTGCTGAAAAGGTATTAAAAAAGTACAAAAGACTGGGACTGGCAAAACAATGTGTTAAAAATGACCGAGCCTCAATATTCTGTTAATGGTTTAATTTAATTAATAAAATTGAAATTGCAATGAGCAAAACAGCGCTGGGTGCATAGGGAGTCTCTGCTCCACTCACACGCACACATCTAAAACTCTAGGATTATCTTTTACTGATTACAATTCTATGAATATTCCAAAGGAGGTGGGTTTACATACATATTCAAAGGGATTTCATCACATCATTATAATATTCATGATAGGCGGAGTCTGGGTGGAGTCTAGGCAGAGTCCTCTCTTGGGGAGATATCGGGGGTCATCAGGGGGACTTTGGATGAAGTAAGAAGTCTTCCTCAAACTTGAACTCTTTATCTTTCTTGGTTTTGCTGACTTCATTATTTTGTTACAGAGCAAAATTAAACCCTAGCCATAATTTCCTTATCTGCTGGTTGTGGCATTTTTATGTTGTCTTTTTGCAGGTGTTCACATTCTTTTGGTGCCTAGTTAGCCTTGGCTGTGCCTTCTCTCTAAACAGTTTTCCTGGCCTTTTTGGGCTTCATTTTGGCGACCCAGATGGGCCTGGACTCCGTCGTGCCGTGATCCGGGGGGGCCCGGGGATGCTTTTTTGGGGTTCCGAATTCTGTCAGATAAGCCTCCCCTACTCCCTTGGCTCTGCACGCCGATGGACACCAGACCTTCCTCATACTGAAAAGGTATTTATATTTGCTTGGGTTTTGAGGCCTCCAGGGAAAGGGGGGTTCGAGTGTCCCAGGATTTATAGGGACGCAGGGGACGCCCCCAGACGGGCAGGGTCGAGTCCAGGCCAGGTCTGAGTCCCTTTTCAGAGTTAAGCGGTTCGAGTCCGGTCGGCCCTGATTCTCAAGCAGAAGGACTCGGGTCCCTTCTGGGGTTTGAGTCCCCAGAATTGTATGGTGTTGGCAATAGGATTCTGTTAATGCTGCAATCGTTGATTCGGGGATCCCTCACTTACCTGTTGCTTGTGCTATTCTGTTGCTCCGCTTTTAAGAGAATTAAGTGTTTCGCGTCCCTATCGAAGAAAAGTTTTACAGCTTGATCTTCGGGGGCTGCCGCGACATTCGCGGTCTGTAGTGACATCTTGTGACCCTAAGCGGTAGAGCAACGTGTAAAATTTTCCCTGTGCAAAGTTCTGACTGGAAGTACGTCTGTGTGAATGAAAGTGAGTGACTGGGACGCAATATAATTGCGGAGCGAGTGCGGGGTCCTGGTTTGCGTTTCCGTGTCACCCGCGAGGGGCCGGCCAGAGACGGACGAAGCGATTGGTGTGGATTGTTGGAACGAGTAAGCTAAGTGTTGAAATCTGAATAGAATTTGGTGACTTAGAAAGAGCCCCCTTCAGTTGTAACAGCTCAAGTGGGTATAATGGTGGTTGAATAAAGTAAGGAAATTAAGACCAAAACCCCCTTGGGATGCATTTTAAAGCATTGGAAAGAACTCGGTGGAATTCCGGGGGGAAATACAAGGGAAAAGACACTTGTGAAATATTGTCAAGATTGGTGGTCTCTGCATAGATGATGGAGAAAAATGGCCACCAGGGGAAGTTTAAACTATAATAGCATCCTACAGCTTCTGCTGTTTCTCCATAGACTGGAAAAGTGGGATGAAGCAATGTATGCAGACGTTCTTTACCTTAAGGGATAAGCTGGAATGGCAAAAGATTGTGGAATAAATGTATCACCTCATGATCCCTTTGTTTTAGCACTAGAACAGGATCAGAAAAACAGCAATTTAAAGGAACCCTGTTGTGATGCTTGTAGCATAGGAAAACAATGGCTTGAGCTGAAAGGAAAAGACAAGGAAACAGAAAGTGCCAATAGCCTCCAAGAGCATCAGCCTTTTGCATCAGGATATGGAGTATCCTGCTGCCAATATCCCAACAGAAAGGCAGCAGTAGCTCCCTAGAATCGGGAGATGAAAGAGGAACTTGGGGAGGCTGCTGTTTGGTAAAATAATGAAGTCAGGGAAAACAAGAAAGATAAGGAGTTCAAGTCCAAGGAAGACTTCTTACTTCATCCAAAGACGCCCTGATGACCCCCGATATCTCCCCGAGAGAGAACTCTGCCCGGACTCTGCCTGTCATGAATATTATAATTATATATTGCAATCTTATAAATATGTATGTAACCTCCCTTTTAACTGTATAAATAGCCTAACCCTTTCCCCTGACTGGCGGAACTCTTTGTCCAGCGTGAGCTGGGAGTTCCCTGGGTCAAAAAATAAATACTTTTGTTGTATAAAGGCTCAGAACTCTGTCTCTAAACAGTTTTGCTGGCCTTTTTGGGCTTCCCTGGCAAAACAGTGCAAAGAGTGACCACTGAAAACTTCTGCTTGCCCAAACCCTCACATGGAACCCGACCCACAGCACCACCACCAATCAGGCTATGGGTTTTCATTTTACCCACAACCTCAAATATACCACCCCTCGGCGGCCACTCTCCCACTGTTGCTGAATACGACTCCAGAAATTCCGAACGAATGGGACTGGCAAAAATATGCAAAGAGTGACCACTGAAAACTTTTCCTGGCCCTAACCCTCGCACGTAACCCTCCCCACAGAACCACCAAAAATTAGGCTATGGGTTTGCATTTTACCAAAAGCCTCAAATATACCACCCCTCAGCGGCCACTCTCCCATTGTTGCAGAGTAGGGCTCCAGAAACTCTGAACGAAAGGGACTGGCAAAAATATGCAAAGAGTGACCACTGAAAACTTTTCCTGGCCCTAACCCTCACATGGAAGCCTACCCACAGCACCACCAACAATCAGGCTACGGGTTTGCGTTTTACCAAAACCCTCGAATATACCACCCCTCGGCGGCTACTCCCCCACTGCTGCTCAATATGGCTCCAACACTCCAAACGAACAAGACTGGAGAAAAAATGAAAGGAGGGACCACTAAAAATTCTTGCTAGCCCTTACCCGCACATAGTGCCGTACCAACAGCACCACCAACAGTCGAGCTACGGGTTTGCATTTTATCAAAAACCACGAATATACCACCCCTCAGCGGCCACTCTCCACTGTTGCTCAATAGGGCTCCAAAGAACCGAACGAACAGGATTGGCAAAAAAATGCAGTGACCACTGAAAACTTTTGCTGGCCCTCACCCTCATATGGAACCACATCCACAGAACCACCAAGAATCGGGCTACAGGTTTGCATTTTACCAAAAAGCTTGAATATACCACCCCTTGGCTGTCAGCTCCCTTCAGCGCCTCCTGCTTCCCCAAACCGGAAACACCGGGGCCGGGTGGACTGGGAGGGGTGGATCGGGAACAGTTCCATCCCAGGGCATTTTTAGGGAAGATGGTAGGGCTGGGGTGCAGCCCCCCTGCAGGAGGCTGTTTGGGCTTTCTCCTTGCCTCAGTTTCTCCGCCATTATTTGAGGGGTTGGGAATTATGGCTTTCGGGGATGGGGGGGTTATAACAACACAGACACCCCCTCAAATCACTGAGCCCTGAAAAGTGGTCTGGGAAGGGGCTCCCCCTTCCCAAGCTTTCCTTGGGGGTGCTCTATGGCCAAATATTGTGTTCACAGGGTTCCCAGGGGAGTGGGAGTCGGGGGTAGAGAGGGGCACCCACTAATGTCATGAATTCTTTTGGGGCTCAGGCCTCACTGCACGCAGTGTTTGGGGACGGGGCGGTTGGGGAAGCTGAGGTTGGGGAGGGGAAACTGAGGCTGGGGGGGGGGAGAGGGAGTGCCTTTGCTTCGGGAGCCGGGGGGCGGGTTCAGAAGCCGTGTGTCACCGTCCGGCCCGTGACTCACTGGGGTGTACCGCGGTGCCTCGCCCCACACGGGGTCATACTGGGCTGCACTGGGCCGTACTGGGCGGGGAGTGGCACGCGGGTGCGCCAATGGCACCGCCCGTCCCTGGCCCAGGTGAGCGGCTGCTCCCGGTTCCGGTCCGGCCGCCATGGAGCCCGTGGGTGCCTGGAGCCCCGCTCAGGCGGCTGCCTGGCTCCGAGGTGAGACAACCCCCCCCCGCCCCACAACTGTGGGGTGACCCCTGGGCTGGGGGTCTGGGGTGGGTTGTCACCGCTCTGGGGACACTTGGGGTTGGTGCAGTGGGTGGCAGCCCCTTCCCCTTCTCCCTGTTGGGGGGTGGGTCCCTGGTGGTGGGGCGGGGGTCCGGGGTGGGTTGTCACCAGGCTGGGGACGTGTGGAGTGGGGGTGACAGCCCTTTCCTTTTCTGGGGGTCGGTCCCTGGATCCCGCTGATGGTGGGGTGTGGTCTGGGTGTGTTGTCATTGCTTTGGGGACATGTGGGTGGCTTGGTGTCGCTGGACGGGGGGGGGGGGGGGGGAGCTTGTCAGCCGTTTCTTCTTGTCCCTATTTGGGGGAGGGGGGAGGAGGGGGGGGGGCTGGCTGCTGGATGTGGCTGTGGAGCAGGGGGTGGGGGTAGCTGGGCACCAGCCAGGCATCCAAGCATCAACCCCCCCCTCTCGGGGTCACCAGGCTAGGGGACAGCAGGGACACAGGTGTAAGGGGACAGCAGGGACACAGGTGTAGGGGGGGTTCTGGTCCTCCCGGTGTGCAGCTGGCTCTGTGGGCAGGGCTGGATGCGGCGTTGCAGGGGTACCCCTTCGAGGCCTGGGGGCTGGGGGGTCCCGACCTGCTGGGGCTGTCAGCAGGGGGGCTGGAGGCGCTGGGTGTGTGGCCCCTGGGCCACCAGGAGCTGCTGCTGGAGGCTGTGGAGCAGCTCCGTGCCCTGGTGAGTGCTGGCACCCATGGGTGCTGCCGGGGTCCCCTGGGGAGAGGGGATCTTGAGGCACCTTGGGATGGAGGGAGGTGGGGGGGGTTGAGGGGGACTGTGGGATGGAGAGGGGATTTGGGGGCATCCCCACCCAGGGGCTGGATATAGGGGGGGATTTGGGGAGACCCTGGACAAGGTGGAAATGGGGATGCAGGGGCACCCTGTGATGGATAAAGGAGAAGATGTAGGGGATCCTGGGATGGAGGAGGGGACATGGAGACCCCCTGGACTGTGTAGAGAGGGGAATCCAGGGGCACCCTGAGCTCAGAGGGAGGATACATAGGGAAACCCAGGGCTGGGTGGAGGTGGGATTCCGGGGCACCTTGGATTGGGTGACAAAGGAGATGTTGGGGGCACCCCGAAGACCCCCAGTGCCCTCCTGTCCTCTGATATCCCCCCCAGGATGCGGGGTTGGCCAGCACCAGCCTGCGGACCCTGACCGAGAGGCTGCGGGAGCTGGCGCTGGGCACCCACAGCCTGGTGCTGGGGGTGCCACCCTCGGGGGATGACCCTCTGCCACCCCCCCTGACCCTCCTGGCTCATGTCGTCGACCTGGTGGGGGCTGCCAAGGAGCTCTTCTTCTGGCTCAACAGGTCTGGGGGGGGATAGTGGTAGTGAAATGAGGGCACCCATGGGTGCTGTGTGCCCCCTGTTCCAGGGGCTGAGCTCTCTGTTCTTCCTCCCCTTCCCCAGGTACCTTTTCTCCACCCTCAATGACTTTTCGGCCAGCCGGGACATCGTCCTGCTCTGCACCCAGCTGGCAGAGACCCTGCAGGAGGTGGGGGTCCGGGTGGGGGTTGTGCTGCCCTGAGGCCACAGTGATGGGCAGGGTGCCAGGGTGGGGGGGCATGCGGGCTGCCTGCTGGATGGAGAGGGGGAGCTGGGGTGAGAGAGGATGCGGTACAGGGGGGGTTCCTCACGGATCCCCTCCAAGCTGGGATGGGGGGATGGGGCTGAGCCATCCCATGCTGCTCAGCCCCAAATCATTGTCCCTCCAGGACTGTCCCACGGCCGAGAGGGACAGACGGATCCTGCGGATTGTAAGTGCTGGGTGAGGAGGGGGCAGTGGCCACGGGGGGCTCAGTGCTGCCAGGACACCCCCCCCTCCATCACCTCCCTCTGTCACCTACAGTGCCAGCACATCGCGGGCATCTGTGAGAGCATCCTGGGCTGCAGCCCCCCCATGCTGCTGGACCGCAGGGCTGTGCTGGAGCATGTGGGGCTGGAGCTGCCCCCCTGCCCACAGGACAGCTCCCCAACATCCCCCAACATCCCGACGCTGCCCCACAGCCTGTGGGAGAGCCCCCAGACACTCCACAACACCCCAACGATGCCCACCAGCCAGTGGGGGAGTTCCATGATGTCCCCTGCCACCCCATCGCTCCCCACCACCCCACTGGTGAGTTCCTCCCACTGCCCTGGGATCCCCCTGGCACTCCCTGTACCCCAATCACACCTTCTTCCTGTCCCATCCTCCCTGGCAAGGGCCTCAAGATCACCTCCACCAGCTCCTGCCTGCATTTTGTGTCTGCGACCCCTTCAGAGGTGAGGGAGGGGCTGTCAATCCCCAGCAGCACCCTGTCCCCCAGTCATCCCCTTTCAGTGCCAGCTCTGGGGGATACACCCATCCCACCATTGGATGCAACATAATCCTTAATCCACCCCCACTGACCCAGACCTGAGGGTGGCTGCCCACAGCTGAGCCCCTGCAACTCATCTCATGAGTGGGCACAGCCTGGGCTGGGGGGTGGAAAGCCCCCCCTCTGCACCCCAACCCCCCCCCAAGGTCAGTGCTGTGCAAGGTCAGGCTGCTGGTGAACGTTAACCCCAGGGGCAGAGCTGCTGGGAGGGGGGGGAATAACCAGGGTGGGTGGGGGGCTGAGCCCCCCACTCTCCCCTACCTCTGCCCCAGGCCCTGGCTGCCCACGGGGGCCGCATCCTGCCCGGGGATGAGATCGTGCAGGTCAATGAGCAGGTCGTGGTGAGTCTTGGGGGGGGGGGGACAGTGGCTTTGGCAATCAAGTCCTGGCCAGGGACCTGGGGGATGGAGGGAATTTGGGTGGGGGGCATGGGAGCTGTGGCCAGGGGGAGGATTTGGGGGGCATGGGAGCTGTGATCTGCAGGATGCAGGAGCTGGGAAAGGTCTGGGGGATGCAGGAGCCACCGCTGGGGTGGGTTGGGGGATGTGGGAGCTGAAGCAGGACAGGAGCTGGGGAATGCTGGAGCTGGGGGGGTGGGGGTGTTTGGGGGATGTAGGAGCTGTGGCCAGGGAAAATGGGGGGGATGTCGGAGCAGCAGCTGGGGAGGGTTTGGAGGTGTGGGGCTGGGAGTTGGGGGGCTGTAGGGCAGTGTGGGGCCGGGGCCAGGTCCTCTGCTCACCAGGGGGTGTGAGCAGGTGGGTTGGACACGAGTTAACCTGGCAAAGAAACTGCTGGAGAAGAGGAGCAGAGTGGCGCTGGTGCTGAAAAAAATCCCCCTCGACCTGCCTGGCTCACTCCCCTCTCCCAGGCAGGAGGTGAGTGATCCCAGTGCTCCCAGTACAGCCCCAATGCCACACTGGGCTGTGCTGGGCACTGGGAAAGGATACTAGGAGCTGCTTGGTGGTCTCTAAAGTTCTGGGGAACCGTGGTGGGATGTGGGCTGGTCCTCATCCTCCATCCACAGCTCCCAGCAGGATTTTTGGATGCTGTGGATCCTCCTAACACCAGGAGCAGCGAGTGCCCGGGCAGTCCCATGTCCCTCACTTCCAGGTGAGTCCCATCCCCTCCCTTCCCTAGGTTTTTCTGGGAGGCAGGAAAGGTGCCAGCAGCGTGGCGAGGAGCCCGTGTGGCTGCCGAGACTCTTAAGGAATGAAAAAAAAAAAAAAAAAAAAAAAAAAAAAAGTAGTTGTGTTTGTAATTCATTCACTTAGTAACGTTTTAATGGGTTTGAAACTATATTTAGATTTGACCCTTCTCCTCTCCCGGAATGGGAAGGCGTGCAAGGAGCTGGGGGCAGGAACTGCCAGGCTGGGGGGAGAGCTCCGGTGCCGCCCCGCTCCTCCTCGGGCAGGGAGAACCGGGGGTGCCCCAAGTGGGTGTGGGGTTGGAGGGAACCCAAGGGTGGGATTCCCGTAGCGGTTGAGGTGGATTCTGGGCTCAGGGATCTGTTTTGTTTTGGCTTTTTTTCTCCTCCAGCGCTGAAGCTGAGTTGGACTCGGGAGCAGACTCGGCGCCGGACGCTGTCACCGACGGAGAGGACAGGGAGGACAAGCGGGACTTGAGGCTGCCTGGCTGTGGTAGGAGAGGAGCAGAGGGGGTGTCCGTGGATAGAGGGGGTGTCCGTGGATAGAGGGGGTGTCCGTGGATGGGGGGGTGCCCAGGGATGGAGGCGGATGTCCATGGATAGGTGCGGGGGGTTGGAGGAAGTATCCAGGGATGGAAGGGTTTCTCCCCCCAGGGCAAGAAGCTGCAGCCTTGCTCTCTGTTTGCAGGAGCTGCAGAGGGGGTGTGGGAGGGTGGGACCCCACTGGGGACCCCACCGGGCACCCCAGGCACCCCATCAGGCACCCATTCTTCTGTTGGACCCTGCACCACAGAGCTCAGCCCCACGGCAGCCCCCACAGCAGGGGCTGGTGGTGCAGAGCCCATCGGGCTCCCTAGGGAGGTGAGAGCTTGGGGGAGGGGGGAGAGGAGCACTGAGCCTCGGGGGGGGGGAGCCCCCGGGGGGAGCCATAAGTGGGGGACGTGTAGGACTTCGTGTCAAAACACCCCTCCCCTGGGGAGAGGTCCCTGCTGAGCTCGCTGCTGCAGGGTGTACCAGTTGGGGGTCCCCAGGGGGCTGTGGGTGCTGAGGGGTCCCCAGGGGTCTATGGGTACTGCTGGGGGGGGCTTAGCTCACACCTCCTCACCCCCCACCACCTCTTTATCCCTATCTCCCCATCCAGAGCAGCCCCCAGGTGGGACGCAGACCAAAAGGTGAGCAGGACCCCCCCAGGCTGGGGCAAAGAGGGCTGGGCTGGGGGTCCCAGGCTCTGTCCCCCTTCCTCCCTTCCCTGCTCTTGATCCACCCCCCCCTGAACTGTGGCTGGCAGGAGTGGCGACCAGGCTGAGCCGCCGGCGGGTCTCGTGCCGGGACCTGGGCCGGGTGGACTGTGATGGGTGGCTCCTGAAGAAGAAGGACCACGTGGGCTTCATGGCCCAGAAGTGGAAGCGGTGCTGGTTTGTGCTGAAGGGCCACACACTCTACTGGTACCACCACCCCAGTGTGAGTGGGGGGGACACTGGGGGTCCTGGATCCCCACCCAGGGCAGATGGGAAGGGTGGTGGATGTGGCTGTGTCTCCCTTGCAGGATGAGAAGGCTGCTGGGCTCATCAACGTGGCCACCTACGACCTGGAGAGCACGAGGGAGCAGAAGAAGAAATAGTGAGTAGGGTTCTGTCTCACTGTGGACCTCTTGGTTGGTGGTGGAGGCAAGGAGGTTGTCCCGAGAGGGTGTGTCCTGCTGGGTACCACATCCCTGTGATGGTGATGGGGTCCCCATGGGGCTGGTGGGGTCCCCATGGGGGTGGTGGGGTCCCTACAGTGCTGGCAGGAGTAGGTGTGGTGCAATGCAGGAGGCCACGCTCTGGACAAGACAAGCAATCCTGGTGTCATCTGGGTCAGGGCTGGGTTGGGAGGGGGGGCTGTGGCACTGAGGAGGGTGGGCAGGGGGCTCTGGGCTGGGCAGCCCCAGCAGCAAAGTTTTTTTCCCATTCCAGTGTGTTCCAGCTCTCCCATCAGAGGTACAAGCCCTTCATCTTCGCTGCAGAGACACTTTCTGATTTGAGCATGTGAGTAACCCCCTGCTCTGGTGACAGTCCCTGCGGGTCCCACCACACCGTGGTGGACCCTCTGTCCATCTGTCCATCCTTTCTGTCCCCAGGTGGGTCAGTCACTTGATAACAGCCAAAACAAAGTACTCGCTGGCCAACCAGTCGGTCCCAGACAGGGAGGAAGGTAACGGGGCCCTTCCCAAGGTGGGAGACAGGGTCTGTTCCCCTGCAGGAGATGGGGGATCCAGTTGGGGTGACCGTGTCTGGAGCTCTGGGATCACTGGGAGCTTTGTCTGGAATTTGGGGGGGGAGGGGATCCCCAAGAGGAGGGCTGGGGTGATGCTTGTTCTCTCCTGGCTGTCTCCAGACTGCTACAGCGAGACAGAAGCTGAAGACCCTGATGATGAATCCCCCAGGCATGGATGTGATTCGGTGAGTGGCCCCAGGGGACAATCCCAGGAAGGGGATTGAGGATCCTGCTCTCACCTCTCACCTCTTCCCCCCAGCCAAAGAGGAGGCTGCAAAACCCTCTGGAGAGAACCCAGCTCTTCCTGGCTGGCAGTGAGCCCAGCAGCACAGCCAGTAGCCCCCAGGGCAGCCCACGGCCCTGCTCCCCTATAGGTAGGTGACATCTGTCACCCTGTCACCTTGCATGCACCCTTTCATGAAATTTAGGGACTGGGTTGCACTGAGGGTGAACCATCCAGCACCTCGGGATGTTGGACATTAGAAAGAATTTCTTTCTGGAGAGGGTGCTCAGCCATTGGAATGGGCTGCCCAGGGAAGGGGTGGATTCTCCATCCCTGGAGCTATTTCAAAAGAGCCTGGATGTGGCACTCAGTGCCATGGGCTGGGAACCACGGGGGGAGTGGAGCAAGGGTTGGACTTGATGAGCTCTGAGGTCCCTTCCAACCCAGCCCATTCTAGGATTCTAGTATTCTATGATATTCTTTGGGGCAGGGGGGTTCAGGGCTGTCCTCCTCCCTTTCCTCACCCAGACCCCTCCGCGGAGGACCTGGAGTCGCTGATGCAGTGCCTGAAGCAGGGGGGGTTGTCCCTCACGGGGCAGCAGCGGTTCCTGACGCAGGAGCAGTGCCGCAAATCCTTCATCCGCCGCAACAAAAACCCCCACATCAATGAGAAGGTGCACACGGTGCGAGCCCTGCAGAGCACGCTCAAGGTGGGGACCCTGCAAGTCCCGCCACCTCCTACCCCCTCCTTTTGCCCCCAAACCCCCCGGTGCCCGTGAGCAGTCCCCCCAAAACCACCCCCTCCCTTCCTTCGGGGCAGGCGAAGCTGGTGGAGCTGCAAGCCCTGGAGCAGCTGCTGAGCGACGCTGCCCTCACCTCCCAGAAGTTCAGGCGGTGGAAGGAGGAGCACCAGGAGCTGTACCAGGAGCTGCGGGAGTGGTGGGCACGGCAGGAGGGACAGGACCCTGCTGGGGGGCTCGGGGATGAGCGCAGCCCCCCTGGAGATGCAGCAGAACCCTGACACCCCCCCCCCACTCCGGGGCTGCTCCAGCACGAATCACAACTGATAGAGCTAAGGAGGGGGTTGAGGACGTTTTGTGAGGGCTCAGCCCCACGTCGTGGACGAGGAGATTTGGCTTCTGCTCCACCCCCCGCTGTCCGGGCAGGACGTTCCAGTGACAGCCTGGCTTTTTTCCAAGGACATTTTGCCTCAGCTGCGCGGTGGCAGCGGGGCCCTTCTGCAGGAACTTGTCCCCACCACGCACACCGGGGCCTCTCCTGCTTGTAAATAAAATTTGTCTCGACAAGAGCTGACGGTGCCGGGGGTTGATGGCGCTGAAAGGTGGCCCTGTGCCACCCTCCTCAAGGGGTTGTGGGTCCCTCTGTGCCCTCTGCTCCTCTCCCCAGGGGCTGCTCCAGCTGGGAGGTGATGGCACCCAGGGGACAGAAAGCCGGGAAGGTGCCCCAGGGAGGGCTGGGGGGTGGCAGAGGTTTCGTGGAGCTCACAGGGGAAGAGTGTGGGGTGAGGGGGAGATGGGGTCAGGCTGGAGGTGGCAGAGGGGTCCCAGTCCCCCTGAGAGCTGTGGCTGGGGATGCTCTTTATTCAGCTGCAGAGGCTACAACCTGCTTGAGGATGACAGGAGAGACCAGTAACACCCCAGCAAGCACGGACACCAGGTGGCTTAAGTCAAACGTTTACGATGAGGAGGTAAAAGTCGGGAAATGACCCAAATCGGGCACTCAGGGATGGTCCCGCCTGGGGGTGCCGGGGCGGTGAGGGTGTGGGGTGCGGGCGGGGGACGGTGGGGATGGCCTCGCCCGGAAGTCCCGATCGAGGGGGCTTAAAGAAGTGGAACGGTTCGGTTCGGTTCGGTTCGGTTCGGTTCGGACCGGAATGGATCCGCAATGGATCCGGACCGGCCGGGCCCGCCCGCTGCTCCTCCCCTCAACTCCCCGCACTCCACCGGCGCCCTACGGGTGGTGGCTGCGGACAATCTTCCTCTCTCGGCCAAGAACCGCGGGGCGGGGCTTCAGCGTCGGAGTGAGCCAATGAGAGAGGAGAAGGGGCGGGTCCGACGCTTCCGATAGGCTGATGGGTGATGGCTCCGCCCCTTTCCCCGCTCCCCGCCCTCCCGCGGCTCTAACGGTCGCGGCGCGCGGGGCGGTGGCGGCGCAGGTGAGGGGGTCTCGGCTGTGCCTTCCCCTTGTGCTCCCCGCGGCGGAGCCATCTCTCCTCTTCCTTCTCCTCCCCTGTCCCGGGTCCCCGCGCCTCAGAGTCCGCCCTCATCCCCTCAGGAGCCGTCTGCGCCTTCCAGGCGGTTGGGTCCCGCCTGCGCGCTGCCCCTTTCCTCTCATCCCTTCCCTCTTCTCCCCATCCCTTTTAGGGGGCTGAAGGACTTCCCCCCACTCTCCTCACCATCCTCCCTCCAGGTACCCGCCAAGCTCTGCCCCTCCACCGAGAAAATCCCTGCTCTTCCTCACCCACCCCTCTCTATCCTTTTATTTTTTTTTTTTATTTTATTTTTTTTTTTACCCAGCAGTTTGTTTTATTTTCTGTGTGGCCCTTCCCCAGCCCCTCTGCAGGGTCTGTCCTGACCTCCCTGAACAGAGGAGTTGGGTTGGGTTGGTTTGATTTGGTTTGGTTTGATTTGATTTGATTTGATTTGATTTGATTTGATTTGGTTTGGTTTGGTTTGGTTTGGTTTGTAGGGGGGTGTGGGTGCTCTTTGAGGTCTGTGGGTGCTTGTGAGAGGGTGGTGCTGAAGGAGCTGGTAATGCTTTTGGTTGCTCTGGTTTTATTTCAGGTAAATTCGAGTAAGACTTAAATTTTACTTTTACAACTTCCTGACCTGTGCTGGAGATGGAGGCTTAAACTCGGGGGGTTTCTGGAGCATACCTGAATTGAACATGATAAGCACTGTGTTCATCTAGAAGTGGTTTATTTCTTCCCTAAATGAAATGCTGCTTCTGCTTCACTGTTCTGTTTTATTCCTGATCTCTAGCCTGTGTTGTAAAATCTGCTAATGTGTGTTTTCTAAGAATTTGGGGTTTCTGGGACCTCTTTGGATCAGTTGAGCAAAAATCCATTTGACTGGTAGAGTGGAGAGAGGCCTTGAATTTCCCCAGCAATGCCTGAGAGCTGTAAATGGTACTCACACCATCAGAGGCAGGGAATGCCCTGCCTGAAATACTTAAGAGAAGCAGATAAATTAAACCAAAGCTCTGGATGAGATAACGATTGCCATTTATGGAGCAGCTGTGCTAAGTTTTGAATGGCTGCATTTCTGCCTGTAGTTGCTGAGTGACCTCTGCAGAGGGCAGAAAGGAACCGGTGTAGGGTTAAGGCTTTTCAGGGGAAATTTTGAGTCTCCAGAGATGTAAAGGCAGCCTGTAGGTACAATGGTGACTGATGCTCTATAAATAACTGCCCTGGGGATGACACATGCCCGGGTTGAAAAGCACTGCTGCAGACCTGGAGAGTGCTGCAAACAGGGACTCTGCTCATTTCTCAGGCATGAAGAAAACCTACAAAATGTTTTTAAGCATTGCAGGATTGAAGCAGAGGTACTCATGGGAGCAAACACTAATTAAATGTGAAATACAGTTGTGACTGAAGAGCAGCTGATGTTTGCTTGGGTAGTGGGAGCAGGGTTTGGTTTATGCTGTTTTAAAATATGATTTTTATTTCTTGCCCTGTAGTTCCTGGGATAAATAAGATGGCTGCTCTTGAGAAACATCCAGACCTGAGGCTCCAGCAGAACAGCCCATCAGGTAAGGACAGTCCTTTCTCTAAAGCCCTGCTGTTGCCAGATCCTGTTTCATTTTCTCTGAGGAGACAAGTGGCCCTGAGAGGAGTTCTTTACAAAAGCTTTTTATTTAAAAAAACCAAAACAAAACACTAAAACAAACAATGCCTTATTCCTGCAAAGTGAAACAATTGGATGGGTAGATAAGAGTAGAGAATAATTTGATAACAAACCTATCTCTTGAGTGATAGCTGAAAAATCTGGAAGAGTTCTTAACAGGTAATGCAAAAATGTGTCTTTAATTCAACCAGTTTTGCTGTGTGCCAGTGCTGCTGCTCTTTTTAGTCTGAATGTCAGAGCATCAGCTGGGTGTAATCTCTCCAAACTTTGTGAAGGGAGTCTAATTTACTGCTCTTGCATTCTGTCTTCCATAATAAGATTGATTTTCACTCTCCTGGTGGTATTATTTGACTTCCTGGTGCTTACTTCCCCTTGCAAAACAGATTTCTCTAGCTATAACGTGGGGAGTCACACACGGATGAGTTTGGGGTTTATTGGCACTGGTAATTAGTTATGGCTTAAAATCACAGAATCCTAGAATTGGCTGGGTTGGAAGGGACCTCAGAGCTCATCAAGTCCAACCCTTGCTCCACTCCCCCCGTGGTTCCCAGCCCATGGCACTGAGTGCCACATCCAGGCTCTTTTGAAATAGCTCCAGGGATGGAGAATCCACCCCTTCCCTGGGCAGCCCATTCCAATGCCTGATCACCCTCTCCCTAAAGAAATTCTTTCTAATGTCCAACCTAAACCTCCCCTGGCACAACTTGAGACCTCTTGTGCCCTCTTGTCTTGCTGAGAGTTGCCTGGGAAAAGAGCCCAACCCCCCCCTGGCTCCAACCTCCTTTCAGGGAGTTGGAGAGAGTGATGAGGTCTCCCCTGAGCCTCCTCTTCTCCAGCCTCAACACCCTCAGCTCCCTCAGCCCTTCCTCACAGGACTTGTGCTGGATCCCTTCCCAGCCTCCTTGCTCTTCTCTGGACCTGCTCCAGCACCTCAATCTCCTTCCTGAGCTGAGGGGCCCAGAACTGGACACAGGACTCAAGCTGTGGCCTCCCCAGGGCTGAGCACAGGGGCAGAATCCCTTCCCTGGACCTGCTGGCCACGCTGTTCCTGAGCCAGCCCAGGATGCCATTGGCCTTCTTGGCCACCTGGGCACACTGCTGGCTCCTCTTCAGCTTCCTGGCAATCCAGACTCCCAGCTCCCTTTCTGCCACTCTGTGCCCAGCCTGGAGCTCCCCATGGGGTTCTTGTGGCCAAAGTGCAGGACCCGGCACTTGGAATGCTGAACCTCATCCCGTTGGGATCAGCCCAACTCTCCAGTCTGTCCAGGTCCCTCTGCAGAGGGGTACTCAGAGGTTTTTCAGCCTGTTGGCTAAAGCACAAATATCCCTGGCTTTTTCTTTCCAGATCCCAGCACTGGTCAGAAGGGTAATTTCTTGGAGACTGATTGGAAGACACCAATGCTGTCTGAGAAGTTCCAGAGCCGTGTCAGCCGCTGCCCGAGCGTGGCCAACAGTGGGGATGGGGGCATTGGGACCTCCTGCTCAGACAGCACAGAAGGTGAGGGTTGCCACCAAAGACTTTTTTAAAAGACCAACAAGCATAAACAGCCCTAAAATGTAAAACTTGGGGAGAGCAGAGCCTGTAACCATGCTTGGAGAGTGTTTCTAAACCAGTGTCTGGCAGGGATACGCTGCCTGAAATACAAACAAGTGATTTGCTGTTTCTCTGAGCTACTTTGGTTATCTTGGAACTGCAGTAAGGGTTTTAACTGACTGAAAGAGCCACCTGAGTGATTTGCTGGCTTGTATTGACCAACAAGTGATTTATCAGCAAGTCTGTTGTTACTAAGAGATAATTTATAGGTGACTGTAGAGACTTCAGACCAGTGTGTAAAGCTCCTCAGTGTTAGAGCTGTGTGCCTTGCCCTCAGCTGAGGCACGTTCTCTGAAATCTCTCATGCCAGCAATCCTTTCCACCTGTGTTTTATCTTCACCCATTACAATGACATAAACCACCACTGAGTCACTGATTCTTTCAGCAGTTTGTGCTCTTCTTTAAAACAGCCCATGTGTTTCACAAGCTGCCCTGAGGCTTTTGAATCAGATGTAGATCTTGGTCATGTGTGAGTTGAAATGAAGGCTTTTTAGCAAGTCTGGCTTGTGGAAATATTGCTGGAAATATCAAAGTGTGTGTGTTTGTGTCCCATCTGGCCTCACTCAGGACAATAAAACATCCAGTTTCATGCTGAGGGCCGGGGAGGTGACAGTGCCTCTTTTGGAAATTGCCCTTGTCAGTGGCTGTGATGTTGTAGCCTTGTTTGTAGGGGCTGAGTTGTGCCACAGAGAGCTGGAGCATGCTGTCTGTCTGGTCACTGTGTCTGTCAGAAATGCTGTGACAGCCCTGAGCACACCTGAGGAACTGACTGCAGCATCCTGACGTGGGTGCTGCTCAGAGAACTCGGGTTCCTGGTGGTGACCCTGGGGTATAAATTTAGGGGCTTGTTCTGGTTTGGGCCAGGATAAAGGTGATTTTCTGTCTTGTAATTTTGCTTTCAGCTAAGTTTCTTTTAAGTAGAAAGTAGGGCTGTAAAAAGAAATGGTACTGTCCCTTCTGTTTGCCCAGGGGAAGGCAGCATGGTGCTCTCTGGAGTTCCTAAACACTACCAAGTGAAGTCTGAGAGATTTTTTCCCCTTTCTCCTTGTTTTTGAGATGTCTTTCCCATTGCTGTGATAGCTTCCCTACAGTTTTCTGAAGTCTTTGCAGAGTCTGCTTTTGTTCCTGTTCAAATCTTAATGTTTTATTCCTTTTGGGGTCACACACAGGTGGAAGGGCTGACCTCACAGTCCTGAGGAAAGCTGGATTAAAGGAAGCCTTTAGCCAAAGCCACACAGAAAAGAAGTTTGTGCACCTGGGGAGAAACCTGGGCTTCCTGCAGTCCACAAGATATCAGGACAAGGAGTGGGAGCAGGCACTTTGGTGGTTGCCTTTCTCAGCTCTTGCTGTTGCTGTATTGAAATCTGAGAGTTGCTAAGAATAACCCTGCATTTCCAGGCAGCCAGGTTTGGTGCCCTCCGACAGGACGGGCTGCGTGCGCTGAGCTCTGCCTCATTTCCTGTGGCAGTAAGGAGAGAGTCATTCCTCCAATCTCTAGAAAAAGCTCCCTTGGGGTCCTGGAGGAGCTGCTTGGTGATGTAGTGTTAGTGTTCTGCTGTGTCTGAAGCTCATCATGGGCTTGGGGAAGGTTCTGGTTAAGTTTGGTTACGGTTCAGAGGTGCTGAGCTGTGGGACGGGAGGAGGAGAATCTCACTGTTCAGCTGAGTAAGTTTCAGCCTTTTTATTCCATTTAAAGGACTTGCTTTCTAACTTGTTGAATTAAGATTATACTATAGTAGCTTAAAACCAAAGGATTAACATGTACTGAGCTAAACTTGGATTCTACCCATGGTTTGTGGTGGTAGGAAAATGTCAGCAGGCTCCTGGAAGTGGTTGTGAGGGGGCACACAGGTGTGCCTTCCTCTTGCTGCTGCTTAGGGGGATGTGTCTGGGGGGAGAAAAATTGTTTTTTAAATTCTTTAGGAAAAGTTTTTTAGCAGAAGAATGGCTGTTCATGTCAGAATGTTTCAGAATTATCATTACAGCATCACTTTTTTTTTTTTTCTTTTTTCCCCCTATAGACTTTTGCAATTCCAGTAACGGTTCCACATTCCAGCCCATCAAAACCCAAGTGATCATCCCAACAGCCCATGTAATGCCTTCTACCTTGGGTGCCTCACCCTCCAAGCTGTGCTCTGCAGGAGAGCAGGGCCCTTCACAGCCTACTTCAAACCCTGCTATGCCAGGATCTGCTTCTGAACACGCAGGGCTCATGAGAAATGGAGACTTTAATGCTGGGAAGTCATCTCAGGTGCCACCCAGGGATTTCTTACGTCCCTATGGGCCTTCAGGGAAAAATAGTTTTGAGCAATCCTGGCATCCTGTTTCTGATCACATGAGAACAGAAGATCCTTGGAAGTTTGACACTCCTGCCATCGAGCGTACCCTTAACCAGTCTCTCTTTTCAGATAGCTTGTGCACTGACCCTCTTCACAGGTTCCAGAAGTTCAATCCAAACTCTGAGGCAGGAAAGGACCATTATAAAGTGCTGCCAGAAAGTAAGCAAGGGGCTGGGGCTAATGGAGCCTGTGAGCCTCAGGATGGAACGTGGCCAAGTGGGAGCAGGCTGATGCCCACAGGACTTCAGGGCAACAATTTCTTTTCAAAACCTGGAACTCCTTCATCTGGAGCCTGGATGCAAGAACCCTGCACTCTGCATCCACATGAGAGGCTCTGCGAGCTCAGTGCTTGGAAACAGCAGCTGGAAAAAGTGCAAATGCAAATAGAGCAAATGCAGGTAGGGAGCTGCTTGAGTTTGAAACCCTTCCTGGATCTTTCCATGAGAATCATTGTCCCAGACCTATGAAGCAAGGAGAGAGGGGGAAGTGTGTCAGGCCTCTCCCTGCCTCGAGCTGAAAGAATCTTAATGCTGTGTTTTTACAGCATGTGGTGTCACAGGTGTCATTTAAGGTGTTGCTGATGTCCTGTACTGTGTTACAGCACCACACAAGGGTTCAGAGCAAGAGCTGAAACATCCTGTCTGCTAGGAACTGCAAAGAAAAAGCATGCCAAGCAGTTCTTAAGTTTGTAGAATAATCCTATTCTGTATCTAGACTTAGAAAAGAGACTTTTTTTGAAAAGGTGCATTAGATGGAAACAGGTTGTTTATCACCTCCTACCAGCTGTACCCTAATGTAGGCAAATTGTTTCCAGCAAGCTAGCACAGTGATCTAAAATTATTTGTTAATCTCCAGTTGTGCTTGGGCAAAGTTACTTGTTCTTGGACACTGCTGGAGACTGAAATAGCTGTGTCCTGGCATGCAGATGAGCACACAGAGTGCAAAATAGCTCAAGCAATATTGCAGTTACCTCTGTGGAGCACAAATCTCTCCCTGCTCATTTTCTCTCCTCTTGCAGTTACAAAATGGAGGTGTCTGCCACCATCCTTCTGTGTATTCTCCTTCGTTGCCTTGCCCTGATCCAGCCCAGTGGATCAATATCCTGAACTCCAATGAAAACCTACTCAAGGAGAGAGAGCTTCTCATTGACAGGTGAGAGTCTGATATTGACATGTTTCTAGGTAATCATGGTTACCTTAGAATGTCAAAACCACTGCCTTTTTTCACGAGGACTTTCTGGGAGCTCTTTGAGACCTTTGCTTTCAATTTGTTCTTTATGAATTTGGGCTGGCAAACAACACTTCTTACACCTAGCACTGGTGGTCCATAAGCTTTCTGAAGATGTAAGTCCTCATGAAAGCTACCTTCAGCATTTGGACTATGAAGACTTTTTCTGCTTGCTCAGTTTGAGTCCTCTAATTTCTCTCTCACTTGACTCACAAGCTCAGCCAAGCTGGATGCTCTAAAGTGTCCAAGGCTTGTGTGTTTTATCCTTGCTGGGGGGAAGGCTGTTCATGTTGTCTTGCTCTCTGTGTTTGAGAACAGTGTATTGACCTGTTTTTTTGGGTTTTTTTAACAGACAAAGACAACACATATCCCAGTTGGAGCAGAAACTCAGGGAGAGTGAGCTGCAGGTTCACAATGCCCTGCTTGGCTGTCCAGCATCCTACGGAGATGTCTACATGTTGAGAATGCAGGTAATTGGGTGCAACAGGGTGTCAGGAAGAAATATGTATCAAATCCATTAGCCCCACCACTTCTCCTGAGGTGTTTCCTGAGCAGGAGGGTTGTGCAGAGTGAAATTTTCTTTGGTATGGGCTGCCAGTTACCTGTCACCTCCAAGAGCTTCTGTGCCTCTTGAGATTTCAGGCCTTAAAGGGTTTGTTTAGAAGCTGTGCTGGAGATGCAAACAGCTGACAGCACAAGCAAGTTCTGCTTTGGATACTACAGTAAATAAGATGAAGCTGAATTATGTTTGGGCTGAGAATACAGCTCTGAGGCAGCCTCAGCTGCTCAGTGCCAGTTGGTAACCAAGAGGATTCTCCCTCTCTGTTTGCAGGAGCTGCAGCGGGAAAACGCGTTTCTTCGGGCACAGTTCACTGAGAAAACTGAGTCCCTCAGTAAGGAAAAGATTGAATTGGAGAGAAAATTGGCTGCTGCAGAGGTGGATATGAAGCTGATCCGGGAGTCACTGAAGGAAACTATGCAGAAACATGCAGAGGAGTTAAAGAAACAGGATGAAAGGGTATGGTCCTGTTGATCCAGAGGTGGAAAGGTGTTTTTTTTTCCTTCAAAAAAGAGTTGATGTAGTGTCTAGGTTAAAGTTCTCTGTAGCACTGTGTTAGTGCAGGTGTTTTCTGATCTCTTTATAGAATACTTTAGCTTATAGGATGAAGCTCTTCCTCCTGCTGTTAGAAGTCTTTCAGTACCTCTTAAGCAGAGAGGAAGCTTGTCTTTTAGCTAAGTGAGCAGAAATGGTGCTGAGCTAAGGTGGTCTTGTATTTTGGTGTTGAGTGCTGTTCAAAAAAGGTGAATGAATGGGCTTACAAAGAACTGAGGAATGGACAAGAAATTGCATAAACTTTTCTATAACTGTCCCTGCAGGTAAAGGGAAGAGACAAACACATTAGTAACCTTAAAAAGAAATGCCAGAAGGAAACTGAACAAAACAGAGAAAGACAACAGAGAATTGAGACCCTGGAACGATACTTGGCTGATCTGCCAACCCTTGAGGACCACCAGAAACAGAGTCAGAAGGTAAAACTACCTCCTAGTTGAAAGCTCTTACCATAATTGCTCAGGTGACTTTTCTGCAGCTGCTGTTAATCCCCTGTGCAGCTGCTCATGTTGTGGCCTGGACTTTTTTGAGAAGGAATGTTCTGAGCTACAGCTGAAAATTGCCACAGGAGTGGTAAAACTTGGCATTGTGAATATAATTGAAACATGGTGAAACCCTTGGGAGGTCTCTAGAGTCTTGTGATGGTCTTTGTTGCAGCTGAAGGAATCTGAACTGAAGAGTGCTGCTATGCAGGAAACAGTGCTGGCACTGGAAACTGAGCTTGGAGACCTCCGGGCTGCTTTCAGGGAGCAAGAGATGCAGTTAGAAACCCAAAAGCACAAAGAGCTGGAGCTTCTTTCCACTGTCCGCAGGTAAAAAATCAGGAGGATTAGAGTAAACTTCATCTTCATAGAATCCTAGAATTGGCTGGGTTGGAAGGGACCTCAGAGCTCATCAAGTCCAACCCTTGCTCCACTCCCCCCGTGGTTCCCAGCCCATGGCACTGAGTGCCACATCCAGGCTCTTTGGAAATATCTCCAGGGATGGAGAATCCACCCCTTCCCTGGGCAGCCCATTCCAATGGCTGAGCACCCTCTCCAGAAAGAAATTCTTTCTAATGTCCAACCTAAACCTCCCCTGGCACAACTTGAGACCTCTTGTGCCCTCTTGTCTTGCTGAGAGTTGCCTGGGAAAAGAGCCCAACCCCCCCCTGGCTCCAACCTCCTTTCAGGGAGTTGGAGAGAGTGATGAGGTCTCCCCTGAGCCTCCTCTTCTCCAGCCTCAACACCCCCAGCTCCCTCAGCCCTTCCTCACAGGACTTGTGCTGGATCCCTTCCCAGCCTCCTTCCTCTTCTCTGGACCTGCTCCAGCACCTCAATCTCCTTCCTGAGCTGAGGGGCCCAGAACTGGACACAGGACTCAAGCTGTGGCCTCCCCAGGGCTGAGCACAGGGAAGGAATAGCACTGAAGGAATTGCTGCACAAACCAGTGATGATCCAGCACAGCCTGTGTCCCACTTGAGCCAGGTTACTGTGGATGGGTGATGTTTATGTGAGCATTCACCAAAGCATCATCTTCAAATTCCATGTGCCAAGAGGGAAAGGTTGGGAGCAGAAGCAGATGGGAGGCCCCTGTTCTCTCCCCAGGGTTTGCCTGTGTCTGCAGGTTGTTGCTCTCAACTGTAACTCCTTGCAAAATGGCCCTGTGTAGTCTGCAAGAGTTACATCCACAATACCATGTCCAGGGGCTCCTTCCTTCACAGCCCTGGCAGTTTGCAAGCTGGGATTCAAACAGGGCAACGTTGCCACCTGATAAGAAAATCATTTGCTGCCTGATATGGTTTAGTGAGGGAAATCCCCCAGATAAAGCTGGTTTTCCCATGGTGTTTGATTTTTCAGCTTGCAGGATAAGGTGCAGCAGTGTGTAAAGAATGCAGAGAGAGGACCCCCAGCTCAGGATGGGGAGAGACAGAAAAAAGAAAATGATGCTCTTAAGAAAGACTGTGATTGCCTCAGGAAGGTAAGAGCCTGTCCCAGCTGGGAATCATGTTCTTTTTCCTTCTACTGAGTCACATCAAGCACTGAAATGTAATAAGGGACTTTTGCAGTCAGAATTACATTTTTGCAGTCAGAATTACATTTTTGCAGTCAGAATTACATTTTTGCAGTCAGAATTACATTTTGCAGTCAGAATTACATTTTTGCAGTCAGAATTACATTGAAACAGGTTTCTGGAATTCCAAACTGAGGGGTTTTAAAAGCTGTTTTTGTTGTGTTAGCCAGTAACACTGTGGAGAAGTTACAGGATGCAGAAGAGGGGAGAGGAAAACCACAAGAACTGCAACTTCTCCAGCCTGGAGCTGATACTTCTAATGGTGCCTTTTGTCAGGGGATTCAAGTCCATTACTGACAGTGGCTGTGAGTAAAGCAGTGAGTGGACAGGAAAGAGGAGAGGAGATGCAGGCCTACTGAGGGAGAAATCCTGGTGGTATTACTGAGTCTGTGTGGCCAGTTTTGATGCCTCTGCTTTTGCTTCCAGATTGTGGACAAACAGCAGAAGAAGATGGAGCAGTTGTCATTGCAATTAAAGGTGAGAGGTGACTGGAGAGGGATCTAGAATTGAAAATCTGCTGTGAAGGGAGTTACTGACTCCCTTCCCATGGTCTCTTCCAGAATTTGGAAGACCAGGTGGCCCAGGAAGAGGGGACAAGCCAAGCTCTGAGAGAAGAGGCAATGAGAAGGGAAAATGGACTGCAGCAGCTCCGAACTGCTGTGAAAGAGGTCAGAAGGGGAGTGTTTAGAGAAAAATGGATTGTCTTTTAGGAAAACCCTGAGTTTACAGTTGGTAGCACCACCTTTCCTGCTTTGGGCTGGTCAGTTGCCCCATCAGTGCTCTCAAAGGAGGTTTTCTTTCTTCAAAATCAGGAGAGAGGCATTTTCTGCCTGGGGAACTTGAGCTGGAGTTGCAGGTTGTGGGGGAGGAGGCTGAGCTTGCCAGCTGGGGGAGCAAGGTGGCCAGCAGGAGCCCAAACTCTGCTCCAGCCCTGGCTGAAGAGCAGGGCTGAGCCCCACTCACAAGCTTAAAGGAAATGGAGCACAATGGTATCCCTGAAGGAGTGAGATGACCTGTGTTGAGCTGAGAAATGGGTGCACAACCTCCTGGAAGCTGATTTTGTTGTACCCTGCCTCAGGAGGCTCAGTGGAGTGTCTGGAAATGCCAAATGCTCACACCCTGTAGGGCTGACACTCACCTGGCCAGAGTCTGGAGGCGCTGGATGACAATCAGCTCCTCCTGCCTTCTGTGCTCCCATTATCATTGAGCAGTTCAGTTGTTTCAAGCATGCCAGTTCTGTGCCACCAACCTGCCCTGTCTGCTTTTGTTCAGCTTTCAGTGCAGAACCAAGATCTCATTGAGAAGAACCTGACCCTTCAGGAACAGCTCCGTCAGGCAGAGCTAACAACCCAGCCCCTGCCTGCTGAGACAGCTCAGCTGGCCCAGGAGCTGCAGCTTGAGCTGGAGACCTGCCTGCAGGATCTGCAGTCTGTCTACAGCATTGTCACTCAGAGGGCTCAGGGCAAGGACCCCAACCTCTCTCTGCTCCTGGGCATTCACTGTAAGTATGCAGAGTAAAGGCAGAGCAAGCCCATCCCTGGAAGTATTCAAGGCTGGGTTGAATGGAGACTTGAACAACCTGGTCTAGTGGGAGGTGGCTCTGTGCAGGGGTGTTGAAAGTAGATGATTTTTAAGGTCCCTTCCAACCCAAACCATTGTGTGAAACCCCACATTATGGCAGGGTTAAATAACCTGCAGCTAACGTAGCATGGAAGGTTCTCATTTTTCTGGGATTGTGAACTTTCTTCCTGTGATTAGCTGGCTCTGAAGGTGCCCACTGGAGCAGCTGAATGTGAAGGGTAGAGCTTCTTTTGCAAATGTGAGGTTTTTTTCTGGTTTGCCTGCAAATGTATGTGATCCTTGGTCAGAGTTGCATGTGGGATAACTCCTTTCTCTGACTCCACAGCTGTGCAGTACTCTGCTAAGGAGAAGGATGACTTGCTGAGCCCTGATGGACTTGCAAAGAAACTGGTGGAGGTAAAACAGCTTCATAAAGAGGTGGAGGACTTAAGGACAGCAATATCTGACAGATATGCTCAGGACATGGGAGACAACTGCATCACCCAGTAAAGAACACTCCCCAAAGTAAGACAGGACATAAAGACTTGGGAGTTCAGAGCTCCTACAACCCAAAACCTATTCAGCACTTTACCATCCCTTTGCTTGGGTACAAGATATGTGACTTAAATGTGGGTTTATTAATCAGGGAGTTTGTTGCCAGAAGTCTTTAGCTGCTGACTGGTTAACTGGAATCATTCAGGGCTTCAGTGTCAGGCTTTGCAGTAGCTTTGATCTTGTGGAATGTGTTTATGCTGTGTTTGCTGGAGCTGGTGTGGTCTCTGAACTCTGGGAGATGAATTCTGAATTGCCTTCCAGGCATGTCAAATGCTGAACATGCAAATGTGAGTTAAAATCATCACTAAAAGGAAATGTATGCCCCTGGTCTTTCTGATAAATTCTCTGTGCAGATCCTGTGTGACAAGTAAGACCAGAGGATGATCAGAGTGCTCAGGGGAGATGTGTGGAGTTCAGATCAAGCAGGTGTGCCAGTTACACCACTGCTAATGACCTCAAAGTGCTACCAGCTCCCCAGATGCTGTTTGCAGGGCTCTGGTGTGGATGCTTCTTTAGGCATTCATGGGAGCAGAACCTGCTTTCCTCAGGGAAATGCAACTGGGGTCTTTCAATAGGCAACAGGAGCTGGGCAATAAACCAACACTAAAAGAACTCCAAAAACACTCCCCCTGAGCACTGTTACCCCAGAAGCCTTAAGCTTTTTTATCCCCCAAAACCAGCACTTTGGGTGTGGGGATGATTCAGCCTGCAGAGGATGTGGAATGATGCTGTAGTGCCTTAATGAGCTAGAGAAACCTCCTGTCCCCATGCTGCTTTGTGCTTAATGCATCTGCTGACAGGGTGAGGACCTGCTGTTTTTTCTAGCAGCCTTTAGAGACCTCACAGACAACCCTGAGAAGCCTGGAATGTCTGTGGACCCTTTTCCAGAGCAGCAGAGAGCCTCTGTGCCCCCAGGGACCCCACTGCAGGCCAGTGGGGAGACTTGGCTGCTTGGCTCTCTGCTTGATGAAGCCATTCTGGTCCTAATCTGGCAGGATGGTACAGATGGATCCCAGAGCTCCTCCTGATGCCTGCAAGCACTCAGGTTTGGTTGTAACCCTGCCCTTTGGGATTGGTTTAAGAGTAAAGAAGTAGGGACTATAATGGGGGAAAAAATCTGTTGAAACTCTGGCTGTTTGGTTGCTTTTGGTTCACGTTGGGGCTGCAACCCCTAGGTTTGGAAGAAGTATTTTTTTTATTATTATTATTCTGTTGTGTTAAAACTTAAGACCAAATCTGTTTTGTTCTTGATGTTTGGCCATCGTGGCTGATGGTGGCAGCAAACAGATTAGGGAGAGAGCATGGCACCTGCCTGCCCTGTCCTTTCCTCAGCTTGTGTGTTACATTTCAGGCTGTTTCTGTCCCCAGGCTGCCAGTGCTGTGCTCTGAGCTAGATGTGGGCCAAGGCTATTTCCCAGAGTTGTTTTTGGTGGCTGCTGGGAGCTCACTGAGGCAGGGAGAACCATCAACTGGGAATGTTGCTTTCCCAGCCCACAGCAGGGTGCTGGTTAGCACCATCCCCGTTCCCTTTGGGGGGGGGAAGGGGTGCAGGATCTGGTTCCCAGGTGTTGTGCAGGGACAGGGGTGCTTTCTGTCCCGAGCTGCACAAACGGGATCACAGCTCGAATCCCATCTGGACACGGGAGCAAAGTTCCCACCCCATCCTCCTGCAAAACTGGGCTCCCTCTGTCCAAAATGGGGAATCTCCTCTGCCATACCTGTGCCTGCTGCTCTCCATGGGGTGGAAATCTCGGGTTTTTCTTTGCGGAGCATCCCGAGCATGGCCGCAGGACCACAGCTCCCCCCATCCCCGTGTCTGCCCGGCTCCCTGCGGTTTCCTCCCCTCTCTCCCCCCCGCCCCATCGCGTTGGTCCCGGTGTGTTTCTCTCATCCTTTGTCTCTTTATACCGAGTGTTTTAACTCTCAAATAAAGTCGCTTTGCTCCACTGTGTGCGAAGCCATCCTGGTCCCGTTACCGCCGGTCTGGGCTGTGTCCGGTACCGGTGGCCTCTCCCGACACCGGACCCCGCCGAGTCCGCATGCCCGGTACCGCCGGTCTCATTGGTCCCCGCAGTCACATGCAGGGCGGCGGCGGGGCCGCCCGATCCTTCCTTCCCTCCCTCCTTTCCCTCCCAACCTCTTCCATCCGCCGGGCTGAGCGCAGGGAGCGGCCGCGATCGCAGGATGAGCACGCTCAAGGTCTACAGCACCTCGGTCACCGGGTCCCGGGAGGTGAGCGGGGGGCTCGGGCTGGGGTCTCACTCCCCTGGGGTTGGGGTGTGTGTGTGTGTGTGTGTGTGTTTCTTCCTCCTGGAGCTATGAAGCTCCCCCGCCCCATCCCAGGTGGATCCTCACGCTGCACCGATCTCTTCTTCCCCTCCAATCCCCCCCAAACCCTACCGGATGTGCCCCCGCCCCCCTAGCACGGCCGAGTCCCGCAGCCAGGTGGGGTCTGGATGGTGAGGATGATGCTGAGCATGTCCAGCACGGCAGGGTGTGTGCCCACCCTTCGGGTTCCTCTCCTGCTCCCCCATAACCAACCTTTCCCCACCCGGGCTCCAGATCAAATCGCAACAGAGTGAAGTAACCCGAATCTTGGATGGGAAAAACATCAAATATGAGCTGGTGGATATCTCCCAGGACAATGCTCTCCGGGAGGAGATGAGGGCAAAGGCAGGCAACCCCAAAGCCATCCCACCCCAGATCGTCAACGGGGACCACTACTGTGGGGTAAGCACTGTGGAGGTTGGGGGTTGGGCAAGAATCCCCTCTTGGTTTTGTTACAAGGGGTGTCAGGGCAGCATTCCAGAGGTGTTTCATGGGAGGTGCACAGATGAAAGCTCTGCCCAGGCTTAATGGGTGTTTGGAGTTGGGTGAGGTGAAAAACAGCACCCAGACAGAGAGACACTGGGTGACTGTGGGCAGTGGGGCTGTCCCCACTTTGCCCTGACACCTTCTGTGTGACTGTCACCCATGCTGTGAGCCAATTAGTGCTGTGTGCTCGGGGGACCCTGTGCTGCCTGCCTGGTGGGAGCATTCAGTTCACTCCTGCCTTCTGAGCAACCATGTGGCTTTTCCCTGCAGGATTACGAGCTCTTCGTGGAAGCAGTGGAACAAAACACCCTGCAGGAGTTCCTGAAGCTGGCCTGAGCCCCTGCTCCCACCCCCTGCCCCACGTCCTGGACTCTACCTGCAATCCCGAGCACCCTCATCTCCGACCACCTTCACTTCCAGGTTGTCAGCACATCTCCTGGCATTGTGCCCTGTTATCCCAGCGTAGGGAAAACCCATGACCAAAACTCCTCATTGCAGCTGCCTGTGATTCCCTCCTGCCTGACCCTGATAATCATCTCGGAGGGATCCAAAGAAAAGTCTGATGCTCGCTGCTCATGGCCTTCCAACCAAGCTGGGCCTGGCTCTCACTGCAGCTTCCAGTGCCTCTGTAAACAGCAAAGCCTCTGGGGCTGTGAGAAGTGCAGCTGTCCATCAGCCCTCTCTCCTCCTTAGGGAGAGCTTCTGCTACAGGAAGGAAGGGCTTTAGGGTTGCATGTTACTTCTCACTTCTCCCAGTTGCTGTTAAAATTGTAAATCCTGCTGCCTCACTTCCTTTTGTTATTAATTTCCTCCTTCATCTCAACTGAAGAGATTTTGACAACTAAGGTGATTGTCAAGTTTTGTTTCAATGCAAAATACTGCACAAAGCTGGGGGCTGACCACCCGGGGGCTAAGGCTGATGCCCCTGGGCTGCCAGCCTGGGGGGGTGGATAGCCCTGGAAATGGGACCAGAGCTGCTCCATCTGCCCTCTGCTGCCAGGCAGTGGGTGCTGGGGCTCCCTCATGAGTGTTAATGGCTCAGGGCTGCTCCAGAACAGCTGATGTTCCAGCTGTCTTATCTTTCCTCTTTGAGTTAGCTGCTTTTTTTTTTTTTTTTCTTTTTCCAACCCAGACCAAGTGCATTTTTTTTCCTGCCAAAAAAAAAAAAAAAAAAAAAAGCAAATTTATAACCAAGTGTTGTCTTCCAAGATGCTATTAAATGTTACTATACCTTTCACCTTGGCACTCATGGGTTTCTTTATAAATTTGGTTTTATTTTGACTACAGGTTAATGATCACACTACGTAAAGATTCTGAGCCATTTCCAGCTCAGAGAAGCTGAGTCAGTCACTGCTGCAGCCTGACACAAAGATCTTAACACCTTAGGTTGGTGCTGCTAATCAAAGGCTCACAGGACTTGTCTGAATATCCTACAGCATGGTAGTGCCAGGTACCTCTCTCAAACCTTCCTCTGCTCTGCCTGGGAAGAACCACAGCCTGGGGGAGGGAGAGCTTCAGCCAGGCATGGGAGTGAAAAATAAACCCTGGCTCTGAGGTGACCTGGTTGGTGATAGATCAGGATGCAGAGGGGCAGTGGAAAAGGTTCCCTGTGTCTGCTGTCAGTGGCAAAAGGAGGAAATGAACTTAAAGCTGTGGGGATTGAGTCACTGATCACAGGGAGCCCGTGGAAGTGCACAAGTGGTGCACGAGTGATAGTTCTTGTGTTTGAGTTGTGCAGGGTCCAGCTCTGTTTGGGAGGGGTCTGGGAAGTGCTCTAGGTATCCTGCTGCCTTCCACAGCAACTGTTCCTCTGGAATCTTTATGGAAAGAAAAAACTGCAACTGAAACAAGTGTTTTCCTCGGGAGCCTTTAACAAGGGCTGGGTGGCAGCGTGTGCAGGGCCCCTGCTAACAGGGAACCTGCCAGAAGGTGCTGCCTTGCACCAGTGGGAGTGCTGTCAAGTGGGAGCTTGTCACAGCTGAAAGGGGAAGAATGTGCTGGAGAAGTGCAGCCCTGGCTCCCAGGAGAGGGAGGAAGGAAGATGCTTTACTCAGGGTTCAGCAGAGAAGCAGCAAAGGGTTTCTGCTCTTCTCCAATGACAGGGTGTCCTGTTGCAGCATCCCAGCTCCCTGCAGCAGGGAGGGAGGGAGACAGGTTGGGGCTCCTGCTCAGTGTGGAGCCTGGGCCTGGCTGGAGCTGGGGGTTGGCTAAGGGAAGGAGTTTGTTCATGTACAGGAAAGCCAGCAGCAGGATCTCCTGGCAGTGGCTCAGGGCCTGTTGGTTTAGCTTCACCAGGGACAGTGTAACTGAGCTTGTTTCTCTCCTTGGTGTAAATGGAGTTGAAATCTCTGTCGAGCAGCTGTGTGTGGAAAGCAAACTGACCCTGGCTGTTTGTCTGTCCTGCTATGGAGTCCTTGAGCCCAGCTAAGTACCTGCCCAGCACCAGTGTAAAGCCTCCCCTGGGCAGGGATCAGATGTCCCTCCTTTAGGAACCCATCTGACTTGGGGAAAAGCATTCACCTGCAAGGCAGCAGGACTGGGGCCAAAGGGAGAGGCCCAACCCCTGCCTCTAAGTTCTTCTCTCCATCCCAGGTTACAGCATAAGGAAACTAAATTTGGAAAGACATCCCCCTGCTCTCTTTCCAGCCTGGGAGTGTTACAGCAGAGCTATCAGTGGGAGGCAGCTCCTTCCTCTGGCAGAGCTGGGGGTGAGCAGCTCTTGTTAGAAGCTGCTTCCAGCTCTGTCCCTGTCTTGCTGGGAGGGGTCTTTTCTTCGTAGCAACAAGGAGGTGTTGGGGGTCAGGCCACATTCCTGCAGACTCCTGGAATTGTCCATGTACACCCTCTGGGGAAAGGTACTGATGATCTCATACGAGTCAGAGTCTCCACCCCTAGGAAAGAACAGCACAATCTTTCCTAAGCACAGGATCCCCCAAGGTTTTGCTGAGATGCTCTGGCTGATCCAGCTGGGGTTATGTAAAAGCAGAGGGAAGAGACAGTTTCACAAGCATAGGCTGAACAGAAAAAAAGCTTTTTCCTTCCCAAACTGCAACCAGCCAGCCATGGAGTGAGCATTCCAGCCTGCGCAGCTGCGGTGGGGAAGGAGGATCCTGCATCCCAACAGCAGTGAGCTCATTGTGGGCTCAGACCAAGGCCAAAGCTACAGCCCAGAACATGAACAGAGAGAGCAAGGGAGACCCCTCAGCCATCTGGAACTGACCCCAAAGGGATGTGTGAGCTCACACAAATGAGTTACAGAGCTGGCTGAGCAAAGGGTGGTGTGTGTCCAGCAGTGGGATCCATCAGCCAAGCTGGAGGTTGCAGTTCAGCTTCCAGGGTGCCTGGGGAACACTGGTGAGTGTGAGGTGAGGGCTGCTGGCAGCTGGAGAAAGAGAGAAGGCAAAAGAGGCTTCTCCCTGCTGCTGTGTCAGCACTTTGGCAAAGGTGGGTATTAAACTCTGAGCTAAGTGTGACCCTGGCAGCGCTGCCCAGATGAGCACCTCTGGTGTTGGGAGGAGCTTGGCTTGGGTTGAGCTGTTTGAAGCACATCTCCAGGGCCTTCAGGGATACCAAGAAACCTTTCCTGGGGCTTGAAGGAGCTGGGTGGGGAGGAAGTCCCAGGCCCACCTGGCACGGGTGAGGTGTTGGCGCAGGTCCCCGATGGTCTCTGTCAGCAGCATCCTGATGGTGTAGGTCTGCTCCCCACTCTCGGATTTGATGCGGAGAGAGCAGAGAGCAGGGCCAGGAGCTTCAGCTTCTTCAGCTGTCTTCATCCTGGAGGTTAGAAAAACCTCATCAGCTGAGGAGTGAGGAGGGTGAGGGCTTCTCAATGGGCAGAGGCTCTGAGCTCTCAGGGTGAGCCTGACTAGGGAGAAGTGTTCCATGTTTGGGAATGTCCTTGAGATGAACAAGGCCCCATCTGGCTGTGGGTGAGCAGACCAAACTGTTAAAGGATGCCTTGGAAAGAGGGTTGCTGACCTTTTTCAGCTTTTTCATTTTAGATCAGGGGTGTCTGGTAAGTACTTTGCCCTACTTTTTTGATTAAAAATAGTCTGCTTGGATATCTTTTTTTTTTTTTTTTTTTTTTTCATTAGCTATTTGGGTCTTGTGTTGCTAGAAGGCTATGAGTGGAAAAAGTGGTGGTGGAAAAGTGGACCTCCTACTCAGGCATCAGTTTCCTGGAGGCATTGTCCCATTTAACATGACCACAAGCAGCCTTTTGAGTGGTTTTGAATTCTCAGGTCTTGGCTTGCTGTTGGGAAAAGTATTTCATAGCAATAAGAAATGTTTTGAACAACAGATTTTGTTAGATTTAAAAGGTGGCAGACTCCCAAAACTTGGCCTTTCTTTTCTAATTGCTTTTAAGGTATAGGATAGAAGGGGCAAGATCATTTACTTCCTCAGTGGAATTCCCTGAAATAAACCCTTGGTGATGAAATAGGAGGAAGATGAGAGCCTGATAGGGCAGGGATGGAGGGGCTGTGCCTGTACCTCTCCAGAGCAGACAGCCTGGATGTCTCCGCCAGGATCCCTTTCCTGCTCCTCACCCCATTGGAGCCCTGAAACCAAACCAGGTGAGTGTCACCCCTGCCTGCTCTGCACAAAGAGCAGCTGCTGCCAGGAAAAGTCAGGAGCAAGTGCCAAAGTGCTACGTGTGCCCCGGTGGAGCCTCTCTGGGAGGAGGAGGCAGAGAGGATGGGGTGGTGGTGAGTGCTGAGCCCAGGGAGTTGGTGCTGATCACCTCCTGTGGGTGTTTGGGGGGTCTGCTTGTACCTCCTGTGCTGCTTGGGCTGAATCTTGGGTACCAGTTACTTCTTCTCCATGTTTTGAGGCCTTGGAAAGCTTGTTGACCTGCTCCAAAGGGACTCTGGGATCTGCAAGAGCAGAAGGAAGATGTGTCCAGGTATCATCTTTTTGCCAGATGACTTTTTCCCCCCAAAATAAGCTGATTTAGCAAAATGAGAGAGCACAACAGCCTACAGGGAGAGCTCCAGCCTCCCTCATCTGGGCTGAGGCTGTCTCCTTCCTTGAAGTGTGTCCCACTTTCTGGCCCACTTAAAGGTTTGTTTATCAACATCCACCCTGCAGCCTGCTCAGCAAATAGCTGTGATGCAGCACAGGTTGCAACCTGTTTTACTCTGCAGTGAACAGTAAAACCAAACTGTGAGAATATTCACAGGCTTGGAAAGTTTGTTTTTTATCTTGTGAAGGGGGTATTTGTACATGTCCTTTTTTCTGTGGTGTCACTGGGCAATTATTTTTTATTTTGACTGTTGGATAAAGGAAACATTTGGAACAGCTGCTGTTTGTGAATGAACTTGAGATGAATGAACAAGTTGTACGGTTTTATATAAATAGGAAGATGTTGCTGATGGCAATGCATGTGTTTGGATTTAGTTTTGCATGCACAAACCCACTACATTCTGTCTTTCTGACTGACTGCTCATGACTTTCCAATCCTGACAGGTATTGCTTACACAGACTGCTGGAGTCTAGAAGCAAAATGAGGAATCTGTGGCTTGACCTTATGACCCATGTTCTGTTATGGAAAAATTCCTCTTCAGACTTCCTACTTGGTACAGTTAAGTTTGGTCTGGCTTCAAGATATCTGCCTTTATGGAATGAGCCTGCAGGAGAACTGAAGGTTGTTTGTAAGCTACTCCCCACCCCCAGATCTGTAGGGTTCCCTCAGCATCTTCTGATGCTGATAATGGTGAAGCCAGAAAGAGCTTGGCCTTTTAGAAAGGTGCAGGGCAGATAGGTTTTTGGAAATGCTGATTTTCTGTTCTTCTATAACCTGACATGTCTCATTCTGTAGGAGGATTTAATGCTCAGCCCTGGGGAGGCCACAGCTTGAGTCCTGTGTCCAGTTCTGGGCCCCTCAGCTCAGGAAGGAGATTGAGGTGCTGGAGCAGGTCCAGAGAAGAGCAAGGAGGCTGGGAAGGGATCCAGCACAAGTCCTGTGAGGAAGGGCTGAGGGAGCTGGGGGTGTTGAGGCTGGAGAAGAGGAGGCTCAGGGGAGACCTCATCACTCTCTCCAACTCCCTGAAAGGAGGTTGGAGCCAGGGGGGGGTTGGGCTCTTTTCCCAGGCAACTCTCAGCAAGACAAGAGGGCACAAGAGGTCTCAAGTTGTGCCAGGGGAGGTTTAGGTTGGACATTAGAAAGAATTTCTTTCTGGAGAGGGGGATCAGCCATTGGAATGGGCTGCCCAGGGAAGGGGTGGATTCTCCATCCCTGGAGATATTTCAAAAGAGCCTGGATGTGGCACTCAGTGCCATGGGCTGGGAACCACGGGGGGAGTGGATCAAGGGTTGGACTTGATGAGCTCTGAGGTCCCTTCCAACCCAGCCCATTCTAGGACTCTATGAATGAGGAGAGGGCACAGTGTGTGCTGCCTGGTCCCACCTCCTGAAGAAACATTTGGGGCAGGGTTGTGACCCACAAGTGTTGCCTTCCTTGCTGAGCCCCTCCATGTTTTCCCCCCTACCTGCTGGACTGCCCTGGTAAGGTTTAGATTCCCCTCTTGGGGATTTAGCTGTGCATTTTTGAGGCAGATTTAAGAATTTACCTGAGATCTTGGTGGTTTCCTGTAGTTCACTTGATTTTGAATGGCCAACTACTTGGCCATGGCCAGGAAAGCTTCCTGGGAGGTGTCTCTCCTGAAATACCACGTCCCTTCTGTCAGTGACCTGTAGAATTAAGGCCACCTGCCATAAGCAGATCTGACACAAGCTCGTTCTCACTGCATCAGGGCACAACAATCCACAGCAATGACACCCAAGAGTTGTAAACCCCAAATCAAACCAAGTGAGCTGCTTCCTTGGAAGCTGCTCCAGCTCTCTCAGGGAAATGCATTTTCAGCTCTTTAACAAAGCAAATCCTGATGGATCCCTCAAATCCCTGGGAGAGCCTCAACTGGCACTGAGCAGCTGCTCCTTTCCACCAGCTGGATGAAAAAGGGTTGGACCTGACCTTTCCTCTGTGACTTCTTCCATGCTTAAGAACACCCTCTGGGTAGAAAGTGATGGGAAAGTACCTGTATTGCAGGTAGATGGCTGTGTTGTCTGTCTGTATATACCTCAGATTACTGTCCTGTGGCTTCCAGATACAGCCAGCTATGCATGGATTACAAGCAACCACAGCCTCGAGAGCCTTGTGCAATCCTTCCTCCATTCTCCTTCCAATCCTTCCTCCATCTCATTTTCTTCCTCCCAGCTTGCTCTGGCCATCCTGACCTCATCCTTGTCTGGGCAGTCCTGCCCTGCTTTGTGGCAGTAGGTCAGTGCACCCCTCTGATTTGTGCCTCCTTGTGTTTCAGATGCACTTGGAGACCTAGATTAGAGTCCTGGGAGGCCTTCTGCCTGAATATGTGGCCTTGGCTTCTTGCCATTTCTAAGAGATTTTAAAAAATGGGGCTCCAAAGAACCTCAGGTGGCCAAATCCATTTGAACTGTTGCAAAATACATTCTCCCCACCTCCACCTTGAGAGATATTTGTTCATCCTGTTACTTTCAAAGCTTTTCCAGGGGAACTATTTGAGAACTTTTTGATACATGGCTCTTTAGATGCTGCATGTACTCATTCTACAAAGCCTCCTCTGCCCTCAGAAGTTTTGTTTCAAGCCAGGCCATCAGTGAAGCACAGAAAGCAACTGGCTCTGAAACCCTCACTCACATCCTGTCACAGCTCCAGCAGGTGTGCTCCAGCCACCCCTTACCCCAAGACACAATCACAGAATTAGGCTGTGTGCAGAAACCTGAAACTTAATTTACTGTGTGGGAACATACAGCAAATTAATGAAAGGAACCTGAACATTTTATTTTTTAGGGAGCAAGAGAGAATTTCTTCCAGAAAGCTGATGAGGAGGGTTTTGCTTACCTGCAGAGGGATGCCATCTGGGTAGCGAGCTTGCAGCTCTGAAGGGAAATACCCATCCAGGATGTCCTGCAGGCATTGCTGAAACAAAATGAGAGCTCGTGGGCATCCCTCAGGCTTTCTATTTATCTCAGGACTGACACGTTCCTTTTGGGCTGCTCCTATTTGTGGTGTTATTGCTGTGCAGAAAAGTCGACGTAAAAGACCCAGAATGTCCATCCCTAAAGACTTGTGTGGGTTTGTGCAGTAATTTTTAAAGGTGCCATGGGAACACAGCTGAGCTCACAAGCCCCTTTCCTATGCATTCCCTTTCCTGAGGGTTAGGGAGCAGCAGCAGGATGGGACTGAGTCTAATTCCTCTACTGACCATTCCATACCTGTGTGGATGGGTCCTCATAGGGCCGAAAGGTTCCGTTGAATGTGATGATCCCATTTTGATACAGAGTGAGAGACAAGGGCTCTGCCTGCCTCAGCCGAGCCCCCCCTGGTGTGTGCTCAATTTGAGAAGTGCCCTCTCCAGCCAGGACGTTCAAATCCTTCACATTTTCCAAGATTTGATCAAAATCGATCTGGGGTTTGGAGACAACTGCTTCACCTGTGGCAGGGAGATCAGAGTTACTGGAGGAAGGGAACGAGCAAGCTTTCACTTCTGTCTGAATTTGAGGTGGGTTTGAGCCCTAACACTTCAGGGACTGTCTGTGCTGCTTTTTCACACTTCATCTTTGGCACTTTTCCAAAGTGTGGTGCAAGGCTGCTGCTGTGGTGCTGCAC
The DNA here is from genome assembly GCF_036169615.1 of Heliangelus exortis. Taxonomy (NCBI): domain Eukaryota; kingdom Metazoa; phylum Chordata; class Aves; order Apodiformes; family Trochilidae; genus Heliangelus; species Heliangelus exortis. The sequence continues at coordinate 3,017,512 of NC_092445.1, read as the reverse complement.
TGCCAGGGTTACGTGGGTGTGTGCTATACCACAAGGGCAGGGCTGCAGGAAAACAGCCCTGGTGCTGCAAGCTAAGACAACCCCAGCTCCAGCCAGCTCCGTGGAGGCCACCCCCAGCTCCTTTGGCTGTGCTGGCACTTTATGCAGTGCTGCAAAATGCACAGAGTGAGGAACTTGAGTAGCTGGAGTAACTAGATTGGATAAATTGATCAGTGAAGGCTTCCTGCAGAAGTGTCAGTGTAAACACAGAGAGCTGCTTGCACCCTGGGATGCTGCAGAGGATGTTTACTGGGTGCTTGAGGAGGATGGTAGGGTGAAGCAATAAGAGTTGTGATGAGGCAGAAGAATGAAATCAGAAGAGGAAATGTAAGAAAAGAGGTAGGCAGAGGTACAGCCTTTGGTGTTTTCTGTTTCCCCTTGACAAAAGGGGGAGAGGAAATATCTCTTTAAAAGGGTGAGCAAGTTGAAAACAATGATAAATATTTTTACTTCCCCCATCTTCCCTTCTGCAGCTAATGGAGCAAAGGATTAGTTAGCTGACATTTGCATGGTGCTTAGGAAGTAAGCATTGGCTCTACAGCCCAAGTATTATATTTTTTTTCTGTTACCACTTCCTAAGAAGCCATTGCCAAATCTGCTTGGGCCCCATACAGCACAATCAGGTCTCAAACTGCTCACGTGGTGGTTGGGAGGAAAAGCAAACAATACTCTCTGGTGGAGACAAGCACTATGGGTAAGTTACTACAGCTACTATACACAAAAAGTATCTGATTCTGGTTTCCACCTATTTTACATGAATGTTATTAGAGCAGTCAAGCTTCAAATGGTTGGGGTGTGTGAGTTCTTCAGGAAGCAGCTGCTGAGAGGGTGTCCTCCCAAATGGCTGAGCCATCAAGTTCTCTTCCTCTAGACAGGGATTGCAAAAATAGGTTTATAAAATACCAACGTTCTGCCTGGCATAGCTCCTGATAAACTCCTCCATGTCACTGGCTCTGAGATGGACACATCTGAAAACCTCATCAGAGGGTCCCAAATTCTGAAAACTGAATTCTGGGTCTTTACTCTGAGAACTATGAACCTTCTGTAAGCACGTGGCAGGAGCTGGGTTAGCTCCCTCAGCAGAGGGTGCTGGTGCTTTACCTGGCTTCCAGAAGCTTCTTACTGGCAGCTCTTCTTCATTCTTAAGCAATTCATCATCTTCCAGCTGTTCATGTCTCTCTCCAACCCAAATCAGACCATAGTCATTTAGAAACCTCTGTAAAAGGAAGGTAGAAGGTGGAGAGCTTCACAAACCCAGAATTGGAAGCCTGCTCAGTTGTGACTGAGAAGCAGAAGGACAAGTGAAAGAGGAGGTTTGTCTGGGGCTCTTTGGCCCTGGCAGACAAACTCACTGCCCGGAGTAGTAGACAAAAGGGAATGTTGAGAGTATCTGTAGTGACACAGTGAGTAAGGCTGTAGTAACTACAAAGACTATTTCTACAGTCCTAGAAATCAACATGAAGAGGCTTGCAGGAGACACAAATGTCTGTGCATTAAAAACCTCCTACTATGGCTCACATCCAATCTGTTCTCTCTTTTCAGAGGGATGAGGTGAAGAATTGGGATGATCAAAGCAGCAGCTTGAACCAGACCAAGCAGCCTGGGATGGCAGCAACCTCAAACCAAAGGTGCAGAGGGCAAGTGAAGCAGCTGTCTCACCTCCATCTCCCAGACCTGGGTCTGCAGCTCAAGGCACCTCATTTCCAGTTCCTCTGCATCTGTAAGAGAAGACTTTGTTTTTATTATATATACAGCCTTAAAGAAGAGCTATAGGCAACCCATGTTGCACAGCACAGATGCCCCAGCAGCCCCTCCTAAACTGTAAATGAACTCAAACCAATACAACACAGGAGCTGAACATGTGCTCTGCATGCTGGATAATTCAACCTGCAGCAGTTTGCTAGAGATGCTGATGGGCTAAAAGGAAGTTATGAATGGTCCTGGTGGAGTTTAATGCTGTGGGAAGCTGAAGTGAGTGCTGCTGTTTGCAATTAGACAATTAGAATTGCTTGGCTTACTCAGGTTTAAGGGACCTATTAAAAAAAATGAGCAGGTGTCCACTTAAGCTGGATCCAGAAACCTCAGCTGAATGACTAGAACAATGCATGATGAGCTACAAAACACATTTGTGGTTTGACAGGCATATTCTTCTTCTCTTCTTGTGGAAATGGAGAACTTACCACAGGTTTGTGCTAGTAAGTTAGTGCAGCCAATGTAGGAAGTGTGTCTGGACTCAGCTGGAGAGCTGCTGGATTCCAGGGAACTGAATGGGGGGGGAAAACCTTCAGTGACTCCCTCAAAGTTGGCTTCAATTTAGAGTCAGGCTGCTTTACAGGACAAGTGCCAAGGCTTGTAATGCTGCTGGAGACTCTTGGCAGATTGTTGGTTTTGCTTAGGTGGCAGAAGCTCTGTTTTTCCATGTGTTTGAACTCTGCAGTATTTACCATTCCTTTCTTACCATCCTCAGGTATCTGGGGCTTGGTCTGTGCTGATGGAAGCTTAGTAACTCTGAGAAAATAGGTCAGGAAATAGTGTTTTGGGCTCCCTCAGAAAAACCCAGCTGTGGATACAAGTGTGAAGTGTTGCATCTGCTTCAGGAAATAGCAACAGGTGTCTGCAACCCAAACCACTCCCCGAAGAGGTTTTTGGGCTTTTTAAGGCCAGGACAGCTCAGAGAATTCTCCAAGCCTGCCCTGCTGCAATATCAGGAACTCTGTAGCTCTTCCACAGGTAGGAACAAGGTGCCAAGGGTAGAACAAGTTTTACCTTCTCTTTTCTGAAGAGTCTTCATCTTCTCTTCAAGTTCAGTAATCCTCTTGTCCTTTAAGACCAGAACAAATAATGACCTTGTTTAGTTCCTTGCCCTTCAGGACCTTGAGGCACTGTTTGCATGTTGAGTCCTGGCTGGGTGAGTCAGCAATGCACAAACTCTCACCCCACTCAGAGGCAGGGTCAGAAAAGGCTCTATCACCTCCTAAATGCCTTAATTAGACTCAAATGAGGGGTGGGATATAAAAACACAGCTCCAGCAATAGGTGAGGGACTGCTGACCTGTCTCACGCTCCACCATCTACACAAGAACTGTAGAACTGTGCTGTCTGCTCAGGCCCAGCTCTTCCTCTCACCTGTAGTGAGTGGCTGATCTAGAAACAAACCCAACATCTCTGCAGCCACCTCTTTAAAAAAAGTAGAGGGTGTTTCTTTGAAGCTGGCTCCAGGATGACTCTGACTCGTGAGCAGTTGTTGTTTCAGAAAGCAAAAGGCAGAAGAGAAAAGTCTGGAGCCCAAAAACAAATGATAGCAGTGGAAGGGTACTGAGAGGCTTTATTTGCAGAAGTCACAGCAGGGCCTGTCCACTCTCCCACCCCAAAGATCAATTGCTTTTGTGTTTGTGCAATTAACAGCACAGGAGACAGATGAACAACTTCTAGCCCAAACTAGGTCTGAGCAGGAGTGATGCTGCTGTGGTGTCAACTATCAAAGCAGGGCACAGAACAAGCTCAGGAAGGGGCAGGATTTTTTTTTTTTTTTACCTTTAGTTTGATTTCTTCTGCTTGTTTCTCTATTTTTTGTTCCAAAAGAGCGATTTTTTGCATCATGGAGGACATGAGCTCTGTATCAGCACAAGCTGCATCTGAAAGTACAAGTACAAGGTGTTACTTCTCCAAAATGGCCTTCAGTTCTGCCCCAGCAGGTAGGAGAAGGGGACCCTTTGGGGTACTGGGTGGAAACTCCTGACTGGTTGGGAGATGGATGTGTCCCCAAGAGGGTGACTGCAGGAATTAACCTTGGCCTGGGGTGTTGAGTCCACCAGACTGTCACTGAGAAACTGGTGGCCCAGAATCCCCTAATCACTGAGGGACTTTACCCTGCATGTTCCTTTTGGTGGAGTTCCCCTGGAGCAGGGGGGGAAAGCTGCCTTGAACAGGATTCTTTGTCCTAGGAGGCAGGTTGGCATCTTCTGAGAAGAGACCTGGAGACCATGGAAGAAAGAAAAGAGGTCAGCATTTTGGATATGACTTTTCCAAAAGCAGATAAAGAAATACTGAAAAAAAGAGAGGGTTCAGTCCATTCCCTCCTGGAAGCCCTTTCAGACTGAGTGTTTGGGGACACTTGTTCTAAGCCAAGACCAGAGGGAAGGTCTGAAGTCAGTGACTGGGAAGAGTAAACACAAAACGGGGCTGGCAAAACCAGGCCAGGAGTCTTGTACAGAGCACACTGCACAGCAAGGCAGAAAGTGGTGATACTGAGCTATTTTAATAAAAAATAATTAAAAAAAAAAAAAAAGGTAAAACCCAAACACTTTAGGATTATCAGAAGCAACAAACTTCAGAGGCAGTGGAAAAGGTCTAAGATCTAGTGGGAAGGATGTGACCTAAAATGAAACTGTGAAAATAGAGGGAGCTCTAACGTGCTCTAGGGCTTGCTGAGGATGTGGAAACCTTTTGTTACTTATCTGATTTTGGACTTCTGTAGAAGTGAAAGCGTTACAATCATTGTGAAACGGGGAGGCTGGGAAGAAAAAGCCTTGCCAGGCAATGCACTTGGACAGTTCTGCCCTGGTATTAAAATTGAGGGGATGAGTAAGAATGGTTCATTAACCAGGTCTGAAAGACCTGTAGGGATCAGCTTTTTGGGGGGATCGTTGCCAAAAAGAGGCTCAAAACACGAGATTAACCGACATCCCCGGGGGGGCTGGGGGTGGTGTGCGACCTGGGGCCACCGCGGTGTGCGCTGAGGGGGGGGCGCGGTGTGTCGGGGGTGGAGGGGGCTGGGGGGCTGATCTGAGGGGGGGGGTGTGCGGGATCTCCCCTCCCCTCCTCCCCGCAGCACCACTCACCCCGCGCTCAGCGCTCCGCCGCCATCTTGTGTACAGGCGGTTGCCACGGCGACGCGGGGCAGCGGCGATTGGCTCAGCCCCGGTCACGTGGGCGGGGAGGCAGCTCCCTGAGGACTACAAGTCCCGGCATGCACTGCGCCCAGAGCCCGCTGGGGAGCCGGGACCGGAGGCTCTGCGGGACCTCGGACCCGTCCTCTTTCCAGCACCTCTCACAGGATGTCTGCTCTCCCCGAAAGAGAGAGCAGACATCCTGTGAGAGCTCCTGTGAACCGCAAGAAAAATGAACTAAATCTGGTGAAGCTTTGCCGCAGAGGAGCCTTCAGCAGAGCCTTCAGCACCTGAGATGAGCTTCACTGACACAAAACCAGACAGCAAGCAGGTGCTGGGGTGCACTTCAGGAGCTTGATTTTTCACAAACCGCCTCAAAAGAAGCAGATCCCTTTTGTTTGCTGCTGCTGCAGTTGAGGGAGCTCAGAGAGTTGTGAGGAAATGGGCACGGGGTGGCTGGAAGGAAGCATTTCCCTGATCAATACCCAGACCAAACCCCAAGAGTGTTGCTAAAGTTCCCAGGGGAAAAGTTTGTACCCAGGTTACACCCCGAGCTGCAGGGCAGGAAGATTTGTAACATGGTCCAGCTGCTGTATTTTGGGATGGAAAAGCTGAAACTGGTATTTTTTTTCTTCTACAGCTGTTACAGGTGTCTTTTCAGGGAAGAATGAAAGCAGACAAGCTTCGGACAGGGCTTGGAGCAACCAGGTCTCTTAAGAGGTGTCTCTGCCCTGCAGGGGATTTGGAACTGGATGATTTTTAGGGTCCCTTCCAACTCAAACCATTCTGTGATTCTATCAGAGGGCTGCACAGTGTGCTCCCTTCATGGAAATCCCCTGTGCTGGGTCTTGCAGCATCTCCCTTGCAGCAGCATCAGCGGATGTGACTTCCCCAAATAGCTGTGGGTTCAAACAGCCCTTTAGGGTGGTGGTGGGAAGGGCCACCACTGTCTTTAAAGCCTTTGAGAGCAGTTGCTGCTGGCAGATGAGGAAGTGTCAAGAGTGCACAGTGAGCTGAGCCCTGACCATGCAGCCCCTCCAGCGTGCCCACCTGCTCCTCCTGTTTGCCCTCCTTGTCCTCTGCATGGTAAGTGGTGCTGGTGAAGGCTGGGAGGGTTCAGCCAGCTCTGTCCTGTGGGTGTGGTGGCAGGTGGGGGGCTGTAGGGTTCAACTGGTGGGAGAATTTCTGCTGAACTTCAGCTGGAAACGTGAGCGTTTTGTCTTTCAAGTTGATTTTTGCCCTGGCTGTCTTACCAGGAGCCTTGAGCTGTGGTCTGTAAGGTCTTCATACTTCCATACATTGCTTTTTTTAAGCGTTTTTTTTTTTTTTAACTTAAGAGCATCATGCCTATCTGTAAGCTTTGCACATAGCTCTCCATGCTGTCCCCAGCCCACGCATGGTTGTGGGGACAATGGGGACAGTGGCCATGGCCGTGCTGCTGCTGGGTGGGAACACACCATGTGGTTTCCTTTCTCCTCTTTGCACTGGAGGTTATTTTCCTTCCTGCTGGGAGGCTCTGTGGGGACTGGGTTCCAGCACGGTGCTGGTGGATGTCTGCTCTCCCTGGGTGGGGATCACTTTGTGAGAGCAATGATGCTTTCAGGGAAGGTGATGCTATTCAGAGCACCTCTCTGGTTGATTTTTTTTGTTTTGTTTTGTTTCTATATCATGTTAGTGAAAAGGGCCAGGTCTGTCTGTGCTTTTTTTGCTTACAAACTCCGTGCAGCTGTGACCTCCACAGGGTGCAGGAATGTTTCAGGAGTCTCAGCCAAAAACCCTCGCAGTGTAAGAGCGTCTGTGAGGGGGTAGAGCTGGGCACTGGGACCTCACCCCTGCCCCTGTCCTGCTCTGGAGGGACACGAGGAGCAGTGTAAACCAGCGTGGTGTCCCTTTCCCTGCAGTTCACAAGTGTTGACAGCCACTTGCACCAGGAGTCCTGGGAAAGGAGAAAAAACCCTGAGCAAGATGTTCTGCACAGCAGGCCAGGAGGGGCTGACACAAACACCTCCATTTGGAAGGTGCTGATCTTTAGAGGCAGAAGGAAACTGCCCTGAAATCACCATCCACCTGTGGGATGTTTTGCACATTTCAAACTCCCTGCTTGCAGCAGCTGGGGGACGGAGGAACTGGGGTCCCTCCTTCTCCTCGCTTCCACCACGGGTGTTTCCCAGCTCTCCTTCTGCACTCCACTTCCTCCCCATGATCCATCACCTTCCCTGTTGCTTTTTCATAGTGGTCCGATGGGCAGAGACCCTTCCCCCCACCCCCCAAGTTCTAAAGCTTTTGTCTCAAAACAGCACAAGATTAGGAAGAGCTCGGTTTCCACCGGGAAACCCCCAAAACCAAAGGGGATGTCTGCATGGCGTGAAGGAGAAGCTTCTGGGGGAGAGAGAAGGCTGAGGGGGGGACATTTGGGTCCTCCTGGCTCCTCTCTACCCCCCCACGGCGAGGTCTCTTGGGGGGTTTCCACCCTTCCCTGCTCCTGTTGGGAGCCGTGCCCGATTCCCATGTTTTCTTTTCCAGCCCTTCGGCCAGGCGGACAAAACCAACGCAGAGGAGAAGGGAGAGAGAGTGATGACGACCCCTCCCACACCCACCGTAATCGCTTGGAGCCCTCCCTGCGCCAGCCCCCCTCTCCTTTCCCTTGCCCTGGGGCTGGCGGGGGCTTTTTTCCTGCGCTGATTCCCCAGGGTCTCACACCCCGCACCATGGAGGATCGGCCAGCAAAGGAGAGACGCCATTAACTCCCCCACAGCAGGCCTGCTGTCACTATGAGAAATAAAGAGCAGGTATAAAAGCTCCTGGTTCGTCTTCCTTCGGGAACAGAGCGCGGTGGATGGCGAAAAGCCCCGGTCCAGGCGCCCGAGGCTCGGAACCCTGCGTCCACCTCCTGGATCGGGACGGGGGCTTAGCGCTGCCACAGCGCCCCCTGCCGTCCGGGCTCCCCCGCCCGAGCCCCCCGCTGCGTCTTGACCAATCCCGTGGCGGGGGTTTGTGCTCCGCACCAATCAGGCGCTTATCGCCCAGCGATGAGCCAATCCCGGTTTAGCGGGGGTTATATAAGGGCGGGTGAGGAAGGGCGTTCCTGTCAGGTTCGCTGCGGTCTAGGTCGGGGGGTTTTTGGTGGGAGGATTTTTTCACTTAATAGTTCTCTTACCAGAGAACCTGGGTGCACCCGAGTCTGCTGGGGAAACCTCCCGGGGTGGCACCGTCTCCTCCAGAACTTTTGCTGCAAGATTGATAAGTGAGGGCTGACCCAGTGACTTTCCAAACTGGGCTCAACCTGCTCAGCAAACCAGGCCCTTGCCGGCAGCCATCTCCTCTCCCCAGAAGCACTTGATGTCTCCGTCTGTGGATTTCTCACCCCGTGTCCCTCTGGCTCTTGAGTCACATCCCTGAGGAGCTCCTGCCCTCACCCAGACCTCTGCCCGGGGGACCTTGAAGATGTGTGACCTGAGCCGTGACACAGCTCTGCAAGGAGGACACTAAATGCTGCTGGAGCAGAGCTCACCCTTGGGCGGCATGACTGGAATACCATGGAGCCCATGACACAGTCAGGCTGAGCATCCTCCTGAGCTGCAGCCTGTGGGGTCCCGCAGCCTGCAGTGCTCTGGGGAGCACAGCTTGGCCTCCCCTCTCCAAACCTTGGACCCCTCTTTGGGATACCCAACCCAGGAGAAAGGTGCTGGGGTGGAGGGCAGCTGCCCAGCATGGGGCTGCCAGACAGCTGTAAGGACAAGGACAGCAACAACCAGGCAGATCTGGTCCTGACGTGAGGGACTGTATCTTACACACGTACATAAATACAGTTCGGATGGGGACGCAGGTGGGGAAGGGGCTCTGCTGTTTTCTGGAGAGTCCCACACTGGTCACGTCTGTGGGGTTCTTCATATGGAGCTCCCAGGAGTGGAGGGGATCGTGGGCATCCTTCACCTTCTCAGCGAGGCTCAGGGCTGTGTGGGGTGGGAGGCCTCCAACCCTGGTGTGGGGATGCTGGCAGGGTGTCCTCATCTTGCTCCGTGGCACTTTTGGGTCTGAGGGCCACACTTCTTCCCCCCCCACCCCATCATAGCACCTGTATGTCCCAGATCTGTGTGGGTCTGTCCTCAGCCATGTCCCAGACAATGGCGTGGTCCCGGTCGTAGGATCGGCCACCTGTGGAGTGAGGGATTCAGGAGGGCAAACCTGGCATTCAGGGGGTGGGTGCCCCATTTCCCACCCAACCCAACCCCACACCCTCATTTTTGGGAATCCATGGGAAAGCAGCTCCTGTGCTGGAGCTGAGACCTCACCCTTTATATCAAGGATCATGTCTTCAAACATCTGGCTGTGGATCCGTCCCTGAGAATCAATGCTCCAGGTCTGACGTGGCATCCGGGTCTCAGACCACAGCACAGCCTTTGCTCCCTTCCCAGCTGGCCCGATGACCTGCAGGCTCATGTTGGGGGCCACCTGCAAAGAGTGGTGGTGGTTTCTGAGCAGGAAAGCCCCTCAGGTGAGAGGTGGTGACAATCAGGGTGACAAAAAAAAAACCAACTCCTCGAGAGAGGCAGAGGTGCCTTCACATCATCCAGGGAGACCTGGGGAGGAGAGAATCAACCCATCTGTGGGGACAAGGCTGAGGAGAGATGCTGGGAAAGGTTTTTTAAGCCCAAAAAGATTTCTGTGGGGTGAGGACAACCCAGCAGGAGTCCTCCCAGGTCCTGCCTGGAGTTCCGTGGGTCCCCTCTGCAGCACTGGCTGTCACACAGGAGCCCTGACCTGGTTTTTGATCATCCCATCCTCGTAGTACCAGACGAAGTTGCTCTGCTCACTCAGGCTGGAGACCACCACCCTCCCTGCTTTCATGTCCTCCACATCATCAGGGACAGAGAGGTAGAGCTGCAGCTCCCTGCTCCTGATGCGGAAATGGATCCGTCTCTGGGAAGGAAGAAAGAAAGAAACCTTTTTTTTTTTTTCTTTTTTTTTTTTTTTCTTTTTTTTTTTTTCTTTTTTTCTTTTTTCTTTTTTTCTTTTTTTTTTTTTTTCAACAAAAAGTGCATAAATAGAGTGGTTCCCCCTGTAACCTGGCCCCACCGGCTGTGGCTGGACCTCACCCAACTTGTGGCTTTGGGATGGGAGGACCCTGGTCCCCTGGGGTGGCTGCTGGGAGGTCCCTGCCTCTCCCCAGGCTGACAGCAGTGGCCCTGTCCTGTCTCTCATGGCTGGCACGGACACGGCTGTGGGATGCTGGGGTGTTTTGCAAGGCACCTGCCCGTGGGGGAGTGTTTCACCACCAAGGAGGCTACTCCCAGGGCAGAGGACAGAGATCTGGAGGGGACAGTGCTGGGCTGGTGGGCACTTCTGTGGGCCAGAGCTGTCACCTCCATGCTGCTGCTCTCCTGGCCATGTCCCCCTCCTGTCCTGATCATGTCCCCTTCCTCTCCTGACCATGTTCCCTTCCTCTTCTGGCCATGTGCCCCTCCTCTCCTGACCATGTCCCCCTCCTGTCCTGGCCATGTCCCCCTCCTCTCCTGGCCATGTTCCCTTCCTCTTCTGGCCATGTGCCCCTCCTGTCCTGGCCATGTCCCCCTCCTCTCCTGGCCATGTTCCCTTCCTCTTCTGGCCATGTCCCCCTCCTCTTCTGGCCGTGTCCTGCTGCCTCCCCCATTAGCCATTAGCTCCCTCCACCTTTAGGCACTGCCACATCCTCCTCCTATCCACAGGCAGCTCTTTAGCTCCACGTGAGCCACCTACATCAAGGTTTTGGGGACCATTCCCCTGTTCCAGTGCCCCCTCCATCCCAGCACTCACCTGGCGGATGGGGTAGAGGGACCCCACATGCTGGAGCCCACTGTAAGTCAGCCAGTTGGTGATTTCTGTGCAGTCCAGCAGCCACTGGCGGCCTCGGAAGTCCCCGTGTTCACACAGCACCCATCTGTGGGGGAGAGGGTGGGACGGGCAGAGTGTGGTCACTCCCCAGGGCTGATGGCACCCACCAGCCTGGGGAGAACAGGGCCAGGGGTGACTTACATCCCACCCTTGACTCGCACCGACAGGACGTGGTTGTTGAACCCCTCTGCCTGGAGACTCCGCACCTCGGTGTTCAGCTCAATCTCCTTCCCCTCGAAACACTCCAACCCGTGCAGGAAGATGGAAGGCTCTGAGAAAAACTGCAGGATATGGGGAAGAGATAAGGTATGGAGAGGGGAAAAGCAGTGAGGGGAGTGAACACCCACGGGTGCAGGCGGGCTCCAAGGCTGGAGAGCCGGCACTGGAGGTACCTGCGGGAGGGGAAAATGGGGGCTCTTTGGGGGGTTTTGCTGGGAAGGGAGGGCTGGAACTCACCACTGGGACCTTCTTCAAAGAGCAGATGGTGGTGGAGGAGAGGCAGCCCATGGCGCTGAGCGTTGGGTACTCACCCTCAGACAGCACGTGCTGCTCCCCAGCAAAGTTCTGCCCATCAAACAGGATCCAGCTGGCAGGGAGGAGTGTGCCAGGGCTGAGGTGGCCATCATGGTGGGCATCCATCCCTCCTGTGCCTCCCCCCCCAGCATCCCACTCCTGCCCACCCTCCTGGCAAGCCTCCTAGGTGCCTGTGCCTGCCAGCCACGGTGATGTCCCTCTTCCTGTCCCCACCCAGAGGCAGCAGGACCTGGGGACACCCTACCTGCCCCCGCGGACTCTGCAGGAGCGTGGGATGAAGGCGTCAGGCAGGGTCTCCTGGTCCTCCTTGAAGGTGATGTGGTCCCCCAAGAAGTCAGGCTCTGAGAAGAGCAGGATCTGCAGAGGAGGAGCAGAGGGGCTTGGTGAGGGGGACAAAGCATCACCACCACCCCACAAGAGACCACATCCCCCAAGAGGGGGGGGCACATCCCCCTCCCCATCCACTCCTTCTGACCTTGGAGACGAAATGGAGGTTGTGTTCCCCAACCTGGAAGCAGACAGAGCAGGGCTGGTTGGCATCTCGCCTCAAGTCCTCACCAGCCCCTCACCTGGTGACACTGGTGGGTCCTACAGAGAACAACCCCCCTCTTGGGGGGGCATTCTGGGGGGACACTGGGGGGGTTTGTTTACTTCTCACCTGCAGGATGGGCTGTGCCGAGGCAATGCGGCAATCCGTGGCCCCCCAGTCTTCACAGCTGCGGTACACCCCCTTCTCCAGGATGTACTGCTCCCCAGAGAAGTTGGTGCCCTCGTAGGCCACCCACCTGCCAGAAAAAGGTGGGTGCTGTCTCAACACCCCCCCCAGTCCATCACCCTGTCCCCCCTCTCCCTGTCCCCATGCTCACACGCCGCTCAGCACGTGGATGGATTGGGTGACGGTGCCATAGCCGGCGAGCTGTGTGTCAGGCAGCGCCTCGCTCAGCTCCACACTTGGGCCCTCCTCAAAGTCCATGGCCTCAAAAAGGACCAGTGCTGGGTCGGAGAAGTCCTGCAAGGAGAAGGAACCATTCCCCCCACCCTCAGGCCCCTCAGTCTGTCAGAGGGAAAATGGCTGTGGGGCTGGGGTCCTGCTGGAGCTCAGGGAGTGTAGGGGAGGGTGGGACTAGCTCTGAGCACTGAGATGTGTGATGAGCTGGGGGGATCTCAGGCTGTGCTTAGCTGCCTAATGCTCCTTTTAGAGGGTGAGGATGGGACCCAGGGGCTGGCTTTCCCTGCCCATACTGGGTCTGTCCCCAAGTGATGCCACCACCCTTGTCCTCACCGTCCGTATCAGCCGTAAGGACAGCAGCTCCTTGTCGTGGCCTCCCCACTGCTTCCAGTCCTGGTACTCTCCTTCCTCCAGCAGGTACTGGTGACCACGGAAGCCCTCCTTCTCGTAGCCAACCCAGCTGTGGCACAGGCAGATGCAGGCAGTGAGGTCTCCAGGGCATTTCCATATGTTTTTGGACACAGGGACACCATCCACACTGCTCTAGTGCCACCCTCTCCCCCAGGCTTCCCATGGCCATCCTGGGCAGCTCCTTCAAGCCCTTTCCCAGGGGTGACTGTCACCTTCCCAGGTGAGATTACCCACCCCCTGCCACTCACCAGCCACCCAGGACACGCAGGGAGCCCACGGTGGGCAGTGCTGGCCCAGGCAGGCTCTTCAGGTCATAGATGTCTCGGCTGATGGTGAAGCTGCTGCCCTGGAAACTGGCGGCCTCATAAATCAGGACCTGGGGACAGGGTGAGGTGAGGGTGGTCCCATGGCCATCCTGGTCCCATGGCTTCCCTGGCACTGGCCTTGGACTCACCTGTGGCTCGACTGGTCTCTCAACAACAGGACAGCCCTGGAAGGAGAAGGAGCCCCAATGAATCCTGTGGTGGCAGAAGCCTCTTTAAGGTCTGAGCTGGTTTTTGGGTCATTTTCATTCAAGAACAAGCCCCTCGGGACTTGGATTGTTTTCCACCAGCGGTAGCTCCCGGGAGCACTTCCCAGAGCCATGTTCAGCACATTTCCAACGCTGAGCTCTCAGGAGAGCTGGGAGATACTCTCCCCTGGACTCCCTGTACCCGACACTCACCAGCCTGATGGGATGCATGGAGCAGATGGATGGGTCCTTGGCTCCCCACGCCTTTAAATTGGGATACCCGCCCGGCTCCAAAACGTAGGGATCATCATCAAAGAAAGGCTTGGAGTACATCAGCCACCTGGGGAAGAGGGAGAAAGCATCCCACCCTGCTCCAACCTGTGCCAGAGCCCCCCCAGACCCTCACCCAACCCCAGAGTCCTGCTCACAGGCCCGAGTGGACAATGATGGAAGCAGCAGCCAGTGGCTGTCCCCGCGTGCGGGTGTCCTCGGCCGAATCACTGAACTCCACCCGAGCTCCTTCACCGTTCTCCTCGGCAAAGAGACTGATCCGGGGGGTGCGGTAATCCTGGGGGGGGTGGGGGGCAGAGCGGCATTAGGGGGGGGGATGCCGGGAGATGGGGAGGTGGGCACAGGAGGCTCGGGGGGGTCTCTGTGCTCACCCGCACCACCCTCTTGAAGGAGCCGATGCGGAAGGGGTGGTTGCCCGCACGCTGCCCGCTCTGCCCGTACGCCGTCCAGGGGTTGTTGATCTCCACGTCCCCCTCGGCCAGGACACACTTCCGCCCGTGGAACCGCGGCTTCTCGTACATCACCCACCTGGGAGAAGGGTGGGAGCGAAGGGGGAGTGGGGGCAAAATCTACCTTCTACCCACAGCCCCCGTCGGGAGCCTCGGGGAAGAGGATGGGTGGGGACGCGCTGCCACCGCCGGATCGCAGCTGCGGTAATTACTGCTGGTGGGGCAGGACGGTCACTCCCGAACCCCAAGCTGGGACTTGGTCACCACCCCCCAGTGCAGGGAGCCCCAGGAAAACCCTCCTTCCGTGTTCTCTCCCTCACTCTGTGTCTTCACCCTCCCTCCACGTCCTCTCCCTGCCGCCGTCCCTTACCCGCCTCGGATGACTCGGATGGAGATGGTGTGTGAGAGCTCCCAGGACGTGGCATCAGGGACATCACCCCAGATCTCCCGTTTCTGTCCTGTGAAGCCAGCCTCGGAGAAGAGGATGATCTGGGAAAGGGTAACACGGCAGAGACATTCTACCACACCGCACCGTGCCCTGTCCAGCCAGCCCAGCCCCGGCCCCGCCACGCTCCGTGTACCTTGCCAGGTCTTGTGTTGATCTTCTCAAAGCCCTCCTCATCCTCCTGCTGTGAAGACCCGAAGGGACGGGCAGGTGAGGAGCACAGAAGGACACCGGCTGCACCAGCCATCTCCTCGCAGCCCCAGGAAGCTGCAGCCGCAGCCTCGCGTCTGGCGTCTGCCAAACCCTCCCACCGCCCCGAGCAGCCACACCTCGAGGATTCCTGCACTGCTGGGGCTCAGCCTCCCTGCCTGCCCCGAGACCCTCCTGTCACCCGCCCCAGGGCCCTCCCATCATCTGTGGTGGCACCGTCCTGTCACCCGCCCCTTCATCATCCGTGCCAACACCCTCATCATCCACCATGGTGCCTTCCCATCACCCATCCCAGTACCCCCCCATCACACCAGGCGTTTTCACCCCATGTTCTCCCTGATGGGAAGCACAGTCCATGTTCTGGGAACAGGGAAAAAAAGCTCCGGGGTTCTCCCCCACCACCTCCCCAGTTCCAAGGAGGACAAAACATCTCCCCCAGCACCACGCTGCCAGATTGACTCACCAGGATGTCAGCCCGGGACAGGGCCATGGTGTTCTCCAGCTCTTCTGTGGCAGGAGAGATGGAGCCAGGACTTGGGGCTTCCAGCACAGCCATCTCAGGGCTGGGGTGGCCACCAGGGCCCAGCCCATTGTGGTCTCCATGGGTGGGTGAGCCCATGCACCCCCCGTCCCCACCAGGGACAGTGCTGGGGGTGACGAAGCGGCTGTAGAGAACACTGTTGTCCAGCCGGGAGTAGGGTTTGGCCTCCTCAGCTGTGGCTGCCCTCTGCTCCATGAAGTGGGACAGCAGGGCCATTCCCTTCAGGACGTTCCCTCGGAAGAGAACATTCCTCTCAGACACCACGTTGCCCTTTTCCTCCCCTACCACCTTCCTCAGCGTCCCCAGCAGTGAGTCCTCCTCTGCTTGGCCATCACCGCCCGCGCTTTCCCCAGGGAGGGTCCCTGACAGCGCCCGCTCCTCGGGGCTCAGGTAGGGGTTCTCAATCACCTCCTCCTCCTCGGGGCTGTCCCCCATGATCCCCTTTGCCAGCAGTTCACGAAGGGCCTCAGGCAGGGGGAGGGAGCCCCGGGGGGCCACACGGTCCTCCTGGATCGGGGGTAGAGGGGTGCAGCGGCCCAGGGACGAGGGACGGGGCTGGCGCGGGGCTTTGGGCGCCTTCCGCATCTCTGAGGGTTCCATGTTGCGGAGCGTGTCCACAAAGATCTCCATGTCCACCAGCAGCTCAGGGTCCTCCTCAGTGGCTGACGGGGGGCTTTCAGATTGGGGATCAGGGGCTGGGAGCTCAGAGGAGGGCTCTGGGATGCTCTCAGGGGGACTCTGGACCGTGCCCTGGGGGTTCTCCAGCTTCTCGTCCTCCTCCAACTCGAGCTCAGCCTTTGGAGGTGCCGGTGGTTCAGATGAAGGCTTTGGATCACTCAGCTCCAAGGAGGAGTTTTCAGGGGTGCCACCAGCTCCGGGGGTGCTTTTTGTCCTCGGTGACATGGCTGAACCGGTGCCATCCCCATCAGCCACGCTTCCCTCTCCCACACCTGCTGGATCAGCCTGGCCACCGGTGTCCTCTGAGGGACACTGTGGGCAGCTGGCTCCGATGCTTTGAGGGTCCCCAGGGCTGTCACCATCCTTTGGCGTTGAATTCTCCGGTGCAGCTCCAGCTTGTGGTGACTCTTTCTCCCCGGGGGATGCCTCGGGCAGAGGCTCAGGGGTCTCCACAGTGCCCGGCGAGCTCTCACTGCCCGCCACAGCTGCGGTGAAGCCGCTGCCGTCCTGCTCCTGGCTCTCCTGCTGTGACGGCGCCGTGGTGGCACCAGCAGTGTCGTGCACCCTATTTTGGGCTTCCCGTCCCCCCCCCAGCCCTGGCTCAGACCTGGCCGTGTCTCTGCCCGTCCGCAGCACAGTCACCTGCCTGGCCCTGGGCAGCCCGGGGACGCAGCCGGGATCGGCCACGCACGGAGCACCGGGACCTGCCCCGGGTCCTGCCCCAGAACCGGCCCCGGGACCCCCACTGTGGCGCTTAGCGGAACGGATGGGGAGGAGGGTGCCGTGCACGTAGCTCTCCCGGTGCACCCGAGTGTCACGGGGGGCACCCACGGGTGGGGGGACACCATCCCCCACCTTCCCCCTCTCGTCCTGACGCCGGGGCTTTTGCGCCGGGGAATACACCTGCGAGAAGATGGGCCCGTGGGTGCTGAAGTCCTTGAGGTTTTTGGAGGAGGAGGAAGAGGAGGAGGAGGAGCGGTCCCGGTGTGTCAGGGTGGTGGGGCTGGATGCTGCCTTTTCCACGATCTCCCTTTCCCAGGCCTGCAGCAGGAGGGAGACGCGGGAAGGACTCCCTTCCCGGCCTCCCGTGCTCCTGCTGTTCTCCAGCCGCTGTGACACCAGTGAGACTTTCTGGAAGCAGGACCTGCCCTCGGGCCCCGGGGCTCTCGGCACTGCTTGCTTCATGCTCAGCTCCGTGTTGGAGACAAAACCCCTGGACTTGGAGTGCTGGAGTGGGGAATCCATGCTGGGGGGACAGGGAGGAAGGGGCTTTTGTAGCCCCCCAACACCCTGTGCTGCCAGGCTGGGGCTGGAGGAGCTGCAAGGAGAGAAGGGAGAGACCCTGGGAAAGCTGAGGAGAAAAAAAAAGTCAAACCCTGGACCCTCAGCCAGACCCTAAAACCCCTTCCCCCTCCCTCTGATCCTGCAGGACATTTTTGGAGGATGCCGTGAGCATGGAGGCGGCTCTGGGGCTCTTTGCAGTCCTTGGGACACGTGTGTCATCCATCCTGGCACTGGAAGGACATGGAGGGGACACTATGAGCCCCTCTGCCAACACTTCTGCATCTCTGCATCCTGCAGAGATGGTGGGAGCTCCAGCAGGGTGGGCTGTGGCCCAGCACCTGTGTGTGTGTGTGCAGGATGAGGCCATGCCCTGAGCTGTGGGGTGAGTCAGGCGGGCACAGGGCTGCGCCGAGTCAGCAAATGCAGCAAACAAACAAGCCCAAAAAACAAGAGGGAAGCCAAAGGGCCTGGCTGGGATGTGGGCTGAGGTTGGCAAGAGGAGGTGGGGACCGAAGGAAGAGCTTCCCGTGACCTTTCCCTGTCCCTGCTGGGCAGAGGTGGAGTGGCCCCATCCAGCCCTGCAGCCCCACGGAGAACACGAACTGCACGAATCACCTGGGACTCACACCCTGACCCCAGATGGCACCCAGCACTTGGCTCCTGCAGGGTGGGCACGGCTGCAGTCCCTGGGGAGAGGGCAGGGGACAAGGTCACCCTCTGCTGACAAAGGTGTCCCCGTGCTGTGGCTTGTCCCTGCCCCGGGAGGGTTTTCTTGCTGGGTGGAGTTTGAAGCAGCAGGTGCTGGGCAGGGTGCTGGGAGCATGGAAGGATCTTGGCATCCCCCAGGACCCGTTGGGTGTCACCGGGCAGTGATGGACACAGAAGCAGGGAAAGGGCTTTGGGTTCAGCCTGAGGTGAGCTTGAGGTGTCACAGTGGGGGACAGGGACACCTCCTGGCACAGCCTCAGGGATGGTTTCCCCAGGGGACACCTGAGGACAGGGCCCCAGTCTGCACCAGCCAGAGCTTGGGTCCCTATGGGGAGGGAGTCAGGGGGGCTGGGTGCAGGCAGGGGAGTGCTGGGTGCAGGCAGCTGCCTGCCCCTCCTGCCCGCCCGCCACACGCCCTCCACCTCTGGCTCTCCCCAGCCCAGCAGGTCTTTCCAGTACAGATAGGAAGAGTTGTTGTCATTTTCCAGGAGGTGATGAGACCTTGTCTGGGACAGCCAGCATCGCTGGAGGCTGGGACCAGCCTGGGTGGGGCTGTGCATCTGCATGGGCAAAGCCACAGCTGGATCCCTGGGGTCACAGCTGGATCCCTGGGGTCACAGCAGTGGGAGAGGGATGGGTGCCCTCAGCACCACGCAGGAAAAGCTTCTTAAATGTGCTGAGGACAAAAGGGGTGTCAGAAAAACAGCCCCAGTGCCCCAAGATGGGTGCTCTGTGGTGACACGTGGGGACCCCCATGCCTAGGAAGCTCCTGCCAGGGGTGGCAGTGACGGAGCCGTGCGGTCTGAAAAGGGACGTGTCCCCTCTCTGCCCTACTGCCATCCCAATCCAGCTGGAGCCACCTGGCTCCTGGTTGCCCCTGGGCTTGCTCCAGCTCTGGAGCCTCCTCCGTGCCTGGGGTGACACAGGGACGGTGACTCCGTGCAGCACTGGGGTGCTGGGGGGAGGCAGGAGCTGCTGACTCAGCGTTGTAGCTGCCCTCTTGCCTGGAGCTGGATTTCCAGAGATCTCCAGCTCTGTCTTTCCCCATCCCAGCCCTGCAGCTGGATCCAGCACCCGGTGCTGCCCTGGGCTGCCTGGTGTCCCACTGACCCTGGGAAAGGAGCTCACCCTGGAGCAACCTGTCCCATTTTTCGCTACAGTATTTCCAACCACAACAGTAGGTCAAGGACAGGAGGATAAAAGGACATGAGAACAGGGCCCTGCAGGTTTCTGGGTGTTTCTTCTGATCATCCCTGCTCACCAGGATGTGCCATGCTGCACCCCAGCACCGCTGCCACTCCGGGACACTCAGCATGGCTGATGAATCCCCCCTGGCCAAGCCAAGTCAACCAGCTCAGCTGGTTTGCTGCCTTCCATCATCCCAAAGGGTCTCCCAGCACCCACCCCTGGTCTCCCAGCACCCGGGTAAAAGGAGAGCAAGCTGCAGTTTCACATCCAGAAGAAATGGAGGGGCTGAGGGCAGCGGCTGCCTTTGAGCCCATGGCCAAGGATCAAGCTGAGCCTCTGGCCACCCCGGGCTGAGCCCCGTGGCTCTGGGGTGTGAGCAGAGCTGCTGCCTGCAGGAAACCCAGGGATTTGGGTTGGGAAGCTGCAGCACGGGCTGGGGTTCACAGGGAGGACAGGGAAAGAGCCGACTCCCCCAGCTGCCCCTGGGTCCCCTGCCCAGTCGTGTCACAGGTGGCCACGTGCCCTGTAGTGAGGAGGGGGACAGGGGTGATGGGGGAGCCCTGCTGCTCCCCCCAGCCTGGGTGGTGAGGCCAGGAGAGGTGGAGGAGCCCTGTCTCAATCTGGTGGCTCTGAGGAGACACTTTGGTGACAGGTGCAGGGTTACAAGCCCAGTGGCCCCCAAATTCGGGGGGTGAAGGGGAGAGGGATAAAGCCAGGCTCAGCCTCCCCACCTCCAAGCCCCGTCTTCCCACCCTGGCTGGTGCTGCTCCTGGGGGGAGCAGGAACCCATCCCAGCACCCAAGCAGCAGGGGCACAGGTCCAAGCACCGGGCAGCACCCATGGGTGACAGCCAGGATGAGAGCACCCGTGCCCTCAGGCTCCCAGCACCACGAAACCTCCCTCCCTGCCAGCACCCACACAAGCCGGGACATCCCAAGGGGCACCCAGGGGTCCCCCACCCTGCACCCCCCCCCCCGTACCTGTCAGCCGAGGGTCCCACCGTGCCGGGGGGGTGCTGAGTCGTGCGGAGCCGAGCGGGTCTGGGGTTGCTGCACCCTGCACGCCGCGGCTGGGCGGACCGGCAGAGTCACCCAGCGAGCACCCAGCCCTCAGCACCCAGCCCTCGCCGAGCACCCAGCCCTCAGCACCCAGCCCTGGCGCAGCGGAGGTTTGGCATTCCTCAGGTGCTGACAGCCGGGGAGCCGGTCGGGCTGGTTCCTCAGCACCCAGTTCCTCCGTTTCTTTCGACTCAGCAGCGCCAGGAGGCAGCCCAGGGCCGGACTGGGTGGCTCTGGGACCCCCGGATCCCCACCAAGCCACCCCTCTCCCTGATGGTAACCTCAGAGGGGGACATCGGTGACCAGCTTTGTCACCACCACCTCCAGCCAGCCGGGCTGGGCTGGACCATGGGGATGGTGGAGAGGTCCAAAAGGGGTGAGATGAGGAGCTGGGGGTCCCAGGGCTGGGATTAATGGGCTACATGGGGGTCCTGTGTAGACCCCCGACATTGCAGGACCTTGCCAGGAGGCTCCTGGTGCTGGGAGGTCTCCCAGGTTTGGGAGAGCTGAGGATCTCAAGGGGCTTCGTGCTGGCTTGGGGAGGGCGCAGAGGTCACAGTAGCCCCAGGTCACCACAGGACACCTGACCCCAGGGCACAGGGACCTTTCCCGCAGGGCTCGGGGTGTCAGCACCCGCCCTGTATCCTCACCCATCCCTCCTGCTCCTCCCCAGCACCCGTGGGTGCCACACCACAGTGCCAGCCTTGCCCCGGGGCCACCACTCCCGGCTGCCAGCCCAGCCCAGGAACCTCTTTGGCCACTATCAGCCCGGTGCAAGTGGCTACAGTCTGACCCGGCTTGGGGTGCCCAGGGCCACCCAGCTCTGGTGGTGGTGGTACCAGCACTCACACACCAGGGAAACAGAGGCAGAGCCAAAACCGGGATCCAGACGGGGAAGGGAATTGTTGTGAACCCCCACATGCCACCAAGGACAGCCCTGGGGGATGTGTCCCCAGGAGGAAGGGTCTCTGCAGACCCCCAGGATCAGCCTGTTGGCCCCCAGACCCGAGGGGCAGCAGTGGTGGGACAGGGAGCTTTGGGGGGACTCTGTTCTTGTCCCTCAGGGTGGGGAGGTCCTGGGGAGGGGGTCCCATGGCCAGGGGACACCAGCAGCTCCTTCCTGGCCACCCCAGAGCCACATCCCTGCATCCATGGTGGTACCGGGGGGGTGCAAGCAGAGTCCCCTTGGGAACAGCCCCGGAGACTGGGGGGGACACAGAGGGGTCCCCCGTGTCCCCGGGGGTGGCTGAGCACCCAGCTGCTCATCCTCGGGGCCCCAGCACAGGATCGGGCCCCTCCATCCCTCCAGCAGGGGCAGCGGGGGTTGGGGTGTCCTGGGAGCCCCCAGACTGGCTGTGATGTGTTACTATGTGTGTGCTCCTGTGTGTAAGCGTGTTGTAAGCATGTTGTAAACATGTGCAAGCGTGTGTATGTGCTGAACCAGGCAAGCCAAACCAGCCAGGGCTCTGTGGGGAGCAGGAGCTCCCTGCCATGTCCCCCAGCACCACTGGGGAGGATTTAGTCACAACTGGGGAGGGTCCTCCCCAGAGCAAACCAGTTCCCCAGGCACTGGGGAAACTGGAGGGATAGTGGGGCAAGCCTGGGCTTTGAGTCACTGTGTGCAAAGGGAGGGAGGAGGGATGGGGCAGGCTGCAGGGACAGGGATGGGCTCAGACACAGCACCTGGGGGTGTCCCAGGAGGGTGCAGGGGAGTTCCTGCTGTCGCCCTCCCTCCAGACAGGGGCAATCAAGGAGGTAACAGAGAGAAGGGAACAGAAAAAAAGATGATGAAAGGCAAGAGGGATCAAACCCAGGCAGGAGGCTGATTATATGGGTGGGGAAACTGAGGCACAGCAGGAGCAGGGATATGAGATGGGTCCATCAGAGCTGTCCCAGAGCCAGGCCACCTCCCGGGCTGTGTTTTGGGGGAGCACACAGGGAGGTAACACCTGCACCCATCCCCAGATGAATTCAGGGTTCCCCCACCCCATCCCTATGGGACAGGGGGTGGCTCTGGCCACACTTGTTATGAATTTCCTGTTCTCAGCACTGGGGAGGGGGCAGTGCTGGCTACAGCTGCTTGTGCTTGGCAGTAACAGGCTGGGGTTATGAATTGGGGGAGGATTTTTTAGCACCCCAAGGAAGAGGAAAACCTCTTTTTCCCAGAGCATGGGTGAGGGGAGGAAGATGCAGGTCGATGCTTTGGGAGGTGAGGCTCAGCTGTGGGAGGAGAGGCTCTGCCTCCTCTCCCCAGCCTCCTACCCTCACCCCACTTGTTATTTGTCCCCAGCAACCCCTGGACAATTTTCTCTCCCATTGCTGTTTTCCTGTTAAAGGGGGCAAGGTTTGAACTGGGGTGGGAAAATTTAGGGAACAAGAGAAGGCTCGGGAGCCCTGGTCTGCGGGAAGCTGCTGCCTCACAGGAATATCTCTTCCAGGTATTGATTTCCCTTTATCGGAGAGCAGGAATATGGATGGGGCTGAAATCCTGATCAATTCCTGCTCGGCAGCTGATCGATCAGCTGCTGCCCAGGGGCTTTTATCAAAGGGAGCTGGGGGTGCCAAGAGTCACTGCTGAGTTTGGGCACCCTCCAGGCCAGCACTGTCCCTACTTCTCCTGACCCCCTTCCTGCCTTATCCCAAAGGCACTGGGCAACACCCCATCAGGGTCCCCCCAGTGTCCTCATCCTTCCCTCCTCCAGCACCCTGGGGACCCCCATTTCTGGTGGCAGCAGGTTGATGGCCCCACCATGGGGACCCCAGAGCCCCAAACCCAGGCACCCCCTCCACCCCCCCTGGAGCTGGAAAGCAGCCCCGGGGGAACATTTGTGGGGTGTTGGGAAGGAGCTGCCTGGACAGAGCATCCTTGGGATCACATCTGTGTCTCTGATATCTTGTTGCACCCCCAATTCTGTGTCCCCAGTGCTGGATGGTACTGGAGCATCCCTCAACCCTGGCTGGGCTCATTAGAGACACGGGAGGAGTGGGGGGCTGGCGAGGGGGAGGAGTGGCTCTGTGGCCTCTGTTATTGATTGCTGTGTAGCCAAAGGTCAGCAGAGAGCATGCAAGGACAGAGAGGAGGGAGGTGGGTGGCTTTGGGATGTGAGGGGCTCACTGTGGGCACCGAGGCAACTGCCAGGTGTGGTGAGGTCCAATTGCAGAGCCACTGATCCCCACTGTGCCTCAGGTTCTTCCCCAGCACCTTGGGTGGTGAGGTTGTGGTCAGCAGCACCCTGGGCTGTGCAGGGGAGGAAGGAAGGGCTGGGGGGGGTCTGTGCCCACCAGAGGGAGGTGGAGGTGGTCTTGGTAGGCTGGGGGGGGTCTGAGGAGGTTTGTGTGTGTCCATGTGTCAGTGGGCTGGGCAGGGAAGAGCCTGGGTGCTCCCTGCTGGGGACTGAAGGGTGGGTTTGAGCTGGGTTTGAGCTGGGTTTGAGCTGGGTTTGAGCTGGGTTTGAGCCGGTTTTGAGCCGGTTTTGAGCTGGTTTTGAGCTGATCTCCACTGTTCTGCCAGGCAGGTGGTGATGGTGACTGTGCTGAGGAGTGGCACTGGAGTCACAGCCACCGTGACACCATTCCCAGGGCCCTTCAGCCCACAGTGGGCTTCAACACGTTGAAGACACCACCCCAGCACGGTGAGGACACCACTCCCCATCTCTGCCAGAACCATGATCCACACGCCCAGATTTTTCACACCGCTGGGGCCTCATCCTGCCGGGATCAGCACCCGGCGGTGGAACCAGAGCTCAGCAGCTCCCAAGCAGCCCCGTCACACGGGTCCGTGGTGCAGCGGCAGCAGCGCTGGGCTCTGGCAGAGCTTTGCCCCGGCCATGCCACAAGGGGGGAGATTTACCGCTGTCAGAGCCGGGGCCAGAGGTCAGCAGGGGTCAGAAAGTCCATTTCACCGAGGTCACTGTCCACTTCTTTCAATCTAATGAAGCCATTATTTGTGAAAGCAGCCGCTTAGCCGGCTACTCCCTTGAAGCTGAGTAGGGCACAGCGACCAGCTCTGAAAGAACAGGAAGGAGTCCCCTTCCCTCTGCCATTCAAGAGAACCCCGCCCACCCCCCCCCCACCCCCCCCCCCCCCAAAAAAAAAAGACCCCATTAAATACACCACATGGAGAAATACGACGTGAGGCTGTGTCGCCGGAGCTGGGGGATGTAACCGGGAAGCTGCCTGGAAGTTCCACCCTCGGGGATGTGGCTGCGATGCTTGGGTGGGGAAGCACCGAGGGTGGGCAGAAAACATGGGGTGGTGCCGAGAAACTTGGTGCTGAGTTTAAAAATTGCCACAGGAAAGGGGCTCAGGAAAGAGTCAGCCGGTCCCTCCTCCCCTCCCTCGGGAAGGGGCTGAGCAGGGAAGGGGGGTGAGCACAGCAGGACGGAGCTGTGCAGAGGGATCTCCCGCAAAAATCCGTTGGTTGGTTTGTTTGGTTTTTACTCCTTTCCTCTCCCCCCGATTATCCCGCAACAGAGAGGAGAACGAGGATCAACTCGTCCCGCTGCCCTGGTTCTCGCCGGCCAGGAGGGGGGGCCAGACACAGCCCGGCTTCCGCAGCTGCCGGGACGGTCCCGCCGTGGATCCCCACCCGGGATGGCCGTGGGTGCTGCGGGGAGAGGGAGAGCCTGGAGGCGAGTGAGCGTGACCACGCACCGTGGTTTCTGTCTTGCCAAGACTGTTCCAAACAGTCCCGTGGCCCCGGGATCCGGAGGCTGCCGGAGCCTGCTGATGGGAGGGAGTGGGGATCCCGGTCTGTGCCCGGCTGGACTTTGCTTCCCTGCTGTCCGCTCCGTGGTTTGGGGGCCTTGAGTCAAGACCGATGTGAACAAAGCCGCACTGGAAGTTCTTCCCTCTGCCCTGTCTACCCCCGCGAAAAACGGTGTAAAAATGAGGTGAGGCCCTGTGAGTGTCATGGGTGTTATTAACGCTGCTGTTCTGGGGGGCAGCAAAGGCACCTCTTGCTTCCCCTGCAGGCCCCGGGTTCTGCACTGTGGGAGCTGGCAGAGCCCTTGTGTGGTGGGTCAGCTGCCCCTTCCCAAAGGTTCACCCACTTCACTGCCCTCGGGGTGCCCAGGAAGAGAAAATACACCCTGCTCCTCTGCCATCACCCCAGCCCCGTGGGTGGGAGCGTGGTGGGGGTGCTCGGCTCTGTGGGAAAGGGGCAACACAGAGACCCCCAGGTGTACGGGGAAACTCGGTGGCGGGTAGGGAGTGTGCGGGGCAGGAGGAAGAGGAGGAGGAAGAAGGGCAGGAGGAGGAAAAAGGACAGGAGGAGGAGGGGCGGGAGGAAGGGAGGGTCCCGGGCCTGCTCAGGACCCTGGACAGCGGCTCCGTTCAGCACCATGGTCAGCGCCGCCCCCCCCCCAATCCCCTCCCCTCCATCGCCCTCGCGCGCCTTGACCCCACGCGGGATTTTCCCGGCGTGTCCCTTCGAGTGACACCACAGACCGGGGGTTCCCTCGGGGTGACACTGCTGTCCCCCACCCTGCCCACTCCCCCTCACAGTGCTCCCGCCCAGCGGCACCGCGAGTCCCGCGTGGGGCGGCCGCGCTCACCTCAGCTGCCAACACCCCCCCCCCCAGACCACGATGGATTCACCCCGATTTGGGAGCGGGACACAAACCTCCCCTCCCAGGTCACCCCACACCGGCCGGAGGAGCTGCGGGAGGCGCTGTCCCCCCACGGGCCGGGGCGGCCGCGGGGCATTGTCCGCCCGCCGGAAATGGAGCCGCTGGTCACTCGCCCTTTGTCCCCTCCCGGCCCCGGGGGGCGACATCCCCCCTCCCCCGCTGTGCCCCCCCCTTTGCCGCCGGCACCGCCTCGGCACCGCTCTCCCGCTGGTGGGAGGGCAGCCTGTGCCGCCGGGCCGGGAGGGGGGGGTACGGCATGGGGGGGTGGAGGGGGGGGTGGAGGGGGCACGGCCCCGGGAGGGGAGGGTGCGGGACGCGGGGGGTGCGCGGAGTGGGGCGGGGGGCTAAGGAAGACCCTGGTGTCCCGGATCCGTCCCCGCTTCCCGCCCAACCCCCCCTCGGTGCTTCAGCCCCGTTCCCGGTGTCCCAGGGCTTGCAGGTGGCTCCGCTGCACTGCGGGGGGACCTGACGGGGGGCAGCTGGGGGGCGGGAGGGGCGCGGAGAAACGGGGTGAAACTCCCCTCCAGCCCTCGGGAGAAGGAGGGGGAGCGGGGATCCCGGTCTGTGGCACCTCCTCACACCCTCCCGGGGGGGTCACGTCTTCTCTTGACAGGTGGCCTCGCCCCCTAATTGGGGGGGGTGGTGGTCAATCCACACCCCCCCCTCTGCAAATCCCTCCCGGAATGTGTCGCTATTACCGGGGAAGGGGGGGGTGTTAATTAGGATCACGTGGGGGCGGGATGGCGGAGCGGGGCCCGGCGCCCCCCGGCCCTGCGGGTGGGTCCTGGGGGGTGGGGGTGAGGGTGGGGGGGGGCGGGGGCTGCTATTGTCTACGAGAATTTGGGAGCCTTTGAAAAAACCCTCCCGCTCCCTCCCACCCCTATTGTTGGAGTGAAGATGGAGTCAAACCTCTCCCGGCTCCCTCCCGGCGGGGTCTAAGCTGGTTTTTTTTTTTTTTTTTTTTTTTTTGGTTTGGGTTTTTTTTTTTTGGTTTTTGTTTTTGGTTTTTTTTTTCAGGGATTTTTCTTTCCTTTTTCCTTTTTTTTTTTTTTCCTTTTTTTTTTTTTTTTTTTTTTTTTCCTTTTTTTTTTTTTTTTTTTTGGCTGGGCTGATACCCTCAAAGCTGGCCGGGGAGGAGGAGGCGGTAACAGCCACAACTCGGAATTTGCAAGCGAGTGTCGGGATGGGGTCTGTTTCCAACCAGCAGTTTGCAGGTTAAGTTATATTATTGTCGCAGCCCGCCTCGGCTCCGCGATTATTAATAACAGGGGCAGAGCCCGGCCGGGGGGCTCAGGGACACCACCCCCACCCCCCCCGGCCCACCCAGCCCCGCTGCCCCCAGCAGCGCGGTCGGGCCCGCCGAGAGCTCTCACACGCTGTAGCTCTGAGGGGCTTGGGGAGGAGGATATTTATATTTTTTTTCAGCCTCACCAGCTTCAGGATGAGCCCAGAAGTTTGGGGCCTGTGGCAGCGGCTGGGGTTGTTTGGGGGTGGGGGGCTCCCCAGACATCAGGGGGATGCTGACGGCAGGGGAGAGACTTTCTCCAGCGTGGTTTGTTGGGGGCAGGGGGATTTCGGGTTGGTATTTTGGGGAAGTTTTTCCTTTTTTTGTGTGTGGTTTTTTTGTTGATTTTTAATTTGGGAAGGTTTTTTTTCCTTCTTTTTTTTTTTTTTTTCTTTTTTTTTTTTTTTTTTTTTTCGGATTGGGGTTTTTTTTGGTTTGGGTTTTTTTGTAGTTTCTTCCACCCAGTTTTTAAAAAATTGTATATGTCGTTTTTAACGTTTTTAAGGACAAAACGGATTTAGGCCCCCCCTCCCCACCCAGACCCTGGGTCATGCGGGCAGGAGCTCCCTTCTTTCCCCCCGGCTCCCGGGGCGATCCCCAGGCACACGTGGAGGCACAGCTGGCTCTGGGGAGCAGTGGGGTGTTCTGAGGTTTGGTGGATTTGTTGGGTTTTTTGGTTTTGGTGTGGTTTTTTTTCCTTTTTCAATCTGGAGAACCCCAGCGGGCTCTGGGGCTCCTGCTGCGGGGCTGTTGGGCCGGGGTGGGGGGGACGCTTCCCGTCGGCTCAGCTGCTCTTTGGGTCTCTCCCCAGGTGCGAAGCCGGGCGAGGAACCGGCTGGAGATTCACCCAAGGCTGAAAACGAACCCCAACCCCTACACGGCTCCGGCATCTGTAAGTGGTTCAATGTCCGCATGGGATTCGGTTTCCTCTCCATGACCGCCAAGGGCGGCGCGACCCTCGACTCTCCCGTCGATGTCTTCGTGCACCAGGTACGGGACCGGATCCCTCGTGGGGAGGGAGGAAAGGGTGTGGGTGTGGGTGTGTGTGTGTGTGTGTGTGTGTGTGAAGTCCTTCGTACTCCGCGTAAGGATGTGAGATGGGATGGGAACCCCCACACCTCCTCCACGCGAAGTCACCGTCCCCCCACGCCCCGTCCGCTCCATCACGTTATTCCGGGGGGTACCGGGACCTCCCGGGCTCCTTTTCCCGGAGGGTGGCGAAGGGCAGGCACAACCGCTGGCCTCGGGGCTTCTCCCTGGGGACCGGCTCTGTAAGATGAGCTGCCAGCGATTTAATTTTCCCATCCTGGGTCCCTGGGGAGCCCCTTGGTGCTGGATCCAGGGGAGCAGGTGCCCGCGGGATGTGTCGGAGCAGGCATGCTGCTCACCCCACCGAGGATCCCGGGAAAGAAATGGTTTTCCCTGGATACAGGGTCCTAGGAGCCCTGAGCCAGGCGAGGATGCGGAATTGGGCAGGACTGGGCTTTCCCCAGCTGTGGCTTATCCCTGGAGGAGAGGGTTTGGGTTGTGCGTGACACAAAGGCGTGCGGGGTAGGGGCTATGTGTCCCTCCTGGATCCTGTAGGATGGTGACAGTCTCGTGTCCAGATTTGATCCAAAATCACCGTGTTGAGGGGGGGAAACCCCAGGCGTGTCGGTGATCCTGCACCGAAGGAAGTTGTGGATTCGCGTTTGCGGCTGCTTGAACCCCTCCTCGACTTGTGGGGAGGGGGATCTGCTGGGGGACCCCACTGAGGGGCTTGGAACTGGTGCCCAACTGGGGCAGCGCTGGGAGCTCGGCACAGGTCTGCGTGGGAAGGGGTCTGTGTGACGAGCGTGTCCCGTGTTCCCAAGCCCCGGCAGAGCAGCGGCCACCAGGGCTGGGGAGCAAAGAGGGCTCTGGCATCTCTGTTGTGAACACGAGTGGGTTTTGGGGTACGGTTGGGAGCAGCTACACGAGAGGCTGAGGCAGCACATGTGCCCGTTTTGGATCAGCTGTTTTCTGTGGCTGCTGCTTTCCGGGGGGTCCAAATCCCCCCAAATAGGAGTTTGTTTCATGATGGGCTGGGGGTGCAGAACTGAGCCCCCCATGGCTGTGCGGGGCTCCCGGGGGTCTCTTCCCCCGTGCTCCTGCAGGATAACAGAGGTTTGGCACGGGAATGATGACCAAGGGAGAAGAAAATCCCTTCTTCACCTTTGGTACGGTGAAAGCGCCTTGGTAGGAGGTCCCGTCCCGGAACGGAAAGGCGGCTGGGCTTGGAGAGGAGGGCTTCAAATCAGCCAGTGAAAACCGAGATCCTGGTGCTCTCCAGAGAGAGAGCAAATGGGTCTTTGCATCTCAATGGAGCACAGCGGGACCCAGCGCCCTTGGGAGGAAGGCTCCCGCCCTCCCTGCCTTCTCCTGGGGGTTTATTGCCCCCAGACAGTCTGGTTTCCTGATTGCTGTAGCTCACATTCCTGCAGGAAAAGATAATTAGCTGGGATGACTCTGCTGGGAGCATCCCACCGCCTAGGGAGAGGTGCAGCCTCCCCGTGGTCCCCATTTTTTCGGCTCGGGGGGATCCAGGGGGTCCCTTGTGCCGGGACTCACGGCGAACGCCGGGTAAAAATGGGAGAGCAAAATCTGGGGGGGGTTCCCCTGCCTGAGGAACCGGCAGGGTGCTGCACCCAGTGAGGGGCTTTGCAGCACCAGAAGTGGGGGGGCTTGGGGCTTATGTCGAGTTTCTCCTCCAGGTCGGGCTCCTGCCCAGCCCCTTGGCGGCCCGAAATCACTGTTTGCCTGCAGAGAAGCATCCAGGGCTGATGCTGGGGGTGGCGGGGGGGGGTGTCTCCCACCACTGAGCATCCCAACACCACCTTAGCACCGGCTCGTATTTAGAGAAGGGACCAAACTCGCGTACCCAGCCCAGCCTCGCTGCTTTTGGGTGGCTCATTGGGGAACGGAACCTTCTGAACCATCCCATCCCCCTTGAATGCTTCCCAAGAGATGGTACCGGCTCTGCTTCTCTGGGGATGGAGTTGGGCTTGGGAGGGCAAAACCCAGCACCCGTTTTGGGGGGGAGAGACACACACAGCATTTGGGCTCCCACCCCGAAAAAAAAAAAAAAACAAAAAAACCCAAAAAAACAGCCGTGGGTTTTAACAGCCCTGAGCCCACCATAACCCGCTCCCTCCCCTCTTCATTTACATATGTGAATGATGACCCACAGGAAGTAATTGTGGGAGAAAGAAGGGAATTGGCCTCTTTAGATCTATTAAATCACTTTATTACAGGAACCAGGTCTGAATGGCCCCGCTCTGCAGGGAGCGAGTCTCCATCTCCCTCTCCCTTTATCTGATCACAAAGAGATTAAAATCTCGGCAGGACAAGCAACTAACAGGGCTCCTCGGGGCTGCCTTTCCCTGGCTTTGTGAGCTAAAAATGAGGCATTTGGGTTCAAATGCCTCCCCTGGGTACTGGAGATGGATTCATCTGGGGGCTGTGAGGAGACAGTGGGGGGATGAAGCAGGGAGGAGGGGAGCGGGGAGGTGAAGGTCTGAACAGCCCCCGTGAAGCGCTGGGGGTGTCGAGGTGACAGAAATCAAACTGCTGAAGGCCCCAAAGCCGCGGTGGTCCCCTGGGGATGTGGCTCCTGGGCTCTCGGTGGCTCTGGGCATCACCTACAGGAGTGTGAAGCTGCTGGGGAAGGCAACCTGGGAAAGGGAGAGGAGCAAATCTGGGCACTCCGTGGTCTCTGTCTCGGTGCCACCGGCCAGAGCAGGAGGGGTGAGCACAGCCCAGCACTGCCAGGGCTTGCAGCCCATCCCCAAAGCTGGCCCCACTAGCCCTGGCTCTGAGCCTCTGTGTCCTGAGGCTCTGCTCTGTGTCCTGTCTCTGAGAGCTTCTCCAAGCCCACAGGTCTAAATCCTCGATGAAAGCAAAAAAATTAGTTGGGTTGGGTTTGTTTGTGTGTGTGGTTTTGTTGTGGGCTTTTTGGTGGTTTTGTTTGGTTTTTGTTTGGTTTTGGTTTTTTTTGGTTTGGTTGCTTTTTTGTTGTTGTGTTGTGGTTTTTTTTTTAATATATAATTTGGCAAGACAACTTCTGGGCACCAGTGTTGGCATTTGGTGGCATCTTGGTGATGTGGTCTCAAGTGTCCTTGTTGGCACCCCTGCCTGTGGTTAGACCTCCTGGGTCTGTTAGGCTTCCCCAGGGCATGGAGGGGGCTTCAGTCCCCCCACAGTCCCCTGCTGTCCCCTGCTGTCCCCAGGAGCCTCGCAGGGGTCCGGGCAGGGGACAGGGCAGAGTGGGGGTGTTGGCTGCTGTTCAGCCAACCTGAGCTGTCACCCACCTGCACCCATGTTGTCCCCCTGCACACAGACAGGAACAGAGCCACGAGCATGACATGAAGGCTTTAAAAAAAATGAAAATAAAGAGCACGTGTTTGGAGACAGCTCCATCCTTGACTGTGCAGCAGGACAGGGGCACAGGGAGGGAATTTCTCCATCGGGGAGCAGGGTCCAGCCTTCCCGTGGGGTCTTCTGTTGCCTTTCCCCCGGGCTGGAAGGGGGACACCCCTCTGAGAGCAGGGGTTGGGTTACTGGGTGCTGAGATGCCTGAGGGGACAGAGGACACTCCGGATATCTCTTTTTTTCCTCTTTCCCGTGTGCATCGATCCTGCCTTGGCTCTCCGGGACTGCGGTCACCCCGCAGCACTGGGTGGGCACCCTGGGGTGCTGGCAGGACCTGGTTATGCGTGTCCCAGGGGTAGAAACAGCAGGTCAGCATCCCTGCTTTGGAGGGGGGGAGGGATAGAAGCAATTTTTTTCTTTGCAGTTGTTTTTTGTTTTGTTTTGGTGTTCATTTTTTTGTTTTGGTGTTGGTTTTTTTTCCGGTTGTTTGGATTGGTTTTGGTTTGGTTTTTTAGTTTGTTTGTTTTTAAATAACCGCTGCAATAAAATCCTGTGGTGCTTGTGCGCCAAGGTCCTGATGGCAAATAGTGAAAGAGAGCGGCTTTATTCCACCCCTGAGACTCCCATAAGACGCGCACATACACACACACAAAAAAAAAAAAAAAAAAAGCCTCCTGTCTCTGTCTAAAGATTAACTGATGGCTGGAGGCACATCCCTTCCCCCAGCTCCCTCGCTCAGCCTCAGGGCGAGGGGCAGGGAGAGAAAACACCCTTAAATGGTCTTCCAGATAAAAAAAGCCCAAATGAATGGGATCGCTCCTGTTGGAGCCTGGGAGGGATGGGAACGGAGCCTGGGAGGGCTGGGATGGTGCCGCTGGCTTGGCGAGCTCCTCTCCCTGCTGCCCCCAGCTCTGCTGTTTTCTTTTCCCTCTTTCCTTGGTCCTCGGGATAAATGGGATGAAGCTGAAATCGTGGATGGAAGGTGCATTGCTTCTCCCGGCCGTGTCCTGGCTTTAATATGGGAGGATAAAATTACTATGCAGCAGCTAATCCTAATGAAGTGCCCCCTGGGATGCACTGCGAAGGGTTTGGTACCCTCAGGGTGGGGGAAAATACAACTGCAGGAGCTGAAGGTGTGGAGTTTGGGCAGACAGTTGTTGGATTAAACACCTTGTAGGTACTTTTTAAATGGAATTAGTATCTAGTGTTTAATTTTGCTGGCTTACAAGGGAAAATTAAGAGCCAACGTGAACGTTGATACTTTGGCAGGAAAGACTTTGTTTTTCTTTTCCTGGAACTGGGGAAAGAAAAAAAACCCTTGTGGATGTTGCACCAGATGACAGCAGGGAGAGACTGGAAAACCCTGGTGATGTTTTATTAACCCCCCCCCTGTGCTCTCTGCAGTGGGATCCCACAGGCATCTCCCTATTTATCCCTTCTCCAAACCCCCAGAGCTGGGGCAGGACCCTTATTCCCAAGCAGCTGAGCTGCAGGATGGGACCGTGGAGCTATTCCTGCTCTGAGCTGCACAAAACAGCAGCAAAGGGTTCCTCAGGGCTTGGACTGGCACTGGCAGAAGATTTACTGCTGGTCTGGGGAGAGGGAAGGGCTTTTCAGGCCCAGGCTGTGGAGGTAAAGGGACATTTCCCTTGATGCTGGGGGCTTGGGTCACTGCTGGGTGTTGGCAGAGCCTGAGCCTGCTGAAAGCTGCTGCTGGGGCTGGATGCAAGAGATTTCTTCTGCTGGGAGCTGGGCTGGGGCTGAACCTCCCAGTGGGATCCCGATGGCATCAGGGTGGCAATCAGGGCCAAAAAACCTGGGTGGATCCCTGCACACTACGTTCTTCCTGGTGCAGGAGCCGAGAAGGGGCAGCTCTGCTCTGGCTGTGCTGAGCCTGAGCCCCGCGGGGGGCTGAGGGCTGGGATTGCTTCCCTGGGGACATCTGTGTCCCCTGGGATGGGGTCCTGGGGTTCTGTGGGCTGCTGCATAGCCCCAGCTGGAACAAAATGAGGGATTTCTTGGATGAGGGTGCTGTGGCTCTGGTGATAGGGGCAGCACGGTGGCTGAGGGGCTCTGGGCAACATGTGGGTGCAGGCTGAGTGCAGGGGACCACAGTTGGGGTCACCTCATCCTGCAGGCAGAGGTTGGGTGAAGTGGTGACCTCTGGGGGCTCAGCCACCCATCCCTGTGACTGCTTCCGGGGGGGGGGGGGGGAGGGTGTCAATCTTCCCTGGCCCCCATGGGCTGCCCCCCCTCTGTGAAGTGAGGGGAAACTGAGGCACGGGCACTGGTTGCAGCTGCCTGAAACTCCCCGGGCACGGCCTGGCCGTCCCCTTGGCACAATCTGGCATCGCTGCTCGTGTTGCCACAGCCGGTGACAAGCCAGCATCCCAACCCCTGCTTATTTTCCGAGGGACTGGAGTTGCAGCAGCTCCCGCGCTGGTGGGAGGCGAGGTGCAGCGGCTGCTCCGCCCCAGGCCCCTCCGGACACAAAGCTGGTTTGATTGAGTGGCCGGAGCTGGCTGGGAATAAACGTCCCCTTGTGTCGCGCTGGGGAGGCCACGGGGACAATGGTGACCCCGGGGCTGGCCGAGCCCCTCCGGAGCCTGGCAGGGTGGCTGGGGGTGGAGGTTTTCAGTTTTGGGGGGGAGCAATGGGAGGATTTGGGGTGCTCCAGGGTATCAGCCCTGCCCGGAGGGGAGGCAAGGCCAGCGCTGGGAGCTGTGATGAGGGATTTGGGAGGAAGAGGAGGGATGAAGGCACCCACGTGCAGGTGGGGAAGGGGTGAGGGACACCCAGTGCTGCTGTTTCTTTGTCTGCCCTAAAGAACCGTGGAGCTGCTTGGAAGTGGTATGAGGGGAAAAGGGGATGAGGGGACAAGCAGAGAGGTGCCCGTGGTGTCACTCGGTGAGGGGGTGGCTGGGGGGGGGACTGAGAGCTCTGCAGAAGCCGTGGTGGCTCTGCCGCTGTTCCATGTCCCACCGGTTAACTGGAGCCCGATGATAACAAGTGAGCTCCTTGCTCTGGGATGTGCTTTAGTTCGGTGATGAGGATGGCGACGCTTTGTCATCCCGAGCCTAGAGGGAGCCTGGGGTCACCCTCCATCCATCCCTTCCCCCCACACCAAACCCACCGAACTCCTCCCTGGGACCCAGACCCCAAACCCCAGCACCCGCAGCGGGCGAGCCGGGCGCAGGGCTGAGGGGCTGCAGGGGGTCAGGGGGGCCGCGGCCGTGCCGACCACCCTTCCTCCCCCCGCCGGAGCATGGAACTCCTGGAATTTGGGCAGCGGGAGAGCGGCTGCCGCCGGCCCTTTGTTCTCTCTGGCCGGTGGCTCCCGGCCCTGGCCCTCCCCTGCGCTCCCCCCCATCCCCAGCATCCCCGGCTCGCTCCAATCCCCCCCTTCCTCTCTTTATTTTTTTGGGGGTGGGGGAAAAGAGGGGGGGGGGGGGGGGGGGGGGGAGTTGTGAAGAGGCCTGGGAAGGCTCCGGGCTTTGTGTGTGGTGTGGGCCAGGGGCTCTGGGCCCCTTCCTTTCAGATGCAGGAGGTATGCAGCTAATTCAATGGGCTGCAGTTTGATTACCTATCTGATAACAGAGGAATGCCAGCAATGTGTGTGTTTTGGGAAGGGGGCAGGGGGGATGCGCAGGGACCACCAGCCACTCTGCAGCTCACATCAAAAGGCTGTGGGGAGGAGGATGAGGCAGAGAGGGGGGGGGGGAGAAAGAGCTGGGGTGCCCCGGCCGCTGCCCCCCACCCCCTTCCCCGGGGAGAGGGCGTTTCCTTTGGCCTTTTGGAGGAGAGAACCGGAGCAGGGAAGGGGCTGGTTGTCATCCTCACCCGTTCCTGGAAAATAAATCGCTTCCCCCCCACCCCCTGATCATGTTGCAACAGCTTCTGCACCATCTTTCCTCTTCCTTGAAACGGGGATGAAGGAAACCCCGGCACCGGGGGGGCACAGCAGTTTGGCTGCCCGTGGGTGATGGTGTGGGCTGTGCAGGGGGGGCCATGTCCATGCTTTGGGGTCCCCTTTTCACGGCTGGGCTTTGAATCCTGAAGTTTGGGGCTGAGTGCCTGGGAGTTTTCATCTGGGCAGTGTAAACACAGCGGGGAGGGCTGAGGCTGCAACCCCCCCATCCCAGATAAGGAGCTCTGGCTCTTGTTCCCCTGCCCCTGGAGATGCCTCCTGCACCATGGAGTGATGCTCCCTGTGGAGTGATGCTCAGCTCCTCCTGCCTCCCAAAATGCTGTGGCTGCTGCTGCACTGGGGCAAATTTCCCATCTGTGGCAGCACCCGTCACCCAAACCACCTCCCACGGGGGGTTGGAGGGGACAGTTGGGACAGGGCAGGGTTGATGTCTGACCCATGAGTCCAGGACCTCCTGTGTTGTGCTGGCAGATGCTTTGGATGCAGAGATGATCCTCAGCACAGGGGGAAGCTGAGCCTGGGGTTGGGTTGAGCAGCGTTTGGCTCTTGTGCTGAGCATGGCAGAGTGTTTGCCAGTGGTGATGGGACAGCCCAGAGCAGCCCTGTTGGGAGCCCCTGTTACATCCTTGTTGTCACCAGGGACCTCGTAGCTCATGGTTTGGCTCTTCCTTTTGGGAGCAGGAGCAGTTCAGAGAGCAAAAGTTTTTTGTGTGTCTGTCTGAACCCGATCCCAGCAGGCAAGTGGATCAGGTGGATGTGGGTGACTTGGGCCCTAGGGCACAGAAGTGACAGAAAAGCAGCAGAAAAGGAGGCCTCGTGGACTGTTCCTCAAGATCTGTCCCCACTTCTGTCACAGACTTACACAGTTCCTGCATTTCCTCCTAAAACCCAACAGCTCCATTTCTCCCCTCTCATCAGACCAGAGATTCTTTAATGTGGGGTGTTTCCACAAGGCTCCTGGCAAGATTTGGCATGGATTTGGATCTTTGGACAGGAGGCACACGGGGACTTGGGAAGCCCGGGGCAGCCACCGTGCACGTGATGGGAACGTCGGGGCCATGAATGGGGGAGATGCTCCATTCATAAACTCAGGGTCCTGCTGCAGGCACGCAGGCATTTGGCGCCAGGAATCCCCAGCCCTGCTGGAGCTGCTCCTCCCTCTGCCAGCAAATCCCCCTTAACTCTTTGCTCAGGCTCATTTAGGGCTTTGCTCACCAAAGTCCTGCTGGAATGGCTGCTGGGATGCTCCCGGGGCAAGAGACTCAGCTGCCCAGATCAGCTCCTTTAGGGATTTGTTCTGCTCAAATGGAGGGAGCTCATGGAAGTGGAGTGGGTTTTTCTATCATCTCGCAGCCCCCCCTCCCTAGCCTGGAGCTTTCTGAACTCCTGAGTTTGTTTGCACAGTGATGAGTGATGTGGTGATCCTTGGAGGGACAGGGAAATCCCAGCAGTGATAAGCCAGGAGCAAATGGCTGCCTAATTAATTATTGGAGGCAATTAAAGGATTTGAACAGAAGTGGGCTGCAGTGTAGGGGCTGGCCAGGACCCCAGGCTCACAGCACCGGCTTCCATCCTCCTGGAAAATGATGTTTAAAATGATCTTTTAGACCTCCCCGTGAGCATCCCCAACCCAGGGGGTCAGGAGGTGCAGGGGCAGCTCTTGCTCCCCAGCTTGGGGTGTTGATGGGTGAAGAGGGGGCTGGTTTGTAGAGCAGAGAGCCAGAATTGTGCAGAAAACCCTGTCAAAAATTGTGTCAGAGACAGCTTGCCAAATCAGTGAGCCCCACTCCACCCAGTGCCTCGGCTCACTGCAGGCTCTGCATTAGCAAATGGAGCTCCAGAAGTTTTAGGGAGATGAAGGTGCCTGGTTGAGCTCGGCCCCCAATATCCATCCCCTTACAAGGACAGGCCCAGGGGACATTGGAGCTCTTGTGCCATGGGTGCTGTTTTCTGGGCTGGGGCTTGTGGTGTGCCCAGAAGACACCCTGGATCTGTGCTAACTTCCATCCTTTCCATCCTTTCCCCGTGTGTCCCCCCCCTTCCCCAGAGCAAGCTCCACATGGAGGGTTTCCGCAGCCTGAAGGAGGGCGAAGCTGTCGAGTTCACCTTCAAGAAATCATCCAAAGGTTTGGAGTCCATCAGAGTCACCGGCCCGGGGGGTGTTTTCTGCATTGGGAGCGAGAGGAGACCCAAGGGCAAGAGCCTCCAGAAACGCAGATCCAAAGGAGATCGGTAAGAGCTGGTCGGGCTCTGGTCTGGGGCAGGAGCTGCGGGACCCCCTGCCCGTGGTGTGGGGATGGGCTCGGGTCCAACGGGGTGGGCAGCGACCCTGCCTCTGGGAAAGGGGCTTCCTGGGGTTGTTTAATGAGTGGCAGATGCAGCTCAGTGGGGAAAGGGCAGAGAAGCAGCAGCGAAAGGGCAGAGGTCAGGGACACCCCGGGGCAGCTGCTCCCCTCCTCTGGGGCAGCCCCGCTGGGCAGGGGTAATTTTCTGGAAGAGAAACCCTTCCTTGTGGGAAGGAAAGGGCCGGATGTCCTGGCAGCATCTCCCACGGTGTGGCTGGGAGCCCTAGGGCAAGGGTCTGGCCAGCCCTTCATCCTCCTCCTCTCCCATCCTCTTCATCCCTCCTGTGCCACTGCCCGGCTTTCCCTGTGGGTGCTGCCTGCCCCACCGGGCTGTGCTCACAAAGGGGTTTAAAATTCATTGGGAAGGAAAAGAGAAAAGGGTTGTGGCTGTTCTACGTGGGTGCAGGATTTAAAATGGACACAAAGCATCTCCTGCTGCCTGCACTGCCCCGGTGGAAGTGTCCAGCCCTGGAGAAGTCACCTTTGGGGTTGTCCCCACACTGGTGGCCGCGGTCCCTGCGACCGTTCTGGTTGGGGCTGTCAGTTGTCCCACTGCCTGTTCCTGTTCTGCTGAAGGTTGCTGTAACCCAGGGTCTGTAGACCGTGGTGGAGCCAGAAGTGTGGAAGCCCCCAGTATCCCCAGTTTTTGTCCCCAGTGTGTGGTTTGGGTGCAAGGGTTTGCTGCCATCTCCTGGGTGCTGCAGCACCGACTGAGCCCAGTCCAAACCGGTCACACTGCAGTGAGTGGGGACCAAACCCAGGGTCCCCATCCACCCGAAAAATCCATCCCAGCACCAGCTGGGACATTTTAAGCCCAGCTCTGGCTCCAAAGCCAGCTGGCTCCCAGCCACAGCGACCCTCCCGGCTTCATTGTATTTCTCCTCCCCGAATTTTTTTTTTTCTCCTCTCAACCTCCCCCACCCCCAGATGCTACAACTGTGGCGGGCTGGACCACCACGCCAAAGAGTGCAAGCTCCCACCGCAGCCCAAGAAATGTCACTTCTGCCAGAGCATCAGCCACATGGTCGCCAACTGCCCCTCCAAAGCACAGCAGTCCCCCAGCTCCCAGGGCAAACCCGCCTACTTCCGAG
The DNA here is from genome assembly GCF_036169615.1 of Heliangelus exortis. NCBI lineage: Eukaryota > Metazoa > Chordata > Aves > Apodiformes > Trochilidae > Heliangelus > Heliangelus exortis. The sequence continues at coordinate 2,978,789 of NC_092445.1, read as the reverse complement.
AGGAGGAGGAGATGCACAGCTCAGCCCTCCTCCCCGAAACCCGGGAATGATGATGGGAGGCGGGGAGGGGGCGAGGAGGGGGGAGCTTCCACCGGGATGAAAAAAGCTTTGGGCAAGGCAAGGGGGGCAGCCCCGAGGGCTGGGAGGAGGGAGGGCAGGGGGGAAAGGATGGAAAAGGGAGGATGGACAGGCTGATGGTTGGGGACCTGGTGTCCCTGCACACATCTTTTCCCTCTGCTCCCAGCCCGGGGGAGAGCCCTGCTTGAATTGGGATGGCTTGTTCCAAAAAGAGGGGGAGGCAGCACCCAAGGCACCTCTTCCAGCTCACACCAAAAAAAAAAAAAAAAAAAAAAAAAAAAAAGGAAAAAAAAAGGAAAAAAAAAAAAAGGAAAAAAAAAAAAAGCCCACTCATATTTGATTCATCTTTTCCTAACCGAAGCCAGGCAGCGGTGTCTCTGGGAGGAGGAGCAGAGGAGCAACATCTCAGGGAGGAGCTTGGGGCTCCGTGTTCTCCTGAGCTTCCAATGGGCTCTGGGAGAGCCCTGGGGGACCCTTTCCTGTGCCTGTCCCTGCCCGGGGGGGAAGCCTGGGGAGATGCTGTGGGCTGGCCCTCGGTGCAAAGATTTTCAGTTTTTCTCTGCTCGCCCCATTACTGAAAGCAGAAGAACCCAGATTTGAGCTCAGGCTGGAGGGAAATGGGGCATCTCTTGTGGCTGAGCTAACACCTGATCCTGGGCTTAGGGGAGGGCAGGTCCAAAGAAAAAATGCTCTTTGGGTTTGTTTGGTTTTTGTCCCTAGAAGCTTTCCCAAGTGCCAGCCCAGAGAGCACAAGGTGGGGTGTGCAGCCAGCTCTCCCCTTCTAAGGCTTCTCCCTGCCTCCAAAATGGGGAGCAGGAGGGCTTCGTGGGCTGGAAATCCCTCTTGGCAAAGCCTCGGGTGCTGCCCAGGGGGCAGAGGTGGCTCCAGGAGATGCTGCTGGCAGCGTTTCCCTCGGGAGCTGATCTGGAGCTGTTCCCAGATCGGGCAGATCCGCTCCTGGCTCGATCCAGGCACCAACCTGAGTCCTTCCCGTGGGCTCTGGCTCAAACCCACCCAGGACAAAACCAACACCTCTGCTCCATCCACCCCTCCCACGCTCCAGAAACCCCCAGCTCCTGGGCTGAGCCTCCTCGAGGGCAGAGGAAAAAGATTCAGGGGGGGCTTTATCAGCTGCTGTCCCTCCTCCCCTGGGGCCCCCCAAGTCTTGCCTTTATTTATTGGCCTTGGTGGACAAACCCTCTCCTGGGGCAGCCTCCCCGGCCGTGCCAAAGCCAACACTGAGTGAGTGAAAGCTGCACTAGGATGTGCGTGAGTGACGTATCCTTGGGTTTGTTTGTCTTTGTTTTGGGTTTTGGGGTTGGTTACTTTTGGTTTTTGACTTTTTTGTTTTCTTTTTTTTTTTTTTTTCCCCTTTTTTTTTTTTTTTTTTTTGTTTAGTTGGCTTGGCTTATTTTTTTAATTTTTTTTTTAATATAAATATTCTGGTTTTGTATTTTTGTATATTTTAATCTTTAAGAAAAAAAAAAAAAAAAAAAAAGAGAGAGAGAAAAAAAAGAAAGAGAGAGAAAGGACGTAATTCCTGCAACTTATTCTCAGGTATTCGAGCAATCTCAGGGATAAAATGCCTCTGTAGCCCAGTGCTGGACAGAGAGGAGGGTTTTTTTTCTTACAGCACAAAGAGGTGACAAAGTTTGTACTGGAAGTGTAGATCTACCTCACTGGATGTTTGCCAGGTGGACTGAAGTCTTGTTGAGCTTTTTTTTTGGGTTGGGTTGTTTTGGTTTTTTTTGTATGTTTGGGTTGTTGTTTGTTTTTGGTTTTTTTTTTTCCCTTTTTAACTGTATTTTCAAGGAGTCTCTTTCCCTTCCCCACTGGTCTGAGGAGGAATTTGGGTCTTTAAATCTGTGCATCCTCCCTGCAGGGATGGAGGAGCCAGGCAGTGCCAGGGGGCAGGGAACAGAGCTGCTAGAGCCCACATTGCTTCCCCCAACCCCAGATTTTTCTCCCAGCCTGGTGGGTTTTGAGGATTCTCCTCTATTTTTCTCTCCTGTTTACATTTTCATGTCCCCTCTCTGCTGCCCTGAAGGGAACTCTCCAGTCTGCCCCATCCCAGAGTCTCCCTCTGGGTGTCCCCCAGGCTGGGGAGGGGGGGGTCAGTAAAAGGTTGGTGGTGACCTCCTGGGATAAAGGACCCAAAGGATGGACCTAAACCTGAGGGACCTGCAACTCCTCCATCCTTCCCCTCCTTTCCTGGCTTCTCCCAGACGCTGGGTCACCGTGGCCAGGGGGGAAACTCTTGGTTTTGAGAGGAAACTCTTGTGGTTTTTGGTTTTTTTTTGGGGGGGGGGAATAAATATTTCCCTTAAAGCCCTGACCCAGACGCTGGGTCACCGTGGCCAGGGGGGAAACTCTTGGTTTTGAGAGGAAACTCTTGATGTTTTTGTTTTTTTTTGGGGGGGAGGGGGGAATAAATATTTCCCTTAAAGCCCTGGGGGATGGTTGGAGTGTCAGGATCTCACCGTGCTGAGGTGAGCACGGGTTCTGCTGGGTTTTAGGCAGCCAGAGGTTTAGATGGAGTGCAGGAAATGTTGAGGAGCAACTTTTCCATCCTCCCTGCTGGGATTTCCTGAGGCTTCCAGAACCTGGCGACACCTCCAAGGATCTGCAAGCCCCAGGGAAGGGCAGATGGAGAGCAGCATCCCCCCTCCTGCTCTGGTAGTTTTTAGGGTGAGGTGGTGGTGGGCTCTTCTGGGGTGAGGGGGCTGAGGGTGAAGGATTTTTAGGGCATGATTAGCCACGGGATCCAGGCAAAACTACTTCAGGAAAAGAGCTTTTTGTCCCAGCGGGGTAAATGCAATAGAGAGCCCTGGGCTGCTCCTCTACGCCGGGGGCTCTTGGTTTCCTGAAACTGTTCCCCCCCCCTCCCCTTGTTCTTGTGTCTGCTTTGAAGAATCTCATAGGATTTTTTCCCTAGTTTGATGGTTTGGTTATTTTTTTTTTATTATTATTATTTTTTTTTTCCTGCTAGATGTCTGGTGTGTGTAAATACCTCTGTAAATCTGGTTTCTCTCAGTATTCTCCTTGATTATTGTTTACAAGAGTAAGAGGGGGAGGGGATGAAATAAAAAGGGGAAAAAATTAAAAAAAAAAAAAAAAAAAAAAATAGCCAAAGCATCTAAGAGGTTATGGACCAGGGAGACAGGATCTTCTCTGTGTACTCTGCCTTGCAACTCAGCGTGGGGATATGAACTCTGGAACCAACCCTGCCCCAGGCTAAAAAGAGCAAAGAATCACTCAGGTCCCTCCCCTCCCCCCGGGGGCCACTTGGTACCGGGATCCAAAAAAAAAAAAAAAAAAAACCAAAAAAAAACCCCCACGAAAACCAAACCAACCAGGGATTTTTATCTGTAAAGGGAAAGCCACGTGGGAGAAGATGGGATTGATTCACCTCTTCTCCTTGTGGTGTTTTTTTTTTTTTTTTTTTTTTTGGTTGGTTTGTTTGTTTGTAAGGGTTTTTTGTGTGTGTGGGGGGGTTGTTGGTTTTTTTTGGGGGGGGAGTTGTTTTGGTTTGGTTTGGGGGTGGGTGGGGTTTTTTTTTGGTTTTGGGGGGGGTTTGTTGGTTTTTTTCGGGGGGGGGAAGTTGTTTTGGTTTGGGGGTGGGTGCGTTTGGTTTTTGGGGGGGTTTTGTTAATTTTTTTCGTTTGTTTTTTGTTGTTCGGGATTTTTTGTGTGTGGGGTTTTGTTGGGTTTTTTTTCGGGGGGGGGAAGTTATTTTGGTCTGGGGTTGGGTGGGTTTTTGTTTTTTTGGGGGGGTTGTTGGGTTTTTTCGTTTGTTTTTTGTTCGGGATTTTTTGTGTGGGGGGTTTTGTTGGTTTTTTTTCGGGGGGGGAAGTTGTTTTGGTTTGGGGTTGGGTGGGTTTTTGTTTTTTGGGGGCGTTTTGTTGGGTTTTTTCGGGTTTTTTTTTGTTGTTCGGGATTTTTTTTGTGTGGGGGTTTTGTTGGTTTTTTTTCGGGGGGGGGAAGTTATTTTGGTTTGGGGTTGGGTGGGTTTTTTGTTTTTTGGGGGGGCTTTGTTGATTTTTTTCGTTTGTTTTTTGTTGTTCGGGATTTTTTGTGGGGGGGGGTTTGTTGGTTTTTTTTCAAGGGGGGAAGTTGTTTTGGTTTGGTTTGGGGTTGGGTGGGTTTTTTTGTTTTTTGGGGGGTTTTGTTGATTTTTTTTTTTCATTTGTTTTTTGTTCGGGATTTTTTGGGGGGGGTTTGTTGTTTTTTTTTCGGGGGGGAAGTTGTTTGTTTTGGTTTGGGGTTGGGTGGGTTTTTTAGTTTTTTGGGGGGGGCTTGTTGGTTTTTTTCGGTTTCTTTTTTTTGTTGTTCGGGATTTTTTGTGTGTGGTTGGGGCTGGGTTATTTTGTTTGTTTTTTGGTTTTTTTTCGTTTTTTTTTTTTGTTTGTTTGTTTGTTTGTGTGTGGGTTGGTGGTTGTTTGTTTTTTGTTTTTTTTTGTGGTGATTGATTCCCGTATCGTGACAATAATTAAAGAGCTTCATCATCACCCCCCCTGGGGCTCCACGCGTGAGGGGTGGGGGGGATGAGGCTGCACACTCAGGGTCCTGCTCTGCCACGGGAGCGTTTGAATGTAGGAGGAGAACGGGAAAGAGGAGGGGGGGGAAGGGGGGGGCTCTGTGTCCCCCCGGGTGCCAAAGCCTCGAATCGTGAAGATTTCTCTGCGAGGAGACGGAAGAATGTAATCCATGTTTACGGCTAGCAACCAAAGCTTGTTCGTGTCAAACTCGTGAATTTTTATGAAGGGGGTGTGGGGAGGGAGGGAAGAATCCAGGAGGGGCTGCGGGGGGGCTCTGGGGTTACCCCCGGCTGAGCTTTTCCCAAGAGATTTCTTGGGGGAGTCCCTGCAGTGGGGTCCTGTTGCTGCAGGGTTTCCCCCTCCTTTATTATTATTTTTTGTGTTTTTTTTAATTTGTTTTTGTACCGAGTGTGTAAAATGTGCTATGTGGTTGGTTTTGGTTTTTTTTTCTTTTCTGGAAAAAAAAATAAAAAATAAAAGACCACGGGCGATGGCTGCTAGTGATGTTCTGTGTGTGCTAAAGTAATTTGTTCTCCGGGGGGGCTGAAGAAGCCCAGACCCAAACTGGGTTCTACCAGGACAGAAGTCAGGGGGGGAGTGCCAGGAACCCACGCTCCCAGCGCCCCCCAAACCACCCTGATCCCCCCCCCCCATCCCCACAACCAAACCCCGCTGCAGCTCACAGGGAACCCCCCAACTCCAGCATGGCCGTCAGGTCACTGCCCCCCAGAGCCCCCCCAAACCCTGCCGTGGCCCTGCAACCCCCTAAACTCTACCATCGGCCTGACCCTCCCCAGCCCACGCAGTCCCCACGCTTCCTCTGCCGTTCCCCGCTCTCCACGGAACGCCCACGCCCCCCCCTCCCCCCTTTCCCGCCATTGCCTGGCGGGGGCCACGCCCATCTCCATGACCACGCCTATAATCTTGGCCACGCCCATCTCCATGGCCACGCCTAACACCATGGCCACGCCTATAATCTTGGCCACGCCCATCTCCATGGCCACGCCTAACACCATGGCCACGCCTATCTCCGTGGCCACGCCCATCTCTATGGACAAGCTCATCTCCATGACCACGCCTATCTCCATGGCCACGCCTATAATCTTGGCCACGCCCATCTCCATGACCGCGCCTATCTCCATGACTACGCCTATCTCCATGGCCACGCCTATCTCCGTGGCCACGCCCACCCACCGGCCCCGCCCCTCGCGTCCCCGGCGCTCGCGGGTGACGCAGGCGGAAGGTGACGTCACCCCGGTGGAGGCTGAGGCGGCGCCGCCGGGACCGAGGTAACGGGCGGGCTGCGGGAGCCGGGCTGCGGGTGTTTGTCCCTCCCTTCGGTGTCTCTCCCGCCGCTTCCCCCCGTGACGGCGCCGGGGGGACGCCCCGTGCCCGCTCTCAGCGGGGAGATTCGGTCTTCCGCTCCCTGCTGTCCTCCCGCAGCTCAGGGGGGGCCCTGCGGGGAGGGATTGTCCCACCCGTGAGGAGGGATTTTTCCACCCGTGAGGAGGGATTTTTCCACCCGTGAGGAGGGATTTTTCCACCCGTGAGGAGGGATTTTTCCACCCGTGAGGAGGGAGTTTTCCCACCCGTGAGGAGGGAGTTTTCCCACCCGTGAGGAGGGATTTTTCCACCCGTGAGGAGGGATTTTTCCACCCGTGAGGAGGGAGTTTTCCCACCCGTGAGGAGGGAGTTTTCCCACCCGTGAGGAGGGAGTTTTCCCACCCGTGAGGAGGGATTTTTCCACCCGTGAGGAGGGATTTTTCCACCCGTGAGGGGGGATTTTTCCCACCCGTGAGGGGGGATTTTTCCCACCCGTGAAGGGGGTTCTGGGTGAGTGTCCCTTTCCGCGCTGCGGGGCAGCCCGAGGGGCTCTCCCGGGCTGGGGCTGACCCCGTCACGGGTTTCTGGTGCTGTGCCCCTGGCTCACCGGCTCGGGGCTTCTTTCCCAGAGTTATTTTTTTTTTTAAGGTGAGGGTGTAAAATCCGCTGGGAAAGCTCGCTGGGTGTCAGCAGCGCGGGGGGGAGAGGGGGTTTGCAGGCTGAGCTGTTCCCGGGGAGCCTTAAAGAGCTCGGGTGGTTCCTTGGGTTGGTGTTTGGTGGCTGGATCTGGGGGTAGAACCCCCCCTTCCTGGGGGAAGAGGCAGTGAAGTGAATGGAGTCGGGATCTGGATTGTTGTCCCCCCAGCTCAGAGCTTCCTCAGCTGAGTCTCTGAGAGGTTCCTTGCTGAGAGGATTAAAGATGAATGTGGAAGTTGAGCAAACTTGTGTCTCCTTAGCTCCCACCAGGTGTTAGTGTGATGTGCAGATAATGGGGTTTTAAAAAACCTGTGGTTTTACAGCTCTGGAGGCTCAAGTTCCCTACTTTAGAAGGAAAATAAATCTCAGGGTGATGCTTGTGCAGGGCAGTTGGTGATGCAGGTGATTGCTTCATTTGGAAGGTGTCCAACAGCTCCAACACAAAAGCATTCAAGGTTGGTTTGTGCTCTCTGTGACTCAGCTGGGGGTAGCCCAGGCTGCAGGGCTGGACTAACTGAGAAGCTGGTTTGGCTGGAAGATGCAGTTAGGTTTTTATCTAGTTCAGAATCCACTCTGACAGCTGAAAAACCCCAGAGCTCATTTCTGAGCTCCCTTGCTTCTCAAGGGGATAAAATGGGCTCCAAAGCAGCTACTCAAGGTTTGTTTTTGCAAGGTGATGGTTTGTAGCCTTGCCTTGGGCTCCAGCAGAATCTCCTGTGCCTCCAACCCATTTATTTTGATCTTCCTGTTGAAAAGGAGCTCTGGGTGAGCCATGTCGTGGATCAGGGAAGGTGAGCTGACCATCATCGAGAGGTTTTGTGCCAACATCATAAAGGTAAGGGAGGAATTTCTTTCCCTGGGGTTTCCCTGTGGATGATCTCTCTGCTCCAGCCTCGCCAGCAAGGGTTGGATGTGAGTGCTGCCATGGGCTGGAAAATTCCTGAAGTCTTGCAAATGAGCAGGGCTGCCCAATAATGAGCTCCCAGTCCCAGGCTTCCATGTTCTGTGCCCTTGCTGAGGAAGGCAGGGCATGGGAGGAGGGTGGGAATAAGGTGCTGGGGTTGGGACTCTAGGAAATGACAGTTTTTGCTGAGTGGAATGAATAAATTGCCACTTCCAGGAAAATTCTGCCCTTGCTCAGCAGAGCCTTGTGGTTGGTGCTGCTGTCCTTGCAACAGGAACTAATGAGGTCAGGGGAAAGGAATGCTCCTCTGGAGTGAGGGAAAGCCTCAGGACTTTTTTTTTTTTATGTTATTTAAGTTAGTTGTGCCTGTGGAAATGGCCTTGGAGTGAAAAAAAACCCCACTACTACACTGATGGCAGCATAAAATGGTGTGCACCCTCCCCTGGAGCTGCAGAGGGGCTGTGCAGAGGAAACGGGGAGGGCAAAGTTGCTTTTCAGTGGAGGTGTTTGTCACTGCTGCCCTGCTGGTTAGAGAGCCCAAACCAGGCCCAAACCAGGCCCAAACCAGGCCCAAACCAGGCCCAAACCAGGCCCAAACCAGGCCCAAACCAGGCCCAAACCAGGCCCAAACCAGGCCCAAACCAGGCCCAAGCCAGGCCCAAGCCAGGCCCAAACCAGGCCCAAGCCAGGCCCAAACCAGGCCCAAACCAGGCCCAGCAGAGAGAACCAACCTCTTACTCTGCCCAGCTCCAGACTCGAAGCAGGGAGGTGGGCTCAGCACTCCTGCAAAGAGGTGGTGGTGCTGCCAGGAATGAGGGCACTGAAGTCCCTGCAGTGCAGGGCAGCAGCTCAGCTCTCTCTTTGCTCCCTGCTCAGCTCTCTCTCTCCTTTTTTCCCAGGCAGGTCCCATGCCCAAGCACGTTGCCTTCATCATGGATGGCAACCGCCGCTACGCCCAGAAGTGCCACGTGGAGAGGCAGCAGGGGCACTCACAAGGCTTTGACAAACTGGCACAGGTGGGGAGGATCACAAAAAGGATCAAGAGGTGGAAGGGTCCTCTAGAAATCCTCCAGTCTGCCTCTCCCACTCGAGCAGTATCACCCAGGGCTGGGTCTTGGATTTCCTCTCCAGAGAAGGGGACTCCGCAACCCCGCTGGGCAGCCTGGGCCTTGCTGCCCTCAGAGTAAAGAAGTTTTTTCTGATGTTTAAATGGAACTTGCTATGTTCCAGCTTGTGCCTCCTTGTCCTCTCACTGGGAACCACTGAGAAGAGTCTGGCTCCATCTTTCTTGCACCCACCCTTTAGATAGTTGTAGACATTGATATGAGCTCCTCTCAGCCTTTTCTCCTCCAGGCTAAAGAATCTCAGCTCTCTCAGTCTTTCCTCATGAGTGATGTTCCAACCCACCAATCCATCTTTTTTGCCTTCCTCTGGGCTCTCTTGTCATTCCCTGAGGATGTTTTCTGCCCTGATGTTGCTCATTGAAAGCCTGAGCTGTGTTCCCCAGCTGCCTGTACTGCTGCATTGTGTTCCTTCAGTGGAATCCCAGGCTTCCCAACTCCAACTCCAGCTCCTCTCCCTCTTCCTGTTACCATCCTTCAAATCAGTTTTCCCCCTTCCTCTGTTTTACACTCAATTAAAAGCTCTGCAGTGTGGATTTTGAAGCATTTAAATCTCTGAAGAGATTTTTAAAGGTACAATACTATATAACTTATAATGTTTCCTACAAGAACTTCTTTCTCTGGGTGGGTCAGTCCCCTATTCCCATCCTTGGATGTGAATCTATAACAGACAGGGGACAGATCCACCCAGGGAAAAGAGATTATTTTTTTCTCATCACATGGGTTCTTTTGTCACATCCTGATATTTGTTTCTTTGGATCCCATCTTGGCATTGCAGGAAACAACTGGAAATTTTTTGGCAATGGAGAGGCTGGGTCTTACTGACCTGTCTGATCCTCTGAGGGTGCTCAGAGGGGTTTTGTTTTCCCTCAGGTTTTGTTTTTCCATTGTGTTTTGTTTTCTTCCAGACACTACGGTGGTGCTTAAACCTGGGCATTCAGGAGGTGACAGTTTATGCCTTTAGTATTGAGAATTTTAAACGTTCCAAGGAGGAGGTGGATGGACTGATGGAGCTGGCAAGACAGAAATTCAGCCGTCTGCTTGAAGAACAGTAAGAATTTCCTCCTCTCTCTATTCCCACTGGGTGAAACTAAAGCAGAACGTGATTAAGAGGTGTTACCAGTTGGGAAAATGAAGGAAGATGTTCTCCACTTCCATGTGAAATGTTGAAAATTCTTTTTACAAACTGACATTTCCTTATACATTTTCATAGAATCATAGAATCATAGAATCCTAGAATAGGCTGGGTTGGAAGGGACCTCAGAGATCATCGAGTCCAACCCTTGAACAACTACTGCCTCAGTCACTAGACCATGGCACTGAGTGCCACATCGAGTTGCTTTTTAAATGTCTCCAGGGATGAAGAGTCCACCACCTCCCCAGGCAGCCCGTTCCAATGTCTGATCACCCTTTCCGTGAAAAAATTCTTTCTAATGTCCAATCTGAACCTCCCCCGGCACAATTTAAGACCTCTTGTGCCCTCTTGTCTTGCTGAGAGTTGCCTGGGAAAAGAGCCCAACCCCCCCCTGGCTCCAACCTCCTTTCAGGGAGTTGGAGAGAGTGATGAGGTCTCCCCTGAGCCTCCTCTTCTCCAGCCTCAACACCCCCAGCTCCCTCAGCCCTTCCTCACAGGACTTGTGCTGGATCCCTTCCCAGCCTCCTTGCTCTTCTCTGGACCTGCTCCAGCACCTCAATCTCCTTCCTGAGCTGAGGGGCCCAGAACTGGACACAGGACTCAAGCTGTGGCCTCCCCAGGGCTGAGCACAGGGGCAGAATCCCTTCCCTGGACCTGCTGGCCACGCTGTTCCTGAGCCAGCCCAGGATGCCATTGGCCTTCTTGGCCACCTGGGCACACTGCTGGCTCCTCTTCAGCTTCCTGGCAATCCAGACTCCCAGGTCTTTTAGCACACCATATCCTGGGGGAGTAACTTCAGTGTGTACACATGGTCACTTCTTGCTGCTACAGTTTCCCTTTTGATTTCAGCATGAATGCAGCAGGGCAGAAAGGTCCAGAGCTGAGAGCATTTTAGCTGTGCTAATTCTGTGATGATTAAAGGTAACATACTGAGGCACTGCAGGCTGGAGGCTGAGGGACTTGCTCCTCAATAGTCAGTGTCCCTAAGCACAGTGTCATTTGAGGGAAGGGTTGGCTACACCACGTTGTGAGCAGTGACATTGCACACCTTGTGTTTGCAGGACACTGTCCTGAAACTGAGTCTGAGCCATCCACAAGATGGGTGCCACAGGGAGTGATTTCTTCATAGCAAACCAAAAGCCTCAGCACTCCTCACCTGTCAGGAATTAACCCTCTTGAATCAGCATGTAAGAGAGGCAGGTGAACTGGAGCCCAGCTTTGTGTCACGTGGAGGAATTCAGCATGCCATGAACCCCCAGAACTCTGATCCTTGTGGGATTAGGCTCCCAACAGCCAAACCTCCTGTCAGTCAGGGTGACTCCTCATGCCATGGCATTCACTTGTACACTTCAGAGGAGTGTGGGACTCTGCTCTACCCAACCCATCAGTCAGGTCTGTCTGCACAGCTCCTCCACAGGGGATACCTCAGACTTTAGAATGCTGCTCCAGCTCCAGCTGGAGGCTTGTGTGGAGCTTCTGAGCACACACAGTCCCCCCCCAGGCACCCCAGATTTGTGGCTTATTTTGCAACAATCTTATCCAAACCAATGGGACAGTCCAGCCTTTGGGGAAGGACAGAAATTAGAAAATCCTGCTTAGCACAAGAGTGCTGGATGCTGTGGTTTCATCAGGTGTGAAAGCCTTGTCCTAAATTCTGTCACAGTGTTCTTGGCTGATCTTAAGCTCAGCAGCAACTTGGGACCTGGTGTGTTAAGTCACTTGTTGGGATGGGAGAACTAGTTCCTGGGTTGTGTGTAGATGGGACTACAACAGGTTGGTGTGAGCAGGGTGAGGTGTTACAGCACCCTGGTGCTCAAGGAATGTGTTTGTTTCCCCACCACACCTGACTGGTGCAAAGAGTGGTGCATGGAAGGGGCCCTTATCCAGTGGAAGTCAGTTTTGAAAGCCAGGAGGCCATTTCCCTGGTTTCTGCCCACTGTGGTCCCTCATCAGGGGTTTGTGGCATCAGTCAGGTAACAGCAGGAACCTCTAACCACCCCCTGGGGTGTCTCATCTGCTCAAAATAAGGCTGTAACAGGCATGGGTGGTTTCCTGTGTCATGTGGTACTCACTCCACTGCCCCCATTCCCTCAGTGACACATTGATCTTTCCTTACACCAGGAAGCACTTGTGCTGCTCTGGGGGTTACCATTACTCATCTTAATTTTCCATTAGCTACAGGTGCCTGGAGCCTGTGGTTGTACACTTATATTTTCCATATGGATTTTCAGAACTTTGGGTTGGAATGTCAAATCTCTGCTCATTCTCTGGTCCTTTGCTTATGTCTGTACCTCAGGCACAGGGAATGATCATTTTCCCTTTATGGAATGATTTGGGATGATCAATCTGAGCAAGCTTTCAACACCCAAAACCCATTTGGTTGGTTTGCTTTTTTTCTTCAATTCTTAGTTTTGCTGCAGCTTTGCCTGCTCTGTGCCTGCTGTTTTCACTTGGTGGCAGTTGTGCAAACACAACACTTGTGCAGGACAGGCTGAGCTGTTTTCTCTGCTCCTCACTCTTGCTGTTGTCTGTAGGGAGAACCTGAAGAAGCACGGGGTGTGTATCCGTGTCCTTGGGGATCTGCCACTTCTGCCTTTGGATATTCAGGAGCTGATTGCCCAAGCTGTGCTGGCAACTAGGAACTACAACAAGTAAGTCACACACAGTGTGAAGTAGCTGATTCCTCTTCAACCTGAAGGCTTGGCAGACATGATCCACCTTTTTTTTTTTATTTTTAATTTGTCCTACTCTCCCCCTCACCTGCTGGATCTTCCCTAGGCTGATCTTTGACACCTTTCTCCTCTTTGCAGGTGCTTTCTAAATGTCTGCTTTGCATACACATCAAGACATGAAATCAGCAATGCTGTCAGGGAGATGGCATGGGGGGTGGAACAAGGACTGCTGGAGCCCAGGTAACTCTTGTCTGTCTGTCTGAGGCCTGCCAGCTGGAGGCTGCCTGTCTTGCCACCTACACCTTATTAATAACTTCTCAGAAGCCAAGTGGCTGTTCAATAGATCTCATTAAACCAGACTGGAACAAGTGACTTAACCAAACATTGCATAGTAGCTTTATTATTTCAGTTCCCATGGTGATAGATACACAACCAAGGCAGAAGAGAAATTAGGTCTGTGTCTTAAGTTAGTTTAAATGGGAAGGCAGATTTTATGCCACAACAATTGGCTCCTTGGCTGGCAGTCTTAGCTATGAGGTCAAACAACAGATGAATCATGAACACTGAGCTGTTCCTCCACCCTGGAGGAGATGGAGTAGTTAGCATTCTGCTCCAGATGGAAGTCCTCACAGTCTGGTGCCACCACTGTGTTATATTTCAAAGAGCATGGAGCAAGGAGGGTTGAAAGAGATTTCAGATAGCCCCTGGATTAGACAGCAGTGTCCAGAAGAAGCAAGTTGAGGCAGCTCCACTGTCCAGTTTTAATCTGTTACATAAAAAAAAAAAAAAACAAACCCTCAGTAGATCTGAGTTAGTAGTGGCACCTATATTGGGTCAGGAAAGTAATGTTAAAAGCTGCCTCTGTCTTTCTTAGTGATGTGTCTGAGTCATTGCTTGAAAAGTGTCTGTACACCAACAACTCCCCTGACCCAGATCTCCTGATTCGGACCTCTGGAGAGGTTCGGTTGAGTGACTTCTTGCTCTGGCAGGTAAAGTCTTTGTTTTCTCCTTGAAATATTCCATTTTTGCTTCAGAGAATGTTCTGCTGACCCCAGGCATGAGCTGACATGAAGGCTCTTAAACTGCTCTGCCAGGGGTTTGGAAACTTCTTGGATGTTCTGAGTGCTGGGCCACTTCTGGGAAATCAGTTTCCAGCAGTTCTGTGAGTGCCTGGAACACCTTGCAGCACAAGTCTGAAATGATATCATTCTGAAACACTTAATAAGAAATGACAAATCAGTGTAGCTGACAGCAGTCAAGGAAATAATGAATTGCTCATTCATCTGCTCCTCTACTTTTAGTAATTCCCCATTTGATTGGTGAATTCCTGGCTTTTATCAGTTTCACCTGGCAGTATTTCTGAGATGGCAACTTCCTGAGATGAGGAAATCCCAGGATTGATGTCTAGATTCCTGGGAGAGGTGTTTGGCCCATGCTAGCTGTAGGTATTAGAGGTGTAACCCTGGAACATACATGCAGTGCACACACCTGAACTGTCAGTTTCAGAAGTCTATTTGAGTTTCCTAATGAAACAAGACCCCACAAGGCAGGCCCTAAGGATGCCAGAGCTCCATCAGCATGACTGAGCTGCTGAAGTAAACCATAGTGAGTTCTGAACATGTGTAAAGTTCATTTATTTGCAGTTACAGGATCCAAAGCTGCTTCCATTTCTCTCCAGGCAATACTGACTTGTTTGTAAGCCAAACTTTGCAGGAGAACACTTGAGTTGAGCTCCTTTTCCTACAGCTTATGTTTTGGTTTACATGCACAATTTGAAGCCAAAACCCTTAAGCAACCACATCTGATATTCCTGTTCCAACTCATTTAAGTGTTGAGCTCACACAGGTTTTCTGGCCCAGGTTGTGGTTACCTACCAGGGCATCTCCTTCTTCTCTCTGTATTTTTTGGGCACACCTATATCCTGGATGGGGGTCAGTGCTGCAAATTAACATTTCTCTTGCTCCTAGTCCTGGCAGAGATGCCTCTCAGAGCCTGAACTTGTGGCTGGTGGAGCATTGCTGAGGAAGTCAGTGCTCTGTGAGTTGGGCTGGCATGGTGCCCCTCTCCCCTGCTGGGGCTTAGTGCAAAAGTGGCAGAGGGAGAACATGTCCTTGTGCCAACTTCCCTTTGCTGGGAAGCCCCAAAGCCTGAGGAAGTTGTGCTTGCTGGTGTCAAAATGTCCTTAATGATGTTTTTTTGGTGTAGAATTGGCACTCAGTTTTTCTATCATCACAGTTTTAAGAGTCATCCAGTCCTTTCAAGTGTTACATTTTGTAGTAATGTTTGTAGGGAAACACTTGCTTGAAACCACAAGGAACTTGATGGCAAAAAAAATTGATTTTAACTTGAAATATTGCATGTTTCAGCTCTGGGATACATTCAGTGCCCCCACAGCTCTGACATTCATTAAGCAGTTTAAAAGCCATGAGTGGGCAGGAAGGAGTATGATGGGATGTCACTTGGTAAATGTCATGTCCTGATCCTCAGTTCATCTGTTATTCCCTTAACTCAGCCTTTGGTAGTCCAGTGTTGCTATTTTAGTTTTGTTATACATCTGTGATACTTAAGCTATTAAAAATACCTCTGTGAAGACCAACATAGCATCAGAAAGAATTCTGCTGGTGTTCTTACAGGAGTGGATGACTAGAGTCTAAAAACTAATGAGACTCTTCACTCTCCCTGCTGGTATTTTTGTTTTCTGTAGAATCTGATAACACAGCCTGGGTGAAATCTTTGTGGGGAAACTGCCATAACTTGACAAAAAAAGCTGCATCTTAATGACTTTTCCTTCACTAGATTAAATTGTTGGTGATCTTGCTTTCTGCAGACATCCCATTCATGCCTGGTGTTTCAGTCTGTCTTGTGGCCAGAATATTCCTTTTGGAACTTGTGTGAGGCAATCCTTCGGTTCCAGATGAACTACAGTGCTTTGCAGGTAAACTCTGGTGACTCCTCTGCTTTTGGGAATATCTGCAATGTCTAAAAGTCACCCCTGTCTCTGTTACTCACTTCCAGCTGATGGAAAGAGCAGTAGCTGTCCCCTCTTCTCAGGTGACAGGACAGAACAAGTAAGCAGAGGGCAAATTTAGTTTAACTCAAACCAGATCATCTGTGGTTTAAGCAAAGCCTGCTGAGTTCACTCTGGAATGAGCAGGGAGGATTTGCATGCTCTAAGTCTGCTGTTGTTTTTAGGGTTGTAATGAGTGGGTTTAGGGTTTTCTGGCAGCTGAAGTGAGGCTGTGGACAAGTGTCTTCTTTCTGGGGGGTTCAGATATGCCTAGCAAAGAGATTGGTCCTAGGGCTCATTGTCATTGTTCCTCTCCTATTAGATTTGTGGTTGTGAGCTCTCCCTGACCTGGTTCTGATAAACCTGGCTGACTTAGAAGGCACTTAGTAATCTGGCTATTTTTAAGCAAAACAAGTCTGGGAGATGGAGCCCTTGATGGGGAAACCTGGAGGGCAGCAGCTTGTAGCAGAGACAGCAGCAAGTGGCAGGAGGAGGAACTCAGTGTGGTGACTCTTGCCTCCACCAGATCTGGTTCCTGAGTATCTCTGTTCTTTAATTATCTGGGTCCTCTGTTTTTTTTAAGACACATTATATTGCCCTTTTCTACCTTCAGGGACCTTGCTCTCACCTTGTTAAAGAGTTTCTGGACAGTCATGATTATGGGTGAATTTACTCAGGTCCAGTCAGTCTGGAAGCATCCAAAGTATCCATGTTCTTAACCTCTTTTATTCCCATTTCTACCCCAGGTCTGCCCTTTTCCTATGAGTAATCCATTGTATTAACACAACTGATGGCACTTCACCTTTTTCAGAGAGAGGGAAGCAAAAAAGGCTGCAGTGTTTGTCACTGACATGAGCTTTGCCTCTGTCTTGACCAGTGTTGAACAGTAAGGTCACTGTTCTGACTGTGCTCCTAGTGCTGATTTCTGATGGGTAACAAATACTGCATTTTGCTCCTGGCTGGGCTCATCTTTTCTTAGTGCTCACTTGTGGCTCTGTGTGTTCGTGCCATGCCACTATCAGGGTCTCTTATCATCCACATTTGCATTTTGGTCAGTTTTCTTGCTGGAAGACCCACTTTACAGCACCTAAGGCTGCCCTTTTATCAAGAGATGCAGCCCAGTTGTGGAGAAGGAAGGACTTCTCACTCAAAGGAACTGCTGAGGTTTAGCAGCTGGGGTTTTTTGCATTTTAAATCGGTGCTCTTGAAAAGCAAAAGTATTTGGAGCTCTTGAAACAAATTACCTTGGTGAAAAGGATGCTAGCTGCTCAGGATGGGTGACATGCTGAGAAGCCAGGATAAAGGACAGGGAGAGTGCTGCTGTCTTCAGGACACTGGAGGCAGTTGTGGCACAGCGAGGCAACTGGATGGAAGGTTTGACAAGGATAAAAAACTTGATTGTGAGGCATTTGACAAAAGATGCCATCCTTCCATCAACTCAAACAGCATCACATTTAATAGCTATCTTCATTTTCCAGTTAGCCTGCTAGTTAAGGGAGTCCACGAGCTGGTTGTTGCTCACTGGATCAGCTGTATAATCTGCTTTTGGTACATTGTAGACCAAGGGAGAAAATGCAGTTGCTGGGTGGCCAGCTTGCCCTATGGCAGTGGTCATGCTGAGTCTTTTCTGGTGATCAGACAGAATTTCACTTTGTCCAGAGGTGGAAGTTTAACTCTGAACAGGCTGATGATCTTTGCATATCAAAGAAGCAGAGCTACAGCAGTGGAGTGCTATCAGTTCAGTAGGATTTCTGTAGCTAGAAATGTTTCAGCTCAGGAAAAAGCTAATTTACAGTGCCAGAGCACAGAGTACTGACTTGGGTGCAGAGACAGTGTGGTGAGGAGTGAGTCAGGCTCTCATTAGAATAATTTCTTGCTCATTTGAAAGGTCAGCACTCCCTAAGCATGTGTGTGTGTGTGTCAGGTTATGTCACATTGACCAGTTCTACTTTTTTAATAAATGAGAGCTTAATATGCCTGCATGCAGATCTCCTCCTGCTGTTGGAGGCTGCAGGGTAGGAGAGGTGCAATAAGAGGAAATAAGAGGAAAATAAGAGGAAATCCAGAAGTCATCTTCTATAAAAATATTTCAAACACTTGAAGGGGTAGGCAAGGATAGCTGCTGCCTTTGCCTTTCTTCTGCCCATCCTGCTGTGCCTCGAACTGGTACATTATTAGATCACAGGCATTTGGGAATGCTGAGCCCACTCCTGCTTTTATGCTGAAGCTGATTATTGCAATAGCTGAGCATCAGCTCCAAGAGTTGCCTCATAAATCATTGTTCTGAATCCCCTAAAACCTTTCAGCTGCCCTGTGAGTAGACTCAAAGATGCTGTGCTGACCCTGGTGAGGACAGCTTGTGTGCAGGGCTGTGGTTTGAAAGCCCTCGTGTTCCTCTCTGCTTCTGGTATCTGAGGGTTTTTTCACAGTCTCTCATGACCTTTTCTCTGTTTTAACCAGGCGTTAATGCTGTGAACAGACCTTGTGTTATGGGGTCCAGAAGGGTTTTCCTGTATCTTTTTTTCTAACCCACCCAGCAGGCTGCCCCAGCGTGGAGGAGTCACACGCAGAGCCCCTTCATTTCACCTGCAGAGGCCGTTTCTCCTCTAACCCGTGCTGCTGAAAAGGGCTGTGAAGTGCTAACACACTATTGCTTTTCCCTCTAGAAGGCCAGAGACTCCTACCTGGAGGAGAGGAGGCGGAAAGAGATGGAAAAGGATCAGGCTTATGTGACAAAGAAGCTTCAGCAGGAGGGGTTTGCCTCCCACGGAGACTCCCGGCGCCGCCGGACGCTGTTGCAGAAATGCACGGCCATGAAGGAGGAGAGGATCCAGGGCTTCCTCCAGGCACTGGAGCACAAGAGAGCAGACTTCTTTGAAAGATTGTGTACCGTGTCTGCCTGACACTGGTGCTGGGGTGGTCTCAGGAAGACAATATTTAACTGTGATAGAGGGAACAGCTGCTGCCTGGAGGAGGCGACTCGGCGCGGTTCTGCTGTGGGATTGCAGGGCTGCTCCGGGACTTCATGGCCCCACTGGCCCTGGCTGAGGGCTGTGAACCTTGCTGATGCTCCTGGGGAAGGGAATGCTGTTCTCCTGTCTTGCCTCCCTGCCCCTGAGGAAGAAGAACACCCCCTCCCAGCTGATTTCTGCTGCTTTACGGGCCGGGGTGTTTCTGTGAGAAGTGTGTCTAAAATGAGCTTCCAGTTTTGTTTGACTCCTCGTAACTTGGCCCAGGCAAACCCAGTCCAGTCCTGGTAGATCAGCCTGGATTTATTCTTCCCATGGCTTTGCAGGAATGGAGATTTCCTCTGCTTGTCCCATAAGGGGACAAGGGAGAGGATTATTCCTGATGTATCAGGCAGCTCTGTGCCAAGCAGTGGCAGAGTTTCCCCACTCCCTTCTTCATGGCAGCATTTTGTCTTTTTCCCACCTCGCTCTGCTGCATTTGGTGTATCTGCTCTTGGCTTCCAAAGAGCTGAAGTGAGAGCTTGTAAAGAAAAAAGATACACCAAGGCTTCATCAGGTCCTGTGGTCCCTTCTGAGCAGTGTTTGTGGGGAAAACCCAAATGCTTGAGATGATGAAGTTGGAGTGGTCTCTGCTTGGGAAAGAGGCTCCAAGCAGGCAAGGAATACGGGTTGGCTGGGAATTAATTTCATGGCTTAAAAAGGAGAAGTTGGCTTAAACCAGGTAATGGATGCAGTACACCAAATCCCTCAGAGACCTTTCTAGATCTATGACTTAACATCCTGTTTCCAGGGAAGGAGGGTGGGTTTGGTTCAGGAATACAGCAGCCAAAACCAACCTCTGACCCCAGCCAAAATGGCTGAGAAGGGCCCTTCAGCTGAGTGCAACAGGAGTGGCTGGAGCAGCTGTGGAGTGCTGTTTGTTCCCTATTTTCCATCAGCAGGGAGATGGACTTAGCTTATTTCCAAGATTGTTTCCGTCCCCATGGTCAAAATAACAGAAAATGTCTTGATTTTTTTGTTTTGTTTTGGATGTACAGGTGCAGCACTTAGCAGCTATTGCTGTTTTTAAAGCAAGGTTCCTTTTTACCTCCAGGTGAAAACAAGAAAATGCAGATTTAAGACTTGTGAGTGCTGCAGACTCAGCAGCACTTTGAATGTGATTGTGCAGAGCAAACTGCATTATCAAATTGTGAATAAAGCATCTTCATACCAATCTTTATTTAACAAAATAAGCTGAACATTTAAGGCTACATAAGATTTTATTCCAAGGTGCCATCAAGTCAGCATCCAGGCCTAAAGTAATATTTAAACCATGGCAGGCTCCTCATCTGATTCCTGGTAGGCTGGGAAGGGTTTGAAGCTGTGTTCTTTTTACAGTCTATTGTGAACAATTTGCTGATAGCCCGAGGCTTGGCCCAGTGAAGCTCCATGCCTGAACCTCCTCTTGAGTAAGTAAAAGTGTGCTGAGGTGATGGGAGCTGCATATTTCACCTTTTTTTATTGCATTTTGTTTTCTGTCTTCACATTTCAGGCAGTTATCTGTGAAAATAGTTTTCTCTCCATGAGATGGAGCACTCTTTAAAGGAAAAGGTCTTCTACTCGAGGATGTGTTTTTGGCCTTAAAAAAAAAAGTTTTTCAGTTGTGTTATGATGATACAGGTGACCAAACAGTGGTAGTACTGTTGTTGGGGTATTTTAAAGCCTCTGGTTTACAAAAGGCTTTTAGGGAAAGTTTTCATCTGTTTTATAAAAGTCATTGCTGTAGTAGGGGAGGAGGGGAAGTCCTTCAGGCAGTGAAAAAAGGTTTGTACTACCTGACAGCTGGTTGATTCCACTCCCATCAGTTATTCCAGTAAAATGCCAACTGGAATTGGTAGTGCAGTTAAATTCTAACTGGAATTGGTGTTCCAGCCTTGCTTTGTTTAAAAGTTGGGTAAAAATAACACTGGCAAACTCGAATTTTAGGAGTGTGCAGCCTCTGTGCACTGTGGAACACTCTGTGCACAGCGTGCATTGTGGAAATGGAGCTGCAGACTGGTTTTGGGGAGAATTCACCCTCATTGATGTAAACTTGAGGAAGACATGGAAAAAAATGAGTGTAACTGGAAAAAATGTGCATTTCAGGCAACTGAAGTCTGAAAAAGCCTGAGGTTACCTGGGAAGGGACAAGGGGGTGTTTGCTCCTTGGGGTGTTTTTTTGGTGCTGAGGTTCAGGGAAAAGGTTAGAAGTTTGGGGCAGGATGAGGTGTTCGTGTCAGAATTGTGCCCAGGTGGGACAATGGAGCCCAACTTCAGTCACTTTGAGCAAGTAGTGAAGGGTTTTGGTGTCAAATTTTTGCATTTTGATTATTTTTCCCCCCCCGCCTCCTATTTTATCCCGTTCTCACCCTCTCCCTCACCTTTCTCTGGCTGGAAACCCCCTCCCATTTTTTAGTTTCCCCGAGGAACAAGCTCTAAGCTGATTTCGGGGTGGGGAGCCGAACCGGGGGGCTGGGGGGTCCCTTCCCTTCCCGCGGCCTCTCAGGTGCTGAACGAACAGCTCCGCGGGGGCGGAGGGGCCTCCCCGGGGCTTGGAACAGAGCGGAAAGGAAGCCCCCCCCTCCCTCCCTCTCTCCTATCCCCCCTGATGTAGGAAGGGGGTAGCAGGGGGTACCCAACCCCCGCCACCTTTTGCATTCCTGTTTTTTTTTCCCCTTTTTTTTGTGTGCGTGTCCCAAGCCGCTTCCCCTCCCCTCAGCGTTTCCCGCCCGCGGAGCTCTGCGGCGCGCGGGAGGCGGGAATGGTGGGGGGAGGGGGAGAGTGGAGGGGGGGGGGGGGGGGCGAGGCCGTGCTGCGCGCGCGCCACCCCCTCCCCGACCCCCCCATCCCCCCACCCCCTTTTTTCTTTTTTTTTTTTTCTTTTTTTTTTAATTTTTTTTTAATTTTTTTTTTCTCCTCCTCGTTCCATCCCCTCCCTCCCTGCTTGGCCCCACCCCACGTGACCCGGACGGGCCAATGGGCAAGCGGGGCGGTGGGGATCCGGTTGGAACCGGTTGGGCCGCGTCCGGCTCTATATAAAACTTTATAAACACCCGATTCAAATTAGTGGGGTCGGGAGCCAGCGGAGCCAGCCCGGGACGCAGCCCCCGCCGCACACCGCCCGTCACCCGCGTCCCACCGCCTGCACCCTTCCTTTCCCCCCCCCCCCCTTTCCCTCACCCTCCCCTTCCCCCCCCTCCCTCCCTTCCCCTTCCTCCCCTTTCCCTCCTCCGCTTTTCGCCGCCGCCCCGGACCGAGCGCGCCCGGCTCCCCCCACCCCCTTCATCCCCATTTCCTCCGCCCCTTCACGCCGGGCTCCTCTCTCCTCACGCACACACGCAACACGCCCGCACGGAGCCATGCCGAAGAGAAAGGTACGTGGCTCCGCGGGGCTCCTCCGCACCGGCGGGGCCTACCTTCCCGCTGCCCCTGCCCCCCCTTCTCCTTTCCCCGCACCGCCCGCGCCTCAGAAAGGGGGGGGGGGTGGGGGCGGGACTACGCGTTCATCATTCCCCCCCCTCTCCCCCCCGATCTTTTCCTCCCCCCGTTACTCCCGTTCCTCCCCCGTTCTCTCCGGGGCGGTAACGGTTGCGTGAGGCCCCAGCGGGGGCGGGGCGGGGCGGCGCGGGGACCGTTACCGGCCGCGCGCGCGGGGGCTAACGGCAGCGGGGGAGGGGCGCGGTACCGGTCCGATCCGGTTGGTTTTGGCGGGAGGATGGTGTGAGGAGAGAAAAGGGGGGGAAGGCGGGGGAGGCGGAGAGAGGAGGAGGAGGGGAGCAGCCGGTGGGGCGGGAAAGGGCGGGAAGCGGCGCCCGGGAGGCTTTGCCGCCAAAACCGCCGCCCCGCGGGGGCAGCCGTGGGCGGGAGCGGGGCCTCCCTGAGGGGGCAGCGCCGCTCCCCCTCCTCACTCCCCGGGGGAAGGGTCGGATCCCGCCCCGCTGTGGTGTGGGACCCGCTGGGGCCTCCTTCCCAGAGGCTCCGGGGCGATGTTTGAGGGGCAGCCCCGCCGGGGTGAGGCGGCGTCAGGGCTCGGGAGGCTCCGGGAAGGAGGTGGGAATGGTTCCTGTAGAGATGGAAACGGAGCGGCCGGTGCGGGTTTGGGAGCTGAGCCGGCCTCCCCCTCACTTGTCTGTACCGCTTGTGTGTCACCTCCTAGGCTGAAGGAGACGCCAAGGGCGATAAGGCCAAAGTTAAGGATGAGGTAAGAAGTTAAGTGTTTGGAGAAAGTTGGATCATAAAGTGTTTACGTTGGAAGATGGGGTTTAACTGCATCAAAATTAAGAACTGAGGAGCTGAGGGAGGGTTGGTGTTAATTGATTCTGACTTTCCAAAGTATTAGCTGTCTTTTAACCCTAACCCTGAAAACTCTAAACTACTATTAGTTATTAGCAGTAATATAAACGGGATGGTCCTGTATTTCTTGAGAATGGGAGTAAGGGGACTGAAAGTTGAACGTCAGATCTGGGGTTTTACTACTTTGAAATGAGCTTTTTATAGTTTATATTTTCATCACCTTAAATTCATTTGTTTTTCTTTTTAAACAGCCACAACGGAGATCAGCAAGGTTATCTGCTGTGAGTATCCTTCTCTTGAGCAGAGTTCTGACAACACAGAGTAGTTCAAGCTTTAGTATTAGGTCCAACATCTGCAAGAACTGTGGGTATTCTGGAGAGACAGAGTTCAGTGGAAAGAAAGTTTGTGGCTTAGCAAACTGCCCCATTGTGTGGTTCTGTGGGAGGAGTGGTAGAATAACTGACAAATCAAGTGCTTCTGTTTCCAGTGTTTTGATTTGCTTGCCTAAAACTGAACTGTTTGGTTTGAATGTTTCAAAAAGGTGGGATGTTCCTAATGGGAATAATATAAGAGTTGTGGGTTTTTTTTCCTTGCTTGCAGAAGCCTGCTCCGCCAAAGCCAGAGCCTAAACCTAAAAAGGCAGCTCCAAAGGTAAGTTGTGTCAGTGCTGTTACTGAGGGGTTCTGAGGTTTAGATTTGTCAGGTAATACCAAATAAAACTTTGAATAATGACATAAGGAGTGATGAAATGGAGCTGCATCATTTCTTTAAACCTGCAGCAAAAACTTCTGAAGTCTGCAAAATTTACATTAAAAATTCCCAAGGCAGAGACTTGACAGCTGTCAAGCTCTTAAACAGGAAAGCATTTGTGTGGTGCATTCTCCTCAGGCCAGCATCCAGAGTTGCTTTTTCCCATTCTAGTTTGGGGATTCTTGTGGCTAAAGGGCTTATGTTGGTGATTGTAATGGTGGTGCCTCCCCTTCCCTTCACAGAAGAGTGAGAAGTTACCCAAGGGAAAGAAGGGGAAAGCTGATGCTGGCAAGGAGGGAAACAACCCTGCAGAAAATGGAGATGCCAAAACAGACCAGGTAAAACAAGCAGCTCTGGCAGCTTGTCTTCTGTCAGCAAAGTATCTTTTTCTATATTGGGCAGGTCTAGGCTTGTGCTGCTAAAGAGGAATTCCCACTTGATTAGTTAGAGCTGTTGCTGGTGACACAAACAAGACAGCTGTGGGAGGGTGTTGCTAGGATGGGAAAGAGTTAAAGTTGTCTTTCTGCCAGTTGGATTGCCACGTGGAAGTTACTGTGCTGCCTTGTTCTGAAAACACTGCTGTCACCTAATAAAGCAGCTTCAGGTTGCCTTTGATGGTCCCTCAAATGTTAGATTTCATTTTATTTAAAATTGGAGTGGTGAAGCCCAGCTAAGATCTCTTTTGAGGAGAGAATTGCTCTTTTGAAAAATGATTTATCAGCTGATGGTGGTGCAAGTGCATGTTGGTATTTACTGGTTCCCCTTTTTCTTTTAGGCACAGAAAGCTGAAGGTGCTGGTGAAGCCAAGTAAAAATGTGTGAATTTTTGATAACTGTGTACTTCTGGTGACTGTACAGTTTGAAATACTATTTTTTATCAAGTTTTATAACAATGCAGAATTTTGTTTTACTTTTTTTTAAGCTATGTTGTTAGCACACAGACCGCTTCGTTGTTGTGTTTTGGGGCTGGGGGGGTGGGATGGGGTGGGATAGTGTGGGGACAAATGTCACTTAGTCAATTTCTGGAACCTAAATTTTAATGAGGAAAGTTTTCCTTGTCCCCCAGTTTTTGGAAGAAGGGCTTCTTCCTGAGTAGAGGAAGGATTCCTTCGTGCTGCACATCTGTTCAGTTCTGTGAAGTGTATCCGAGTGAATCTTTGTGCTCCCAAGATGCCTGTTGCCAACTTCAAAACCAGTTTGTAATGCCCTTTGTTTCCTTTCCTGTCCTTGTTGTTTGCCTAGAGCCTGTCACTCCAGAATATGGTGGGGAAAAATAAAAGGCATTTTGGGACTTGCCACTCTAAATGCAGTTTAGAAGTCTGCAATCCAGACTTCTGATGTCTAATTGGGATATAGCAGCTCTGAAAGGAGCTGTGCTTCCTCTTTTCTATTGTGGATCTTCAGATTAAGAAACCTGCATTTTATTTTATTTTTTTTTTTTCTTCTAAAAGTCAGGGTAGGTTTGTGAAGAGTTGTTAAACAACATGCTATAAATGTGAAAGTGTCCACCCTCACTCTAAACTTTTCCCTTTTCAAGTAT
This sequence comes from Heliangelus exortis, assembly GCF_036169615.1. Taxonomy (NCBI): domain Eukaryota; kingdom Metazoa; phylum Chordata; class Aves; order Apodiformes; family Trochilidae; genus Heliangelus; species Heliangelus exortis. Next base: position 2,953,746 of record NC_092445.1, on the reverse strand, counting down.
GAAATGAAGATTCTTCAGTTTTCTAGCAACTTTATGTTTTGGTAGTCCATGAAGGGAGGGGGAGTTCAACAGTCGTTGTAAGATGTTGCAGATTGTAGCCCATGTCCTGCCTAAATTACCATGATTGTTTCTGAAAAGTACCTTTAATAAAGCTGGATACGGTTTGGCTTGGACTGTTAATGCCTTTCTAATTTCTCTTGGCTTGGTTTCATCTCTGATGGGGTTCAATGGCAGAAGAATCCTTGCTTTGTATGCATTTGTATTTAGGCAATGTCTTGCTGATGGCCAAGAATTTGTTTAAAGCATCTTGGTTCAGATAACGAATTCAGTCTTAAATGAAAAGTGAGGTTTCCTTACCAAAAACCTAGATCACTGCAGGCTTACTACAGAAACCAACACAGCAGGTAAGTGAAGCAACTGATAAAAAGTGTTACTGTCTAAAAAGTAGTGCTGTACAAAAAAGGGGAAGAATGCAGCCAGTTTGCAGTGGCTGTGGCAAAAAAAAAAAAAAAAAAAAAGTTTTGGTCAGCTTTTCTTGGTTCTGAAACCAGAAGTAGCTCCATAAAGCTGATTATGTGTTAGGTTTCTGTGCTTGAGCTCAAATGGTGTTGCTTCTGCTAATCAAATCCAGATTTTGGTGTGGTTGTGACTGAGCAGGAAACAAGATTTGTTGAGTGAAAATGCACCATTTTTATGGCTGCTGGTTACACTATAGAGCAGTGCCAGCCCAAAGCCCTGATGTGTAAATGTCCCCTCAGGAACTCAGGTGGAAGTTTTTTTCCATCTCTGGCTTTCCCTGGGACTGAAGTGTCCTCAGTGAAGTTCCATGATCTGCTTCAACTTGTGTTGTTAGAGGGAATCTGGTGAAATGGAACAGCACAGAGTTAAACATCAGGGAATTGTGCAGAGTGCCAGAAGTATTCTAGAATGACTGAGTGGACAGAAAACTGCCATTTTGGAATGTACCAAATTGAAACTTGTTCCATCTTGTGTTCTCCTAGCTGGGATGTCTTAAATTTGCCCTAGTAAACATCAACCCAACCAGTGACTTCCATACACCCCACCCAGAAGCAGCTTGGAAACTGCCAACAAAAATACAACTTGCTAGAGCAGCCCAGCAGTAGGATGCAGCTGCTGATTGTTAATTCTCCAGGGTGTTTTCTGTGTTTGTGAGGACATCCCAGAAGTCAAGGATTGACAGGAGAAGGACTTTCAGTATACCCTGGTGTGGCTCTGGTATGCTGTGGCCTGTGGAAGAGGGCAAGAGTAATTAAAACACACAAGTGAGGGCTGAATTCAGTATTTCCAGCAAGTCCCAGTTTCCCCAGTAGCAGAGGCAGATGAAGTTGGAGGGTGTGGAATGATCTGAGACTTGGTCACTGCCTGACTGGTGCTGCAAGTGCTCTCTGGGCAGTGAAAGTGGGGTTTCACTCAATAATAATGTCATTATCATTCTATTGCACTAATGTTTTAATTAAATGTATAAAATCAGACATTTTGAAATGTCCTACCTTGCCTTCCCTGAGCCTCCTGGTTCCCGTGAGGAAGAAGGAGCAGTTCCAAATCCAATGGGGTTTGGAGCAGGTTGCCAACTGGAATGCTCTGGTGTTCCTGAACATCTTTGTGGTTGGAAGGGCTCTTCATCCCCTGGTCATTAAATAAAGCACTGTTAATAAAGTGTAATTGCAGGGCTGCTTTTTCTTGAAGAGCTTATTGCTCAACCATTAATCTTTTCAGGAGCTGGAAGCCTGAGCTGTGTGATGCTGTCCCCTGTGTCCCTGTACAGGTTTTTTTCTCCAGCTGAGCAGGAAAAGGAGTCTGACTTTTTTGTGTGACTGCCATGTAGGTTTCTCTAGCTCTTAGCTCTGCCATCTGCAGGGATATTCCAGGGAATTTCCAAACCTCAGCACAGCTCAGGCAACACTGACCCCATCACCAAAATGCCTTCCCCACCCGTGTCACACTTTGGGAAATATTGATGCTTCTATTTTTGCTACAGAACTTGTAGCTTTAACTTAGCTCAGAATCTCTTTGCTGCTCAGAACATCCCCTCCAGGTGTGTTCAGGGAAGCTTTGAGCTGTGTCTTGGCTGGGTGGGGGCTCTGCCTGCCCCAAGCACCACAAATTCCCACTGCAGGATCTGAAGCTCCTGCCCCAGCCGAGGTGTTTCCCACCAGATGTGCCCTTGCACTGGAGTTATTGGCCTGTTGGGCTTGATCTGACACGCAGGGCTCATCTCTTTCTGCTTAAGCAAATAGAGGGGAAGGGATGCTAAAGACAGTCAATCCAACTAATTAGTTCTGTAAATTAAAAGCTAAAGAGCAGGCAGGGCCGTGCTGCCCTTCCTGTGTGTTTCGTGGTTTAGAAGAGCCACAAATCTGCATCTCCAGCTGCCAGGATGCCTTGAGCTAAAAATAAGTTTTTTCTTTTAAATTGTAATCGTTTTACATGGGAAATTGTCTCTTCTGTGTTGTCTGGGGATGTGATTTATGCTGCCTGCTGCATTTCAAAAGCTGGCCTGTCAGGTGGTCTTTGCATTAGCATGTGTTTTGTCCTGTTTTGTTTGAGCTGACAAAAAACAAGACCACCAGTGTTTGAGGGAAATAAAATGGGAAAAACTACCCAGTGACTCCCCGGTGAAGGGTACAGCTATGGAGTAATGTGCAATTATTTTTCAATTTAAAAGGCAGAGAGCATTATATTTTAAAGCAAGCTGAAGATGATAAACTCCCAGGGATGTACCTCAACAAGTTTGCAGCTGGTGATGAGGAAAGGCCTTGGATTGCACTAGAGGTAAAAATACAAGGATGAGGCACAGGGGCAAAGAGTTCTCTTAGAGCTCAGTTGCATTCCTGGGTTTTGCTCAAGTATCCCAGCTAGGAATTTGTCCCTGCTGTGGAAGGACATCAGCTGGGTTTTTTTTTTCACTGTTCTCCAATATTTCTCAAATGTTGGTCTCTTGAGGACCAGTAATGACATGGCAGGACAGGTAAATGGGGATCCTGGCCCAGGTTCAGTCAGCTGCATCACTTAATTTTAGACCCTGGGAGCAGTGCTGTGTATGTTGGATGTGCCCTGTTATTATTAAAAAGACCTGAAAGCTTTTTGTCTTTCTGCTAATTACCCCACTTCTCAATGCTCACTGTCAATTGACATGGTAATTTTTCTTGTTCTGCTGTCTGATCCCTTTTCCCACCTTCACTTTATCCTTTTACAGGAGAACTTGACTTGAAAAAGAGACAATGAACCAGAAGCCTGATGCAATATTCCAGGGGGATCTGCTGCTTGGAATTGCAGCTCCCTGGATGCAGAGGGGCACAGCCACATCCAGAAAGTCACCACTGATGATAGAAAAGCAAAGGAGCAGGGTCAGTGTTCCTTACCAGGTCTTGAAAATGTAGTTGTCCACCAGTTTGGTTTAAATCCATGTGAAATTAGTGGCTATAATTGTTTCTTACTTTAATAATTTCAGCATAAATTTCCTGGGAAACAGACCCAAACTTGCTGTTACCATTTTTTTTTACCTCTTAATAGGTAAGATTGCAAAGAATTGGCCAGGTTCTTAAGGGCTGCTGAAACCATTGGCAGGCTTCCAGCAGAGCCTGTGGACAGCTCTGGTTTTCCTAATACTTCACATTTTTGCTGGGGTCTTAACACTTAGATTCCTGGGAAAGGAGAAAACGAAGGCCCTGAACTCCCCAGGGCAGTGTCTGAAGTGACAAAACAAAGTAGGAGTTAAGGTGGGGCAGTTGCAGGCTGGTGGGTCACTTACTGCAATCCTACACAAGCCTTTTTGCTTTATTTGTAAGTGAAAGTGGACTGGCTATAAAAAAAAACAAACCATGAGAACAAGTGAACCAGATGTGTTGGGAGGACTCCCTAAGAATGACAAACTCCCATCCCTGCTCCTCCTAATACACTTGGATGAACAGTTTTGAATTTCAGGATCATTTCCTCCTGCAGCAGTTTTCATCTAGTATTCACAGAGCTCAAATATATTTGGAAAAAATGACCAAATACTCCTCCCATCAGCCAAGCCCTGCTGTGGGTGGATGTGAAAAGGAACAAGGAAGGGAAAGAAACTCAATTTCAGTGAATTCACCCACTGAATTTTGAGTTGCAAGAATCATTTCTGCCAGAAGAATCACCTGGCCTGATGGCAGGAGGATTTCATTGTCCCTAAATCATCCCAGCTATGGTAATGCCATACCCAGGGACTAATATTGCTGACTATAATTTCTGAGGAATGGGTCCTTATCCTGCAGTTCTCAGAGATGAAATGGAGCTGGAGTTAAAACTCAATTTACAATGTGAGCTCATCCTCACTGGCAAGGGATGGGAAGGAGGTGGCACAGGGGGAGCTGATTCTCAGTCAGGTTTAATTGAGGCTAATGAGGAGGAGATCCTGACTAATAAAGAGTTTCAGTCACCTGACATGAGGAAGACTTCTGATGTGAAAAGCCAAGTTTGAGTTTGTTTTTTTTTTTTTTTAAAGCTGTTTTGACAATCTGGGTTTTCAGCCATCACCTTGCAAAGGGAATTTTTAAAGTGCCAGGAAATCTACAGCATGACAAAAGAAATAGCAACAGAAAACATCATGGATGAGTTCTTAAATGTGAGATCTATTTTAAAATGCATTAAAGCCTCCAAACAATAATGTTTTACAGCCCCAGGTGCATAAAAGAAAGTACTAAGAGAACACAGGACTTGGTCCTACAGGAGTTGCAGATGTGCAGAGCTGTAGCATCCATCACATTGTTCCATGTTCCAAAGCACCTGCAGGTACTGGAAGACTTTGCATTTTGCTGCTGGATGCTTAAACCCCAAACTTTTCTAGGTTTCCCCTTCTGAACAACTCTGGGCAATTCCATTTGGTCTTTATTATCCCACTTTTGGATTTTTTAACCAATTTCCCTCTGGCCATCAGCTCTTCCCTGCTCTCCAGCTCATCAGCTGCTGTTGCTGTGTAGAGGTGAGTGTACACAGCAATCAGGAAACAAGAAAGGAGTTACTATTAGGTTACTACTAATCTAGTTACACCAGATCTCTGTTTTAGCATTGCCCAGACAGGTGATTTTGTGTGCCTTTATTCTAATCAAGTGCTATCTCAGTGCTTGTTTTTGATGGAAATGTTATCTAAATACAAGAACTGAATGTACATAGAGTGGGGGTTTTTAATTTAGCCTGAGGAGTGATTGTAACTTAGGCAATGAAATTAGGTTTTCTGGTAATTCCCTTCATACCAGAGATAACACCAGAGATTGTTACTATGCTGTGGGTGTTTGGTGAACAGGTTTTGTTGGACTCCAGCCTGGTTCAAGGTGCTGAGGTTTCCCTGCCTTCCCATGGCCAAATTAGCTTCCTTGTTGGCAGGCCCAGCAGAAATCAAGGAAGGAAAATTCCATTGATACCGAATTAATTAACCATGCCTGGCTTCAGAAGTCAGCTGGATCTGAGGTGTGCTGGCAGGGGCAGAGCTGGGTTTGGCAGCCTCCTTGCCACGGCCCAGCAGACTCAGGGGGTTGGGTTGTTGCTGTTAAACTCGTTAACACCGCTCTGATTAACAGCCAGTTCCTTCCCTTGGCCACACGGTGGTACCAGGAAACACTGAATCGGGGCTTGGAAGCCAAAATTAACAAGCAGCCTCTAAATGCACAAACTTAAGAGACTGGAGCCTGGTTTATCACCATCTAATGTGTGGTGTTTGCTTTTAGAAAGGCAGAGGAGTGCTCCTCCGGCAACCTCCATCTCCCTGCTCTTCTGCCACCTCTGGAGGATCAGTGTTAGACAAATAATAATCACCTGAGCACTCTGAGTCTCCTCTGAGCTTCTCTATACAATCACACTACGTGAGTGCTTTCCCATTTTTATTACATTTTTTCTTAAAATCCAGACAGAGTGCTCAATTTGTCATCAGTGGACAGGCACAGCTGACATCTCACAGGAACCTACCCAAGCAAGCCTTTAAACTCAGGCTTCCCAAATTCTATTTTAAGAATCACTGGACCATTCCTTCACTTCCTCGGGCAGTTATTGCAGCTGCTGTGGCACATGTCCTGAAAGTTTGAAGCCTGTGCTAGAGCTGCCTCTCTCCATCTCATCTGTGCTCAGCTGGGGAAAGGATACTTTAACCTAAACCCAGATTTAAATAGTTACCATATAAGCCTGGTCACTTTATAGCTTGGTACAAACTGCTTCTGACTTGCTGAATCCTCAGCTGGAGATTACAGAATGAATCAGATTATTCAAAGAAATAACACTTCAGTGAAAAGCTGCCTGTGCTTTTTGTTGTGTTGCTTTTTCCTTTTCTGTGCCAGGTTTTTGAGTTTCTGTGCTTTTTCTTTACAACCTAAATCTAGGACATTAATTTGTTACGTTTGTGTTAATTCATGATGCTCATTAAGAGTGTGAGAAGAGGGATTTTTCTGTGAAACCTTGTTCTCATCTTGCTAGCCAGCAACTTTTCCCAGCTTTGGGTTTAAGTCTCACAGAATGCCATCCTCTAACATGTACTGGGCTGAAGCAACACCATCAGTTGCAGAGTGCTATTTTTTTCCTGCACCTTCTACATTCTGAAATACTTAACTCAGTGAGTTATCTCCTCCTAACACGTGCTTTCCATGTTTACCTTTACCAAGGAGCAGTGTGTAAAGTGGCAAAGGAAGTGGCTGCTTCCCAGAGTTGGAGAGATTGCATGAGAAAAGCACTTGACACCCTCCTGATACTTCCTTGAAGTGGCTGCAAGACAGATGAGCCCCTGGTAAGCCAAACTCATTCCTTTTCTTCAGTTCTCAGTCCCAATTTGGGGCAGGGATTTCTGCGTTTATTGGATGAAATGAGCAAAACCACACCCAGAATTGTAGGGGAAAGGCCAAAGATTTCCAGTCACAAGTATAAATGCTGGGGGAAGCAAATGTTTCAGAGAGATCTGAGTGAAAAAAAAAAAAAAAATGTAGATTTTATTCACAGTTGCCATGCCCTGCCAGTTCCTACATAACAAACCTGCTGTGATTACCCAGTGATTAGCAAAATGAGCACACCAGGGTTCTTCCCCATTTGCAGGGGAATGCTTTGGCAGTTTGGTTTATTGATTAACTCAGTAAATGAACAATTTCTGTCAGTGAAGCAATGCCCAGCCAGCTTTCAGCTGAGTTTCTGGTTGGTGTTTGAGGAGGAAAACAAAAGGCTCAGCCTCCCTCCTGTCCCTGATGGGGCTGGGAGCCCCAGAGCCAGCACAGTGCCCGGGCTGAGCTGTGCTGAGTTCTGCTCCAGGCAGCCTGGCTTGCACGCCTGAGTAAACCCTGCAGGAGATAAAACACCCCCAATGTCAGCCCAAGGTCCTTTTGTGCAGTGCTCAGCACCAGGCTTGTGCATTCCCCACCTTTGCACACCAGAGTGGTGAGCAGTGCAAGGGGCTTTGTTTCTCTAAACCAAAGGCGTTGGGTTCCTGGTTGGGTTTTCCCGGTGTCTGAGCAGCAGATAGCATCGTACAACCAGAGCTGGGGTTTCTCTCACTCGGCAGCACTTCCTGTGTAAAACTCCGTGCAATACCGGGCTTTCCTCACAAGAGGGATCTGTCTCTGCCCCTGCGGACTGGTTGCAAAGCAGCCACAGTCCCCATCTTATCCTGGGAGGGAAATAACTTCCCTAAGTGCTAAGAACTGCAGGAGCTTAAAGGGATAACTCTCCAATCCCTCTAGCTGGCTGCTTGGCCCTGTTCTTGATCCACACTGGAAAAAAATTCACTTCACTTGAAAAATTAATTTATAAACCATAGTGATGATGTTTAAACCCATCCATTTCCCTCTGTATCTCCCTTTTCCAAAACATTTCTGGCAGCAGGCAAGCTTGGGCCAGAAGTGATCTCGTAGAAGGGACATTTGTCTGTTGGGAATTGACTCCCATATTAATTTCCAAGGAGCTGGCAAGCAGCTGCCAAAAACCTGCTTCCCATTTCCCTTGATCAATATTACCTTTCAGCAAGGATATGGGGTTACTGGCTGTTAGCTAATAGCATGACATTTCTTGTAGTATTTTAAGGACTGCAGTATACCCCAAGAGAGCCTTTATGTTTGAGAGACCACTTCTGAGTTAAAGAATGCCTTTGATTATTTAAAATTTTTTTACATTCTTATTTTATGAATTTTTGCTGGGTCACACTTCTCTATAAAAAATATTTTGTCTGCCAGTGGTAAATTTTTTTACTGTCTGAACACCACCACCTTCCCTTCCTCACAGCTGCAGAGCAATGAAGAGATGGCTCTCAGGTGCCCAAAAAGTTCAGCAGAAGACAGATAAAGGTAAGCTTCTTGCTTTTTGATCTTAGAAACTGTCTTTTCTGAGCAATTCTGGAGTATGGCAATGAAATGAGAGCAGCACACAGGAATCAGGCAGGTGGATTTTTAGCCTTCTGGCAGGAAACCCTTTGGGCTGAACTTTTAATGCCTCTCTGGGCACTAGAGAGCAATTCTGAAAGAGGATTTTTCTTGTTAAGGATCAAGTGATGCCTCCCTCATCAGCAGAGGGGTAATGACTCCAGGTAAACTCACTGAGAAATGCACCAAGCCTCTCAGAGAGCCAGAAGAGGCCCAGCTGGACAGTCCTTCCATTGCCTTCCAGCCACAAGTGCCTCTTTTGGAAAGAAGAATGTCTGAAGAGCTGTTTCCAAGCTCCCTTTACTCATCCTGAAGGTGAGAGAAGGCAAAGAGCAATTCAACCGAGTAGCCAAGCACCAACCTTGTATTTCTGCACCATTTTAGAGTCTGCTGTGAGACATCCAGCACTGCAAACTCTCTAACTACAGAATCGATTTGCCTTTGTAATGCTGATGAGGGACAGGTGGATTTGCTTTTGCCAGGTAATCAGGTTTCTGATGTCCCTGAACCTCTTGTGCCTTTTGTTCACTCCCCAACAAGGGAACCATTGAGCACCCTGTAGATGTATCTGCTATGTGACCACTCCAAGCTGGGTGAGTCACATCTCTGATGCTGCTCTGCTTTCATCAGTTTCTAAAATACAGAAAACAAGTGAGAAGTTGGAGACTTTCTTTTCTCTCTCTGAATGAGAAAGGCACCTCTTTCCCACACCTACCTTGAAAACTGGGTTTGTGTTCTGCCTTCCTACATAACACAAATGGTCCTTAGGTCAAAATATTCCCAGTCAGGATCATGTTTCATATTTTGGAAGTTCATTTCCCAGGTTGTTTTTGTGATGTGTCTTTTCAAGGCTGGATATGTGGGACAGGCTGTTTTGTAAGGAAACTGAGAAGTGAAATGCTGTCAGTCCTGAGGACATCAGTCCTGAACAAATCAGAACTCAAGTTTGTCTTTTCCCCCTAAGGAAAACAGTTTACTGGGGTCTTCAGACTTCTCATCAAGATGTCTGAAATTCATTGCCAGTTTTGAAATGTTTGGGGTTTTTTTTACTCTGAATGAGGGCATCCCAAACTGTGGAACAGGCTGCTTGGGGATGGGTATTTGTGTGTGCCCTCTACTAAGCAGGATGAGACTTGTTCAGCTGCATTCTTGAGACTGCAAACACTGGAATGACATTTTCCTCTCACCAGACCTCGGTATCTATTGAAATGTGCTTTTGTTTTCCCCTACCCTGTCTGGAGAAACTGAGACCTGTGTGCTCTGGATGTAACACAAAACTGAGGGCATTTATTTGTAGCCACTTAAAAAGCCCATCACTTGTTTACAACTTCTTAAACCTAAAAGAACCATAAAACCCGACTGTACTTGGCAGGGCTGTTTACTCAGCTTTCTCCCTGGCCAGGGGACAGTGAAAACAGGCCTGGCAGTTTCATTTCTGTTTACAGTTTCTAATAGTTTTCTCTTTCATGTTTTCACTCCCTCACATAGCACTACACTGAAACAAGCTACAAACATCTCTGCCTGCTAATTGAAAACAAAATTTGCCCCACAATTTGCTCTAAATAACTTGTCACCTGGGCTGCAAACCTTTAAAAATTAAGAACAGAAGAAAGCAATGGCTTCTAATTTATATGGGCCTTTTAAAAAACCTTTTTCAGGTGGAGTTTGAGCCACACTTGACCTTTTGTTTTTCCTTGGAAGCAAGGGCTGAAGTCACTGGAGCCTGCAGGGTTTGGCTCTGGCGTGTGTGTGTGCTGGGGCACGTGCAGCCCATGGAGTCCACAGCAGTTTGTCATGGATCCAAAAGGCTGAGGGAGAGCAAAGGCTGTGAAAACAGCTCCTCTGAGGTCTGAGGAAGTAGCCAAAGGTTAGGACAGCCCCAGATGCAATAGGGCAGAGCTGTTATCAGACTCCGCATAGTTGGAATTCCGAAAAACCAAATCACCTCCCACTCTCCTCTCAAATAATGTTCAGAAGAGCTGTGTGGGTCTGAAACTGAGGATTTCATCTTTTTGTTTGGATGTCAAGGGTTGTGTCTTGCATAGGAACAGAAGGAGACCACCCCTCGTTTCTTTGCATCCAGGAAGGGAAGGTAACTGATACAGGAGGCCGGCAGCGATTGTATCCATGACAACCAGCAGATATGGCCTCCTTCCCCATTGCCTCCCCTGCCTTCCCTGGGCTCAGCCCAGCTCCCACGAGTCCCTCTCCTCCAGGCACCTCTTGGCTGCAGTCCATGTTCCTGAGAGAGAGGTGCAAAATTCACAAATTCAGCTTGTTTCCTGGAGCCAGCAGCTTGATCACTTCTGCTGGTAAAACTCTGCCCTGGCTTGAGCCACATGGAGATGGTTCAGAAGAGCTGGTCCATGGAGGGGGACCACAAGGTTTACAGTAGGAAGCAGGGTGGGCTTAGCAGAACCAGAGGGCCAGATGCAGTATATTCTGCAAACCCCCAAAACACACCTTCAGCAAGGCAAGGCAGCACAATGCTCACCTTTGCAGGAATTACCAGAAGGTGTTGGTTCTGTGAATAACCCCCAATCTGCCCACGAGCTGCCTGGGCTGTGCTCCCTCTGAGGAACTCCACATCCCACTGCCTGCTGTGCTGTGGTTTCTGCATTCCGACCCCTGCCTGGACCTGCCTTGGGAAACACTGGCATCTGAGGCAGCTGCAATCCCGGGTGGTGCTGAGGAGTGGAAAGAAATCCCTCAGAAAAGCAAAATGTGAGTCTGCTGGCCAAAGGCAGCCAAAGTTTCTCCTTGAGAGGGGCCCTGCTTTTGAGCTGCCAGGTGATGTTTGTACCACGTGCAGGAAAAATATGTCCCTGGGATGAAAACAAGGTGATCTATCATCTCTTTCTTCCTTTTGGAAAAACAAAAGCAGAAGAGACAAGGAAACCAGACAGTGGAGTGAGAGCTGCTGGGGATTAGAAGGCAGGACATGGAGTTCAAGTTCTACCTTGACAACCTAGTGAAACATGACTCAGTTTCCCTCTTAGTACAACAGGGATAACAATGGGCTGCAGGACTGATTAGTCAGTCTTAAAAACACAAAGGGGGTTGCTGAGAGCACTAATTAAGCAGCTCTCTGAGCCTAAACACAAAGCAGATTACACAAGTCTGTAAATTGGAGCAGGCATTTGGGACTCAGCCCTGGGAGTTCAGATGCCTGCAAAGCTTTTTGCATTGCCTTATATGTGTAAAAGCAGGGTAGCACGAAGCAGGCAGGGAAGGAGAGGTGCTGCCTGGCTCTGTTCAGGAAAAGAAGTGGATGTGGGGAGCTGTGGGGTCACCGTGTGGTTTGGTGAACACTTGGGCAGCTTTTGGGATTGTGAGGAAAAAAAGGGATCTGGCATCGTGGATCAGTCTTGCTATGGCTGCTTTGGAAGTGCTTCTTTGGGGATAACTGGTTTAACAAGTGGTATCAAGCTCCCTGAAAATCAGGAAAATGTTAGGCACCAAAAGCCAGCCAGCTGCAGAGGCAAATGGATCTACAGTTGGATTGGAGGAGGAGTCGATGGGTTTAAAAGCAAACTAAACCCGCAGCAATTCGAGTTTTCAGCAGATGCAATACTGACAAAAGGGCCAAAAGCTGAGCTGGAGTCTCCTCCAGAGCAGCAGCAGCTCACCCCAGCCTGCAGCTGTCTCAGAAAGCTGTGTTTTAAACTCTGTGTTTAGCCGTGACACCCAAACAGCAAGCTCTGCTTTCAGCTCCAAAGAGCACTTCTTGTACCCTGCTTTCAGCCCAAGGGCTGCTGTTCCCAGCTGCTCTTTGACTGGGAAATAAAGCCTGGGGGAGGCCAGTACCTCATTTCCCTTATCCAGACACCCTGCCCTGGACTTTCCAGCAATCTGGTGGCAAATGTTTCACCTTCTGTAACCAACTACGATTCAGCATTATCTGGTGCAGGAATTGAGGGCAGGTCAGTCTGGTAACACTTTCTATAAGAAGATTGATGGTTTTTCTTTGAGCACCATAGCTGGGGAGTCAGACACCTTAACTTGTCTGCCCAGCATTGTTGCTGAACTGCTGCTGATATTCCATAGGGTTTTTGGGGGTGTTATGATAATTTTGGAGGATACTGTAGAGCTACCTCAACAAAATCCTCTCCTATCCTTTAAGCAACTGCAGAGATACAGAGGGTAATCATGCACCAGCTGTTTGTGCTTTCCCCAATATCTTTAATTTACTGATTTATTGAAAGATGTGGGCAGGATAATTTGCTAGTTCTTTTAGGTGCAGTGGGACCCAGGGATTTAGAGCTGTCTTTTTCCTTACAGCCTAAAGAAGTCATTGCTCCACAAAGCTTGGTAATACCTGTCTTTTGTCAAGTTCATGGTCAGCCTGCTTGTCTTTCTGCTGTGAAATATGAAGGACTTTTTGTATCTCAACAGACCTTCCAGGGGCTGGAAGCAGCCCTGGGTCCTGGCTCCCTTCCCTCACTGCCCTGCACCAGGCCATGCTCTGCCTTTCAGAAGGTTCCTCTGGGTATTGCCTCTTAACTTTCCACCCAGACCACAAAAATGAAGGCTCTGCTTACTCTACCATTCTGCAACAGCCACCTTTCAACACCTCAGAAGGAAGTTAATTCTACTTTTAACGTTTTAAAAAAATTATTATTGTTGTTTCTGGTAACAGTCATGACCTTGGAGTCAGAAGCTTCCCAGGAGTTAGTGAGCAGCTCGGCTGCAGTTACCCCTCAGCTGCTGTGGGTGAACTGCTCAGCACCTGATCCTGCAACTGCTCAGCACCTGATCCTGTCCAACTTCCATGCCTGACCCTCCTTGGAAGCTTGGGTGGCATTCAGTGGGTCACCAGCTAGGAAATGGCCTTTGTGCCTGGCATTAGGGCTTAAATATTCCCTGGGGGAAGGTGGAAAGCTCCAAGTGCACCAGGATGTCATGTCCAAAGGTCACATTCATGGGACCTGGCATTAAACCACAGCAGGTCACAGATTTATTCTCCTTCTAGAAAGGATGTGGAGAGCACCATCTTTCCCTCAGCCCCTCTGCATCCCCACCCAGCCCCCTCTGACACTCATGTGGAGCAGAAGGAAGGGGAGCTGTGTTTTGCAAACCAAAGAAGAAGGTAAATGGGATGCTGGTGTGGACATCCTCGTGTTATTGATGCCATTTGGAGTAGGTTGCAGCAGCTGGAGGATGGATGGAACCAGACAGGCACACGGTGTCCCAGGCACTGAGGGAAAGGATGGAGAGAGCTTTGGAACTGAATGAACAAACCCTCCACAAGATCTGCTTCAGCTGGCTCCAACAGTAAGTGACATGAGTTTAATTGGCTAGAACAGGACCTCAGTTAGTACCAGGCTGGTGGATTTGTGTTATTTAATGCCTTCATCTGGAGCTCCAACACAGAGCAGGGCTCTCAGCACAGGACTTGGAGAACAGCAGTTCCCAGGCTTGGCTCCAACAGTTTCTGTCACCACGGGAATTTTCTACACTTGATTCCCCCAACAGGCAAAAAAAAAAAGAGGCCAGCTCTAGCCAAAATCACAGGCAGGTCCTGATGGTGACTTACAGATTAGCTTCAGGTGCTGGAAGGATTAACTGGGATTTTTCAAAGCACTGGGCTTTGTCCTAATTTGGCTTTTTTGGAGTTTGCTGCCCTCTCTGAGCAGGTCAAGGGCTGCACAGGACCTGGGTTCCTGGGCCAGCTGCTCTCAGCATGCAAACCCCAGCTGTCTCTGCTTTCACTGAGCCTCAGTAAGTATTTCCAGCCACACCTTGATGAAGTCAGCCCCTAGTGATGCATCCTTTTAAAAAGGTGGATTTTTTTAAGAAATAATTTTATAATGAAACATGAGAATGTGGTGCTTTGGGGTTTCTAAAAAATGAGTAGAAAAAATGTTTCCCTATTTGAGGAAGGGGTCTCTGAACTGCAAACACTTGTGCTTGAGGCACCTTTTCCTCTGAGCCTCTCCAAATACCATAGAGAGGCAGAGATGAGAGTTTTTTTAATCCATGTTCTGTAGGGATGGCAGGAGAGGTGGGGGGGCAGGCAGGCAGTGGGGGGGATGAGCAGTGACTCATTGCACATCTCAAACTTGGAATCTGGATTTCCCAGGGCAGCTTCCTGCTTGAGGCAGCAATCTGAATTGTCACTGAGCTCCTCACCTGGTGATACAGCAGTGTGTGTGCAGTGGAACAGCTGAACACTCCTAGAGGGGAAAAAAAAATCCTTCCCAGGCACAAGAGAGTTGGGCAGTTGGTGCTGTGTATTTTTTAGTTGTTTTTTGGTATCCTTGGTGCCTTGAGGATTCTTTGCCAGTCACGATCAGACAGTGAGTAGCCCCTCTCACCTTGTGTCCCACCAGCAATTTTAAGATCTGTTTGCATCTTAATTTTCTTAAGGGAAGGGTGCAGCTGGCAGGGAGCAGATCGCTCCCCACAGAGGGATGTGTGTGTGCTACAGGATCACAGAATTCCAGAACCGGTTTGGGTTGGAACAGACCTTAAAATTCCAACCCCCTGCCATGGGCAGGGACACCTCCCCCCAGCCCAGGTTGCTCCAAGCCCCATCCAACCTGCCCTTGAAGATTTCTAGGGATGGGGCAGCCACAGCTTCTCTGTGCAACCAGGGCCAGGGGCTCAGCAACCTCAGGGTGAAGAATTTCATCCTCGTGGCCAACCTCAATCTCCCTTCTTCCAGTTTAAAGCCATCACCCTTCTCCCATCCTTCCACGCCCTTGTCCAAAGTCCTTCCCCAGCTTTCCTGGAGCCCCTTCAGGCACTGCAAGGTGCTTCGAGCTCTCCCTTCAAACCTTCTCTTCTCCAACTCTTGATCTTTGTCCCTTTATAAACACCACACACGCCGTTTGCGGGAGATTCCTCCCGTTCCCTCCCGCCCTTCTCGGGACACAGCTCCGCCCCGCTCCTCCCCGCTCCTCCCCGCCGCTCCCGGCCGGACCCGGGGGGGGGGAAACCGGCTGGTCCGACGCCTCTTTCCCTTTTCCTTCCCTAAACCCTCGCCCTTGGGGCAACCCCACCGGGCAAGCATGCCGCTTGCCCAACTAGCCGAACCCTGGCCCAATATGGAGCTGGTGCATCTGGATACGGAGGTGAGCGGGGTTTGGGGTGGGGGGAGTGTGTGTGCACGGAACAAAGGAGCCACCGGTCCTGGAGGGCTGTGGAGGGGCTGAAGGGGGGGGTTCTTGGTGCTGGTGGGGATTTTAGCAGCACCCTCCCCTCCCCCTCTCCAGTAGCTCACGGCTGTATTTGTAGCCGGCCGGAGCCGGGGGGGCTGCCCCGGTGCTCGGTAATTGATGTTTCCAAGCTCCGTGACTGCTTTTTGCAAGCTTTGATTATTCAGCAGCGTGCTCCTAAATCTTCTCTGAGACATCAAGGGACTGCCCAGGGCAGTGGTGGAGTCACCATCCCTGGAGGGATGGAAAAGCTTGGGTAGATGTGGTGCTGCTCAGGGACGTGGTGGGCTTGGCAGTGCTGGACTCGATGAGCTTAAAAGGGCTTTTCCAATCCAAACGGTTCCATGATAGAGGAAAACGGTCCTGGCTGAAAGCCCAGGGAATAAATATTGTGGATTTGGGTGCTTTTTCACTATCCCCCTCCCCACCTGCTCTCTGTGTTTCAAACTCCCGTGAAGGTCCTGTGTCTTGGCCGTGTGTAAGCTCTTCCCTCCTGCTTCCCTCTTTTTTTCTCCTAATTCAGAGCTCTGAGGCAGGACGGCACACAACATCTGTCCACATCTGCAGGGTTGCATCACAGCCATTTCAGAATAAAGGGACAGCTCGGAGCAGTTCTCACCCGGTGCAGAGCAGCCAGCTGAGGCACTGTGAGCTCTGGCACTCTTTAGTTAAACATCTTCTCATCCAAATTGGAAGTGGGAGCTCTCTGGCAGAGAGCAGAGGGATGGTAGGGATTTTGTCCCAGGTGCTTTACTCAGCCCTTGGTGTTTTCCCATTTTTCTTTTGGCTAGATTCGATGCTATCACACTCTGCCATCCCTCGGGACATTGGGATGGTTAATCAGTCACATTTGCTTATTCCTGTTTAAAATTGCCTCTTAAGAGCCCTCTGCCTTGAGTGGAGCCAGGTTTCCTCACTGCTGAGGTGACAGCAGGGTGCTCTGCAGCTGATCAGAGGGGAGGGTTTCCGAATTTTCATCATCCAGACCCTCCTGGAGCCCCCCTGATGGGGCTGGGATGCTGTGCAGAGGCTCTGCCCGGGCTGTGGGTGCCAAACTGGAGGCACAGAGATGTGGTGGGTGCAGAGCACCTGCTCTGAAGCATGGCTTGGGTCACACCAGGGTGGGCTTTGTGCTGAAAGGTGGGAGAGGAGGGAAGTCCTGCACCATTCCTGAAACCCCACCGTGCACCCAGAGCCGAGGTGTAGGTTATTGCTGGGAGAAGGGATTTGGTAGGCAAAAAAAAAAAGTGGCCTGGAAAGGCAGAAAACTCAATTAGATTCCTAATGGGAAGGAACTCGGTGCCCAGGGGGGTTTGTGCCGCGGGGGAGATCCCTTTCCCACTTAATCCCTGGGTTCCCAGGTGCCTGGCAGGGGCAGCATCACGGGATCTCTGTGAGCAGAAGCAGCTGGGGGGGTCGTGTGTGTTTGTCAGCCAAGGTCCCGGCAGCAGCCAGCACTCTTTTCCCCACTGCATTAGGAATTAAGGTGTTAATTGTCAGCTGCTACCCGAGGGCCTGCCTCTGGCTCCCGAGCTGTCTCCTTTTCCAGCCTGCCCTTGGCCAGAGCTCCAGGTCAGGGTCAGGAGCCTCTTGCAGGTGACATTTCTGCAGATCAGTCTTTTTACACCTCAGGATCACAAGTGGGACTCGAGCAGTTCTTTCTTTTGAGGTGAGCAGATCCATGCACTTGATTCCAGGGAGGGGAATAATAATACAGATGGTTTTCACCTCTAACCTGGGCTGACCTTAGAGGGTTCCCTGAGATTCAACAGCAAAGCTGCAAACAGCAGAGAGGGACTTGAGCTGGGGCGGGGTGAGTTTTGCACATCGAGAGGTTAAAAATTCCCCAAGGGTAGGGGCCCAAGGAGAAAGTTTTCACCTCCCCTGGGCAGGGTGGCACCACCGAGAATCTGAGACTTTTCTAGAACTGCAGTTACGTAAATTGCCCTGGGATCACTGCCATCCAGGTTGGAAACCAACTTCCTCCAACCTTTGCCTTCTGAGTCACAGAGCAGAGATGCTGTCACCGTGCTGACAGAGGCTTCGGTCCTATTGTTAAGGGATTTGGGTTTTCTTTTTTCCACTATGCTCTAGGAGTGCTGGCCAACTTTAGCTGGGAACAGGTTACAACTGGTGCCCCTTCTCCTGGCCCACCAGAGCTCAGCCTGGAGCTGTGCTGGGCAAACACCCAGGAGTGGGTGAGAGTGGGTCACTGACCCTTTGCAGGAGATTTAAATCCCTCTGTACTAGGGGCTCAGCTAAATTCAAAACCTTTTTTTTTTTTTTTTCCCCTGCTCTCTTTGCTTCTTATATTATTCAGAATATTGCTCACCTAGCAGGAAAGCCTGGCTGGGGCAGAGTGGAAGTGATAGAGTGGAGTCAAATGACTTCATTGCCCAAGTGATGGATGCTGTCATCAGCTTTGGGCCCTTTAAATTCTTGTCTTGCTACACAAACATAGAGCAACACAACTGACGTGGGATTACACCAAACCCAACCACTTCAAGCTAATTATTTTTGCCTCTATGGATGTATCACACTTTACTGAGCAGGAACTGTTCAGGAAGAACTATCTTTTCAAGCATCTTAGCTGAACAATGCATAAAACAATGATCAAAAGATAGGGGAAGAAGCCAAGTGACTTCTGTCCTTGATACACCTTGTGCAGGGACTCCTCGGTCTCTTTGGGCTAGGTGGGGGTTTTTTGAGCTTTATTTTTGCAGAACAATTTCCTTTCTCTGAGCTGCAATAGGCAAGATCCATAAATTCCACTTAATAATAAAAATGCCATGTTCTTGTGTCAAAACTGGCAGAAGCTCTGGGGTGAAGGGTTTCTTCCCCAACTCCTTCCTGCTGGAACGCTTCAGGGTTCATCAAAGTTGGGTGAAGGAGCATCTCTGGGTACCTGGGACGTTCTTGGGATGTAAATGGGCATCTCAGAAGTGACCAGTCAAAGCCTAGAGGTCCAGAAATAGCAGCAGGCTGCTTTTCAAAGCTGTGGATAATCTGGGATGGCGTGTGCTGATGGTGCTAACTATAGAGCTGCAGCCCTGGATGGCAGCAGGAGTGAGCAAGGTCCTGCCAGAGATGTGACTCGTCCTGATTTCAGATCAGAACTGGCATGTTCTGTAAATTGCTCCCCGTGCTGCAGATTATGTGGAATTAAAGGGATTGAAAATGCAAGATGTCCTAAGATAAATATCTCCCAAATTCAGCCAGGCTGGCAGTTGTGTAACCGAATTCACTTGTTTCCCAGTCAACGTTTTTTGCGTGCTATTAGGCAAACTTATTAGAGCAACATGTGTGCAGAGGGGTTTTTTGCACTCTCCCTTGGACAGTTTTAGCTGTCACTCTCCCAGAGGTGCCCTCACTGCCAGGCTGTCACTCCACGTGCCATCAGCTTAGCTCCATAATCCCTGTTTCTGCAGCTCTGGCAGGAAAGCTGCAGGGAAGAGGCTGCTGCCCCCAGAGAAGCTCACACCATTGCCTTCTTGGTAGCCCAAGCCCTGCTTCATCAGCTCCTCACTGCCCTGGGCACGTAGGAGAAGGAGCTTTGCCTCTCCTGCAGCAGCTATTGCCTGGTTGCTGTCTGCCAGGAGATTTTTGGGGATGCTCTTGGAGCAGGACATTTAGGAGGCTCCTTTCCATCCCCAAGAACAATGTGTCTTAACAGAGTACCTGGCACGGAGACAAACACACATGCACCCACTATACTCTGTGCAGGGGGAGGGCAGGAATAAAGTGGTTTTTTAAAGACAAAAATGTCAAAGCAAGGAACCCACAGACTTTGAGCTCTCCTTGTGACGTGGTGCACGGCTGCATTTTGTCTCGGGAGGTGAGGAGGAGGCTGGAGCTGTGGCTGTGTTTCCATCTTGGATGCTTGCAAATGGCTCTTGAATTCCACAGGAGGGAATAAGCAGCTCTGCTTTTGCTCTGGGGTGGAAGGGAAGCACTTGGCTCTATAAATGCTGCAGTTCTCTCCTTGTGCATCTGCCTTTTGCCAGCTTGAGAAAGTGACTGTTTCATCACAAGCTTCATGGACCTTTGTGCCCAGGAAACTGGATATCAGTCTCTTTCTTTCCACTTCCCTTCTGTCCCCGGGTAGGATGGATTTCTGCCAGCAGCAGTAGGTAGGATAGGTGTTCCTTGAGATAAGGAGCCAAGGAGACAGCACTCTGAAGTGATGGTACTCCTTGTGGTGGTGGGACAAGGCTGTTGTGTGAGGTGCTGCAGGTGAGAGGGCAGAGTCCTAAGTTCAAGGATCTTTGGTCTATTTTTTGTGGAAAACTGAACTTGTGCTTCAATTTAGTTCTTTGGCTTTACACCTTTTAACATGAACTATCCAGAAGCAGTCACCAAGGGGTCTAAAGCCATCAGTGATGGGAAGCAGAACAGTGTGAACCTGGAAGCACTCAGGGAACGTTGTAGAAAGCAAGTGCAGCATTAAAAGGAGATTTTCTCAGCAGCTCTGAAGTTCACTCATGATCAACAGTTGCAAAGTTTGCTTTGTGTTCAAAGGCAGTAACTTAAATTTGGCCCAAGGGGGAGGAAGGGATAGTGTAGTCCACAGACAGATGTCAGGTTGGTGTCCCCCTGCTTCTCCAGGGAAGGAGCTGATGTTGTTTGTGTTCAATTCCTGGGAGGCTCTAAGCCCCAGACATTCAACTGGGCATCCGAGGCTGAGATTGCAACTCTGCTTTTGGACCACAACGCCTGAAGGGAAGTGAATAAATTTGCCTTGTTCTTTCAGAGAGACAGAGGAATTCCATGATGTTTGGAGCCTTGAGACTGTAGCACGAATAGATGTCAAAGCAAAATCTTGCTCTTGTTTGTCTCCACAGTCTGTAGAAAACTTTTTGTATCTGCTTATCCTTATCCTGCTCTGCTTATCTGTCTCTAAGTAAGTCTGACCTGCTTCTGCTCCCACTCTGTCTCCAGGCAAGGTGCAGGGCTGAACCTGACACAGTTTTGGTTCAGTGCCCAGCAGGACCAGGCAGTGCTGCTCCGGGTGGCCCAGGTCACCACTGGCTGGGACTTTGTACAGAGGGCTGGGTTTGCTGGGTCAAGGTGGCCTGGAGCCCAGCAGGCAGAGCAGATTTCCTGCAGTGGTATCGGGGTAATAACTAACTGATAACTGCTCATATTAAAGCCAACCTCCTTCCAAGATGGGTGTTAGCTGCACCCTGGGACTGCTTGTGTTCATCTCCCCTGCTTGAGGCTTCCAGTGGTGCCAGGAGGAGCTCAGGGCTGTGTCCCTGGAGCTGTTTCTGCAGCTCATGCTGGTGAGGGTAGGACTTCTGCACCCACCACCCTGGGGACCCCCACCTGAGGAGTGCTAGGGGTGGCCCCTTGAGTGGTGGTCAGTGTATGAGCAGCCCCAGTTTCAGCTGTGGGGCATGTTTTGAGTACAGTTTACAAGCAGCTTCCTAAATGACTTGATATAAGTTCCTTTGGATGCACTTAAATTTTTTCCCAATTCATCCCTGTGCCTGGTAAACTGTTAGTACAGGGCAACTACAGTTTTAGTTGGTAAGTATTTTGTTCTGGTTATCTATCCCATTTTGGGTCAAACAAGAGCTGAGATTTCCAAACTGCAAGTAACTCACATTTTTTATTAAATTGATCTGATGTGAAAAACTTCCTACCAGAACAACAGACTTGGAACGACAGACTTTTCTTTAAACATGTTTTGTTGTTTTTTTTTTTTTAATTTTCCTTGGCAGAAAGTATCCCTGTGGTGCATGGGGAGTGTTCAGCTGTCTTGTACCATGCCCAAAAGTGGCATCCTCCCCTCTCTCTCCTGTGTGAAGGGCTCTCAAAGCCAACAGGCTTTATAAAGAGGGGGGTGAGGAGCTATCCCAGGCCTGGCTAATGGCAACTTCTCTTCCTTTGCAGAATGGGCAGGTTGCTCCAGAAGAAGGTGGGAATCCTCCAGCCAAGGTAAAAAGGCTTTGGGGTTCTTTCTCTGTCGTCTCTCTGAGCTGTGTGTGGGGTGGGAGCTGCCTTTGGGCAGTGGGTCAGGGACAGCTATTTTTAAGTCCTGTAAGCTGCTGCTTTGTAATCTGGATGAGTGTGTGTGGCAGTGTGAGGGACTGGAGCAGGGGAAGAGAAACAGATCTGTCTTCTCATCCCTTTGGTCATCAAATGTGTCTGGAAAGTTTCCCAAAGAGCCCTCTGAGTCCAGCACACAGGAGATGGATTGGAGGCAGCAGCAGAGAAGCACAAACTCCCAGGGTGTTTCAGTGCTGTGTTTACACCCTTCTCTGTGTTGAGATCTTGCCAGATGGGATGAGCAGTACAGGAGTATTTGCTGGTTTTGGCACCGCTGCCCTTGCTGAAATACCTGGTATCTGTTTATTCTCTCACCTTGGTGGAGCTGGGAGAGGCTTCACTTTGGTCCCTTTGGCCATCAGTAGGGAATGGCAGAGGGAACTGAGCTGCTGTCTCCCATGGTTTGGGCAAGGATCTTAATCTGCTGGATCTTCCTCAGCCACCTAAAGCTCTTCCTGCCCCACACATGAGCACCACGATGGTGGAGACTGATTTCTCTGACGTGAGCTCTCTCCAAGTACAAGACCAAGGACTGATGTTGTCACCATGGATATTCCCTAGTTGTGCCTGTGCTTCTCTGTCCTGCACGACAGGACAGAAGAGCCATATCAGTGCCTTGAAATCATAAGCCTTTCAGGATTTCCTTTTCTGATACTATAGCCATGAAGAATGACACAACATGTTTAATTTGGCTTGGGAGACCTTGCTGAACAGGTTGTCAAGAGCTTGTCCTGTGCCTTACTCTCAGCAGGTGCCCTGTAGCAGTTTCTTTCTCTGAATCATTGTCTGTGCTAAGGCCCACGGGGGCTTCTTGGACTGTTTTCCCAGTTGGTTACCATCGTATTTTTAGTAAAATTTAAACCTGAATCCATTGTCTGCTTTTCAGCCAGTGCTTCACCAGGAGCTTGCTGAGCTTCTAGCA
Source organism: Heliangelus exortis (assembly GCF_036169615.1). Classification (NCBI taxonomy): domain Eukaryota; kingdom Metazoa; phylum Chordata; class Aves; order Apodiformes; family Trochilidae; genus Heliangelus; species Heliangelus exortis. The sequence continues at coordinate 2,931,238 of NC_092445.1, read as the reverse complement.
TTGCTGTTGCATCTTAACTACCTGTTGTCCATTTCTGTCCCTGTTGCTGGACTGGCACTTTTCCAGTGGCCTGCAAAGGAATCTGGCATGAGTGAGATGAACTCAGGTCAACGAGGCTGTGCACTTCCCTCCCCTGAGCATCAGGGTTTTACAATTCTTCACTGTGCCTAAAACTCTGGCGTGGGGGAGAAAAAATAAAATCTCTCTTCTGGTTGGATGCCAGCTGAGCTTCCAAGACTTGAGGCTTTGCCTCTTTCATCTTCAAATACTTGGCTAAACTGCCCTCTCATAAAAGCAGCTGAAGGATGTTGCTTTGAAAATAGTGGAAGATGTTTTATTTTCTTGGAGGGACATCACTGAGACAAACCCTGCCTGATTCCACCTCTGGATGGAGCCCCACAGAAAAGCCATGAAGTAGAGGCCAAAAAACATTTGGGGTTCCCATTGCTGCTTTGTCTGTCCCTCTGTGGGATGGGGAAGTGAAGTCTTCCTGGCAGCTGGGGAGCTGGAGCAGAGCAGCAGGCAAGGAACCCCACAACAGGGCAACCACAGGAGCTGCGTGCAGGTGTCCTGTGTGCAGATGTCCTGCTTTGCACTCTTTTGAGGCACCGTGGCCAAAATGCCTGTGAGTGGTGTCTGACAATCCCATTTTGGGTAACTTTTGGACACGTGGAGCCCTGCTACACACTCCTGAAATAACTTCCCTTGCCTTTTCCAAGTTTGTACGAGGAACGTTTGGTACCAGCACGACCAAAAATCCCTCCTGTAAACACATTCCTTCAGGGCAGACTTTGGCACTCTGGGATGTTGTAGATGGGGGAAGTAGGCAGCACACTGAAAATCTAGGTGGGTTGCTGTTCATTTCAGCAGCAGCTTCTGGCACTGGCTCTCCCTACAGCAAGGACTAAAGAAGTGAGCAGCAGGGAACGTCTGAGTTTGGCTCTTCTCAAGTTGAAGGTTGCTCAGGATTCTTCCAGTGCCCTCCTGTTCTGGCTGGGTGTGAAAGAGACACCTTTAGGCCTAAACCTTTAGTCTAGGTTTGTACTTGCTCTCTTTTTGTAACTAATTCTGTGATCTCCACTGAAAACAGCCTCGAGCAGCAGCTGCAGTGATTTTTCTGCATCCCCACGGAAGTGCTGTCCCTTCTCTGTCCCTGTAAGCAGGATGCTGCCAAAACGACAGTCGTGGTTTGCCTGGGCAATAACCAAAGACACTTTGCAAAGGAGGATATCCCAAGAGTTCCTCAGAAGAGTTGGCAACTTTACAACTGGTAGCATGAGACTGATGTCTCCATCATGCTCTCACCCCTTGTTGCACATGAGGGTCTTTGGGCGTGAAACACGATAAAATGGTCAGTGCAGGGGTAGTGAGGGGATGATTTGGACCAGGCAGGCTGTGATCTCATGGTTTGCAACCACCTTTGCAGCTCCTCAAGATTCCTACTGAAGACAGCTGGTGCATTTCATAACTTCTTGTGGCTTTTATTCCTGCACGGGTTCCCAGCTTTGAAAGAACAAGTGTGGTACACAAGTCCCTACAAGCAATGTGCCCTGGTGTGTTTATCTGAGTATCTTGGAGATGCTGGCGAGATCCTACAAGCTGGGCAGAGCTGTGGGGAGCGTCTGCTCCCTTCACATGAGCACGAGGAAAGGAGCCTGGGTCTGCAGTCAGGGCTGTCCCAACAGCATTCCATAGGAATTCCAAGCTAAACCCACTCCTGCCACTACCTAGCACAGTCCTAGGTTGCTTGTGCCCCAGTCCTTGCTCATCTGGATGTTCCCATTCTGCTCCTGCTGTAAGAGCTGGCAATCTGGCAGACAGTCTTTCAGCCCAGGTTGCTAATCCAGCCTTGGCAAAGAGAGGTACAAGGATTACTCTTTTGTTTTCCTCTCCTCTCTGGTGGTGTTTGGCTCTGCTTAAATTTGATGTTGCCTTTTGGAAGAAGTTGGGCTCTTGGTTCTGTAGCAGCACAGATCTGCAGGATGCTGAGCAGAGAAGCTCAGAAGAGCTTTCACATTTGTGGTGGTGGTAGAGGAGCAGGACAGCTCTCCTGGTACCTGCTCCATCTCAGAGCTTGCCTTCTTCCCTTTCTGTTTCCTTTGTCACAGCCTGGGCTGACAGCAGGAGAAGCATCTCTTGTGCAACCTTAGCTGCATCTCTGTGCTGCTCAGGTCTCTTGCCTTGATCTCCAAAGCTGCTCTGCCCCAGGAGCTAATGGGCAGCACACTGCATTGCTCTGTAGATAATGAACCTCCTTCTCTCCTATGTTCTTTAGATGTTAATTATCTGGGAGGCTGAAGGTTGGTCCTTGTTCTGCTGGGGAGCAGCAACAGAGGGCTTGAATTCAGGAGAAAAAAACAGAGCCTCCTGTAATTGGGGTTTTGCAGCCAGCTTGGCTGAGGGGCAAGCTCGTGCTCCCCAGAGGTGCCAAGTGTGAGGAATTATGCAGGGAAGTACAACACCCAATTAGTGAAATCACTTCATAATGAAGAGCAGAGGAGTGGGTTTGCAGTGCTGAGTGTGCCCACTCGCTCTGGAGGTGAGGCTGGGAGTGCTGAGCAGCTTGTTCTTGGGTGATAATCACAGTGTGCAGGGAGAGCTGGGGAAGTGAATGAGAAACCTGCTCGTTCCTGCTCTGCTCTGCACCAGAAAAGAGACCTTTGAGACAGGAGCAGGGGCTTGCTCTGCTCCCACCAGCTGTGATGTGGCCTCCCTGCTGTGCCCCTTGCTGAAGGCTGCCAGAACACCCACTGCCAGTTGTCTCCTCTGGAGCTGCATCCCTGAGTGGGTGCTTAGAGGGGAAGCTCGAAGTGCCTTCTCATCAGGGTTGGGGAGGAAGAAAGCACAGACCTGCTGGCCACCAAAGATCCAAGTCCTGTGTGCCCAGGGTTTGGAGGGCTCTCAGCATTGCTCAGGACCTCCAGCCCCAGGCTGAGGGCAAATCTGGTTCAAGTCCAGTGCTGTGGTCCTGCAACAGCAGCAGCCTCTTAGCATGAAGGAGTTGCAAACAAACAAGTGAAACACTGGAGTGAAGCACCTGGTGTGTTGGCAGGGCTGCTGCTGCTGCTCTCCCTGACAAGTGGACAACTCGGATTCAGAAGGAGAGAGGTACCTACCTCACCTCATCCTCTGTCTGTTGGGCAGGACTTGGGATGACCCAGTGGGAGCAGAACACCTCGAGCATGGCACAGAGCTGCCTGGGAACCCATCGTGCTGCAGGGCCTGGCTGCAGCCATCAGTTCTCTTTTGACCTTCACCTTGCTCAGGATGTCTGGGGTAAAGCTCTTGGTCTAAACTGGCTGCTCTGGCATCAAGCAGGTTTGGTTTTAATGTCATGCCTGACAGCTGCCTGGCTTGCTCCTGCTGGAGTGTTTGCTCCTTGTCCTTGGCAAGGCCAGGAGATGGTTAGCAGCAAGCTTCTGAGCTCTTAAAAAAAGAAAAGGAAAAAAAAACCCAACAAATAAATGGCTGTTTGAGGAGCAGAGTCTCTGAGCTGCAGACTCTAATGAATAATTGAAGAGGGGTCAGCTTACAGGACTTGCACAGGAGGAATGCAGCAGAGTCTGCAGTGCTGGAGCAGCCCTCCCACATGTGCTGACCCATCAAAACAGCTCCAGTTTCTTCTCTTCCATTTCCATCCCCCTTGTGGGTTAGTAGAAACTCAAGCTCTGTCTCCAGAAAGCCTCTTTTACTAGGGAAAAAAAATTTTGAATCTTCTAGTCTGTGCTTTACCAGGAGGAAACCAGTGTCACCCATCTCCTCATCAGAGCCAAGGGAGTTGCTGAGCCCACAGCAGTGCCTGGCATCTTCCTCAGCTGGGTTTCTCCTGATTGTCTCAGCTGGGGAGCCAAGGGCACAGGATTGCTGAGGTCAAGGTCTTTGTGGACCCACAAGGAAATGGGAGCAAGGACAGAGCTCCAGAGGGATGTTGGAGCCATCACCTCTAGGGACAGGGTGGTGGCAGCTCCCTCTGTGCCAGGGCCAGCAGCAGAGGTTGGTGCTGAGGAGGAGCTCAAACCAAAGAGCTCAAACCAAAGAATTCACATTTGACTTTTCAAGAGGTCTGAGTAGGTTTGGAACCCTGGAGCATGCCACCAGGGCAACTGGGAGCTTTGAGCCCCCATGACTGGGTTTGCTGGGAGGTCACTGGCTCCACACCTGGCTCAGGTACCGGCTTAGGAGTCTTCCTGCACACTCCAGCAATCCCTCAGCAGCTCCTGCAGCTTTCCAAGTCTCAGCTTTGTTTGGAAGCCAAAGTCTGATGTTGACATGAGCAGTAAATTCCCTCCATAGCTCCAGCTGAAGCTACAATCACTTTTTTTCCCCTGGTTGCACTGTGCTGCCTGCTGGGGGCTGGGGAAGGCTGGGAATCATCCAGGGAGGAGTTCCAGCTGTTCCCTGAGGATTCCTGTCTTGCCCAGAACCTTTTCCCGTAGGAAAATCCACTCTCTGTGTGCCTGGGGCTGCCTCTGAGGTGAGAGTGGCAGGGGCATTGCCCCCAGAAATTCCTCCTGATCTCCTCACCACAATGCTCTGAGGCAGAAGGGTTTTTCCCAACAGCAGCATGAAACCCAGCACCTTCCCTTGCCAGTGCTTGAGGGCACAGCCTGGAAGTGTCAGTCCCTGGAACAGGGAAAAGGAAGTTTCTTATCCCTCAGTGGTACTTGAAACCTCAGGCTCAGCAGAGATTCTGGGAATTCTGAACAGGGGGAGCTCTTTGTGCCCCCCTAAGCTCTCTGAGACATGGTGGTATTGATTTCCTCACTCTTGGGTGTGTTTAACAAGACAGCTCAGGCTGGCCTGGTTGTGGATCAGGGTGGTGCAGGGGATCAGGAAGGAGCAGGGATCAGGAAGGAGCAGGGGATCAGGAAGGTGCAGGGATCAGGAAGGAGCAGGGGATCAGGAGAGGCAGGGGATCAGGAAAGAGCAGGGGATCAGGAAGGTGCAGGGGATCAGGAAGGAGCAGGGGATCAGGAAGGTGCAGGGGATCAGGAAGGTGCAGGGGATCAGGAGAGGCAGGGGATCAGGAAAGAGCAGGGGATCAGGAAGGTGCAGGGGATCAGGAAGGAGCAGGGGATCAGGAAGGAGCAGGGGATCAGGAAGGTGCAGGGGATCAGGAAGGTGCAGGGATCAGGAAGGAGCAGGGGATCAGGAAGGTGCAGGGGATCAGGAAGGAGCAGGGGATCAGGAAGGTGCAGGGGATCAGGAAGGAGCAGGGGATCAGGAAGGTGCAGGGGATCAGGAAGGTGCAGGGATCAGGAAGGTGCAGGGATCAGGAAGGTGCAGGGGATCAGGAAGGTGCAGGGGATCAGGAAGGTGCAGGGGATCAGGAAGGTGCAGGGATCAGGAAGGAGCAGGGGATCAGGAAGGTGCAGGGGATCAGGAAGGTGCAGTGGCTGCTTCCAGAAGGGAAATGGCTTCACACCAGGACAGGTCACTGGTGGCCTTTGGGGTCACTCCTGGGTGCAGCAGTGAGGAGAACCCAGGGGTTCCCCCAGGCATAGAGCAAAGCAAAAGAAGTCTCCTTAAATCAGTGTTTTTCATATCTCAGGGGCAACAGGGCAAAATATCTTAGCCCTGGTGGTCAGGGTGACTGAACTCCTGTAATGGGGAGGCTGAGCCACAGAGGGGCAAACAGCCTCTGCTACAAGTATTAAATGAGAAACTGAGCTTTACTGGGGTAGGTGCCCATCCTGCACCCCCTCAGGGGGCATTCTGGGTGCTTTTTGGTTCTGTTTTAACATTGATGGAGTTCAGAGTCCCCCTGAAAAGTAGGGATTACTTTTTGCTCAGTGTCTCTTGCACATGTGTCCTTCCTGAAGTCGGCAGAGAGCTGGGTTATTCCCCCTAACCTTGGTAGGTACCAAGCAAAGGTTTTCCCAAGTCCTCAGAAAACTTTTCATGTGTCTTGTGACCCGAAAAGCACCGGCAGCTTTGTGTGCTGTGGGAGGAGTGTGGAATTCCTGTGTTCCTGTGATAGAGAATAGTTTCCACATCCCACAATAACTCCAGGGGCAGCAACCAAGCCCTGGGTCTCATTCTGAAACCAGCCTCATGTTTTCTAACTCAGTGAGAAAGAGTTTGCATCTTCTGTATTGAAAGCAGCAGAACTGCACCGTGCCCTGATGGCTCCACACCATGGTGCTTCCCAAGAGGTATCTTCTTTGTTTCAAAAACCTGGGACTCTGGTATCTTGTTTTTTACCACCATCAAAGCACAAGTTGCTCTGAATTTGCTGAGTGGACCTTTCCTCCCTGCTGGGAAATGTGCGTGGGGCTGCAGGAAGTGGGGGCAGGAGCCTTCTGTGCTTTCTAACTGGGAGACTAATTTGTTCTGTAAAAGCTGCCTAATTAGGTAGTTCCTTATCTCCTGGCAGTTCAAGGTGTTTTCCTCTCCTGCAGCATCTCTGGTTCATTGGGTGCAAAGTCCTGGAGGTTGCCAGAGCTTCTCCTGCAGCTTTGTGCAGGTTGCAGAGGGAAGTCTCATTGGGATTTGGGAAGATATTTTGCCTGAGCTTGTGTCTTGAGCCCAAAATGCTCATTGTCAGCTGATCCTGACCAGCTGTGGCTTGTAGTGCTTGGAAAGGGTGGAGAGATTTTATTTAATTTTTTAAAATTTTAAAAAATAAGGAATCTTGTAGGATCTGGTGCCAAAATGCCCCTGGAGAGAGCCAGGAAGAGGGGGGAGTGCAAGGACCATGCTTGTGCCTGAGCCTCCCTCCTCTCTCTATCCCACAGGGCACCCATAAAGCAGATATTTTGGTGCTTCTGGTTAAATGAGTCAGGTTACAACAGGTCACAAAGGATGATGTGAAGCAGAAGGGCTTCTCTTGGAGCTCTGAGGTCACCTTCTGTCTTCTCCTTCTTCAGCCTCAGGCTTTGCTTGAGGAAAAATCTTAACCCTCAGCCAAATCCTAGATCCCCCCTGGTTTAGGAGCTGTTGATGAAATGGGTGTCGATGAAATGCAGCCTTTTGGCTCTCACCCTCTTGTTCCAGAACAGGAACATGTTTTTACTTAAAAGATGGTCTGAGTGCCACCTGCTGGAGTTTGCTTGAGGGGGAGCAGTGGTTGGGCTGGCAGAGTCCCCTGGGCTCCCTGTGGGGTGACACAGCCTGTCCCATCCCTGCAGTGGGACACAGTGATACTCTTGCATTTTCTGAGGAGGTTTGCTGTGGTTTGGGTTGTTTTTTGTTTCTTTTTTTTACCACAGCAATTGCATGAAATGGGTAGAATCTCACAAAACCTTCTGCTTGACTGGACTGTTGAAAACAGTTTTTAACAGCAATTTTCAACTTCTTTTGGAAGCCATGGAGAGTGGCAAGCCAGGAAACATCTCCCTTCCTGCTACACCCACTGCAGCATCACCTCCCTGCTCTGCCCTGGCTCCTGCTCTTGGTGCCTGACACAGGGACCCCACCAGCTGCAGGATGTGCCCAGCACACAGGGTGACACATCTCAGCTCCCAGGAGGTCCCCAGAGCATTTTCAGACCTCTGGCAAGGTGTCCCTCAGAGGGGAGGTTTCCTTGGGGGTATCTGGCATCACCCACTCTGCTTTCCTGGAAGTCAGGGGATGGCAGCAGAGCGAGCTCACACCTGCAGGTACAGGGGGCTCAGTGCTGTGGGCAGCACTTCCTCTTCCTCTGAAACAGCTCTGTCTTGAGACACAGATCCCTTCCCTCCATCCCTCCTCTCCAAACAGGTCCAGTCCTCCCTCTGTGCTGGCTGTGGGTCTGTTCAGATGTCAGCAGCTCAAGCTGCAGCCCTTTGCTTTGCTGTCTTTGCCCAGAGGAGAAGGGCTGGGTGTCCCTCAGGATTTCTCAGGCTGGGGCCAGTTCTGGGGGCTTCCAGGAGCACCATGGTGATGCACCAAGGAAGTAGTGACAAAAGGACATGGTTCTGGCCAATTCTTTGGTTGCAAAGGAGACCAACCCTCAGCCTTGCCCAAATAAGGCCTTTGCAGGAGGACAGGCAGTGGCTGGGGAGGTTTCTTTGATTTGTTTGTTCCCCTTTTTGAGAACCACCACTTTAAAAAAGAAAAAAAAAAATCACCAACAACCAAATGTTCCAGACAGAGTTCTTTGCCTCTCTCTGCTCTTTACAACAGCAAAAAGCCAACTCAGTTCCTCTGCAAAGCTGTGGCATCTCTTGCTTCCCATTTTATTTCAAGCTCCCTCTGAGCAGGAGATGCTGCCCTGCAGGGGGGTTGTTGCTCTGGAGGAGGTTGCATGAAATAACTTGATGCAGAAGCTCAGGAGCATGAAGCTGCCATTCCTGAGGCCAAGAGCAGCCTGTGCTGGAGGGCTCTGGGGTCTTCTGCAGCCAGACACTGAGACCCCTGCTGGGACATCCCTTTGGTCTGGCACAGGGGCACCTGTCCCAGTGCTGAAGCACTCTGAGGTGATAACAGCTGCTCTGAGATCTTCACACCATCACCTTCCTGTTGATGAAACCCTGAGCTTCTCTCCCAGTGCTGTTCCCAGTGCTCTCTGGGATGTAACTGGATACTGGCAGGAGGCAAAGGATTATTCTGATGCATCTATAGGGCTGGCAAATCTGCTTTATGGAGCTGATGCTGGGACTTGTCTGCTGATCCAGCATCTTTAAACCAGGCCCTGAGAACTGTCTGTGCCCAGATTTTGGGGATTGTGCCTCCTAGGACTGTCGTGCCAAGGTCATCAGGTTCAGGCAGAGTTTACAGCTGGGTCTTGGCACTCCAGTGCCAGCACCAGCTGCTCAGACAGCAGCACCTTGCTTCTCCTAGGAGCCAACTTTTTTGCTTTTCAAAAATATGCAGTAAGGCTTAGAAGCATCTTTGTTCTCCCTTACAGGCATCAGACTCACTCAAGATGCTTAAGGCTCAGCCTCTGTGTCTCTTAGACCTCCAGCCTGCCCCTTAACATGCAGCTGGAAGCTCCACAGCTTCCTTTGGTTTATGTGCTGCCTTTTCCAACCCCTTCCCTCTAGCAGCAATTCAGTACAAGGAGAATATGTGTGCTGGACTCAGCATTTGTGTTGCTCAGAGCTGGGGCTGTACAACTTTGGGGAAGGAAGCTGCCTGGCCTCTCCATCACTTGTTGCTGCGCTGTGTGGGGACTGAAATTGATCTTTCTCTGCCTTTTTTCCTGGCTGCACCATCGAGGGGGGGTCTGTGCTGATTCTCTTGAAAAGCCTGGTGAGATTTGCTGATGGAAAGAGCCATTCCTAAGCACCCATAAAGCCCCTCAGTGGTTTTTATTTGCCTGCTGGTGCTGTGCAGCCGTGGCCGCACAATGCGATTTCCCCATCCGAAACCACAGTTTCCTTTCAGCAGAAACTCCCCAAACACATCCCAGTGATGTCACTGGGGGGGTTCTCGTGGAGGGGTTGGGTGCTGCGGGGTGCTCTAAGGTTCAGAAGAAGCCACCTTGGAAAGTATGGGAGAATAGCAGCTGAAAGCTTTGGAGATGCTGAGGCTCCTCTTCCGCAGCAAACCAAGGATCCGGGAGGCAAGTGTCTGGCTGCTAAAATATCTGCTCTGCCAACAGGACTCTGCTCTCTGTTCTACAGGACAGGAGGAGCTGAGGGAATTGCCTGAGCTTGGACAGTCATTCCTTGTCCAGTCTTCAGTTCTCCTGTGGAAAAGGCATTTCTGTAAAACTGCTTTCTAAGAAGCGGCTCTCCTGGGTGCTGCCAGAATTTTGGGAGTGTTTTGGGACCAGAGCATGTGTTGAAGCAACAGAAATTAAAACAGCTTCTGCTTAGTTGTTGATGAATAGGAAGCGAAATGCCAAGAGTGTAATCTGTTTCTAGCTCTTGCAGGGCTTTTTTTTTTTTTTCTTTTTTTCCTTTTTGCATTTCTATGTGACTGTCTCAACCAGCAAAGTGACAAAACGCCAGCAAAAACAAACCTGTCTCTTGGCTTCTGGCTTGTAAAATCCTTCCTCAAAAAAAAAAAAAAAAAAAAAGGGGGGGTGTGGAAATAGGAAAGAGGGACTTGTGTTTTGAACGTGATGTTAGGGGAGAAAATGAAACAAAAACTTGCAGGTATGGCCCCAGCCTCTGATCTAGGGTGACAAAAGCCATCTGTGTCGATGAAAGGTGACATTGGGAAGTTCAGAAGTTGTCTCCTCCTCTCAGCTCAGCCCTGGCCAAGGGGGTCCTTTGATTTTCCAGGAGCAGCAAATGTCATTTCTCAGGGGTTCAGGAATCTGTGTTAACCCAGCCACCCCTGAGATGGGGGTCAGGAGATGGCTGGGGGCTCCCAGTCCTGTGCTGGAAGGGTGAGGATCTGCAGAGAGATCCCTGCTTGTGGGAAAGAAATCCATCCATCCCCATCCCAGGCTTGGTGCTGGTGGGAGCTGTGAAGCAGGGGTTGGTTTCCCTCTGGGTGGGTGCTGATGCCTGGGGTGGGGAGGGGAGCACTGAGGTTTGTGAGATCACTTTTGGGCACTCAGGAAGGGGTTTGGTTGTGGCTTTGGTAGATGTGTCACCCAGGCATCTGCTTCCCACGGTGGCAGAGGGACAGCCACCTTCTCCCAGCCCCTGAGCATCCAGCCAGGGCAGCAGGATGGAGGGGGAGGATGAGGAGGAGGTGACTGCGAGGGCCCCTCCAATCTGATTCACTCCTTCCAGAGCTAAAAATCAGTTAAGCCTTAACTAATCTCACTCTTTTCAAGCAGCTCCTCCCTTCCCTCAGGGTTTGCTTTTCCTGCTCTGGCCTCTCCCTATCTCCTGTCCTACTTTCAGGTCACTTTGCCCCACGTGGCACCCACCTGGTTGGTGCTGCTGGTACCAAAGGGCTCTGTGGTGCTGCCAAACAAATTGTTGGGACAGGCACTGGAGAAGTCACAGCTCGAGGCTCCTTCAGATCCCTGCTCTCTGCAGTCACAGGAGTTTTACCCCCAGCCAAAGACTTGAACCTGTTGGAGGAAATGTTTCAAATCTGGTTTGGGGTTTTTTTTTTTGAGGGGTGATTTTTCTATTCAAATTTGGCTTAGCTGAAAAAACAATCCAAAAAAAAAGCAACAGGTGAGAGAGTCCCTGGATGTGATAGATAACCTGTGTGTGTTCATTAACATACAGCATGCTTGGGGACTGACCTTGCAAAAACTTTTCTTCCCTTAAGTCTTGACTTTTTTGGGGGGAGCAGGAGCCACATCCGAGCTGAGAAGCAATTCTTTTCTGAGCTCCCTTTGTATGCTTCTGCATCTCTTCCTCTGCAGCATTCCCAGAATTGTATCTGGTCCCCAAGGCAGCAGAAGCTGCAGTTTCTGAGGCTGCTGGGGGACCTCTCAGAGCAGCTGATGTTTAGGTTGGAAGAGATCAGGATCATCCAGTCCAACCTTTGACCACAGTCAACTACTAAACCATCTCCTTAAGGACCAGCTCCAAATACCTTTTAAATGCCTCCAGGGAAGGTGACTCCACCACTGTCCTGGGCCATTCCAGTGCCATGGGGCTGCCCAAGGTCCCTGCAGAGCCAGGACACCAGATCAGATGCTTTGGGAGTTTGTCCAGGTGTAGCTGAGAGTAAAAGTCTGATCCAAATTTTTAAAGTCAGCCCTGCCAGGGATCAGTTCTCTGGCCTTGGCAGTGGTTCTGCTTCTTGGGGAGCACAGATGACCACGTGCCAGCTCTCTGTCCTTCTCCACCACCCATCAGAGTTGATCAAAGCCTTTCCCAGCTCCAACTGCTCTCCTGGAGCCACCAGAACAGCTCAGAATCCCATCCTGAGGAGCAAGAGCTGGTGGGACACCAGCACCACTGGCTGTATCCAGCTCTTCTGGTCTCACTCAACAAGTTCCTTGGGAAAGCTTCAGTGGAGTTTCACAGCCCCTCTGTACTGATGCTCATTTATTGTCCTGCAGGCAAAATCAGATATCACCTGGATAGAGAAAGACCTGGTGGACTCAGCAGACAAGGTAAGATGCAGATGCACACCTCGAGGAGACTCCTGCATTTAATTCACATTTTGTCCCATGATGGGCTGAGCCACGTGGGTGAGGGGCTGAGCAGAGCTCCCAGGGACCTCACTGCAATCCAAACCCTTCCACTGCTCCCTCTTTCCCCCAGCCAGGTGGGACTGTGGGTCCAGGAACCAGCTATTTCTCACATGACATCCTGGGCTTGACTTCTCCCATCTCCTTCCACCCCACACCAACCCCTTTTCCTGCTGTCACTTGTGTCTCCTGTGGCTTTCTGATCTTCTCATGGTGCTGGGGCAGTGTGGGTCATGGATGTGGGTTTTGATGGCTTTTCTCAGGCTGCTCTCCCCACACTGGGTGCAAAAGAAAAAAAAGACAACTTGCAGAAGGGTTGGGGACAGAGTTTCTCAGATCCTGCCAGGCCCACCTGCAGAGAGCTGCTGCCTGGCTGCATCCTGCACTGCTCCTCAGAGGAGGTGATGCTCAGCTTTGGACAGCACATTTGGGGCCCACTTGCTGCTTCAGTGGGACTGGGGCTGCAGGAAGGATGTGTCAGGATGAGCTGAGTCTCCTGGGGAACTCGTGCCCAGCAGCTGTTCCACCTTCTTGCTTTGGACCTCAGCAGTTACTGAGGTTGCTGTGGAGCTGGGCCCAGCTGCCCCTCTGGTTAAGTCATTTGGTTCTTTCATTATCAGTTCCCAAAGAGCAAGTTCTGGGGGCAGAGGAGGCCAAGCAGTCATGAGTGGTGTCTCTGGGACCAAACCAAGATCCTCTTTTCTTACTCTGCACTCTCAGGAGGGCTGCAGAAGTCAGGTGTGGGGTTATTTGTAACCACCAAGGTGCCTGGGGGCCGTTGACTCATTTCAAGGGGTTTCTTTCTTACCTGTCTCTCTGGGGTCTTGCTGCAGAAAACATCTCTCCTGACTTGATGGAAAAGTCAGAGGGGGACAGGGACAGAGGGGGAGGAGGCAGAATGAGCCATCAAAATATCTCTGCTCTGTCCTGCCAGTGAGCTCCAGCAGCAGTGGGGGCAGATGCTGTCAGTACTGGAAATGCTCTTAAAAATATTCAGTGTGGAACTTCTCAGGGTGGCTCTTAGGTAACTCCAACATCCACTGTAAGGATTCTTTATCTTCAGCATAAAGCAAACGAGGGATAAAATGGAAATCCTAGCAATGCCAGAGGATTTCCCCTGGGATTTATGGATCCTGACCCCCATCATGGGTGACCCAGTTGAGCTGTGCAGCTTTCCCAGGGGGTGTCAGGCTTCTGGGGGACTGTTCAGAAGTTTTTCTCTTCCTTTTTAAAGAGTTAAGTGGCTTCTTGGAATATTCCCCCAGTTGGAAATACCTCCAAAGCTCCCAACCTTGCATGGGATCAAAGCAGCTCTAGGAGGAAGTCACTTTACTTGGACTCTGTGTGTTTTCTGCCAGCATCTTGTCTGAACCAGGGACCCCAAAGGTGAACAAGGAGCTGTGAGATTGATTTCTTTTTAAAAGCAAAACTGAGAAAAAAAAAAAAAAAAAAAAAAAAAAAAGCCCCAACCACAAGTGCTGTTGCTGGGGAGCTGGGGCCTGAACCTTCCTCCATGTGACCAAGTTTCTTGTCTCCACTGCGCATCTGCCAGCTGGGCTGTAACCACCTGCATCTCCATCCAGCAACCTCAAGTGTGGGGTTTCCATGCAGCCAGAGGAGCCTCCCTGATCCCCAGGACCCATCTCTGCTTCCTTGGACCCATTTGTTCTGCCCCAGGACCCATCTCTGCTTCTTTGGAGTCAATCGGTGCTTCCCCAAGACCCCATCGGTGCTTCCTTGGAACCCACCCATGCTCCTTTGAAGCCAGCAGAGCATTTTTTGGAGCCATCAGTGCTTGAACCCATCCATGCTTCCCCAGGAGCTGGTGGGGGTGGCAGTTCCTGGGGCTGTGCTTTGGTGATGGGGACAGGAAGATGGAGAGGGACCCCAAACTTCCCCGTATCTGCACGTTGGTGATGCTCTGGCTGCAGAGGAGACCCCGGGCCAAGCCCTGCCACCAAGCCCTGCCAGCCCCCAGCCCACTCCCCACCCTGGTCAGTACAGCCCTTGCTTGCTCTGCTTCTCTTGCTGGGGGCTCATCCAGGTGGGGTGATGCTTCGGGGGGCTGTTGAGAGCAGACTGGTTTGCTTTGCTTTTTGCTGCCTTTGGGGAGGGTTTGTTTCATGGTGCCTTTGGATGAAACTGGGTGGAAGCAAAGCTTGTTTGTGGTGCAGCCTGGTGGCATGCAGGGCTTTTGAGCTGGAGACTTGTTCTGGTGTGCTGCTGAACAGGCTGTAGGAGCTGATCTCCAGGGATCTGGCTCTTCAGTTGTGAGGTGAAGCCATGGGAGGAAACCTCCCTTGTGGCAGCAAGGAGCCAGATGGCTTCTCAGAGCTTTTCTGACAGCAGTGTCTCTGCTGGTGGCACTTTTGATCAAGGTGTGTGTGGTGATGGGGGGTGGGGGTCTGGCTGGCAGGTTGGGTGTGCAGATTTCTGCCCACCTCAGGTCACTGCTCCAGCCCCTCAGAGCTGAACACGCCAGGGCTGGCTCTTGGCCAAGGGGAAGAAATTCCCCCAGCTCTGAAAATCCTGGAGAGCTGTGGCAGGAGGATGTGGGCACGTGGCTCAGAGGTGGATGCAGGAGTTCATTCCAGGTGTTTCTCCCTGAAGAGCAACCTGGGCAAGGGGACACTGTCCCTCTCCATGCAGGAGGATTGGGATGAGATGATCTTTAAGGTCCTTTCCGACCCCGACCAGTCTGGGATTCTGAAGTGCTGGTGCTCTGTACACCTGGTTTCTTGTGTTTTCATCAAGATGGGAGGGAGGGAAAAAGCCCACAGCTTCCACTGGTCCCATCCCAGGTCTTTTTGGAGAGCTGAAGAACACGAAGGAGCCCTCCTGGCTGATGCTTGCTCAAGCTCTTGGCTGGCAGTGGGAAGCTTGAGCTTCCTGCCAGGACTAAGCCTCCAAACCATGGCAGAAGTGGAAGGTGGCAGCTGGGAGGTCACCTGGAGCACAGACACTTGTTACAGGGATTAGAAAAGCTTTCTTGGTTGTGTTTGCTGAGCAGCAGGTAGCAGGATGGAGCTCCTGGGGGGGAGATGGACCATGGGAACTTGGCCTTCCCTGCTGAATCTTGATGTCTGGATAATGCAGAGAGCAAAGCTGCCAACGTGGAAACAAAGCCTCCTCTGGAGAAAAACTGAGTCTGAGAGGAGGAAGGGAAGGGGAAAGGGAAGGGTGCTCAGGGCAGGTGGGCAACCACATCCGTGGGCAGCAGGCAGGGCCACCCTCCCCAAAAAGCTGCTGGGAAGTTGGGGAGGGGCCGGGGTGGCAGAGGAGAGGCAGAAGCTGAAACTTGGTTCCTGTTGTTTTTAAAAGCTGCCTTGGTTCTGTGGGTTGCAGACCCAAGGACCTGAACACTTCTAGAAAATAAAACTGATTTTTTTCCTTCCCCCCCCCCCCCCCCCCCCAGCTCTGCAAGGGGAAAAACTCTGGAGTTGCAGCTTTCTGATGGTCACATCTGTCCTGGGGTCAGGGAGCAGCTGAGTTTCATGTCCTTTGGAACATAAATGCTGGCCTTCAGGTCCAGATAGCAACCAGACCACATCTCATGCTGGATAACATGGGACCAAAGTGCAGAGGAGCCTGGGCTTGCCCTTGTGAGGTGTAAAAATCCAAGGGATTCCTGGCTTGAGTAGGATTCATGTCTGTAGCACTGAGAAGTTGAGTCCAGGTCATCCAGGAGAGGGGCTGGAGCAGGTTGGGTTCAGAGGAAACCTCTGCACAGATCTCTTGGTTTCAAAAGAAGCAGAGGAAAAGCACAGCTGGACAACAGGTAGCATAAAAAAAAAATCTTTGTATTTGAGATGCAAATAGGAAGCAGCACAAGTTGAGCTGAACTCTGAGCTTTGTGCACCAGGGGTCTGGATGAGGTTTGCTGGGGGAAGGTGTCTCAGCATCACCCCTGGGGCTGGGGCTGTGCTTGGCTGCTGCTGGCCTGGCTTCCTGGGTGACAGATTCATTCTAGATCCCATCAATTAAGTTTCTTTTCCTTCTTTATTTATTTTTTTTTCTTTTTTAAGTAAAAGAAAGTGTTTTCAACAAAACATGTGCCAGAGACCTTGGCTTCCCCTCAATCTTCTTGAAGGCTGGAGTCTGTTAGAGCATCATCTGTATGTGCTGAAGAGGCACTGAGACTTATGTTGCAGAGTTGCTCAGATTGCTGAGCAGATGGGCTCCAACATGTCTGATTTTTGCCAACCCTGGCCCTGTTTTGACAACAGTGCCTTATTTTTCTCTTGTGGGTTTTTAATTTTTTTTTTTTTTTTTTATTGTGACACAAAACACTCCTGGGTTTGCCACCAGTGCCTTTTAGGAGGAAGGTGCTTTTCAAGCATTCTTCTGAAACACAGTTCAAAGAAATGCAATCCCTGCAGCACGAGGAGTGGAGGCTCTGGGCAGAGCACAGGGCTGGTGCTGGAAGCCAACCCATCACTTTTTTTGTTCCACATGTTGGAGCCAGGGATACCTGTCACAAGCACCAGTTTTTATGGTTCTCTTAGATGTGGTTCCTGGGAGTCTGTAGCTACAATCCTCAGTCCTTAATCCCATAAGACTCTCCCTTGCTCAGGAATATGTTCTCAGTCAACCCTGTCCTCTCTTTTTTTCAGGGTGAAGGTGTTGTGAAAGAAATCAACATCACACACCATGTGAAGGAAGGCTCTGAGAAAGCTGATCCATCCCAGTTTGAGCTCCTGAAGGTGCTGGGCCAGGGCTCTTTTGGCAAGGTGAGTTCATTTTGTCTTCCCTGTCACATCAGACTTATGATTCTGATGATGGAAGAGTCTGTCTCCAACAAAACCATATTCCTGATTCCCACCAGACTGTGAGAACCCAGCTGATTGGTTCTGTTCTGGAAGGGAGCCAGAGTGATGCCTTCCCCTAAGGGCCAGCCTGGATGTCCAGAGCTCCCTTGTAATTCTTTTTTTTGATGTCCAGGAGAAAGGGGCAGCATCCTTCTCATGGATGCAGATGTCCCCCAGGGCAGAAGGACCTCTTGCAGCTCTCCCACAAGGCAGAGGGATCTCCTCCAGCTCCTGCTGGCTGCCAGATGAAGCCAGGATTTGGAGGACTCTCCTCTGTTCCTCTCTCTCAGAAAGGATGCTGTGTGCCTCTGGGTTTGGCCCCTGTTTATGGTCCAGTTTCCCTTCTGTGAAGGGGGAAGGAAGTCTCCTGTAACTTTCATCTATTTCCATGTGTAAATAATCCAGGTCTGTTACAGACCTGCTCACACAGGACATCAACCTCACATCAGTGAGGGGCTGTGCAGCTCTGTGCTGCAAACACACCAAAAGAAAGGTTTTCTGTCTTTGAAGCTGCCTAAAACCTAAAGGTAGAAAAGAGCATTGAGGAAGGGAAGGAGGTAAAACCCAGAGAGGATGCAGGAGCTGAATACTAAGGAGTGGATCTGGCTGTCAGAGCAGCCCATCACCAGGAGGCTTGGTGGTACATCAGAGCTTTGGGGCTTCACAGCTCCCAGGCATCAGCCTCAGCCCCACGGGAGCTGCAGGAGTGAGCAGGAGGTGTGAGGGGCTGGAGAGGGCAGGGTACCAACCCCTATTGGTTGATGGAGATGGAGGGTGAGAGGTGTCCACACCCAGCACTTTCCTTGAAAACCTTCACAAGAGCTCAAAGTCCATCTTGGGATGGACTCCATGGGCAGCTGCTGCTTTGGGAGGCATCCAGCTCCTCCTGCTCATGGTTACTGCTTGGCTGATGTGGTGCTCTCCTGCCTCAGGTTTTCTTGGTGAGAAAAATAACACCACCAGACAGCAACCACCTCTATGCCATGAAAGTGCTCAAGAAGGCAACGCTGAAAGGTAGGAGACTCTCCCTCTGATGTTCTTTTCCTCCATGTCCTAAGGTGCGTGGGGGGAAACGTCACAGGAGTCACTGCTGGCCCCAGGGTGGTGTGGGTGAAAGAGAAATCATAGAATCATAGAATCCTAGGGGTTGGAAGGGACCTCGAAAGATCATCTAGTCAAACCCCCCCTGCCAGAGCAGGGCCCCCTAGAGTACATCCCCTAGGAACGTGTCCAGGTGGGTTTTGAATGTCTCCAGTGAAGGAGACTCCACAACCCCCCTGGGCAGCCTGTTCCAGGGCTCTGTCACCCTTACAGTAAAAAAATTTTTTCTGATATTCAACTTGAACCTCCTATGCTCCAATTTACACCCATTACCCCTTGTCCTATCACTGGTCACCACTGAAATGTCTTCACCTCAGCCAAGCAACCTCTTTTTCATCTACAAAAGACCCTGGTTGCAGGGCTGGAGGTGGGAAAACGTCTGGCTCAAGCTGCCAGGCTCAAGGCCTGGGCAAAGGTGACCCCAGGGTACTCTTGTGCCTTCTTCAGTGTCTGAGCTGTCCCTGTCTCCTCCCACAGTGCGTGACCGACTGAGGACAAAGGTAGAAAGGGACATCCTGGCTGATGTGAACCATCCCTTCGTGGTGAAGCTTCACTATGGTGAGTGTGGAGTTCAGTTGGGTCACTGGGAGAGGGGCTGCAGGCTGGAACACACACGGAGCCCTTGTAAATGCAATGAGGATGCCACAAGCAGGTCAGCAAGCATGAGGGATCCAGCAGCAGCTGCTTGGAGGATGCTGAGAGCTCTCATGGTCCATACCAGGCTTCTGGAGATACCTGGGATGGAGAGGAGGCTTGGAGCACTGTGTCCCTCAGTGGCTGTGCTGCTCTGGAGCCTTCACAACCTCTGTAACACAAATCCTGTCCTGGAAGGGTCTTTGGTCCCATACCCCACTCAAGAGATTG
Source organism: Heliangelus exortis (assembly GCF_036169615.1). NCBI lineage: Eukaryota > Metazoa > Chordata > Aves > Apodiformes > Trochilidae > Heliangelus > Heliangelus exortis. Next base: position 2,912,485 of record NC_092445.1, on the reverse strand, counting down.
AATGGGGAACAGAGTGTAGACCAGGAGAAGAGGGTTAAACATCAGATCCTTGGGAACTGTAACACTGAATCCCATTTCAGCCTCCTTTACCCCAGATCATCAGCTCTACCTTTGTTTAACTGAGTAACCACCCAGGGCTTCTGCCCAACTGGAGCTCTTGGGATTTAAGTGATTGATGGAACCCCATGGAACCTGCCCTGGGTGGAGGGGGCTGATTCCTGCTCTGGTTTGTGTTTCAGCATTCCAGACAGAGGGGAAGCTCTATCTCATCTTGGATTTCCTCAGAGGAGGTGACCTTTTCACTCGGCTTTCCAAAGAGGTGGGGATGCTCTGGTGTCTCAGTGGTTGCTGAGATTTTGGGTTTAGCAGGGGCTTAATGGCCTGGAGAAGGGGTTGGCCCTTGCAAAGTCTTTGAGAGGGGTGGAAACAACCTCCCAGCTGCTGCTAGCCCTGAGCTGGCAACAGGAGAGGATGGTTCAGGGGCCCTGTCCTCTGGTGGGAAAGCAGCAGCATGGCAGGCAGGTCCCACCTCTGCAGCAGCTTCTGCTGAGCATCCTGTGAAGGATGAAACCAGAGCTCTGTGTTGCTTCTCCTCACTGGGATGGGGCCAGGGCAGGGAATGGGAGGGGTGAGGAGAGGTTGTGGGAGGTGAAGACAACTGGGAGCATAACCCGGTCAATGTGAATGAAGAGGTTTTTTAAAACCTGTCTGCTGCTTAGCAGCCCCAGGTGGTTTTTTGGTGTTGCTGCTTCACTGATACTTCAGGGTAGTGGGTGAAACCAGGGAGAGTTGGGGGTGAGAGGGCAGGAGGAGCAGCGTGGGTGTGAAAGGTCTTGCGTGGGTGCTGTGGGGGTGGCCCTGCTGCTGGCATTGTCCCACACCCTGGCTGTTTCCCCCCTTGTCCCTGCAGGTCATGTTCACTGAGGAGGATGTGAAGTTCTACCTGGCAGAGCTGGCTCTGGGGCTCGACCATTTGCACAGCCTGGGAATCATCTACAGGGATCTCAAACCAGAGAAGTGTGTGCAGCAGGGAGCCACCTCCCTCAGCTCAGTCCCCAACCCCCAGGGCCCAACAGGGGGAAGGTGGCAACACCAGTAGATCACAGAACTATAGAATTTTCAGGGTTGGAAGGCACCCTGAAGCTCATCCAGTTCCAACCCCCCTGCCATGGGCAGGGACCCCTCCCACAGCTCAGGATGCTCAGAGCCCCATCCAACCTGAGCATAAAAACTTCCAGGGATGGGACTTCCACCACCTCTCTGTGCCAGGGTCTCCTGATGGGACTCCTGCTCCTGACATCAGCCACGGAGGCACCACGTGGGCAGCACATTTCTAAGCTGTAATCCTTGGCACACTCCAGCTCTAAACAACTGAGAGCCTGTGGAAGGAAAAGGCCCCAGGCTGGGCTGTGCTTGCTGCGTGGCTCAGGTGTTCCTACCCGGGGCACATGGGGGATCAAAAGGGGTGTAAGCCAGGGGGGTTGATGTTTTCAATGGGAAGTTGAGGTGTAAAGAGAAGGGAGCTCCTCCTTGTCCCACTTGTGTCATGGTGACAGAGCTTAAAGCACTGGGAGAAGGAACAGAAAACTTCCAGCTCTGGATTCAGGGAGCACCTGGGACCAGTCCCTGCTGTGTGTGTGCTGCTGCTCACCAGCCCTTACTCCAGATAGTAACAACTTGTGTTTTTCATTCATGCTGCAGCATCCTCCTGGATGAAGAAGGACACATCAAACTCACAGGTAAGGGACTCCACAAAAGCCTCGTGCTCCAGCAAGGTGGGTTCTGGGAACAGGGAGCTTCTCTGCTCTGTGTGCTGGGTGCTCAGAGCACCTGGGGTGCATGCTGACAGTTTTTCTCTTGTGTAGATTTTGGCTTGAGTAAGGAGGCAATAGACCACGAGAAGAAAGCCTACTCCTTCTGTGGGACAGTGGAGTACATGGCCCCAGAAGTTGTGAATCGCCAGGGCCACTCTCACAGTGCAGACTGGTGGTCCTATGGGGTGTTGATGGTATGTACCCAGCTGGCAGGGGCTGGAGATCTGGCCCAGCAGATCAGAAAACTCCTGAGCTGACTCTGCAGGTCTTGCCTGGCAGGTGTGACCTGGGGATGTGCTCCCAGCATCCAGCCAGGAGCTGTTTCTCCTGGTAGAGCTCCTGAGGTTCTTGTCCCAGTGAGCTCTGGGGTGTCCTGCCTGTGGGGTGCATCTTGGCCCCGGTGCTGGGATGCCCCTGTCTGTGCAGATCTGGTGCCACCATCTGGTGGTTGCCGAATCCAAAGGTTCCTGCAGGAGCAGGCAACGGCTCCAACAAGTTCCTGCTGCAAGAACCAAACTTCTCCTGCAAATAGAGGATGTCTGCTCTCTATTTAGAGCCGTTTGATCCCTTGCAAGCTTTTTGCTAACTTGGGTCAGCTCCGAGATGAAGATGCAGATGAAGGGATCTGTGCAAGCCTCAGATGTGTCACCTTCCCTTCTCCTCCTTCCCTCCCAGTTTGAAATGCTCACTGGCTCACTGCCCTTCCAGGGGAAGGATCGTAAGGAGACGATGACCCTCATCCTCAAGTAAGAGAGGTTTCTCTTTCATGTATGTGTGGAATCATGGAATCCTTTGGGTTGGAAAAGATCTTTAAAATCATCAAGTTCAACCCTTCCCCCAATACTGCCCAGACCACCCCTGACCCATGTCCCTCTTCCCCACATCCCCAGGCTCTGAAACCCCTCCAGGGATGATGGGGACTCCAGCCCTGCCCTGGGCAGCCTGGGCCAGGCCCTGACAACCCTTTCCAGGGAGAAATTCTTCCCCAGCTCCAACCTAAACCTCCCCTGGCACCACTTGAGTTGTGCCAAAAGTTCCTCTGCTCCCATCCCTTGTTCCTTGGGAGCAGAGCCCGACCCCCCCTGGCTCCAACCTCCTCTCAGGGGGTTGCAGAGAGCCACAAGGTCTCCCCTCAGCCTCCTCTGCTCCAGGATTAATCCCCCCAGCTGCTCCTGGGCAGATTTCTACTCCAGACCCTTCCCTAGCTCCATTCCCCTCCTGCTTAGGAGCTTCTCCTTCTCTGTGTTGCAATTTGAAGGTTCTTGCAGCCTCGTGGCACTGCTGGGAGAGGTTTTGTAGCGATGGTTTAGTTTGAAGGGTGCAGTGTAAATGCCAAAGGGATGATTGGGCTTTTGGGGGTGGAGGTGCTGCAGTTGGCTTGTGGGTTGATTTCTTGAAACCTGCACCTGATTGCACAACTTCCTCTGCAGAGCAAAGCTGGGCATGCCACAGTTCCTGAGCTCTGAGGCACAGAGCCTCCTGCGGGCTCTCTTCAAAAGGAATCCAGGCAACCGATTAGGTAAGACATTTTATGGGTTTTTTCTCTTGGTTTCTGAATACACCTGATGCTGTATCAGGGCTTCTCACACCCCCGTGGGTCAGCAGTCTGTTCACACTTGTGCTTGGGAAAGAGGCTCAGTTCCTTGCAGTCAGGTTCCCCCTCATACCTGGTTTTGTCAGTGGTTCTGATTTAATGCAACACACACCATGGGTGCATTTTTCAGGTTCTGGACCAGATGGGGCAGAAGAGATCAAACGTCATCCTTTCTACTCTACTATTGACTGGAATGTGAGTATCAGAAATCTCACAGCAAGTTCTTACCCTGCTCAGCACCAGCAATGCAGCTCTGCTGCCTGCAGCAATCATAAGAGTCATCATGGAATGCTTTGGGTGGGAAGGGACCTTAAAGCTCCCCCAGTGCCCCCCCTGCCATGGGCAGGGACCCCTCCCCCAGCCCAGGGTGCTCCAAGCCCCATCCAAGGGGTCCATGAAAGCTTCCAGGGATGAGGCAAACATAATTAATGCTCCTTGACTTAATCAGCAAGGAATCATGGAAGGGTTTGGGCTGGAGGGGTCCTTAAAGCTCCTCCAGTCCCACCTGGACAATCCAGGGACCCCTCCCCCAGCCCAGGGTGCTCCAAGCCCCATCCAACCTTGGACACTGCCAGGGATGGGGCAGCCACAGCTTCTCTGTGCCCATGTACCATCAGGATGCTTGCAGGTCACCAGCTAATGGAGAGCCACCAGGCCCTGTTTCCAGCTGCTTGAATAATTCTTTCTGAAACAAAAACTCTCTTTATCCCATGAATAACTGTTTGATCCCGAGCTGCTGATGATCTCAGCTTGGGTTGAATTTATTCATCTCTCAGCAGTAAGGTGCAGGTTTTAATTGGGGGCTTTGGCACAACCAGGATTGTCTTGCACAAAGTGAGAATGAGTCAAGGAAACATTTCTGGCAGGAAGTATTTTGTTTAGTACAGAGAAGGAGGGTGACAACTCAGCCAGCATTTCCCAATTGCTTTGGCCAACTCCCTGCTTTACCCCATAATTTTGTTTCTTCCCTGTTTTCCATTACTTGGTAAAGGATTTTGAAGATCAATCTTCCAGTGCTTTTAAGGCATCCAGCAAGCTGCTGGACTGAGCCTCCAGCGATGCTTATTTCAGATTTTTACTTCGAGCAGCAATTTTTGAAAGCTATTTATGGGAGTGCCTTGAAACTAACATCCTCCTAAGACATTTCCTCTGGCTGTCCCAGGAGAGAGATGGATCAGCAAAGCTTTGATGTGAGTTAGGAGGAGGTGGAGGAACCTGGCAACAAAAATACTTTATAGATAGTGCTTTGGAGTGGGCCAAGTTGCATTTAGAAAGTTGGGGGTTTTTTTCCCCTTGATTTAATATATGTTTGAATTTGAAGGGTTTCTCCACAAGCTGCCTCAGAAGCACCCCACTGGCCACAGAGTCTTCCCTCAGACTACTGAGCTGCAGTTCAGTGCTAAGCCACAGAGCTGTTTCTGGTTTCACAAAATCTCTTCTTGTTCCTGGCAGCCCTCTGAGAACCTTCACCTGCTGGAGAACTTCAGGGTTCTCTTTGTTTTGCAGAAGCTGTACCGCAGGGAAATCAAACCCCCCTTCAAGCCTGCAGTGGGCCAGCCTGATGACACCTTTTATTTTGACACAGAATTTACCTCACGGACACCAAAAGGTTTGGAGGAATTCACTGAAAGTCAAAGTTTCCTCTGTGCAATGACACCTTAGGGGTTAACAGGGCTTCGGTGGTGGCAGCAGGGCAAATTTTGCCTCCTTGGTTTGCCAAACCCTCTGGAGCTGGCAGCACCCAAGTCCAGAGAAGTGGAATGGAGCTGGGGAAGGGTCTGGAGCAGAAATCTGCCCAGGAGCAGCTGAGGGTGCTGATCCTGGAGCAGAGGAGGCTGAGGGGAGACCTTGTGGCTCTCTGCAACCCCCTGAGAGGAGGTTGGAGCCAGGGGGGGTCGGGCTCTGCTCCCAAGGAACAAGGGATGGGAGCAGAGGAACTTTTGGCACAACTCAAGTGGTGCCAGGGGAGGTTTAGGTTGGAGCTGGGGAAGAATTTCTCCCTGGAAAGGGTTGTCAGGGCCTGGCCCAGGCTGCCCAGGGCAGGGCTGGAGTCCCCATCATCCCTGGAGGGGTTTTAGAGCTGTGGTAGTGAGGGACATGGGCTAGGTCTGGTCTCAGTAGAGTTGTGTTAATGGTTGGACTGGATGATCTTAAAGGTCTTTTCCAACTGTAACAAATGGGATTCTGTTGCAGTCCTGAGGAGGTGTCAGGTCCATAGATACATGGGGTGTTACGGGGCAAGATGGGTGCTGTGTGGTGGGGTTCTGCTCTCAGATGACCCTAAGAGGGGCTGTAGCTCCTGGTCAGGAAGGGGAAGGGTTGTGCTTCTGCAGGACTTCTCCCTCTCCAAGCTGTCTGTCATCTCCTCTTGCAGATTCCCCAGGCATCCCCCCCAGTGCAGGAGCCCATCAGCTCTTCCGAGGCTTCAGTTTCGTGGCCACAGGCTTGATGGAGGATGGCAAAGTGAAAGCTGCTCCATCACCTCTGCATTCAGTGGTGCAGGTATGGAGGGGGGGCAGGAACACCCCAGCTTGGGGCTGTCCAGAACGGAGTGAATGGGGAGCCAGAGGCAGTGTTGGTCTGTAGAATCCCAGATTCTGTAGAATCCCAGACAAGTTTTGGTTGGAAGGGACCTTAAAGCCCCCCCAGTGCCCCCTCTGCCATGGGCAGGGACACCTCCCCCAGCCCAGGGTGCTCCAAGCCCCATCCAACCTTGGACACTGCCAGGGATGGGGCAGCCACAGCTTCTGGGGGCACCCTGGGCCAGGGGCTCACAGGGAGCATTCCCTTCAGTCTTAACACATCATATCTACACCTGCTGTGCTACAGGGCTGTGTCCTTACTCTTACTGCTGTTTACATCCTAAAACGGCAGAGAAACGTAAAAAGAAACAACAAATCATCCAAGGTCTCAACAAGGAACTGAGCAATCCTTTTAATGTCAGAGTAACAGCAAAACACCTCCCCACACACACATGGAAATCTCACCACCTCTGGTGTATCCAAACAATCTTCAGCAACACCACACTTCTGGCATGCCATGAAGGAAGAAAGTGACATCCCACCCAAACCCAGGTTGATGGACCTTATGCCCCATGGGTTATTTGGTAATTCCAGCTTCCACAAGACAAAACAAGGTCATTCTTGCATCCTGTTAGTCTTTCATTTTTATTGACTATCAAGTGCAAAGGTCATCGGGGTGACATGAGCTTTGTTTGCTTTCCCCTCCCCATGTGGACCAGTGCTAGCAGGAAGTCTGTGTAGATCCCCTGGGTTGAAAGGTGCCACCAAACCATTCCCTGGTAGCTGCAGGGTTGTCCCACTGACCTACATCTGCCTCGTTCTCTTTTCCTCCCTGTCCCCAGCCGGGAGGAGAAGCTGTGGGATGCAGCTGCCAGCAGCCTGTCAGCTCGCTCTGGGTTGCAGTTAACTCCTTGTGCTGCACAAACCTTTCTCAGAACCTTCTTCCCCTGAACTTTCCTTTTCCAGCAGCTGCATGGGAAGAACCTCCAGCTCAGTGATGGTTACGTGGTGAAGGAGGCAATCGGCTCCGGCTCCTACTCCGTGTGTAAACGCTGCATTCACAAAGCCACCAACATGGAGTATGCAGTCAAGGTCTGGCATCTCCATCAGAACTCCACTCCCCTGGTAGATTGCTGCTCGTCCCCACGATGACCAAAATAACAGCCAGGGATGAAATAGTTTCCCCTGCTTGTGTGTGGCCTGGATGGATAATTTTGTGCCAGAGATGTAACTGCTCAGCAAATAAGGCAAACGTAAAACCTTGGGGTTTGGGGTTTCGCTGAAGCAAGGAGGGGATTTCTGGAGTTTTTTGCTGACAGGGGCAGGGAGTGGGTATGGCACAGGTTGTCTGCAGGGCTCCAAATACTCCCCTGGGTTGCTGATGTTTGTCTGTGCTCTCACAGGTTATTGACAAGGGCAAGCGAGACCCTTCGGAGGAAATTGAAATCCTCCTGCGGTATGGGCAGCACCCAAACATCATCACCTTGAAAGATGTGAGTGGAACCTGAACTTGACATCCCTGTATTTTGGTTTAGGAAGCACAGGAGGGGGCAGGACCAGTGCCCTGCTCTGAGGTGTGAGCAAGCAGCCCCAGGCCCACCTCTGCATTGTTGCTTCCCCTCTTGGTGCTAGAAGTACAAAAGGGAAGCTCTGGAAGCACTTTTGTGGTGAATGCCCTCCACGTTTGCTTTGGTAGGTGTATGATGATGGGAAATACGTGTACCTGGTGACTGAGCTGATGAGGGGAGGGGAGCTGCTGGATAAAATCCTCAGGCAGAAATTTTTCTCGGAGAGGGAAGCCAGTTCGGTCCTGCACACGATCTGTAAAACTGTGGAGTATCTGCATTCCCAAGGGGTGAGTATGGTTACACCTGGTTTCCCAGGAAGCCCTGGCGTTGCACTACTCTCCCTCTCCTCCCAGGAGTAACTGTCAGGACTGTTATTTCTTGGCTGTCTTGCCAAGCCAGATATGGGGCCGGAGCAGGGGTTGAGTGTCCTGATGCAGCTTCAGGACCTTTCTGCTCCTGGGGTGTGAGCCCAAAGCTTTCTTTGCTCCACAGGTGGTCCACAGGGATTTGAAACCCAGCAACATTCTCTACGTGGATGAGTCGGGAAACCCCGAAAGCATTCGGATTTGTGACTTTGGCTTTGCCAAGCAGCTGAGGGCTGAGAATGGTCTGCTCATGACCCCTTGTTACACAGCAAACTTTGTGGCACCTGAGGTAAGCGCCTTACTGAGTTGGGACCTTCCAGTAGCTCTCCCATCCCTCCCCAGCCTGTGCTCTCCCTCTGCACAGGTTCTTCTGCTCTGGAAAACTGTCCTGGAAGAGAAAATTGTGGAAATATCACTTGTAGAAAGAACAAATTTGGGATCCTAAGGGGAGTCTTCCAATTTGTCCTGCCCTGACAGGGGGCTCTGCTTAGGGGACTCAGACTGTAAAATCCCAGGGGCTTCCTAGGGTTTCTTTGCTGATTATCTGACCTGTTAAAAGAGGTGGGATGATTTTCCACTCAGTTCTTGATGCAGAAGAATGATAAAGAGCAGGCACACCACAGAGCACGTGTGCAATGTCACCAGACTGGAACATAGCTCCTGGCTCCCTTTATTTTTGATGTGCCTGGGGGGTTCTTTTGCTCCACGAAGCCACAATCTGATTTGAGTCCTGATCTTCAGTCCAGTTCCCTGCAGCTCAGCAGTGCTCGAGGAGCTTTCCATACAGACTGCATGCTGGGGACAAACTGCTCTTCAGGAGCTGAAGTGAGCTCAACAACAAGAACCAGGCACACTTATTCTTATTTTTCTTTCCTTTTATTCTCTTCAGGTACTAAAACGCCAAGGCTACGATGAGGGCTGTGACATCTGGAGCTTGGGAGTTCTGCTGTACACGATGCTGGCAGGGTGAGTGCCTCTGGCTGAGGCTGTCACCACCTTGACATGCTGACAGCTGGACCTCTCCCTGATGGTTGCTGTTACCTGGAAGTGCTCCCTGGTTACAGCACAGTAAATCCAATCTCTCTTCTCTTCCCAGCTGCACTCCCTTTGCAAATGGTCCCAGTGACACTCCAGAAGAGATCCTGACCCGGATAGGTGGGGGGAAGTTCTCCATCAGTGGAGGCAATTGGGACACTATTTCTGACATGGCCAAGGTACAGTTTGATCACAGAATCAGAGAATCCCAGACTGGTTTGGGTGTGAAGGGATCTTAATGCTCACCCAGTGCTCCCCCTGCCATGGGCAGGGACCTCTCCCACCAGCCCAAGGTGCTCCAGTGTCCAGGGTGCTTGGACACTGCCAGGGATGGGGCAGCCACAGCTTCTGGGGGCACCCTGGGCCAGGGGCTCAGCACCCTCATCCCAAATAATTTCTTCCTCATGTCCAACTTAATTCTTCTTCTAGTTTAAAGCCATCACCCCTTGTCCTATCACTACATGCCCACATAAAATTTCTTTATAAATCAATATTTGCCTGTGTTAAATTGAGGGCTTGGGGTCAAGCACAGCCAGTTTGCTATGAGGCAAGTTTAAAGCAGGCTGGGGAGGGAGGGCAGGAGAGAGAGGAGAAAAGAAAATCAGCAGTGTAGCTCCTTCCCTATGCATCTCTTCCCAGTAGCCTCTCCCTGCTTTGTTTTAGCTCTGACTGTGAATATTTTTTGCAACACCAACCTCGTGCTTGACCCATGGCAGGGTTTGCTGCTGTGTTCCCCCTCCCAGGCCCCACTGAAAACATTTTGTACAAAAGGAGATTGATGTCTGGGGACTTCAAACTTGGCCTTTGCATTTCGATTCTAATTTAGGGGCAGCCAGGTGGTATTTTTGCATTTAAGGTATGAAAATCTTCTGAAGTCTAACATTCCAAATGATGCCCTTAGGATCTGGTATCAAAGATGCTTCACGTAGATCCTCACCAGCGCCTGACAGCCAAGCAGGTCCTGCAGCACCCCTGGATCACCCAGAAGGACAGCTTGCCCCAGAGCCAGCTGAATCATCAGGATGTTCAGCTTGTGAAGGTACAAAGTCTGGGCTGGTTCCTCACATTCCTTGGGAAAGCAGCAGTCTAGGTGGGGCAATGGTGGTGTGAGAGGTGTGGGCAGGGGAGGCAACACAAGACAAGCTGTTTCTTTTGGCAGGAAAACCTAGGGAGGTTCTTCAGGGGTGTGTCAGGGAGGGAGATTTAAAGGGGGGGAGGAAGAAGATGCTCTGGGCTCCCTGTAAAGCTGTGAGTCTGAAATACTCCTCCTACACCCACATGATTCTCCTGCCTTCTCTCCAAGGGGGCGATGGCTGCCACCTACTCTGCACTGAACAGCTCCAAGCCCAGCCCCCAGCTCAAGCCCATCGAATCCTCCATTCTGGCCCAGAGAAGGGTGAAGAAACTTCCTTCCACCACCCTGTGAAGCTGGTTTGGGGCTGCAGGCACACCAGACTTTGCACACCTACAGAGGATGGGGGACAGGAGACAGGGTGGGCAATGCCTGCTCAGGAGCTCCCTTGAGGACTTCTTCTCCAAAGGCCAAGTGCCTTCCTGTTTCTGAAAGACTGGCTCCTCCTCGGGTGGACTGCTCTTTGCCAAGACAACTTCACTGTAAAACTTTTTTGAAGTGTAAATTGTCACTTTTTAAAGACATCCAGCTGTGTATATGAGAACTAGAATGTATAACTGATGGCAAGTGGCACTAAAAAGCAGCTCTGATTCACCCTGTCCTGTGTAAGGCCAGGTATTTGTTGTAGCTCCAGCGTTTCTTGGACTTGATCCTCTCCAACACCGTTGTAGATGGAGCTTTGGGGGTTCAGGCTTTGGGATTTTTTACCCCTTGAGCCTTTGGCTTTGCCCTTCCCAAAGCCAACCCTGCAGACTCCCAGCCAGCAGCACTCGTGGTTCTAAAGGACATCCCTCCCCTTCCCTTTTTGTATGTGTGTGTCCAAAGTGTAAGGCTGATTTTTCAGACCTCATCCTTTTCTCTCCTGCCTTCCCCCAGCCCAGCCAGCAGTTTTCTGAAGAAAATAAACCACGGGTATTCCAAACACCCCCTTAGATGCTCAGCACACCGGGTTTTGCTCCTTCCATCCCTTTGCTCTCCCATCTTCTTGTTCCCCCCATCAATGGAACCTTTTCCTCAGCAAAGCTGAGGCTTTGGGCTGCTGCTTTTACCATTTGTGGGTTTCCTTTCCTTCAGCAGGAACCTACAAAATAAACCATCCCTTTTTTTTTTTTTTTTTTTTTAATTTAACTTTGTTCTACAGCTGGTAACTCAGGGTTTCTTTCTGAATTGTACAATAAATATGTCATTGAGTTGATGGTTTTTTACTGACTGACTTTTAGGTGCAGAATCAGTGACTCCCGTAGTTTCCCCGTATTTAGGGGGGATAATGATTCTTGCTTGACTTTGGGGAGACCTGCAAAGCTTTTCTATCTGGCCCTCTGATGGAAAAACCAGCAGGACTGTAGCAAGGGTGAATATCACAGCTTCTCCCAGGTGCAATACCTTCTTCAGCAATGGGAATAACACAGGGCTCAACAGGAAAGGGGGCAGGATGCAGGCTGTGGAGGGGAACTTCTTATTCTCAGGACATTTTAGTGCTAATAGAAACCAACACTTAGAGGCAAACTGTGCTAGAAATAAATTCCCAACCTGTTCTGACTTGCAGGGATTGCTGAAGCTCCCTGGTTTGGCTGCTGTTCCTTGGGAGGAGCAGGAGAGCTGCAGGGACTGCAAACGTGCATGGGCTCAAGGATGAGACTGAAGCCAGCAAAGGTTCTTGTATGAATTTCTGCTACTTTGAGCTGATTGTATAATGAGAAGGGAATCTCTGTTGCTTTTCCCTTTTTGCTTAGTCCCAGTTGACTGTAAAATGGAGAATTCCAGAAAAATTTTTCCTCTGAGAGGTACTCCTCCTCTCTCCTCATCCAGGCAGGACCCTGGTGCACTCCTTGGAGCAGTTGGTGAGAAGCTGAAATAGTCCTGATTTTTCTTCTCTATTTATTCCAGCCCTAGCACCCAGTGCCAGCACACACTGGATCTTCTCACTGGGTTTGCCTCCCAGCCAAGCTGGATTTCATATTTAGCTGCTTTCTGGAGAGGGTTGTGCTCCACCACCCAAAATGCCTTCTTTAAAAATAGTGGGTTTGTCCTCCAGCACAATGTTTGTGGGGGACTCTGCCTTACGTTTCCTATAGCTGGGCAGGAACTCTCATTTCACACTCAGGTGTGAAAATTCTAGGTACCTGAAACAAATCTCTTAGAAACAGCTTCCTTTGGAGCTGGGCTCAGTTCCTATGGAGCTGTTGGGATTGAAGCAGATGTTTTCAGGCTACTTCTCACCTTGGAAAGGGGTCGGGGACTGAGCCAGTGATTGGGGTTGGAGGTGTTGGTGGTGCTCAGCACTCACTGGGATCTTCTTGGCAGTACAGACCATCAGGATGGGTCTGAAACCAAACATTTGGCCTGCCTGGCTCGTTTGTATGAATTGTGAATGGTTTCAAATATCAGTCAGGAAAAACCCTGCAACCTTTGCTTAATCCTCCCTGGAATGGTGCTGGTGGGAGGACAGTGAGTGAGAACCTGACAGTAGGATGTGCAGGGAGAGCAGCAGACCCTGTCTTGTCCTAAGTGATACCCATAGGGACAAATCCCAACACTTAGAGCATCAAACCCCTCCCCTGAGCTGGGGTATTCAGAGGAACTTTGTGTTTGGTGCAGCTGTAGCTTCTGGGACCCCCATCCTTTTGGTTGTTACAGAAGTAACAAGGGCTACACCTTGCTTTTAACCAAGTTGTTTTGAGTGATCCTTGCATAAGTAAAAATAAATCTTGATTTTTAGTTCCAAATTGACCAAGTGCTGTTACTTTTTTAATTCCAGTGCTCAATAAAAATGGACTTGTTGATCTTTCTGTGTGAGAGAACTGTAGATGTTTGTACTGGGTTAGGTGGGCCCCCTCCTTCCCTTTCTGGTTTGGTCCTGAAAGTTGAACCTTTGGCAAGGTACAGTTGGGACCAACTGCTGTCATCTGAACTGAAATTGCATTATTTGTGGTGAAAATGGGACCTGTGTGAGTCTAGGTCTGTAATGCCTGTTGGGGGGGAGCTGGGGAAGGCCAAACTAGCTGCTCCCACCAGTCTGAGGTCATTCAGCTCTAACTTGGGACAGAGAGGACACACAGCTTACCTTTGTCTGGCTTTGAAAGGGGACAAAAATGTATTTAACTTTCCACACATAAGGAAATCTTGACAAGGAAAACTGCTGGTGTTATTTCAGGTGTTTAGTAGTCGACCTTCCAGGTTTTGTCCTGTAGGTCTGTATGAAAACTCAAGGGAGCAGAAATCCCGGAATCCAGCCTTGAATAGCTGAGTCTACCTGGAATTAACCTGTATGGAAATAGCATGTTATTCCATAGACAAGGAGCCTGGAAATAATATTGAACAGCTCTATATAATACAGCTTCTGTGTAAGAAAGGTTAAACTTTCTGTTTTGGGATGTAAATCTGCATCTCTGTTGGAGAAGAGGCTGATGCAGCTGAGAGGCTGCTTTCATTCTTCCCACTGTATAAAGCAGTTGTGCCTTCCTCTTAGTGACATGGTACTGACCTCTGTCAAATTAATCAGAGCATAAATAAATGTATTTTGGCCTGATAAAAATCCCCATCCTGATTATTTAGGCTGTCTTGGTAACTGAAGGCTGGTAACTTTCTCAGCAATTCCTTTGTGAAACTTCACCGAGCAACCGATCCGCTTTTAACTTCCCATCCAATAAACACCATCTCCAAATCCCCACCTTTATGTTAGTTCATTTAATTCTTATTCCTCCATCTTTTGCCATCTGTAGCCAGCAAGTGGTGCAGCTGGAAGCCTCCTGGATGCCACCACCTCCTTCCCAAGAACGTGGGAGGCTTCGGAAGGACGCAGTGACCGCAAGCGTGTTGGACGGTATGTGGGGCGGGTGTGGTGCTTTCATATAATATTGAACAATTTAATCCTTCTTTTAACCCCGAGAAAACATTTTAAATATTTCAAAGTCTTCCCTTGCAAGTACATCAAGGGTTTTGAATAAAACCTTCATTCATGCTATGAAGGCTGGAGGTCTGCTGCCACTCCAGTTTTTTTGCCTCCGGTTATTAAAACATCAAGCTGTCTTAGTCCTTAAGCTCAGCTAACTGCTGCCTTCCTCCTTTTGTGTGACACGGGAGCACCTGCCATTAATACTAATTCTACTCTGGAGAGAAACTCCCTTTCAGATATGCTTGTCTGGAAATAAATTGATGTGTAAAAGGTCTCTTTTGTCGCGACGTGCGTGTAAAGCACTGGGGGAAGAAGCTGAGCGCTTACAAAAAGGAGCCACTGACTTCTCAAATGACGTGTGAGGAGGGGGCTGTAAATGTTAAATACAGAGGGTGAGGCTGTAAGTGATACGACTAGAGAAGGATCACATAGCTCCAGCCTCTCTTTTGGGATCAGACTGGAAGATTTTGGGTGATTTTTGTCAAAAGCTGCGGTGATAAAATTCCTGCGTTGTCTCGGGGTGGGTGGCTGAGCTGTGGGGAGACCCAGAGCTGGCAATGTTGTTTTTAAGAATACCTCCCTGCTTTTTAACACATGCAACAGAAAGTAGGAGGATTGGTGGCAAGTCCTTTGGTTGGGCCGTGGAATGAATTCCAGGGCTCTGTTGTTTTTCCTGGGACAAAAATTGGTATCGTTTGAAAAAAGGAAGCAGTGACAGAACCCTGGGTTATTTATTCTGTTACACAGACAGCAGTGTGAGACAGTGAAAGGTAAATATTTTTAGTTTTGATGGAAACAGCTATTTTCTTTGAGTTCCTTATACCCTGTGGAATGTATGACTGTCTCCTAAGAAAGAGATTTTAAGTAGATGCTTTGGGACAGGCTTTGGAGTGTCCAGGTCTGCTTTGGTACCGAAAAGCTGGATGGGGTCCTGTGGTGTGGATGCAGATTTCTGTTCTGTGGGGTGGAACCTGGCTTTCAGCTCATCAGGTTGGTTTCTAGGTCTTCCAGCAAAGAAGTAATTAATTTAATAATTAAGATAAATCAAAATATGTTCAGGGCTTGAAAGAACACAAGTGAATGGTGCCAATTACACAAACTTTCTCGAGGAGTTGGTGTCACTGCTGGTGTAGCAAACGAGTACAAAGTCCCGTGCGCTGTGCAGCTCAAATGCTGTCTTATTTTTAAACAGCAGATGGTGTTAGAAACCTGTAACAGGTGGAGCTGCTTCAGTTTCATGGGAGAGATCAGAAGGAGCAGCAGTTTTTCTGGTTTCCCTGGGGGCATTTGCTTTGCAAGATGAACAGCAAGCTGGCCTCTACTTGGGTGTGTATTACAGAGGGAAAAACTTTTGCATCGCATATGTTCATATGAAAGAAAACAATTCTGGTTTGACTTATTCTGATTATGATAAAAGGAATCTGGTAACGTTCTCTGTAATCCTCTTCTAGCAGCTCTAAAAAAAGAGAGATGTAGTGGGAGAAATGAGCTGCGTTTGCTGGTGTGCCTCGAAATCCAGCTCCAAGCTGCCATAGCCTCTTGGTTTTCTTGTCTATGAGAACAGCGCTTCTTATGCTCAAAGTGTTTTATAAACATTTAATTACTGCAGCCTTTGACTCAAAGCCAAGAAGCTCTCATTCATCTGCATCTTGCAAGGGGTGTGAAAATGATATTCAAATGACAGAATTCCAGGAAGGGCTGAGTTCAAACTCCACTTAAAGAAGCCTCCATGAGCCGGGACCTGCGAGCATCGCCTCCGCCGCTGCATTTGCAAAGGGAATTATTTCTTCAGCACTGGAAATGGTAACGTGGTTCTGGATGCCTGGAGATCTGAGGATCTGTACCCCAGGACAGGGGAGCTGCATTTTAAATCATCTTAGGGAAACGATATGCTAAGTTCTGCTCAGCCTGTGCTGTACCAACTTCTCAGGCTGCAGCCATGTCTAGACTAGAGCCGTGTTTGATCCCTGGCTCCCAACGTGTCTGTAAGCAGTAAGAAAATCACTATTGGTTAAAAGTTGTTTTTTCTCCCCCACCCACCAAACTACTTGTAATTTTAACTTGTCTTCTTCACCCCAGCCCTAAAAAGGTAAAGAAACGTGGGCTTGCAGCAGGATTTTTCTGCAGGGATGGGGAGTTTGTGACACCCGGTGGAAGCAGCAACTAAAGGTAAAAAAGTTGGTATCAATAATTTCTGGCCAACCATCTGCCTCTTTCACCAGCTCCCTTTGCTGCCCAGTGGATTGTTAAGTGCAGAGTGGGTGTGCAGTAACAGGAATAATCTGCTTTCCATGGAAAACAAAACAAAAAAAAAAAAAAGGAAAAAGAGTTGTTGGCTGGGTGCATGTTTTTGTGGCTGCACAGAAATGATCACTTCAGGACAGGGCAGGAAACCTACATGAATTGTTCCTCTGTGAGATTCATATGAACTGACCCTGACCTCACTGGCTTGAGGAGGGGTTATCCTAACCTCTTGAGGAGAAAACTGAGGTTTGCAGCTGCTGACATTTCATGGAATCATGGAATGCTTTGGGTGTAAAGAGACTTTAAAGCTCCCCCAGTGCCCCCCCTGCCATGGGCAGGGACCCCTCCCCCAGCCCAGGGTGCTCCAAGCCCCATCCAAGGGGTCCATGAAAGCTTCCAGGGATGAGGCAAACATAATTAATGCCCCTTGACTTAATCAGCGAGGAATCATGGAAGGGTTTGGGCTGGAGGGGACCTTAAAGCTCATCCAGTCCCACCTGGACAATCCAGGGACCCCTCCCCCAGCCCAGGGTGCTCCAAACCCCATCCAACCTTGGACACTGCCAGGGATGGGGCAGCCACAGCTTCTGGGGGCACCCTGGGGCTCAGCACCTTCACCCCAAAGAATTTCTTCCAGACTTTCCTGTAATTCTGAAGGCATAGTGTGAAGCCCCTTGAATAAAAGCCATTTGCTGGCAGTTAGACCCTTTTTAATGAGACAGATCCCTGATTTCAAGGCCCCAGAGCACTTGCTCTCTGTTCAGTGAGTTGTGAGCACATGATGAGTAGCGAGTCAGGCAGTAAAACAGGAGTCCCTTTCCCTTTGCCTGTGCTGTTTAAAGAAGGGGTAGGGAGCTCCTCTGATGTTTCATTAAAGCTGGCTTTGCTCCTTGTGGCAGAGCAGATTTAATCAGACCCGCCTCCCAGTTCCAGCTGCTGGGTTTGAACGCTCTGATCTGTGCACTGGGTGCACGTCTAATTATGGAGGCAATTCCCATGGATACCAAGAAGAATTGTCTGTACAGGCAAAAATGATCCCAGCTGGGAAAACAGGGAAGGAAAACGTGTTGAAATATTCAGGAAGGGACTTCAAAAGTTTCTGGATGTGTCAGTGAAAAAGACATTTCTGGTGTTCTTGCACCCCAATGTGCAAATCTTCATGTTTTAAAAGTAAGATATGGGTTGGGTTTCTTCTGCTTTGCAACAGCTGCTGCTTTTTGTGCTGCTTTGGAGGATTTCACCAGCGCAGCAAAACTGAATTTCTCCCCCTCCTTGTTACCTGCGTCCACTGCATTTTTACCCCTGGTTTTGTACCCTGCAAGGTTCCCCCTGCTCACCTGTCAAGCAGGAGAAGTGTGTTGCCAGAAAATGGCCAAGAGTTTGTGTTTCCACAAGGGCAACACCCTGGGTGAGGCAGCAGCTTTCCCCCGGAGCTGGCGGGTGGAGGGCTGGTAATTCTGGTTCCTGTGTGTGCTGGGGTAAGTTACTCCCCCTTCTGCCTCCTTCTTCTGAACCCTTTGAATTTAAATAACATCTTTCTGTATAAATGAATATTTGAAGGGTCTGCTGAAGGAAAAAGAGCACCACCTGGTTAAAAAAACAGAGGGGGGAAAATACCTAGTCATGCGCTGCTCAGATGTGGAAAATCAAACAAATATGATTTAAAATTATTTTGTTCAGCTGTGAGGCCTTACGTTCAAACTGCACAGGGAAAAAACATTTTTTTTTTTAATTTTTTGACTACACAAATTAAAAAGTGGTTTTGAGGTGGGTTTTATTTTTGGTTTGGTGTTTCTGGGTTTTTTTGGGTTTTTCTCTGGTTTGTTTGGAGGTTTTTGAGAACATCCTAATCAACTGCACAATGGCTGTAACTTGTATTTATTTCCCTAATTTATCTCCAGCAGGAGCTCAGACACTTTTCAAGATGTTGCTAGCTAAAACAAACACAGAGAATAAGAAAAGCTGCAGTACTAGTAGGTTGGATTTCCATCTCTTTCTCATCCAGGGCACCTGCTCCCCTTCCCCCCCACCACCCTCCCCAAGTCTTCCCAGCTGTCTGTCTGTCTCATTCATGTCAATTAGAGATTCAATGCTGCCTGATTTAATTGGCCTGACTTTCCCCTCTCATAGAAACCCAAGTGAAGGCAGGGCAGGCAACCAGGCAGCTCTCCTGCCTGCCCAGAGATGGGGTCTCTCCCTGGGTTGGGACTCATTTGTGGAGCAGGGCACAATAACCTGTTTGTTACCATCCATGATGGAGAGGTTGGTGACCTCCTAACAGGGATGGCACCCAGGCAACGATGCCATTTGAAAGCTCAGGGGATATTTCTGAGCAGTTTAGAAATTTTCTGTGACCGTTCTCTCACCTCAGCTTGGCTGTTCTGGTGCTGCAGAGGTCAAGATTTGCTGCCATGTCCCTCCTGCCAGGAGGCTGACTCCATGGGCACCAAGGTCAGTAATCGACACGACTTCCACCAACCTCAGCCATGGAGGGTTCATCCTTCTCCTTGAGTCTGAGCCCAGGAGCACTTCACCAAGAGGAAGGGCTGACCAAGACCTGGGGTGTACGTGAGCCCTGACCCCTCTCCCTGCTTCGGGCAGCAGACTCGGAAGCAAACCAGCTCAGATGAGATGTTTGCCATCCCTCTGCTCCCCCTCCGACAGCCAAATCCCAGGAACCAGACCTGACCTACTTCTTCTCCCTGGCTCCTTGCTTGTGGCTCCCTGACAGATTACTCAGCCCTTCTTCAGCTCTCAGCAGAAATGTGAGGTTCCCAAATAGCCATCCCACAGAGGCGTCAATATTAAACAGCAACAGTACCATCTAGTGTCTTTGATGTACAGAGAGCATCACTCAGGAGGGGAAGAGGAAATCTGGGAATTAGCGAGGCCGAGCAAGGTCCCAGATTAGCAAACAAGATCCTATCTTCCCATTCATTTGGATTTAGGAAGCAAATCATGCTGATGCTGCAACAGTCTTGCTTCCAGAGAGCGACACTGCCTTGGGAGACAAATCCCATTTTTAGCCTAGTGACTCCCTGCTGAACCCAGCCCTGCCCCACGCTCCCTCTGCTGGTAACCAACTAATTGATTTAATTGTGCTCACAACTTCGCACGCACAACAGCAAAGCCTTCTGACTGCCTGAGATGCAGTTTAGGGCTGTGGTGATTCCTCATTCCCTTTTCCCCTGAAGAGCCACCAGTGAAATCCTGAATTGGACCCGTGAAATAGATCCAGTTCCATTTATTCCATAAAAAAAAGGTCCTGAGCATAAAGGGCCTGCTTCAAGCAGATCTGAAATTATACACTCTCCTTCACAGCTGAAGAAATCAGATTAGAGCATTTCTTTCTCCACCAAAGGGGATGGATGCAGGCTTGCTACATCTCTCCATTGTCTGTCCTGAGCAGTTGTCCCTGTAAGGATTCCCAAGGGATCCTTTGGAGGCACAGTGGGCTAAGGAGGGAACTTCTCACAGCTCTGTGGCCACACACGTGTGCACGTCGCCGCTCTCCCAGTGCAAGAGGCTGGAAGCACATGCACAAAAGGCACCAGATTGAAGAGAGGTGACAGAAAACCCAACTCTGCAGCACTTCCAGTGTTCTGTCAAACCCATTAAATGCCATTGGTACCAGCAGTAGAAACTGCTTTGCTGGCTGATGAGATGTGTCCCCTCTTGGCTGTCAGGAGCACAGCGCTGCCCGAAGTCCGCTCAGCCTTGCTCGTGGGCTGATGAGTGCCTGATGATTTTCTGCTTTCAAATTAAACAGAAAACTAAATTAACAAATTAATTGTTTGCCATGTTTTCCCTCGGTCGCCATCAGCTGCCCGAGGACCTGCAGCCAATCCAGAGCCCATCTCTGCAGTCTCGAGGAGAAGGTGGAGCCCTGTGCCAGGTCCTGCTATCTACCAAGTGTCAGTCATGTTAATTTTAAATTACTTTTGTACAGCTTGGTGTCAAAACGATTAAAGCATGAAAAGAAAAACTGAACTAGAGGGAGGGAAGAGGGGGGGGGAGAGAGAATGAATAATTTACCTTGCATTTACAGCAAGGACACTTAGATTTCTTTAACTCCTCAACTTGGAGAAGCCTGAAACTTTTCATTCCTCAGCTGTAACCTGCTTGGGACTGAGCAGGTGCTCTGGATCCTTGTAGTCTGTGGGGAGGCAATAGCTGCTGGCAGCCTGAAGCTGTGATTTTTATCTCAGTTTCTTCCCAGACTTTTCTCCACACTGCACTCACTGCTTGTTGCAATCTCCAGCACAGACAAACCCACCCACCACATGCAGATGTTTTCTCACCTCCTCAGTGCACCACTCCCCACTGCCTCGACTCCATAACCCGCACGTACTCTGCTGGATCATCACCCGCTCAGAAAATGTAGAAATGTGTCATCAGATATGGCCTTAAATGTGCAAGAATTAGAGTTGTAGGATTGCAACATAACAGCCCTGTAGCTCGCTGCCTCTAGTGCTCACAACCAGCCCACAAGCATTGTGAAAAGCTTTGGTTTGGGGGCAGAGACTGCTTTTCTCTCTCTCCTTAACTCCAGGCTTGGCTTCTTTCTCTTTCCAGCCACCCAATGGTATAATCAGTGGTCTCTGAAACACCATCCTAAATCTGTTGAGGCCAGAAGAACAGCAAAAGGATTTGTAAGAGGGCAGCTTGGCATCACCAGAAAATGTAAAACAAGCTTGGCCACTTCTGTTGATGTTTACTGTGTCTTGAGCTGATACATAAGAGCATCTTCCAGTCACTAGAAAAGGCTGTAAGTATTCTGAATTGTTTTGTCTAGAGGGGCTAAACTTGCCACGAGGTGCCATCAACAGGTGATCAGGTAGGGTGACAGAGCTGTTGGAGAAAGAAGAATCCAGGAGTACCTGGAGTATAACACATGCTGCAGGATGTCTGTAGGAAGAAAACAATTCCCCTAGTGGGGGGAGGCCTGAAAAATTAGCATGCCAGCTTGGCAATTTTTGTTCTGTCTTCTCACTACCTCTCCTTGGTAGTGAGAAGGAGAGGAGACACCTCTGTCTATTCTCCCTGCATTTTACTTCTTTGGCCTTAGGTCACACGCAGCCTCGCCAGATCCCAAACAGGTTGTGTGACGGGTTGAGAAGTGTGCTTGAAATTTCCTCCTCCAAAAGTACTTGTCTGACTTCTCCAACGTGTTTGTGCTGGCTCAGTAATCTCCACCTCTCTTCATCCTCATGGCTGGAGCTCCTGTGACCTGCAGTGTCTCCAGTGAGAAGGTGGGCAGGGGAACACAGGCCCCCTGCCTCTCTCCGTGGCAGTGGGGTGGGTTTGCATGGGCAGGAGCTGGGGCTGGGCTGCAGCATCACAGGGGCTCTCACACAGGCATGGAAATGTTTCATCCATTAACTGCTGGATTCCCTTCATGTGATGATGTTTCTTTAGCTGCTGGTGCATGAGGATGTTCTTTCACTCAAGGGTTTTTTTTTGTTTTTTCTGCATCCTACACCCAGGAGGAAGCCGGGAAGATGAAGAACAGCATCTCCTGCTGCTTGATTTCATAGAATCAGTAAATCCCAAACTGGTTTGGTTGGGAAGGGACCTTAAAGCTCATCCAGTCCCACCTGGACAATCCTGGGACCCCTCCCACAGCCCAGGGTGCTCCAAGCCCCATCCAAGCTTGGACACTGCCAGGGATGGGGCAGCCACAGCTTCTGGGGGCACCCTGGGCACCCTCACACCCAAGAGTTTCTTCCCAATGTCCACCCTAAATCCCTCGTCCAGTTTAAACCCATCACCCCTCATCCCATCCCTCCAGGCCCTTGTCCCAAGTCCCTCCCCAGCTTTCCTGGAGCCCCTTCAGGCACTGGAAGGTGCTCTAAGGAGCACCTGGAGCCTTCTCCAGGCCAAACAACCCCTTCCTTCCTGGAGCTCGGGGACCCAGCTGAGGGCACCCCCAGCCCTGCCCCCGGCACCCCGAGTCACGCTGGGCACAGGGCCCGGCCCGGCCTCCCCCTCCTGCTCCTCACATCAAATCCCAAACTGGTTTGGGTGTGAGGGGACCTTAAAGCCCCCCCAGTGCCCCCCCTGCCATGGGCAGGGACACCTCCCCCAGCCCAGGGTGCTCCAAGCCCCATCCAACCTTGGACACTGCCAGGGATGGGGCAGCCACAGCTTCTGGGGGCACCCTGGGGCTCAGCACCCTCACCCCAAAGAATTTCTTCCCAATATCAAACCTGAGTTTCAGTAACAACCTTCCAGATATACTGTGGGGGAGTACTGAGTATCAAGTACTCCAGCCTGATAACCACAGCTTTCCCTCTTTAATGTGCTCCTAGCACTGGAACAGCAGTGATATAAAACTAACACCATTTTCACTAGGTTCTGGTAATCTGTGTTCAGAGTGATCTCTGCTCATTTGAGTACCTTTAAAAATAAAAAAATGTCATCAGTTGAAATGTTAAAAGTACAGGTGTAAGTATTTCACAGGTTCTGGCAATTGTTTAAATAGCACACAGTTCTCAATCAGGTTTTTTTTGTTTTTTTTTTCCCCCCCCACCAAGCAGGACTGCCCTTCTACCTGGTGCTGAGGAGCTCACAGAACAGCAGGAGAGGGATTTGTAGGAGATCTATGGCCAACACTTCAGGTAAATCATTTCCAACTGCAAAATCTGTACCTGTCAGTTATGAAACGGTTTCAAATTCTAACTTGTCTGCCAGCCAGGTAATTAACATCATTAATTGAACAAACGTCAGCCAGAATTATTGACTTACTACAGAAAGGTGTCTCAAGGTGTGTCTTTACATCTTACAGGATGGTGCTGGGGATCCCAGTGCTGGGCAGTGGGTGCAGAAGGCACAGGAGCACCCAGGAGTCACTGAAAACACTCAGGTGGTGGATGTTAAAGGGGTCCCTGCTGGAGTGGTTGCCATAAAAACAAGAGGACAAACAAGAACTTAGAGCACCCTAAAAGGGCTTTTAGGAATAAGCCACTTTTCCTCAATTAAGAGTTCATGAAATTAGGGAGCTGGGGTCTTTTTTTTTTTTTTTTCTTTTTCTCTCCAACATTTAAATTTCCTGCAGTTGGATGAGAAGAATTTGAGTTCTGAGTTTTAATGTGTGGGTTTGGGGTTTTTTTTTAGGCTTTTGATAATCCCCCCATAATAATTTAAACTATCTACCAGGCAATGTAAAGCTTTTCAGTCCAGACTATTGAATCAGCTCTTTGTTGGCAGACACTTTATCCCCTTGAAGTACCCAGGATGATTTATTCTTATGGCACAGGGAGACAAAGTGACATTTTCCTATCTCCTGTTATCTAAACACGAGATTGCAATTACTCCAAACCAACTAACATCAGAATGTGGGGTGCTATTGGCTTCCTAATAGTGGCTGTTTATTAGGTTTCTCCAGGACCTGCCTTTTTTATTGAGGGGAAAAAAACAAGGGGGAGGGGGGAAGGGGGGGGGTCTGGAAACCATCCATTCTCAAACCAAGTTTTTTGAAGGAGTTGTTTTTAATTTGCTGACTTGCTCCCAAGAAAGCTGTCTCTGTGTGTAAATTTGCAGATCTGCTGATGAGTAATCAGTGAGCTTTTGTGTTTTAATATTTTGATGGTAGAAAGGAAGCAGCACAAGACTGACAGAATAAATATATGTTATTTACAAGATGGTTTGTACTGATTGGAGTACACAGAGCAAAATAGTAAAAGTGCAACAAAGAGAGCAACTAACTAAAAGTGAGAGATTAAGAGGGAGCTGAGGCCTAAAACAGAGCACAGATCATCTTTGCCCAGTGCTGGAGGAGTGTAAAGCTGAGAGATGGTTCCCTCTTTGTCCTCTAGAGCTGGAGGCTGCCCCTTTCCAGTAGACCCTGAACTACTTTAGAGCTAAACCAGTGATTTCACAGAGATCAGGAGGCCAAGCACAACCTTCCCCCTCAATTTACATTTGGATTTTAGCTTTGGAAGTGAAGCCATGTCCAAATTCAGGGAATGGTATGAAGGAAATGGAAGCATACAGAAGGTGCCAGCTACCTAGAATCAGGAAATTTCCATGGCAATGCTTGGTCACTAACAGGATTTGCAGGTTTCTGCTTGCTGTAATGGATCTTTCTCTTCCACATAATTTCATTACACGTTTCCTGCTTTCCCTGAGTAGTCCCAGCATCCCCAAACCTCAGAGATTCCACGAGGAAAGGGTTTGTTGTATGTTTTCATTTTACAAGAGTCAGATTGCAACAGCAGAGAGGATCAACACCTCCAGGTTTTAAGGGTGATAAACTCTGGGAACTGGCAGAGCCAGAGAGATGAGCTTCAAAGAGGCAAAAAGTTTGAGAAGACAGAGGAAGTAAGGAACTGTTAGGCAGCATCACTAAGCCCGTATCTAATGAACCATACGGTTTAACTGATGCTCTGTGTCCTTGTTTGTGTATCACGGGCATTTATCAGCAGACATGCTTTCCCGTCCTGTTTTTTTCCACTTCATTTTTTTTGTGGCTTGCCTACAACCCTGCTTTTTTACTCTTAATAAGTACTATAGTGTAGACACCCCCCTCAACCCTCCCCCCCTTCAAAAGCCCTCTCAACTTGCAGGTATCTTTTTGGTGAGCCTAAGCGGGGAATGAGTTTTAGGAAAGCCTGAAGAAAGGCTGTTGTTTGGAAGTGCGTCCCCAGCCAGGAAAGAAAGGATAAACTACTGTAACGGGGGCAAGAGAAGCAGCGCAGGTGTTCGTGAGCCGGCCCTGTTTCCTCCATTTCTTCACCCAAGAGTTTGCGTTCTGCTCTCTGAACCAAGGAGCTCCCTGCTCCAGCAGCAGGGTGGGAAGGGCTGGCAGGGCCGTGTCCCCACAGTGTCCCCAGTCCGGGGAGCTCCTCAGGTCCCTTCCCCAGGGCTGGGAGCAGGCAGGAGCCTCAGGCAGCGGCCGCCCCGCCATCGCTCCGCAGGCCTCGCCGCAGCGGCAGGCAGAGGGCAGCAAAGGGAGGGTTTGCACTTTTTTTTTTTTTTTTTTTTTTTTTTGTTCTCAGCCCTTTGCAGTTGGAGCTTTCCAGCCCGATTGTGCTAAATGCTTATGTACCAGTGTTTCCATTTACAAACTCAGCCTTCCCCTCCCCCTCCCCGGGCCGCTCTCCCATTAACTCACCGCCGCTGCAGCCTTCTCCCACTGCCCGTGAGGGGCTCGGAGAGGGCTCAGAACCACCCCAGGAGGGAGGAATTGCCTCCCCCAGGCCCAAGAAACACAGGGGGAAGAAAGGGCAGCTTTGGAGGGTCTCTTGCCGCGCCCTTCCCCACCGGGCTGCACCTCCCCTGGCAAGGCCGGCATGAAGTGCTCTTCGTTCCCCAACCACCCCGTCACCTCCTCCCGCTCCCCACCCCTCTCCTTCGGGGCGCTCCTCAGGTTATAAAGGAGGAAAAAAGAAACGTTCTCCCTCCTCCCACCCACCCCCCAGCCGGCACGGCGGTTACTGAGGGAGTTTCTCCCTCACTTCTCAGTGCTCCATCTACACAGGAAGAAGGGGAAAGGGGGGAGGATCGGCTTGAGGGGGTGTCAGCGGGCTCCGGGGCTGTCCGGGCTGAGTGTGCGCGTCCCCGGTGTGGTGGGGGCTGTGCCGTGCCCCCTCCCCGCTCCCGGCCTGGGACTCTTTCTCTCCCGCCCCCCCAACCCCCCCCGCCTCGCTCCTAAGCGGGAGTTTCCAGGAAGCGCTGAGAGGAGCCGCAGCACCGCGCAGCCTCTCGCACAGTCAGCTCCTTCCGCCGGGACCGTGGCAAGAACGCCAAGTAGTCCCAAACCACATCTCCCCCTTCAACCGACAGAAAACTCCTTCTCTCTCTCCCTTAGCGGAACACGGTTGTAGAAACTGGGAGAGAAGTGCTTCTCTCTCTCACCCCACGGACTCGGCAGGGATAAATTAAAAGGAAGCGGTAGAGGGGGAGGGGAGGTTAAAAAAACCAAGAGCCGGCTCCGGCGGAGGGATCCGGAGGCGCGGAGGAGTGAGGAGGCGCGGGGAGCTCAGCGCGAGGGAGGGGAGTGAGCGGGAAAACGCGGAGCGGAGCCGGGAGCAGCGGTCGCTGCCTCCCTCTTTCCCCCCCACCCCGGGGAATGAGGGGGCGGCCACCCGGCAGCCCCCCCCTCCCCCACTGCTCCCCTGTACCGGGGCTTAGCGGTGAAGTTCGGGGAAACTTTCCCCTGCTCGAAAGTGAGGGGCTGGGGTAGCGCCTCAGACCCCCCCCCTCCCTCATCCCCCTTTGCTTCACTGACGCGGTGCCCTCCTGGCAGGTGAGCGCCCTCGGAGCAGTCTCCACACGGGCCCCGGGGGTTGAGCCTTTCCCTTGCCCCACTGCACGTCTTGGGTTCTTTTTCTCTCCTTCAGGGCCCGTGTTTCTGTCAGCACACCTGGGCCCTCCCTCCGGCCCTCCTGCGCCTCACAGATAAGGAGCTGGGCTCACCCCACCCCACTTGGTGGCCACCCCACGGGCAACTTTATTGGGTTCGTTTTTTGGTTTTTTTTTTCTGGATAAGCAGACCTCGGAATCGCCGAAAGGCACCGCCACGTTGAGGGGAAGTTTGCCCTAGTTCCCCTCGCCCGCCCTCCCCGGATATTTGACTTCGCACAGGACCCCACAAATCCTCCAGCTGCCCCTGGACGAGAGCTTCACATCCTCCCGTTAACCCTGCAGGGAGAGCAGGGCAAGAAACTGTGATCTAAAGCCCTAACGCCCCCGGTCCCCTCCCCCTATCCCAGTTACACAGGCTTCGTGTCCTCCTATTAACCCTGTGGAGAGAGGACAAAAGCTAAACTATGATCCTGCACTGCTTCCCCCATCCCATTCCCAGCTACATGAGCTTCACATCCTCCTGTTAACGCTGAAAGGAGAAGAGAACAAGAGCTGCTGATGATTGTAAGGCCTTGCTTGGTTTCTCCCCACCCCCTCTGCCTGCCCCATCCCCCACTGCAGCTCCCATAGACTTCTATCCCTCCCATTAACGCTGAAAGGGGAGGACAGGAGCTCTGATGGGTTTTTCTCAGGCTTACTCTGTTTTCTCCCCCCCTACCAACCAATACCAGCTCCACAGCCCTGCATAAGTGCAAAGCGTGCATCTGGCTCTGCTAGCACACCGCCTGAATGCCCCCTTTCCTCTGAGATCCACAGGAAAAAAAAAACCAAAAAGCCCAAACGATTCCCCTCGTTTTGCTTATTCATTATAAAGGGGTTGGTAACGTGCTTTTTAAAACGTGTGATCTCTTGTTTCAGAAGCATCTGTGTTCTAAGGTTTTTGTCTTATCTCAAATGTAGCTCTTCGGAATAATCTCTTGAAGTGCTCCATTTTTGTCCTTAAAGTTGTATTTTATTACCTCTTCTGGATCAGTGAAGGTTTAACCCTTTATGTGGGAAAATCAGCAGTCACTTTAGGAAAACCTTGCCTTTCTTTACTAATTCATGCTTATAATAATATTTTATTGAGGGAGGGTTGGTTTTTTTCCGGACCAGTCCTGATGCCTGCTGAAAGAAGTGTGAGCTTCAGCGCTGATTAAAGTCATGTATGAGTTAATGAGAAGCTTGCAGAGTATGTGAAGCAAGAGAAAATCTTTAACCAGCTCTGCTGTTCCTTCTACATACCACAAACTTGTAAGCTGTAACCAGAAGGTGGATTGAATATGAGTGAAATGCTGCAGTAGGAGACTCTTGTAATTGCATCACAGGTGGATGCTCACACAATTAATGTGTTCTCATTTCCAAAATATCTTAAAGTTGGGGGGTTTAGAGTGTTTTTAGACTTGGTATTTTAAAGGATTGTTGAAATCCTTGGTTGAAAGATACCACAAGCCTATAAGCTATTATTTTCCAGAATTTTTCTTTTTTGGTTAAATTATTTTAAACAACCTTCCCCTCCCCTCCTTCCCTGGGTTAATAGATGGGTAACACGTCAGAGCCTCTCAGGTGCTGGAGGAACATCAGTGGTGGTGTCAACATTCTAGTTGTGGGACTTCTAATTTAAGAAGCAAATCGTCATAAGGAATAAGATCAAGGCAGAATCCTGCTTGCATTTAGGTCCAAATATAAAATACACTTTGGAAGGAGTCCCCAGTGAACACTGAGAATAATTAAGTAAAAATAAAACCTTTCACTTCAGCTCCCCTCTTCCTCTTTTAATGCAGACAAGTGCAATGCTGCTTTCATTCCACCATTTTCTTTATGTGTCCTGATATATCTCAGTTTTCTATTGCATTTTAAATCCTCAAGTGAGTTACCATTTCTATGATTT
Organism: Heliangelus exortis; assembly: GCF_036169615.1. Taxonomy (NCBI): domain Eukaryota; kingdom Metazoa; phylum Chordata; class Aves; order Apodiformes; family Trochilidae; genus Heliangelus; species Heliangelus exortis. The sequence goes on along the minus strand of NC_092445.1, from coordinate 2,884,078 downwards.
GGGGGTATTTCTAGACCATGCTTTTAAAGACATCATCTCACTGTGTCCCAAAAGGAGCTATTGAGCAGTTATTCTCAGAAAAAGGGCTGAACTTCTTACAGTTTTGCCTTTCCAAATGTCTTCATTTTGTTTTTCCCCTGTAATTTTCATACTTAATTGTTGAATTCCTTTTTCTTTAAGTAAATATTTATTAGGACCAGTTGGATTTGTTTTCATCTTCTTTTAAAAGAACAGAGCTTTGTGGCTGAGACAGGCACTTTCTACTGTATTGAAGAGATGACATTTAAAAAAAAAAAAAAAAGAGTGAAGGAAAGTTGTCTTGTGCTGGGAATGTCAGTGCCATTTTTGGAAAACAGTACTATAGGAAATGGAGATGAAAAATATGTTTTATGCTGGTGGGAACTGGTAATGAGGCTAAGAGAGGATTTGATGTCTCAGCAAAGCAATCATTACAAGGGAAAAAACGGGACTTTATCATCCATTTGTAAAAGTTCTCTGGCTGAATATCCTTGTGGGGATCTGAAATTTGGCTCAGGTCTGTTTATGAACATCTGTTGAATGGAATTTTAAAAAGGCACAGATTATAATCTTAGTTTCTGGTGACTGTTGAAGATGATAAATAAAACAAAACAAATGTACCTTCAAGTACATTGGTTTTTTTTAATAATGAGCTCCATGAGTGTTCAGTAATCTCTACTGATTGCCTGGTCCTGGATGTGTTTTTTCTTTAGTATATAGAATACAGACTCTCCCCCTTTCTGTAGCTGTTTGATTACATTTGGATACTTTCCTGGTAAGCAAGCTTTCAACTTTTATTTTTGGGT